>NC_079147.1:185833477-186526708 GCF_945859685.1 Eupeodes corollae | reverse complement strand
AACTTCTCTGCATGCCGAGGGAACATGGACCAGGTAAAGAAAGCTGGTAAAAATTGCCTCAAGGATTGGTGCAATTATATCATAAGCCTTTTGTAATTCGTATGGTATTATACCATATGGTCCTGCAGCTTTAAATGGTTTGATGCTGTGGAGAGCCCATTGTAGCTTACTCTTTGTAATAAGACCTTGTGGATATGTTGTATTTGAACTTGAACGTTCAAAACGTAGAAAACTACCAGGAAAGTGAGTGTCCAATAGTAAGTTCAGCGATTCATTACTTTAATTTGTCCAGGAGCCGTCTGTATTTTTCAAGCAGCTTGGCATAGCTGGATTGGTTGAAAGAATTTTCCGTAACCTAGAGGCTTCAGAAGTTTCTTCTATCATGCCACAGAAGCATCGCCAAGAATATCGCTTGGATTTCCTTAGTGCCTTCTTGTAGATTCTTAGAGATTCTTTGTAGGAGTCCCAATGAGAGGCTAGTCTTGCAGCTTTGGCCCGGTTGAAAAGTTTCCTGCATTCCTTCCTGAGCGAGTCAAGCTCTGAGGCCCACCATTGTGGTTTCCTCTTTCCTCTTATGTGTATAAGTGGACAAGCAATTTCTAGCGATCTGTTCATAGCTGAGGTAAGGTCATTGACTTTGTTGTCAAGTTCATTAGCTTTAGAGGAAGGACTTGATAGTCCAGGTTCTGGTAAACTCTGTTATGAGTTCCTGTATGAAGCCCAGTCAGTTTTCCGATAGTTTCAAAAAGTCAATGGACTCGGGTTATCATCCACATTTATATTGAACTGGATATATCTATGATCAGAGAACGAGTGTTCTTTGGATACTTTCCAGTCCAAGATCATATGGTGTAGACAAGAGTTATGTCTTAGACTTCTTGTCGAGTTTTAGTTATGAAGGTTGGTTCATTTCCAACATTACTTACTAAGAGGTTATTACCAAGAATATAATCAAAAAGAGACTCACCTCTGTCGTTGATATTCGTACTGCCCCATACAGTATGATGAGCGTTAGCATCGTTCCCAATAATTAGACGGATCCTTTGCATTTCCGCTTCAGCGACGACTTTCTCCAGGGTTTTTCCAGGGAGAGGGCCAAGGTGGTCATGCCCAAGATACGCCGACACCAGTCAGAAACTTCCTTTGGTTGTTTCCAGCCCAGCTACGGTGGTATCTTTGTCACTGAAACGATGGAGTAAAAATACATTAATGCTACGTTTCACTAGTATGCAAGATCTAGGTTCACATTTATCTGTCACACAAAGTGTGTAGTATACAGAAGTACTGAGTCCTCGAACAACGGATCCTACAATCCATGGCTCTTGGATCAGGAAAATGTCTTCCCCGTTACTCGCCAGACGGAGAAGAAGTGAGGCCGAGGCCTTTATTGAGTGTTGAAGATTAATCTGTACTGACTGCAGCATTTTGGCTACAATTAGGCAGATCAACCTACACCACGGTTTTGTTCTGATCCTCTGAGTCTGAGGATGAACCCAAGAGTTCGTCCTTGCTCAGAATAATCATGTTAAGGTCGTCCTCAGTCTCCATACTAGCTTAGTATCCGTCAAATTGAGTTTTACATTTAACGTATTGGCAAAACATTTAAGGGTTCATTTTAAGATCAGTCTCATTATTCAAAATGAGCAGAAAGTACAAAAAGTTTGAACAAATCACAAAGTCGTATTGCAGTTCTTTGGTCGACCTTAGAGTCACATCACTTTTCATCAGATTGAACTTCAACCAGGCCTTAATTCTTTTATTTACTTATTGTAATCGGTGTAATTTGTCGGATTGAAAATGTTGACATTTCTCGTAGCTCCCTACGTTCGTAAAGCTTTGTTTGTCGTCCATGTCTCAAGATCCAGTAGGGATATAAACTTGAAATACATTTTGTTATACAGATAACAATGCAGAAAGATTCAGAAAGGAAACTCAAAAAAATTCAGGGCTTTGTTTGATCCTAATTAAATTTTTATTGTACATTGTAACGTAATACCTAACTTATAAAATTAAATAAAAAATCAACAACGTTTTTTTATAAATCAAAAAATCTAAAAAAAAATTACTGTCACCTCGAATTTTTTAAGAACAAAAAATCTAAAATAAATTGTGTGTAACGTAGAACTACGTTTTTGACATCTCGTGCAATTTTGAGAAAATCGATTTAATAGTTTACAAAAAGTAAAAACATTTAAATAAAATTACAAAAAGTTGGTAAAAATAGATTTTTGAATTGAATGTGTTATTAAAAATTAAAAACATTGGGTTTAAAAAAAATTGATTTCGACAATAAAAATACAACAATCAATTTTTTCATAAAAACTAAAATCTACAAAAAATAGTACGCAAAATTGTAAAACTTATATTCGATACTCGATATCTCTTTAAAAAATGACTTCAAAATGATTTCATTCTGTGTCAAATTTTGTAATTAAAGTAAAATATTGTTCTTAGAAAAATCGAATCAGCACACAAGAAAAAAAATTTCGTTATCAAAAATTGATTTTAAAATTATACTATTTGAACATATGCAAAATATTGTTAAACATTTTTAGTTAATCTTTTAGAAAAATTCAACTGAAGAAAAGAAAGATATTGACTTCAAATAATTTATGTCACACAAAATATTGTTGTGTTGTTTTTTGTACGGTCTTGAGCAAAAAAATTCGACAAACGGGATAGGAAGTTATCAGTGTGGATAGCAACTGAACCTTTGTTTTAATTTTTAAACGAACAATTTTTAAATCGGCAAGTAAACGCAATCGTTAGTAACCGGCACTGATTTCATCAGTTGCCTCAATTTTCTTACATTGTTTCTTTGGAATTGTTGAAATTTGTATACATTTCGGTATGTAATTACATAAACGGAACCCGAAAACATTTTTATTTCACTTGAGGGGGGTAAAAAATCGAATCGTCCCAATCTATTTCTAATAAATTTTTTTGTATAAATCGCATTTGTTTTTGAGTCTAATTTGAGAACAAAGATAGTTTTTAAACATTTAACAAATCAGGATCCGATATAAAAACTTTATAAACTGTTCAGTGTTGTTATTCACAAAGCACCACTAAATGTATAATTTATTGAAAATCATGAAAAGTCAAAGAGAACAAAAAAGTAAAATAATCTTTATATTTCAAAATCATGAAAAAGAATATATGTATGTATGTTCACACAACAAATGCCAGAATCATAAATTGGGATACGATCTATTACCTGGCCTCGTCAGATCTTCAACAAAAATGTTAAGGGGTTGTATGATAACTTCGTTCAGGTACGATTTAAAGTCGTAGAAGCGGCAAATCGACCTTGGTTAACGTTGTATATCCGTTCCCTTATGATAAAGCGCGATCTTGCATAAATAAGGCTTGGGTAGCTAACAAGGTGGTGACCGAAATAAGAAATGCCGCGTTGTTTTTCAAATTAGCTAAGCCATTCGCAAGGAGATCGAAAATTATGGGCAAGTCTGCGAAACTTTGGTTAGTGCAAGAGTAAATTATGCCTCAGCACATAAAAAATGCTGATAATAAATAAAAAATATGCTGAACGAAAGATTTGTTATTTCTTCTGTTGAAACCTCAAGTTCTTCAAATTCTGCTTCTATTAAACCAATTATCATCTCTAGTTTCGGTTTTTCCTCCGTCGACTCTGCCGATGTTGTTGAATCAATTCTCTCAATTAAATCAAAAGCCGTTTGCATTGACGATATACATCCATCATTTCTCAAAATTTTACTGCCTATTCTTCTTCTCTACTTAACATATTTTTAACTTCATCATCATGTCTAGTCACTATCCTATGCAATGGAAGCTAGCGAAAATCTTACTTATACCAAAAAATTCCAAAGTGATAAAGTTCAGGCTAATTGCTATTTTGTCCTTTTTGTCTAAAGTCTTTAAAAGACTTATTTAAAAACAATTAAATAATTTTCTAAATGCCAACAATCTAATTACTCCTATGCAATCTGGTTTCCGGAAGAAACAAAGTTGTATCACAGCCCTAATTAATGTTATTGAAGACTTGAGGATGTCAATGGATAAAGATAATGTGTCAATTTTAGTTCTCTTAGATTTTTCGAAAGCTTTCGATTCAGTTGACCACACAATATTACGCAGTAAACTTATTAACGAATTTAATTTTTCTTCTTTGGCAGCTAACTTAATTTTTTCATACCTTACAGGTAGATCACAAGCTGTGGAAATAAATGGGTCGCTATCAAATTTCCTACCGAATTTAAATGGTGTTCCGCAAGGCTCCATCCTTGGTCCATTGTTGTTTTTAATGTACATTAATTCAATTCCAAACTCAATGAAATTTTGTTCCTTAGCTTTGTACGCCGATGATGTGCAGCTTTACTTACAATGTCGCCTCGGTTTGATTGAACATTAAATGCTTAAATGAGGATCTTGAAAGGATTCAGAATTGGTCCACATCAAATAGGTTTCAACTAAATCCTTTAAAGACTAAATGTATAGTTATTTGCCGAACACCGCTTGTTATGTCTTACTTTCCTCGTATTGTCATGAACCATACCCCGATTGAATTTGTTTAGACGGCTAAAAATCTTGGAATAATATTTAATCGTTTTTTTACATCGGACAACCACATTATCACCATAGTTGGTAAGACTTATGGAGCCCTGCGTCCATTGTTTGCGGCCCAGCATTATATTCCCATAAAAACGCGTCTTTGCCAAAACCTTAATAATACCAATTCTTACTTATGGATGCAAAATTTTTGGACTTCGAAGATATGATCACATCTCAGAAATTTCAAATCATATTCCAAACATATCATTTGAAAACATGCTCAATTTTCGGACATTGTCCTTGTTTTCTGATATCCTACTTTCACGGACACATCGCTATATCTTTGACAGAATACGACGAACCTCATCTGTAAGATCACTACAACTTATCAGCCCACGTTACTCTTCTCTTACTTCTGAACGTCAATTTAATGTTAATAGCGTTCGGCTTTGGAATGCCTTGCCCAGATCGATAAGGGAGATAGTTTAGATAGATTAGTTGAATTGAAATGAACATCAAATGAATCATTTAACTCAAATTTGTAAATGTATGAATAAAAATTTGTATTCTATTTTATAACGATTAAAAACTATTGTTTCAATTAAACTTTAACACTTTTGTAAAAAGCTCTCTGCAATGTAGTACCTTTTATATATAGTTTCATATTTTTGTTTAATACTATACTTATCTTAATGTGTATAAGTTTTCGAAATTGAAATAAAATAAAAACAAAAACAACAAGATCATGTGTTTTTAAAAAAATAAGGATAGCCCCAGACAAACTTGCACCCTGTAATTTTGCACATCTGGTATAATATGTTTGGTTGGTCAAGCCCTGGCCACAAAAGGTTGCTTTGAAGGTTGTAGACGTATATTTCGTCTGTAAATACACTCAAAAGTGTAATAACAAAAGTAAAATAATATAATAAATAAAAAAATTCATACGAAAAAAAACTTAAAACATTTTTAAATACAATGCACGACTGCGTCGTACGAACTTGCTCATGTATTCAAAAAGTGTGCTTAAAAATATGTCCTGTATTTTAAAAAAATTTTGTTTTTAAAAACTTAAACACCGTTTGATTTCTCAAAAAAACTTAAATTTTTCAACAATTTTATTTGAAGATCATTATAGCGGTTTTTACTTAAATTACTTTTGTATATGTATTTTTTTATCTTAGGTTAAAAGCTCCATCATATATGTTATGTAGATACGTTTGAAAATTTTATGGGGACTACTGTTTTTTTTCAATCTTTTAAAAACCTTTATTTTACAAACTTAAAATCAATTGACCCAATGGTTTGGGCTGTGGGGACCAGGGCTGACAGACGTACACTTTTTTCGACTTATCTACCATTGTAATTTCATGTTTGATTTAAATCTCGAGCTAGATCTCGAGCTAGATTTTTTTACCAATGCAAAATTTGTCATAAAGTTCCTAATGGCGCAAGTTGTAAACGCTGTGAAGGTTTGAAAAAATCCAAGAAAAAAATCACAAAGGACATTGATACAAATGTTATGAGCCGGCTTCCTCCGGATTCATTTTAGGAATCGAAATTATAACATTCAAATTAATTAAAACTGTCAAAAAATGGTGACCTTTAATTAAAGATCCATCGTTTCGTATGACGTCCTCTTAACAGAGTAAAGAAGTATCCTCACGTTATTGAGCAGAGAGCTTATGATAGTCTTTGATCTTCTCAAAATTTTCTATTAATTTTTTTAATTTTATTGAAAATAATTTTCTGTAGGGACTCAAAAAAGATTTTAGAGGCCTTAATAAACGTTAAAGTAATTTCCTCTTTAAGATGGCTACATTACTGGATAGGGGAGGTTCCCTGGGTTATACATTTATTCAATAAATTTAAGAAGAAATTCAATTCAAAAATATTAATTATTTTGAAGCCTAAAATTTTCTTATGTGCTAGTCAGGGTCGTATCCTTCTCTAACATAATTCGTCTATAGAAATATTTGCATTTTGAAAGCCACTAGACATGCGTTTTTAAGCTTATTTTTTCGAAGATGTATTAAAACATATATTCAATATACAGAGTTTCACAAAAACCTTCAAAACAAACATTTATGTACTTTGTCCCTAGACTTTGTACGAGTATATTTCTATCAATTCATTTCAAAAACACAAAGTCTATGTAATCCCTCTTACTCAAAGTGCGATTATCCTGATGTTTTTCAAGCTTCATTCACTCATTAATGTGAAATTGAAGTTCTAATTTAGGTCAGAGATTTGCCTGTGTTGTGTTTTTTGTGTTGTGCCTTGGCAGTGCTGAACTGATGATGCCTTTCATATCGCATGAAACATGTTATAAAAGGCTTAGAAAGAAACACAAATTGAATTATAATTAAACTGACGGGAGGGTGTTTAGTATAGGTTAGTTGGGTTGGGTTTGGTTGGGTTGTTTCGGATTGGTTCGGTTGAAATGATGGGTGTTAAAGGGGGGTAACTTTGAGCTTTAGACTAGGTTTAGGTACTAACTGTGTATGGTTTAGCTTTGTCGATGGTATTTGTATGTGTATGTACATATGTGAAATCCTTTTGGCAGTGAAAGTCCATCAAATGCATATAAAAGCAATCACCATAACACAAAACTATGCTATAAGCTAAGCATGATGGCACAAAATACAAAATACTATAGGTAACTCCCTAGCTAGCTAGATACCTACAAGACGACGATACGTTGTGTATAAACAACATTTTCAATCAAGAAAATTTAACGTGCAGTTTTCATCAACATAATTGCATTTTTTTATATGTTGCTGATGTTGAGGTAAAAAAATATGCAAAGTTTATTTATGCACTACGAAAAATTGTGTTTTAAAAATCGTTTTGAAAAACAAATTTATCTTTTTAAACTATATAAATCAAGCAACAACCTTCTCCATCTAGCTTGTTCCTTTCCGGGCCGGAGCGTTGGACTTTTACCCTTCTGGCTAAGTCTACGTCGCTGTACAGCCCGTACAGCTCTTCGTTCCATCTTCTCCTCCACTCCCCTTCGATGCATACGGGACCGTAGATCACACGAAGAACTTTTCTCTCCAACCGACCCAAGGTGCTTTCATCCGCTTTTGTCATATAGTCTATGCTTCTGCACCGTATAGCAGGACGGGGATGATAAGGATCTTATATAGCAACACTTTGGTCCCTCGAGAGAGGACTTTACCACTCAATTGCTTTCTTAGTCCAAAGAAACAGCGGTTAGCAAGAGTTATTCTGCGTTTGATTTCAGCGCTGTTTTCTGCGTTTACAGCGGAGCCTAGGTAGACGAAGTCCTTGACTACCTCAAAGTTACTTCTGTCGATGGTGACGTTTTGACTAAGACGTCGGTGTTGCATGTCCTTTCTTGACGACAGCATGTACTTCGTTTTGCTCTCATTAACCGTTAAACCCATTTTTGCCGCCTCTGCTTCCATACTCACAAAATCAACGCTGAGTTCTTCCGATTATGTCAATGTCATCAGCATATGCTAGTAATTGGACAGACTTTTGAAAGATAGTGCCTCTAGTGTTGACGTGTGAGCTCTGCACTATTCTTTCAATCACATGACAGCGCATCACCTTGTCTAAAACCTTTTTTGACATCGAAAGGTTCTGTTAAGTTGTTTCCAACCTTTATGGAGCAGCGTGAATTCTTCATGGTCATCCTGCACAAACCTACTAGTTTGGCAGGGATGCCAAAACTAGACATGGCTCTATACAGCTCGTCCCTGAAGATGCTGTCATATGCGGCCTTGAAATCGATGAAAAGATGGTGGGTGTCGATTTGGTGTTCTTGGGTTTTTTCCAGGATCTACCGTAATGTGAATTTTTGATCTACTGTGGACTTTCCTGGTCTAAAACCACACTTATAAGGACCTATCAGGTTGTTGACGATGGGCTTTAGACGTTCACATATTACGGCAGAGAAGATTTTATAGGCCATGTTAAGTAGACTGATTCCTCTATAGTTGGTGCAGTTTTTTGTTCAGGATCGGTAAGCTAGTATTATTATAAATATAAAATTCTCTTATAAAAATAAGAGATAATAAGTTAATTTGCAATGGGACTTAATGGTTGCTTAGAAAAAGTTGGAATACATAAAAATAAGAATATGGATATTTCCATTTTGTTTCATAAAATATAAACACTAAACAGCCAATGGTTTATTTAAACTAATATCTCAAAAACCTCTTAATTCTTGAGCTATATAAAAGGAGGTATTAAACATGACTTATTTGTGTAAAGTTACTTTTCGGTGAATTTTGAAGCTGAAAAAAACGTTAACCAAAAGTTAAAGAAAATAAGTTTGATTTCAAACCAATTTTTACCAATTTTTAATGGTATTTTTCAAAAGTTTGTATTTCTTATAACAAAAGACAACGATTGGATTTTTAAATAACTTTACGTTAACAACAATATTTTGCATAGATTGAAATAATTCTGATGTAAATACCTTCAATCATTCTCGAAATATTTGAATAAAACTTGAGGTTTTATTTGTTAGTGGGTACATATTTATTTTAGTTTTTTCATTCTTTGTAAGAAAACTTTTCGATTTTTCTAAAATGTTTACCAATTGTCAAAAATGTTGTTCTTTGATGCATTAAATTTTGTCAGAGGTAAAACAAGTTATTGTTCAGTATTTTTGATTCATAAACAAGCTGATTAATGAATTTATACAAATTCGGTACTACGTTCCAATGCTTTATATAAAATGTAATAGAAGTAATTAGCTTCATTGGTTCGAGACATATTTGGAGTCAACCAAATTTTTAACTTTCTTACTTGCGTCATATAGGAACTTTATGGCTAGCATTACATTCTAGAGAAATCAAAAACAGTGGGTCCCTTATTGAGTCCGTCTGCGTCTGTCTGCCTATCCTAGCCTTTATAGTGGAAACTATTGGTTCAATGGAGTTCTAACTTGGAAATTAAGGTTTTATGCTGATTCGGTTAAGGCTTTTTTTCATTTTTTTAGATTAAACATAATAGTAGTCCCCATACAAAAATCGAAAAATTGAATTTTCTCAAAACCAACCAATTCATCTTTACTACATTTTTTTAATTTGTTTAGCTTAGATTCTATAGAAAAAGAAACCATTTCTGTATTGTTCCAGAAGGGAAAACCCCGTATATCCGTTATTTTCTCAAAAACTCATAAGCCGATGTCAATCATTTTTGTGTGCAAAAGTTTTCGTTCTGTTTGAATAATATCTATTTGATGATCAAAAATGTTTGGTTTGAATATTTAAATTTTTTCACCGAATTGAATTGTCTATATAATATTTATTAATTCTAAATAACTGCATTCCAAAGATATTCAAAAATAAAGATACGATTCTAAAAACTCTGAAAACTTAAAGTTTTTTTGAGAAATCACATTGCATGACAATGGAGCAAGTTCGAATGATCCATTGTCAAAGTCCCTTATTTAAAAAGGGACTTCAGCATCTTTTGATGCAATTATCTGTAAAACTGAATTTAATTGGAGTCGATATCTCTGACGGTTCTTGAGATATGGCTGTCGAAAAATGTTTTACGAACGCAAACACAAACATCTTTCTAGAAACATTTTACTAATGGTCTTAGGGAACTTGAAATGTCGGGAAATGTTAAAAAATTTAAATTTCGACAAATTGGACCGATTACAATAACTTCCTAATTGAAATTAATAATATATAATTTTGAACTTCCCAAAGAAATTCATTGTAATCGGCCCGATGCGATGTGACGAATTGAAAATTTTAATTTTTCTTGACGTTTTAAGGTCTTTCAAATCTAAATAGAAGAGCTTTAGAGAGATGTCTGTTCGTGCGTGTGTACGTTCGTTCATACGTCTTCGTCCATATCTCAAGAACCAGCTGAGATATTGACTTCACTTACATTTTATTTATAGGTAATTATGCAGAAAGGACATTTTGGATCAAAATATTAAGGAAGCCAATTGTTTTAGCGACTTGAATTAAATTTTATATCATATATAGTGATATGATACAAAACTGATACAATTTTGAACAAAATTAAAATAAGGGTTTTTTTTTTTACAAATCAAAAAACTGAAGAAAAAAATAATTGTCACCTCGAATATTTTATGAACGACAAATTATTATATCTTCCAAATAATTTACTGCAATTTAGAAAAGAATTGACATCTAGTAAATAAAAACAAAATTGTCAATTTTTTTACAAAAGTAAAGTTTGATTGGTAAAGTTTGATTTTTGACTCAAATATCTTCTAAATATTTAAGAGAAAGTGTTAAATTATTTTCATTATAGAAAAATTGTTTTCGACTTTCAGTATTTTTTTTATAAAAATACAACAGTAAGTTTTTTCATAAAAATTTAAATCTACAGAAAAAAGTACGCAAAATTGGTAAAAATTGAAATTCGATTCTCAATTTCTCGTGTTGATAACGTAAGATATTGTTCTTAGAAAAATCCATGCATTAGAAATACTAATTTTCAAAAATGTCTACTAAATCAGATACAAAAATTGGTCGGACAATGTAAATTTATTTAAATTTTATCCTTAGAAAATAAAATAAATAAAATTAGATTTCGAAATAAAACTATTTCATCGTATGCAAAATATTGTTGGTAATTTTAAAATTTATAATTCAACTGAAAACCTTAGCAAAACACAAAAACCTACAAACTTTTAAGCAAAACAGATCGACAGTTATCAGCATCCCAGCCTCTTTTTAATTTTAAGTCTTCACCTGCCACACTTTATATTTAAAAAAAAAAAACTATGAAGCATTTATTTTCAAACGGTTCTTAACAGAAAATCGCAAGAAATTATAAAAATGTTTTGAATCTTTATCGAATTCATAGTCTTAAGGTTATAACATCAAGTTTTTTAAATAGATTGACCAACAAAAAACAAAGCAAATATAAAACATATACCTATTAATCAAAATCGTTTGTATTCGAAATCAGCCATACAAATTAACTCATAAACGAATAAAATAAACGTATTACATGCAAGGTTTTTCAATACTTTAGATTGAGTCAAAATAAAAACTCATAAATAATCTCATAACTAATGCCAAATTACAAAAACTAAGTAAGATACTCAAATGATTTGAACTATCTAAAAGAAAAATGTTTTTACTTTTCTAAACCATGAAACAATCTATTGATAAAGAATACATTGTGTTTTAAACATAGCCTTAAAAAAAATTTAGTTGTCTTTATCACTTTGAAAAATGCATTTTTTAAAAATCTGATGTGATAGACAGGATGCGATCCTCTAAAATAGCGCTTAATGTTTATTTAGCAGTAAAATAGGAATTTTGATGAAAACTGTTAGTTGAGATATTGTCATGAGTTGAAGCTATGAGCATGGTACTCGAAAACTTTCAAAGACCCGTTTTTTCTAATAAAATACATTTTTTTTCAGATAACAAAAAAATGAAAATTTGTGTATTCAATCTAAAAAATGTGTACATAATTTTAAAAATCAGCTCCTATACCTTGTATCTGTTTAAATATAGTACCTGTAATTTAAGATTTAAAAATGTATTGCAAAATAAGTTTGCATTTAAAAATTTAAAGGTCATTTAATTTATCAAAAATAAACACTTTTAAGATGTATGCATTTATTAAGAACATATTAATTTACAATTTATATTTAAATTTTTGTAATGAAATATTGACTAGTTTTCGAGATATCGAATCGTTTAAAAAATCCAATTTGGTTTGAAAAATTTAACTGGAAACTTTCTAACCAATCAATAAAACTTAAAAAACCAACTCATAGCTGATTAGTAAAGGATTTCGACTCAAGTTTTAGAAGAACATAGAAATATATTGACTTCAAATTATTCATTTCACAAAAATGTTGTTATTTAAATATTTTGTTAAGGTTTTAAGCAACACAAAGCGACAGACGAGATGGGAAGCCATTAGTGTAGGGCGCAGCCCAACCTCTTTAATTTTTTTAAGTCAGTTTAAGTAAATGGACTTAAAAAGAAATAGCAAGAGTTTCTGGTCTTTTATTAATAGTAATAAGAAAACTAACGGAATCCCTTAAACTAAGCAATATTTGGGTATAACATATACTGATATTCCATCTATTTGTAATGCTTTTACAAAATTTTTTAAATCAAATTATAGTAACTCATCTAAGCAATTTTCATCAGATTCAAATAGTTTTGAAAGTCACATAAGTATTGAAGTTCTTCATATTGGTGTTACTGAAGTTTATAACGCACTATGTAACATGAACTGTGATAATAATACTGGTCCTGATGGAATTCCACCAGTTATTCTTAGAACATGTGCTTCTGCTCTTTCTGTACCTTTGACAATTATTTTTAATAATTCTCTTTCCAAAGGTGAATTCCTTTCTTGCTGGAAAGAATCTTTTATAACTCCGATTCACAAGTCAGGTTTAAAACAGGAAATATCAAACTATCGCCCGATTTGCAAACTGTCAGCAATTCCAACACTATTTGAAAAAATAGTGTACGACAAATTGTCATTTTTGTTGAAGGAAATCATTTCAACTTACCAACATGGTTTTGTTGCAGGAAGGTCTACTTCAACTTATCTTGCTTTATTTTCTAACTTTGTCCTTAATAAGCTTGAAGAAGGTTATCAAACAGATGTAATTTACATTATTATCGATTATTCTTTTTAAACTAAAAAACTTAGGCTTTCGCTCTAGCTTATTAATTTGGGTTACCTCCTACCTAACAAATCGTTCTCAAAAGGTGAGCATAGATAATGTTAACTTTGTTTCAATTTCAGTTTCTTCAGGTGTACCACAAGGTAGCCATCTTGGCCCGCTGTTATTTTTAATTTTCATTAATGATATGCCTATTATTTTTAAAAATTCATTTTGTCTTCTTTTTGCTGACGATTTGAAGATTTATAAATGCGTCAAGTCTTCTATGGATTTTTGTCTTCACCAAACTGATATAGATCAGTTGGTTAGTTGGTTCACAATAAATGATTTAAGTCTGAATGTTGCTAAATGTCAGTGTCTTACCTTCAGTCGTAATTCCAACCCAATTTTGTTTGAATACAAAATAGGTGTCAAGAATTTAGAAAAGGTTTTTGAAAAGATGCATCTTGGGATCCTATTCGCCCCAAAAATGAATTTTAGGAAACATACAGAATACATTGTCGCAAAATCTAACTCAATGGTAGGCTTTATAAAACGTAATTGTACTAGTTTCACTGATTCCTATACTCTAAGGTCGCTGTACAATGCATATGTTAGATCCATCTTAGAATATGGGTGTGTTATATGGAATCCATATTACGACATTCATTCTAAAAGAATTGAAAATGTGCAAAAAAAGCTCACCAGATTCGTTGTTTGGAAACTCGGCTGGAACACTGATTTGACATCTCATAAAACAAGATGCCAACCTATTGGTCTCCAATCCCTTGAAAACCGTAGGAAATGTATGCAGTAATGTTTATTAGTGATATTTTGTCTTGATTTTTACTCTAGTCGATACGTTCTTAAATCAAGTCTTAATCTTTATTTCCTAATTAATTTTTAACTTATTTGTTACCTTTTACTAATTATATTTAAAAAAAAATAACTTTGCTTTATATTCAGTAGTCTATAAGATGTATTGTCTAATTGATAAAATAAATAAATAATAATAATAATAATAATAAATAATAAATTTTCAACTTAAATGTAAAAGAAAATTATTAGTCAAGTTTCAGCCGATTTGATATTTGTGATTTAATTTTTGATTCACAACTAATGAATTTAATAAAATCAACTCACGTTTTTTTATAAATAAAAAAAACTGGTACAAAACAATTTTTAGCTCGAATTATTTAATATCATGAAAATTGATTTTTTGATATTAAGTATTTTTAAGAAAAATTCAAGTAACAGTTTTTTTGGACAAAAAATAAATACTAAAGAAATATTAATACAAATTGGTGAAAATTGACTTTCAACTTAAATATTTTGGGGATCAAAGAAACAATACTAAATTAAACTTATCTTACGTATTTCTGTCAAAAATTTGAAAAAAAATAACAAAAGTACAAAAATTTAAGTCCAACCTACCTAAAATACGTCTCAATATCTTGACATCTTGTATACTTCACTTTTTGTATTGAAACCTTTTTTAAGCTATTCTAATGACAGTTAAGTTTACAAAAAAATATCACTTACAATTTTAAAAGCACTTATTTTAAGTTGTCGTTGTTAAATTTCGTTCCTTTAATTAAAGGACTATTCAAAAATTGATACAACAACAAATTTACTAAAATTTTAAAGTTTAATTAAAATTTTGAGTGTATATCAAGAAATTATTAAATTTCAGAATTTGTTTTTATATATTTATATTTTTATTTGTATGTGGTTTTTTATGCAATTCAAATTACTTAATAAAAATTATGTTTTTGATAAAGTGCGTCTAAAATATGTAGTTTTTGTAAACAAAAAATATCTTCATTAAATCAAAAATTCTATAACTAACTTTAAAAAGAGTTGAATTATTAGACTTTTGAACCAAGTAATTCTTTTCAGTGTCCCTACAGCACATAGATTGTACATATAGTAGATATGATATCACAAAAACAACCAAAAACTAAAAATATTGACATGGGGCTTTTGATGGAGATTTACTATTGCCCAAATTTTTATTTCGTTATTTTTCACGTCATAGTTTCTGACAACAAGTTTACGAAAAAAAAGGATTATTATAGATACTGCTCACATACACAGTTTTTTTATTTTCCCCGGATCATCCTGGAATTAGAAAATTGGAGGTGTGCATAATATTTTTAGAATACGGATGGAGGTGGAGTTTTTTTTTTTTATTTTTATTTTTAATTTATTTGTATACCATGGTGTTATTATGTAGTATGTAATGTAAAATACATGTAGGTTCGAATAAAATTCAGTTTTTAAGTTTATTAAAACCACTGAAACGTGAATGTAAAAATTTTGTTGTACATTAAAATGAAAAGCTAATATTTAAATGACGCAATCCATTTGCAAACCCAAAAGTTAAAAAAACTTATAAAAATAGAAAAAGAGTTTCTATAGATTTGTATACATGAAGCAATTAAAAACGTAAAATTTTAAAATTAAAGCATTTTACGATACTTGTGTATAAACTTTTAAGTATAGAGGAAGACAAAAGAAAGTGAATGATACTTGAAAGATAAAAACAACATAAATGAACATTATATTTATACAACAATATTAAACATCCTTTAGAAGGATAAGTTTGATCGTAAAAATATAAATTATTACGGGTAGGTATATATTTTTATATTCTTTTTGTTTGTGAGAAAAATACACAAAAAGAATATAATGTGTACCATACAATTGTTGTCAACGCTTAACATTGATTGTAATTACGGAAAATCGTGACATGCAGCATAATAACTTCCTTTTTAAGTTCTTTTCCGCACTTATCACGTATGTATGTAGCCTTGTGTAGGTGTATCCAAGTTAGTATTGTTAAAAATTTACGATGTTATGGAATGAACAGTCTCACGTACTTGCGATTATACCAAATTATTGCATCATTTTATTTATAAATGGATATATTTGATTTAAAGACAAAATTGAATGCGTGTCTTGTTTAGGTAAGCGGGCATAGTATTGTTATTTTATTTTTTTTACTTGTCGGAAATAAGAAGGATTAAAATAACTAATTACATATATATACCTAAATGAATTTTTGGGAGTTTCTGTTTTCATATTTCTGCCTCTCGAAATTCCTTCTATTGCAGGGAACCAACCCAAACTCTCTGACAAGTATCTTGGTGTGGCCTTGTATAAGAAATTTATTTGAAGTCTTAACATTAAAGATAGAAATGGCCTTGTATGTTTGCAAAAGGACTTTTGGTAAAACCTGGGGCCAAACCACAAAATTATAAAATGGATGTGTACAGCGATAGTAAGACCAGTACTATCATATGGAAGCATGGTCGGTTGGAATGTATTAGAGAAAGACACCAACCTTAGAACCATGACCAAGGTATAAAGATAACATGAATTGGTAACAAGAGGACTACATCCACTGCAGCTGTAAAAGCAAAACTCGACTTTAAACAATTGCTGGAAATCCATCGCCATTAATAACGCAATTGATTTTACAGAAATGCATTCGTAAGAAAGAATGCACAGACTGCTTAAAGCCCCGTTTAGACTTCTGCAAGCCACTTATAGCCTAGTTTTTCAGAAGATAGGATTGGCTAATCAACAAACCTTTAGCCTGTGAACTGAGAGTAGCAGAATGCACCGACGCACGGCTCCAAGATGGAGACTGGTGTAGGTGCAGGTTTTCATTCACATTTTATTGGACTAGAGAGCTCAATCAGACTTTTTAATTCCAGCAGTTACTTCCAAGCTGAGGTGTTGTCAGAGACGGAAGCTACATAAATCTCAATGACGACAATTCCACAAGCTCATATTGCCTTTTTAATTGCTGTATTATCGGTAAAAGCGGTATCAGTAAAAGCGAGTCCTGCCATCGAAATCAAATCGTAGCTTTTGACTTGTTGTGGCGAAGAGCAAGGAGTTCCTGGTACACAGAACAACTTAAGGTTCTGTTGTTACAATGATATATTCAAGAAAATGAAAAAGCTGATGAACTGACAAGAATAGGTTCAACGCTTGACCTAAATAAGACAGACACAACTGTTTAGAACCCGGCATATAATTTTAACCTTTTTCATAAGCATTACCACACCGGCCACTTGCTCACCAAACCCACTCACTAGGTGCTGCATTAACCTGTCCTCACCCAAGTGAATATCACTCTCAAAATATTTTAGGCTACAGCTCGCAGAGATTTTTGGCATTCTAGATTTCGTCATGATCCCGACATTTATCATAAAGGGTGATTTTTTTGAGGTTAGGATTTTCATGCATTAGTTTTGACAGATTACGCAGGATTTCAGACATGGTGTCAAAGAGAAAGATGCTCAGTATGCTTTGACATTTCATCATGAATAGACTTACTAACGAGCAACGCTTGCAAATCATTGAATTTTATTACCAAAATCAGTGTTCGGTTCGAAATGTGTTTCGCGCTTTACGTCCGATTTATGGTCTACATAATCGACCAAGTGAGCAAACAATTAATGCGATTGTGACCAAGTTTCGCACTCAGTTTACTTTATTGGACATTAAACCAACCACACGAATGCGTACAGTGCGTACAGAAGAGAATATTGCGTCTGTTTCTGAGAGTGTTGCTGAAGACCGTGAAATGTCGATTCGTCGCAGTTCGCAGCAATTGGGTTTGTGTTATTCGACCACATGGAAGATTTTACGCAAAGATCTTGGTGTAAAACCGTATAAAATACAGCTCGTGCAAGAATTGAAGCCGAACGATCTGCCACAACGTCGAATTTTCAGTGAATGGGCCCTAGAAAAGTTGGCAGAAAATCCGCTTTTTTATCGACAAATTTTGTTCAGCGATGAGGCTCATTTCTGGTTGAATGGCTACGTAAATAAGCAAAATTGCCGCATTTGGAGTGAAGAGCAACCAGAAGCCGTTCAAGAACTGCCCATGCATCCCGAAAAATGCACTGTTTGGTGTGGTTTGTACGCTGGTGGAATCATTGGACCATATTTTTTCAAAGATGCTGTTGGACGCAACGTTACGGTGAATGGCGATCGCTATCGTTCAATGCTAACAAACTTTTTGTTGCCAAAAATGGAAGAACTGAACTTGGTTGACATGTGGTTTCAACAAGATGGCGCTACATGCCACACAGCTCGCGATTCTATGGCCATTTTGAGGGAAAACTTCGGAGAACAATTCATCTCAAGGAATGGACCGGTAAGTTGGCCACCAAGATCATGCGATTTGACGCCTTTAGACTATTTTTGTGGGGCTACGTCAAGTCTAAAGTCTACACAAATAAGCCAGCAACTATTCCAGCTTTGGAAGACAACATTTCCGAAGAAATTCTTGCTATTCCGGCCGAAATGCTCGAAAAAGTTACCCAAAATTGGACTTTCTGAATGGACCACCTAAGACGCAGCTGCGGTCAACATTTAAATGAAATTATCTTCAAAAAGTAAATGTCATGGACAAATCTAACGTTTCAAATAAAGAATCGATGAGATTTTGCAAATTGTATGAGTTTTTTTTTTTTTAAAGTTCTCAAGCTCTTAAAAAATCACCGTTTATGTGGTTACATCTAGGGTATCACAATGGATCTATATTTATCTAAGTGTGACGGTAACAAGAACAACCGTCAGCCTTATAAACTAACCTATCCATCTCCTACAGTTTACATAGCGCATTTGAAAATTATAATTAATTAATTGAGTTTCTCAGAAACTTCAAAAAAAAAGCATCAGTTTGATGGTCACGTGGAACCATTTTCAGGAATTATTATTAAATAAAACACAATTAGCTCTTGGAAGAAAAATTGGAAAACAAATGTGTTTAAAAAATGACTGATATCAAATGAATCTTGCTAATTTTTAAATTTGCTTTTCATTTCCTTAAAGTTTTATGTTTGTTTCTGTTTCCATCAGTTACAAGAAACAGCTCTTCTTCATCTTGTCTTGTTGTTATTTGAGACCTTCTTGCCTAGCAGGCTGAATTTTTTGTCTCGTAGCTTGTTACTGAAAACTTTAAACAAGGACTTCTACTTATTTTCTGGCTTAAAATTGTTTTTGTTAAAAGTTCTTTTTCTTTGTAACTATTCTTTTTTAATTATTAATAGCTTAATTACTTCCATTACTTAAGCTTTCAAACACAACCACCCCTTTGGGATCAGTCACTGATCAATGAGCAGCGCACTGTGTCAAATGCTCTTGGTTTTTATTCCCAAAGCGGCCTCGTATCTATTGATATTCCTGAGAAGGTAACTCAAGTGTCTTAACTCTTGGATCTAAATCTCTTCATTAGTTCATTTAACATCTATTCAGGAGCACCACTCGGAGCTAACAATGCAATTTTGCTCCATCTTTTTTAATGAAAGCATACAAATTATCGATCTAAATTGTTGAAATCAATCCTTTGACATTTGAACGTGAATGCGTTCGATTTTTTCGTAGGCCATATTTATAGAACCGTCAGAGACATCGACTTCAAATAAATTTTTGTTTACAGATAATAATACCACAAGATGCAGAAAGGAATTTCGAAAACAAAATTTGAGCCAATAAAGGTAGTTGATTCAATATAATTTTTTAGGCAGGTTAGGTTGGGATTAGGTCAGATTAGTTGGGTAGTGTTAGTTTAAATTAGTTTTTGATGAGGTATGTTACGGTACGTTAGTTTAAGTTGGTTTGGTAAGGTTAGTAGGTTAATACGTTATGTTAGGTTAGGAACACGGAACTGCTCTTCTTCCCTTTTCTTGGCTTTGAGGAGCTAACTGGTGTATGCACAATCACATCTCAATTATGTTGGCTAGTTAGCATCTTTTCGACTATATTTTCTGTAGTGATGGTGCCAATGCTTCTCTCCAGTTCTTCTCTTTGTGCTATCCAACCCCGTACTGACAAGCTGGACTACTCATTTTGCCGATTCTGTGGAGAAACGCATTGAAGTATCGGTGTCCGGTGAGTAACTGTGTAACGTAATAGTTAACAACGCCGCGTTTCCGGTTCTACCAGTCAGCCACATTCTTGATTAGCCTTGCCATCGACCTCTGCTCTCTGCGCTTCAGCCCCCTTGCCACTTCTGTTCTGTCAGCTACTTAGCCTCCTCGAGTGCCGCTTCAAATCCGATTTCCGTCTTCTTGTGGTAGACGTTCTTTCTTTCTGTTGCTAGGAGATCGATAGGGTCACTCGGGAGATTACAAGGACAGCTGGTCCTGACACTGTTCGGTAAGAGATTGCCACACATAGAGCTCCACGTCTTTGTATTGTACTTTTCCTGCTTAAATGTGTCGGCCCATATTTCGTTGCAGTACAGAAGTATGGAATGAGTTCACGCCATCAGTAACCTCCACTTACTGGCCGTTGGTCCCCCCACATTAGCCATTAATCTGCTCAGTTCTGTGGTAGTTTTTGAAGCTCTTTCCGTTGCTGCTTTGTTTCGACCCTCAATCCTATGTACTTCACTGCCGCGCTGCTTCTTATCATTTCGCCCGATTTGAAAGTCAATTTATGTTGAAAAGCTCATCAGATGAACTATCTCTGTTTTTTCCGTGGCTCATTGCTCTTCCATCCATGAATTTGTCAGTCGCATGACTTGGTTGAGCTTTTTTTGCAAGCTATCAGTGTTTCGTGCCGTAATCACTGCTGCGAAGTCGTCAGCGTAGCCAACCAGGAAAGCATCTTCAGGCATTTTCATGCAAAGGATATCATCATAGGAGATGTTCCACAGGTCTGGTCTTAAGATTGATCCCTGTGCTACGCCAGATGTGAATTCCTCCCTTCGCTGACCTTCTGGTGGTCTTGTAAATCAGCGCTTGAACCCTTAGATAGTTCTGCGTCATCCGTGGAAGATAGGCAGGAACAAAAAATGACATTCAATTCAAAAAAATTGTATGCATCAAAGAATAACGTTTTTGAAATCTTATAAAACAATACAATTCAAAGAATACCGTACTAATTTTTTGTAAAAATTGATTTTTAGATCGACTATCTCGGCATTGCCTTTAAAATATTTTTAAGGGCTTAACATTTTAATAAGAAGCGATTTTCTTATTATTTATCAAATTATACTAAACAACTCCATAAATATTAAACCTTTTATCTCGCAAAACAATTAAAAACATACCTATCAATTGAAATTCCCAACTATAGACTGGACTCTTTCATCCACTGCTGTTATAAGATTAATTGTGCAGATGTCATATGGATTTAGCAAATTGTTAAAAGTTGTTGAAAATATTGGTATTAACATTTTGTTAAATTTCAGAAAAATTGAGAGTTGATCACGATTGGGAAGCTATCAGTGTGCCTCACAACCCAGACTTTTGCATTTTTTGTGTGAAGAAGTTTTCTAAACCTAAGGCCATATGATCAGAACTTTTTGACTTCTGGCGAAATATAGTAGAGCAAATTTCTTTCCATCATATCATATTATATCATGACCTGGTCCATGTTTCTAACTAGGTCATCGACTACCGTTTTGGATAGCGTGCTGTTCCACTTCATTGCAAAAAAAACTTTGAAACTTATTTTCAAAACGTCAAATTTCAGTCTTCCTTAATCATAAACTAGCCAAATCTCAAAACGGTCCTTAGTGGAAGCAGGTGCTTTAAATAGGCCTTTTTTAACCAAAATAGTCTTACGAACAAAATTAATGAATCATAAACAATAAAAAAAGAAATCCCAAAAGACATGCAAAATAAATGTAAGTGTGAAAATCTTAAAGTGAATTCTTAAAAAAAAATACTAAATCCTGCGAACTTTAAAATCCATTCGAGCTAAACGACCACAAAAATTACCATAAACTTATTCAAATCCTCCCTCAAAGAATGACAATAAAAAACAGACAAAATAAGAAATGAAAAGTGAAATATAAAAGAACACATGACTTGAGTAGGTATAGTAAGTTTTAACTCTTAAAAAAACCTTCATTTCTATGTTCATTGTCCTAAAAATTTCACAATTGTTTCCCTCATTGTTTCACATTACCAACATCCGCAATGCGTGTTTAACTTTATATGGGTATAGGTATGTACAGAAGTCGCCTCTTGCCTCTTGTGTGCTGTAGAACATGCCTTTCTCTTCTTCAAGCTCTCAAGCCGCCTTAAGGGACTTGTTGTATAAGCATAGCATAACACAAGCACTAGTACCAGCACCAAGAGCCATATAGTAACACTATTATGTGTTATGCGCCCTACATGTCACATTTTGTGATAATAAAATGAAAACTATGAGTTCATTCACAGCCACTTATCGTATTTTCTTTTTTTGGGTGGTTGTATTTTTGTCGAAAAGAATACCCTTGATGGCTGTGATGAAAAACTTCTCCCGCAGCAGCAGCTTGACAAGTTAAAAACAAAATACAACAAAAAAACTCAAAAAAAATTTAAGAAAAGTTCACATTGTAACAAGTTTTCACATTACCAAAGTCCTTGGGGTTTGCATTGGGGAGATGTGTAGTGTATAGTATGTGAATGTGTTCACTTAGCTTCCAGTTTTAACCAAAAGATGAGGGATTTTCGTTAAATTACCGTCACACCGCCGCCACGGCGGCGCTGCCATCCATGGCTTGTTGCAATGAGTCTTTAAGTTGTTTTCCTTTTTTTTGTTGGCTTGACACACAACTACCTAGTTAATGTCACATAGTTTTGGTTAAGTTTGCTCCTTCAAAAGTCAGCAGGAAGTGACGGGGGAAACTCATATCTCAAAGGACACTGAAATTGCAAGTTGATTAAATGAAGGTTTATTGTAAGGATCATTCCTGATGCGTAGAGATATACGAGTACGCGAAGTCCTTTATCAGCATTACATCTTCCTACATACTTGTTGAAAATAAATTTCGATACGATATGGGTTTCCCTTTTAACCATATTTCCTCTACCTAACATCGTGTATATAGAGAGTAGGTACATGCATACATACATACATGGTGTTATAATAATATGGATAACTTTTCATATCTCTTAAAATCTTTGCTGGCAACAATCTAATTCATCCAGCCTCTAAGGACCCTCAAAGGACAACCGACATACATGTGAGTAGTGTACAGTGACGACATAACAGAACAATTCAAACACCTACAGCCATACACTTTCTCGTATTATACACACTTCCACTTAAACAAAACGAAATGTCTTCTTTTTGGAGACATTTATTATCCTAGATATGCCCATTGAAAAGCATCATCATCGTCGACCGAGCGTCGACGTCGAAGTCTACACACACACTCTAGACTCAGGGTCTTGGCTGAGTTGGGTACAGAGAGGACCTTAAGCAAGGATTACAATTGGATTTACTGCTCCCTCGTCGTCCTCGTCGGTCGTGTTGTTTCCGTAGTCGGTAAAAGAATACTCTTATGGAAAGAAAAGGACACAAAAAAAGGATCACAAAATAGAAATCTGTTTAATGAAGAAAAATGTAGTTAGAACTTGGTGAATGGTGAATTTGCTTAGTTCTCCGAAAATTGTTAGAAGCAGTTGCCAAAAGCATTTATCCTAGAGCACCGCACAGTTGCAAGCAGCCAGGCTAGTTGAGTCGAGTCAAGTCGAATTGAGCTCGAGACAGACAGAGTAAGAGAAAAAGAGAGAGATTGAGATTTCTTAAGTGGACTTATGGGGAGTGGTACGGGGCAGTCAGCTTTTAGTGTTTTCACTTGGCTTGGCAGAAAAGGATATAAATCGAAGCGAATTTATTGCAATTTATAGGGTAGTCCATATTTTGTTGTTATATAGGCACAAGTACTATACACAAAACACACACATAAACATATTCTTGAAATTCAAGCTTATTGGTATCAGGTTCAGGTAAGAGGGAAGCATAAGGAGCAGAGAGGTGTTAAGACTCTACATCAGAAGTGGTAAGAAGGGTAGAGGTATTGGTATACTTTTGTTTTACTGATGATGACTGTGATTAAGTACTATTGTCCTTTTCATTTAATTTTTGCATATAAAGTGCCATGGTATAGGTATACCGACAACCGACGACGACTACAACTACGACTACGACGACGATACGATACGATGGATGGCTCGGACACAACAAAAGTGAAAAGGACAATAGACCAAAAATTAAGCATGTCAGTTTGTTAATAACATTGAAAGAGAAGCTCTGGCAATGAGTGTTATCTTCTATAGGTATCCTTTTGTATGGTGGAACACTATTTTTGGGGTTTTGAGAGTTCTGAAATCTTGTTCTTATTTTTTATATTTCTTCAGACGATAGTAGAAGGAACCTATTGTGAATAATTTTGGTTGCATGTTTTTTTCTTTTTTGTATTTATTTTTAAGTTTATGGCCTGTGAACAATTTATTAGGGTTGTCATTTTTGGGACTTTTCTTTAAATCTTTATTTATTAGTTGTTTGTTAATATTTAAGACTTTTGTAATTGGACATAAGATGCATTAGAAATTAGATAAATGGACCTGCAATGCAAAGAAGTGTCGTGTGATTTTATGTGTGTGTTTTTGAAAGGGATAGGAGTCATACAAATAAATATTCCTAAGTTATGGTTTTGAGCATAGAAGAGAATTGAGATAAAGAATTTTATGGAGATATGTAGATTTTATTGGAGTTTTTGAAGTGATAATTCTTATTGATGATACAAATAAGCCTTTTTTAAAGAAATTTATGGAGATGACATCAGAAATAAATGAAGACCAAAATATTTCAATACACGGAAGTAGTTTTATAATATGGCCGTCTTTCTTCAGTTTTCTATTCTGAGTAACGAATATTTATTTTTACGTACATACATATATGCATTATGAACGAGTGTATTGCAATTTTATTCAAAAACGGTACAACTTCTCTTCAACTAGGGCGAGTCGAACATTTTTAAAAAAATAAATAAAAAGAAATGTGATTAAAAAAATTTTGGATGTTACTATCACTAACCAAATTAAATTGAAAATTTTTAAATAATAGTTTTTTTTTTCAAGGAAGGTCAATTTAAAATGTATATTGATCTTTCTACTTTAATAATGTTCAATTTAGTTAGTAATGATCTACCACAGCACAAAATTTTTGGTGATTTATTGGTTCTTAGCAGCTTTACCTACCATTCTACCATTTGAAAATCCAGCAGAAATAAACCCATGAACATCAAACCGACATGTACCATCATTTCATCGATTTGAAGGTCACATATGACAGTATCTACAGGGAAGAGCTGTATAGAGGCATATCTAGTTTTGGCATACCTGCCAAACTCGTCCGTTTGTGCAGGATGACCATGGGGAATTCAGGCTGCTCCTAAAGGTTTGAAAGGCTTTAGAAGAGATAATGCATTGTCATGCGATTTCTTTAATATCGTACTTTAGTGAATAGCCCAGAGCTCCCACGTCAATACTATATGGACTATATTTATAAAGTCTGTCAAATTTATAGCATATCCTAATGACATTGACATAATCGAAAGATGGCAGAGTGATGTCAATGGGGTTTTTTTGAGTATTGAGGCAGAGGCAGCAAAAGTGGGTTTAACGGTTAATGAGGGTAAAACAAGCTGTCGGTCGTCAAGAAAGGACCTGCAACGCCAACGTCACCCACGGCAAATGTAAGTTTGAGGTATAGTTAAGGACTTTGTCTAACTAGGTTCCACAATGAACGCAGGAAACAACAGCAGCACTTATATCAAACGAAGAATAAATCTTGCTAACCGCTCCGTTTCTTTGGACTTAAAAAGCAATTAAGTAGCAAAACCCTCTCTCGAGCGACCCAGGTGTCGCTATATAAGACCTTTATCATCCCCGTCCTGCTATACGGTGCAGAAGCATGGACTTTGACAATAGGGGATGAAGGCACCTTGGGTCTTTTCGGAGAAGAGTTCTCCCCCTGATCTACGGTCCCGTATACAACAGAAGAATACAAGTAGAGCGTATGGAAACTAATGCTCCGGTGCGAAAATTCTTCGAATCCACGCTCACAGTACAGTGGAGTAGAGGAAGACCGAGGCTCAGGTGACGCGCACGAGAGAAAAGTTTGGTTGAGAATTGGAGTGCCAACTTGCTAGAGATCGAGCTAGATGGAGAAGTTTGTTGAATGAGGTCCTAGTTCACACAGGGCTGTAGTGCCACCTTAATTAAGTAAGTAAGATCGTGCAAAAACGAGCCAGAAAAAATTCAACTTCTGGACTTAATTTAACAGATTTTAACATAATTTTATCAGGGAGTTATTCTTAAAGAAATATTTTAAAAAATTATGTACTTTAATATGCAGTAAAAAGTATGAACAAATACAAATCGTGTTAAATTTAACATGTGAGGAATGACTGCTAGTGTCTAAAACATTAGTATAGGATTTGAATACTACAAAAACAACTTTACAGTGCTGCCACAAGTTCCACGGGTGCCAATCGATTATCAGATTCAAATTTTGTTGGTACTTAAGTTTTTGGTTCCTTCATACTAATAGAAAAACTTTTCTACCTTCAATGCCGATTATGTAAAAAATAACTAAAGTACAGAAATTTAAATTCCTTGAGAATTTTGACAATACAAAATTTTGTTCATACAGAATTTTAATATCCAGTATTTTCTCATTACAGTGTTATGATCCACTATTTCAACCATTACCCGTTTAGGACCAATCAATGGACAGCCTAGATAGTACGATTAACGCATCTGACTATTTTTCTGTGGGCTACTTTAAATTTTTTGTCTTCATAGCAACAAACCGCTTGGATCGGCGCACTCAAAGCAAATATTGAACACTGATTCTAGAGATATAAGTCAAAATGTTTGAAAGAGTTTGCCAAAATTGGACAAAGCGCATGGACCATTCTATGCACAGCCACTATGGCCAACATTTTCTTTTTTAGAATTAGAAATACCTTTTAATCATTAATTTTCATTTTACAACTATTTAATAAAATGTTAACAATAAATTAAGAATAAATGTAGATAAACCATATTGTATTTTAAAATCTGCAAGCTCGTAAAAAATTGAAGTTAAAACTCTATTTGAGCAGAATGGTTTTAACAGATACATTTTTCTAGTAATGAGAAACAAATAATTTTGTGTACTGAAAATATGATATTTCTAGTTAAGATTAAAATCAATTGTAGCTTCTAGGTATTTAAAACTGTACAATCTGAATCAATTTTGAAACGAGAATCGAAACAAGAACCAGCTGATTCAAAATTAGGTCTACCACAACTATTTAAAGAAAAGGTGAATTGTCTACAATTGGACCCATGAAATATTAAATTACAATTGCAAAGCTGATTACTAGAAGTGTTGAATGAAATTAGTTTAGTTTCTTCACTAAGGATTAATTTATGAACCGAGAACCAAGTTCTTCTTCTTCAATTTGAATGTTACAATTATCATCTCAATTTGGCTGGTAGGTAAATGATATATCATCCGCAAAAGCCGTAGCAAGGTCATTCAACTGCAACCTAAAGAGAGAGTTAATATAAAAAGAAAAAATAAGGTGCCGAGTACGGAGCCCTGAGGTATACCAGATTTTATATATCAAGCTTCACTCATTACACCATTAACAACTACTTTTTGAACTCTTTCTTTTAAATATGACTTCAGCCATTAAAAAATAACTTCTCTAAATCCTGCATTATAAAATTTACTTAGCAGTAAATCATGGTCAACCATGGCAAAGGCTTTAGTCCTATCAATAAGAAGAGCCATAGTCGGTTTATTATGATTCAAACAACATAGAGTTGACTGTAAATTCGAAGAATTGCATTTTCGGTTCACTTTCCAAACCGAAATCCAAATTAATTTTCGCTAAAAAAAAAACAACTTGTACCTAAGAAAGAAGTAATTTTTGTGGAGGTGGGGAGCATAGATAAAGGTCTTCTTTCTTATTAAGTGGGATCACCTCCGCACATTTTAATTGTTAAGGAAAACCTGGTTCATCACTCTTAAGTTGAATATATAACTTAGCACATCTAGATATTTCCATCTGAAGTACAGGAGTTTTTGTTTTAAAATGATAAAATAATTGTGTAAGTTTCAAAAGAGGAAATAGCATCGAAAGCAAAGCTGTTAGGTTGTAAACAGTAAGACAATAATCGTCAAAACGATAGCGTTTGCACGATAGCTAAGTAGGTATCGTCTGCTATTAATTCCCATTGACAACTAGACAAATAAGCAAATTGAAGTAAAAAAGTTTCGGCGTAGTTTAGTTTTGTTACAAAATGAAAATTAAAACTCAAAAAATACAATGAATTTGGAAAAGAAGAAAATTAAGAGATGAATGGGACCTTCTATCTATTCTAACCCTTATGTTAGCATTTTTGTATATACAAAACATTAGTAATCTCTCTTAATTGTTGTTAAATAAATAAAACAATTGTAGTTTTGGAATTGCAAAAGAGGACTTTATAATGATATTATAAACAATAAATTTGCCAAACGGTTGTCGTTCTATATACAAAATGTAGGTATATACATCTGTGTTCATAAAAATAGCAGTGCTTTTGATTTTATAAATAAAAAGTGTTAAAAATTCAATTTGTTTTATTTTACGTTAAGTGAATATTTTACTATATAAAGTTTTAAGTATTTGTAACATACTAGCATATACAAACTTAATAAATATAAGCTCAAAAATAAACAATGGGACGGTCAAGACACTGCACCGAAAAATTTTAAAACTTATTCCAAAACTGCGTTTGGAGGGAAAAATGGTCATTAACGTCTTAAAATGGCAAAATAAACCGAAAAAGCGATTCCCAAAAAGGATTACTACAGAAAGAACTGTCAGAAAAATTGTTCAGTTAGCAAAACAGAACCCTTCCATAGTCTCTAGAAAAAAAAAGGAATGGACTTCAACTATCTGTTAGCGCTGTTACAATACGAAGAGGTCTTTTGTAAGCGAAGTTACCAGCCCGAAGTCCACGCAAGATACCATCCTTGACGAAAAGGTATGTGGCAAAGAGAATGGAGTTTGTTAAAGCGCATAGAGATTGGGCAAAAGAGAAATGGAGGAATGTTCTGTGGAGCGATGAAAGCAAAGTCGTCCTTTTTGGGTCCAAGGGTAGTCGAGAATATGTGAGAAGACCCTAAAATGCAGCATACGATCCACGGTACAATATAAAAACAGTGAAGCAAAGTGGAGGAAAAATATCATGGGCTTGCTTTTTATATTACGGGATCGGGCTTATTTAACCCATGGGGGGTATAAGGGATGCAACCGAGAATGTGAACATTCTCGAGGAGGTTATTTTACTTTATGCTGAAGAAGAATCTCCGTTGGTTTGGGTATACCAACAAAACTATGACCCAAAGCATACGTCAAAAAAGGAAAAATCATGGTTTGTGCAGAAGAAGTTATCCGTTATGGAATGGGCCACTAAATCCCCGACCTTAACCCCATCGCAAACTTGGGGGGGGGGGGGGTGTCACGAACGCAGTTCATAAAGCACAACCCTACAATTCGAAACCAGTCGAGAGGTGTCAAGGTTTAGTGGACTCGATGCCACTTAGATGCGAAGCATCATAACAAAACAATGGTTATGCAACAAAGTATTAATTGTAAACTAAAATTAATTTCTTATAAGTTATTACAGTTTTTACTTCTTACGTAATAGATCCAGTACTTCGTCATGCACTGCTATTTTTATGAATAGCCATATATTTAAAAAGCGGTTTTTACTCTGACAAAGCTATCGGTAAAAAATCGATAATACTTATTTTCTGTTACTATGAATAAAATATTTTAGTTTGTTATTAGAAGTGTTTTGTTGGGAAATCTATCCATAGTAAAGTAGGAATTTACACAAATAACAAAACCAATATCCATAGTGAGAATAACACCGTAAAAGTTAGAGTAGAATCTCACTATGGATAGGTTTTTGACATTTATACGAGCGATCTTATGTGATTTCGTTCTCAAATGTTGGTACGATTGATATTGCATTTGTATTTCGATGGCTGTGTTCGTTGAGTAGTTCGGCATTTGGAATCATGTGTGTTTTCCATTGCGGAAAAAACGAATCTATTACTGTTGATATTATTTAGTTCTGTTAGTGAAAATGGACTAACTGGGCTTATTTTGCAAGAAAAAACAATAGAAAAGATATTTATGTTTTGCTATGTTTCCAAAAAAGGTTTATCTCAGTTTAGAATAGATAAAGGAACATTAGTTTATTCGACAGGCAACGATTTTAGTATCGATCTTGCACAAAGCACTAATCCAAAATAGTTTTATATATTTTTGAAGCCAAGTAATGCTCCCTGTGGATAAAATGGAGTCTTTACATATCCTTCCCTTGGACTAAATTGGGTTTATTCCTGCAGCTGATTTACAAAAATATCAGACATTGGATAAACATTTTGATATTATAGTTTTATCTTGGAAACAAATGAAAACACAAAAAGTGACAATAACAATAAATATCACAAAATAGGTGGCATGTTTATTAACAATACATTTTTTTTTACATATTTTTAAAATTTCTCATTGAGAAAAACCAAGTTAAATAACATTTTCAAGCTATTGAACAAGCATTATTTTTCGTTGACATCATTTTGAAAATTCAATAATATACTTAACGAACTTATATTGAAAACGATTGAACGAGACGATAGCGATAAAGTTACGTAAAGCAAATTATTGACGAAATCGTTAATGATAATCGTTTTGATAATTATCGTTTCGGAAATTACGGAATGACTCCCAGGACAGTTGCAATCAACATACAAATCAAAAGACGGCTTCAATTTTTCAGAGATTTCTGTAAAATATTCATTGAATTTGTTTGAAATACATTTTAAATCGCATAGTGAAACATCGTCTGGAACAATAGTTCCCATTGCGTTAGAGTTCGTTTGATTTCCTAAAATATCGTTGATAAATTCCGTTTCCTTTTTTACATGCCTTTCGAACTTTTGAATAAGTTTGAATAATAATTTTCACAAGTTGATTTAATATTAATTTTAACAGCTTTACATAACGAATCATAATATTTGAGTAGTTTTGTATTATCTGGTCGTTTTTTCAGCTTACTACAAACTTTGTTTCTGTTTTTTATTTGTTTAAGAAGGAAATGGCTCATGCAAGGCTTTACAAACTTTTTTTAATTGTTCTTAATGGAAAAAGAAGGACATGTATTGATATGCTTTTGCAAGATTGAGTTAAAAACATTAAACGAAGAAGATGGATCCTTTTCAGAATAAACTTGATTCCAAAATTCATTTTTCAGAATGCCAAGTAATAAAGTATAATCCATTATAAGGTTCTCTTTATCATTCTTGGAATTTGAAATATTTTCCATGTCATTAATTTTTAAACGATCATTTTGTGATCAGTGATTTTATAATCTAGAATACTTAAACAAAAAAAAAACTTATTATTCCTACTAAAACGCAAGAAAATGTGATCAATGCAAGTACTAGAAGCTGAAGTAACGTGGGTTGCCTCTTTCGTATAACCTTTGAGACCATTTCATAAAATGACTTTCAAACTTGATTTATATTGACCGATATCTCTTAAAAATCGCTCATTTCAAATAAACTATAATGTTTCTATTAGCTCGACTGGCTTATTAGTCAAAATAATTGATTCATTTTTAGCATATAAGATGTGAAACCATCCACGACAAATCAAAACAATTCCATCAAATCCAGCGATAGAGCAATAAAAGGATACAATGAATCGCTATCGCAGTAGAAGGCCTTCATTTGCCCACAATTTCTGAACCAATACGAAATAAACTGTCAATAGATTTTCATATAAATCAATGATGGCGTCCTCACTGCTTCTGTTTTTGTTGCTGATTAGAAAGGCCTTCAATGATAATGATGATGATGGAAAAACTTAATTCAAAAACTTAAATTTATTGAAAATTCATTAAAGTCTGATACTAAAGCAAGGATTGGGATTTGTTTTTATGTGTACTTATATTAAATTTGAATAATGTAAATAAGAAGCTATTATTTTAAAAGGCTGTTTTTATGTTTTGGCATTGGTAATAATTATTAATATTAAAACGGTCTACCTACAGACCATCAATAATATTTAATCCCACGTTATGAATATAAAATTAAACGAAATCAAACAATAAATATTAAAATATTTTGGGGCAGAGAAGTGATGAAAAATCATTTTCGACATCACATTTAACTTTAAATTTTCTAGAAATCATTGGTAACGTCTTATTTACCATATTATTGCTTATTCTTTAGTTGATATTCGAACTCTGGGTATCAAAATCCACGAGGGAAAACTTAAAATTGATTCCATGTAAACGAAATAAAAAGTCCAATTCCAAGGGCAAGAATGAATTAACTTTTCATCTTATGGTTAATGTTAAATTACTTTATAACCTTGATATTGTCATAAAAGGTACATGAAGCTCAGTTTTCGTTTGATTTTGTATAAAGATGAAAATTATGTTGGCACACGCAACATAAAGTCATAAAGACTCGGAATGATATCCATCAATTCACATGAGAAATTGAAGAACAACGACTTTTCTCCTGACTTCTCTTCTCTTATTCTTTTCCATATCCAAAGGTCATGAAATATGATTTTTCAAGCTTGTTGGAAATCCCTGTGGCTAAATTTATCATTATAATTTTTTGAAAATGGATAATACCTACGTTTTTGTTGTTGTTCTGGTATGAGGAGGATTTGAAATTGCGTGTTTCCTAAAGCTTAGCCAACCGACCAACCAAGTAAAATGATCTAAGATATTTTCTTTTTTGGCTGGTAGATAAGATGGGGGGATGTAAGGGGTGTGTATGTATATCTTATGCTTATGTTTTTATGCTTCATAAATAAAAAAAATGTACACCTTCAGAGAGAGACCGAGTAGCAGCGAGACATTTAAATAAAAATGAAAAAGAAGCCTTTAAGTCCTTGCACACCTCGCTGTCGCTATATAAGCCTTATGTAAATGTGGGTGATAAATCTTTCTTGGAAATTATGTAATTGATTTTATACAATACTTTGTGCATGGAAGGTACAAAGAACTTTTGTAAACTGATATAATCCAAGTGGGTGGCGGTTGAATTTAAGTCGACTTGCAATGATTTTTGTGAAACCTTCGAATGATCTCAGACTATAAGGAATTGTGATTTAGAATTTTGTATGCGAAGTAAGTCTTCCTTTACGAAATTGACAAAACGAAGACATGCTTCATTAAATTTTACAATCTTGAACTTTGGTTTTCAGTTTTTTTTTTATTTTCAATTCACAGAAATTCGACTTATTGAAAACCCACATCTTAAATTCAAGGTAGGAATAGAAATAGAAACTGATTTGGAAGTCCTTTTGTTAAATTCCACTTTCGTATGTATAATGTTTGTCAAATCATCATCACAAGTGTGTGCTTCACACTCAACGCCCAAAGTCCTGACACTTGAGTTTCCGTATATCCGTGTAGAGTATGTGTCAGTATAATATAGAATGCACATGTGAATTAATGCAGCAACTTGTATTGTGTTTCCTGAGAGTGCACTTCACCTATCAGAGGATAACAACTATTAACGTTGTCGCGTTCTTCGTCCTTGTCGCTTCGCTTTGTTTCACATCACATAGCTTGTCGTAATTAAGTTTCTATTTCACATTTGCTGGTTGTTAAATTGTGGATGAAATTTGGAGGTTCTAATGAGTGAATTCAGAATTTTCAAATATCCTTCGAATATTGAAAAAGGGGCTCAGTTAACACCAAAAGGTTGTTGCCATAGAGAAAAGAAATTAAGCAGAAACTTTGTTTGTATCAATAAAACAAAGAAAAACGCAAAGCCAAAAAAATTCACAAAAATGTTCATAAATTCTAAGAAAACTTAAAATTGTTAGATATTAACTTCCTATAGCAAGTTATTTTAATCCCTCCGATTTTTCGACTTAAAAATGTTGGCTTTTTTAAATGTTTAAAGTGCCTAGAATTTAAATAAAATAGTTTTCCGAGAGCTGTCTGTCCTTGTGTAAGTATGTATGTAGGGTCGGGATACATTTTTGTCGGCCATATCTCTGATTGTTTGGGAGCGTAGTACGAGTATTAATTTGATCAAATGAGAGGATACTCCAACCAAGGATGCAGGCCAAATTCGAGCTTACAGGGATCTTTGCAAAACTATCTGTTTTATAGCCAGTAAAACTAGAAGATATTCAAAAATTGTATAAACAACTACGTCAAGGACCCAAAAAGGTATGCCAAAAAAGAACAAAAAGAAAGAGTCAAGAAAGCCACATAATTTCAGGAAAGGCGGGCGGGCTTTCAATTAAAGGCTTTCCATCAATGAAATCAATGCAGGAGCTGTGGTAAATTCTAGTAGATTGACAGTTGCTCGGGTGTCACAGAAGACGGACCATAAACGACACCAAGCGATGAAGAAAAACCCACCATCGAATGCTGCACGCGAGATCCAACACCTTAATTTTGCAACAAATCACAACAGGTGGAATTGAGGTTGGCATACCGTCTTTTTTTTTAGATGAAACACAATTAATTTGGACTGATAGATATAGCTGTTATTTCCATGATTTTAAAATGAAGAAATCTATCTTGGAAAATAGCACAGCAAAGAAGGTGGTGTAACGGTATGGGGAGCAACCACATATTACAGGACAATGGAGCTGGATTTTCAAAGCTCTAAAATGACTTATGTACAAATCGATGCTGGAACGAGCTTTTCCGCAGTGACAGCAAAAGCTTATATTCATACCCAGATTGTGAACTTATTAACATGGCCCCCATATTCTCTTGACAGAAAATCATGGAAAACCTGTGGGGGTGGCTTTCAAGAAAAATCAACGAAATAGAACGGCAATACAAAATAAGCGAAGAGATTATTGAAACCATGAAACGGTCTTGGGCCCAAATTTTTCTCAATTATCTGACAAGGGTCTATGAATCCATGCACCACAGGTTACTTTACGTAGTTCAGGAGGCAGCATTCAATAAAACCGGTATTTACCTATACCATAAGAGTTTTTGTAATTGTCCTTACTATAAAGGATCTTAGAGGTAAATTTAGATCTTGTCCCGTATTCATGTGACACAAAAAAACCGGTACTATTTATGACCTTCTTCGTGAAAACCGCCATAAACCTTCTATTTATCAACTTAATCAAAAAATTTTGTTTGCAATATATGTATGTAAACTTAATACATACTTCATTTATTTTACATTTGGGCTTTTTCCTAAAAACGTAAGGGCTTGAGAAATATCGTCAAATGAAAAACGAAAAAAGCTTGACCCTATCAATGTGACACGAAGTTAAAATTTAGGAGATGTAGAGATATATGAGCTTGAAGTTGAACCAGTAAAAATAAACAAAATCGTTGTTTTTTGTAATATCAGCTCATAACTTTCGAATAAAAGACTGCATTATAACGAACAAAAATGAAAGATCGCAAACATAGCTTTCAGAAGGTAACATTGTTTGTGTGATAAGTTAGCTCAGACTTCGTTGTGAATATATAAAAATATATTTCATTTGTTTGTACATCCTAATAACTCCAAATAATCAGTGAGGAAATAAATTTGTTTTAATACCAATGATAAACTTAATTTATAACCTTAAATGCATTGCTTAACATACATTGTGACGTGATACTAAATTGGTATAAATAAAAAAAAAATGCCAAACATTTCTTTTAGTTCGAATTTCAACGAAAAATAAATAAATATAATATACATAAGTAACGAATACCTACTTTTCCGATCAAAATTCAACGAATATAACAACTTTGCGCAACACTAGCTGAGTTTCATATTTTTCAATTTTGTTATATATTTATATATATAAAAAAAATAAGATGGTTTGATAAGCTTTTAGGGATGGGGGGAGAATTTGAGGACCGAAACTATTTTCCTCCTTTTCCATCATATTATAAATAAATAAACTTTGTCAGAGTGATGCTATAAAGAAGGGTCGAAGGGTGTAGAATGAGCATTGTAGGATGAAGCTACGACAATAATGATTTGAAATTGACAAAAAAAATTGTTTTTAATTTTTGTCTATTCCACCATTATTATTTTTAAGCTCCGCCCTCTCTAACGGTAAAATTTTGTGAAAGTGTTAGCGCCTCTGTTTATTTTATTTTGGTTTAACTCTTTTTTTTTTGTAAATACCAAGTTAAGTCACTGAGGAGTAAAGAAAGGGGTAAGCAATTGTGTAGGTAATAAAATAAAAACACGAACAAAATTTGAAATAAAACGGATGAGATCAGAAACAGACGCCTTTGTTATTTTTCTGATCGCCTGGTGAACAAAAGAATTTTCGACATTGCAAATCAGCAGTCACTCGAAGCACTATTGCATTATTGTCGGTATTTCTCAGGGATAGATTCTGTTTAAGTTATACAAAATACTACAAGCATACATTTTATTATCTAATCACTATTGCCTATTTAATCAGCTGATTGGAAAAAGAATCCATTAATTTGACGGCGTGAAGTTGCATTTTCATTTTTGTTATTTATTCATTATTTCTGACCTTTTCCATACCAAGTTCGAATGATAACAATTTTGTATTTATATAAATAATTATTTTATTTAAATTACAGAAATATTACCTTTATTATTCCAACTTTCCAAACTGACAGTTTCACGGTTTCATGGATATAATCGAGTCTGATAGAAAAAACTACTGAATATTTAGCCATTTGCATATTAAGTTAATAACTTTATACATTTTTACAGAAGAAAGAAAAATTAAATAATAGGATTTCAAAATTGTGCATTTTAAGTTTTAGGTGTTCAAACTAGAATCAAAGTCGGTCCTGTTACTAAACAATTAGTAACTAAAAAAATATGAATGTCAATTTATCAAAACAAATTGAATCCAAAAAACACACTACATCAAATCGTGTAAAAACTTAGTTTTTACTCAAATATATCGAGAATTAGTATATTGACTTTAAAATTATTTAATTCTATGCAAAATGTAGTTTTAAGCATTAGAAAACTAACTTAAGGGTGTAAAATATCGGCTAAATAAGAACTTACTAAAGAATTACTATACATGTTTAATTTATTTAACAGGTTTTGAAGTTGATAATTTTTCTTATCAGCCTTTTGACCCTTATCTATTTTCTTAAATATTCAAACATAATTCTATAGTTAAATCTAGTGTTTGTTGCTACGCACCAGTATTTCTTGCCTTTAAATCAATTCAAAAATAACGAATAAATAAATATAAATAAAAATAACGAATAACCACTTTGACTAACAAAAATTAACGAATATAACAACTTTGAGCATCACTTTGCTGAATATCATTTTTATACATTCTCATGTTCAACACAAAAAAGGCAACATTAGTAAATGAGGTCCGCCCTCTGAAACGGTAACATTTCGTGGAAGTACCTCCTTTTATTTTAATTTGTTTCCAATCTTTTTTTTGTCAATACAATGACAAATGATTAACACTATGTGGACTAAGGAAAGGGGCAAGCAATATTGTGCCCGTGTTTGTGGGTAAAAAAGAAAGCAATAGGGAAATTTGAAATAATGCAAAGAAGAAACAGGAGCCTTTCTGGTTTTTCTGATTGCCTGGTGAATGGGAGAATTTAAGAATTACGCAGCAATCAGGAAAATTCAAAGCATTGTGCCAGTGTCTGCCTAATTAATGAAAAGTAGTAGTAATACAAATTCCTATTTCATTTAACAACTAAATTTCATTTTCTTCCTGCCCATAAAGCTCTTGAAGAAGAATTGAAATCGATCTTGTTAAATTTGTGAGAGCTAATTTAATCATTTTACTATTAAAAAGATTTAGTGTTGTTTTTATTATAGAATTTTATTGGTGCTGTGTTATTTTTTTATCTTAAAAAACGCATTTTATTCATTATAATCATTTTACAGCAAATTTCACATTTGTATTGTTTTTCTCCCGTTCCAGTCATTCTTAAGAGAACACAATTGTTGAAGAATTTATTGAGGTTGGTTTGTTCTTAAAACTGTTCCTAAGAGTCTTTTTCTTTATGGAGGAGTCTCGATAGATTATATTCCTGTAAGCAAAGAAAAATTAGAATGTTTTTTACGAACAACTTATTTAAAACTTACCCATGAGCCTGATTCGATGTTCTAGCCAACTCTTTCAAGAGCATATACCGTAATCAGGTACATTATCATTATTAACCCTCCTTTGTGATAGCGGATCCATTTGAAGAAGCTTTATCCAATGTTCACATGCCTGGGAAGAAACGTTCGTTTAACTCATTTCATCGTATTTTTGATCTTTTGGATCTTGTAAACAGGAGTTTTTACCACAAGATGGAAAGACTATAGTCAATCGAACAAGAAGTACGTTTAAGAGAAAATGATTACCTGATATTGAGCCCATTCCTTTTGCACCAAGTAACAAAACTTTTAATATTCTCTTGGAGTAGTACCCGATCCAAATTTCTAAGCGAATGTTTTAATGATTTTCGTATCATTTGCATAGAATAATGTATTGGACATAAAGTGATGTATCATTGACATCTAACGTTAATACTTGTTGTCGTAATTGACTACTCTAATGTAAGAGATAATTAATTGCAATGTGCTAAATATGAACAAACAGGTAATATTGAACACCCTATTCTATTTAGTACAAAACGATCTACGTATTTATACATACAATAATATATGTTTTCAAATCATTTTTCAACGATTATAATTTACTCACACATTTTTAACTTCGGGACTTTTTTATTGTCTAAATTTGAATGTTTAGAATGTTTTTCCTAAATTTTGGATAATTTTCTTGGAAAATTTCAATCGGTATTTGTTTATAAGAAATAAATGCTACTAAAATTATTAAAAATTGGTTTTCGACTAAAAATCTCTGGAAGAAGAATACGTATTGAAATCAAACTTACTTTGTTATTTTTGCTAACTTTTAGGTGAGTTATTAAAAAAATCCATATACAACTTTTTTTTACACAAAAGAACAAAAACAACTTAAACTGGATTTCGACTTAAATATCATAAGAATGAAGAAAGATTCTTACTTAATGTTGTTTGTATCTTCTACAAAATATTGTTATCAATATATGTTAGACTTTTAGAAATATCGACAAATGGAAACGAGGGGGAAGCTATCAGTGTGTGTCGCATCCTAGTCTTGACATTTTTGAAAGCAAATATTTTTTTTCTGTGCTTAAATTTTACGAAATAAAAGCTTATATTTCATTAGATTTTTTTCTGAAGAAAAAAATTAAAATTTAAAATTTCGGTTTGGTGTGAAATGAGCAAAAAATTACTATTATAATATGTATTTCATTTTTTTGACTAGTTTTGAGGGAATGATTTTTCTTACTTCAAATCAGGCGTCTGATATTTATCAAATTATTTAAATAATATTGAAATGAAATCTTATGTTTGTTGCTAAGTACTAGTATCTGTTTAAGTAAAAATTATTACAAGAATTAAAATATTACATAAAAATGCACAAAAAAACATAAAAAAAATAAAATATAATAACCAAAGTAACGAGTAAGTGCTTTGACGAACAAATATTAACGAATATTACAACATAACTTTGCGCATCACTTTGCTGAATCTCATATATGCATTCACATGTTCAATTTTAAAAAAAACTTCATTATCATATAAGGTCCTCCCCCTGCAACGGTAACATTTCGTGTAAGTGTTAGATTCTTTATTTTGTTTCCTTACTTTTTTTCAACGCCATGTCATGTCTAAGATACTGAGGAGTAAGGAAAGGGAAAGGCTAGCATAAAACAAGAACGAAATTTAAAGTAAAACTGATGCGATCCAAAACAGAAATCTTTCTTCTTTTTCTGATCGCCTGGTGAATGAAAGAATTTTGTAAATCAGGAGTCACTCAACTAAGGGTAATGTGAAGCACTTTTTATATTTTAAATTTTATCATTGTCGACATTTCACAGTGTTTAATGGAGTTTGCATAAATTATGAATAAATACTAAAAGGATACATTTTATGGTCTAATCACCGTACCCTATCTTATCAGCTGATTGGAAAAAGTCCTTTATCAAAGAAATAAAGTGAACTTGACAAAAGCAGTTGTCGTCAAAATAATCACTTCTAATTGTTTTTTTTTTTTCAGCATTTCATTTTTATTCTTTACTCACAATTTTTAATTTTTTTCATTTCAAGTTTGAATGATTTACACCTTTTTTATTAAATATTATTTATGTTTTTACATTAGTTAAATTACAGCTAGATGTATTTTCTGTTTATCATTCCCAAACTGTCAGTTTCAAGCTATTTTCAGTTGTCATCGAAACTTATAAAGCGATTTCGTACACTTTGGGAAATTATTTTAAATGTTAAGAACCGAAATCGATTATGGAATGGGTATTTATGGAAAATGTTCAATGTTTGCACTGAATATAAAAAAACCTCAGTACCAATGCTATTCGGCTAAGCCTTCAAGTATTTAGAACTACACCCATTAAAAATACGTTAACTGAAGCTCGTCTTCCTTCCATATAGCAAAGAGTTCAAGTGTTTACATCTCTTCTCGTTCAAAGATTAATAACATCCGATAGTTGTCTTGAGTCGAGTGACGCTAGACAATGCTTAAGACATAAAATAATTCCTAAGAGCCCTAACACTTTACAATATTATACATTTTTCAAAACAAATGAATATCCCAATTTTGGACAATGTCATTCGACCTGCCGCCAAACCACCCTGAACCCTGGCAAAAGACTATCTAGATACATAACTTTCCTGCACAGCATTTGCTGTTTCCTCAGCGGACGATACAATAATCTCAAAAGGACTCCTGGATAAAAAAAAATAATTATCTGCTGTGACAGTCTCTCTGTAATAGAAGCAGTGCGAAATGTTGACAATAGAACACTCTAATCGGAGTTTATTCTCATCAAAATAATTTGCAGCAAGAAAAGAATTAAGATTATGTGGTTTCCAGGACACGTTGAAATAAAAGACAACGAATCAGCAGCCCAAGTTGCTAACTCTGCAACAAGTGAATATACGTTTTACTTGGCAAATAGCAACCACACGCAAAAAGAAATTAATAAATATTGGAACGAGAAACTTCATGACGATTGGATGCAATATGAATATCTTTATTCTAATATTAATCCAAATGCCCAACGGATCATTTTTCCTTCCCAATGCTCATGGAAAAAAGATAAAAATATATTTTCCGCTGCGATTGGGCCACACTTATACTATCCATGGTCATCTCATGACAAAAACCTAGCCTGCAAACTGTCATCGTTGCAACACAAACGATATGGTCACAATTAAACAATCACCTCGTCTATGATTGTTCTTAGATTAAAGAAGTAGCCAAAACAGTACTTTCCGACTCATCCTTTATTTTACTTTTTAATAAAGATATAAATATAATTAATAAAAATAGATTTTAATATTGTTCTTTTTATTTTAAAATTTTTTAACAACAATTAAAGTCGATCTTTACTAAAAATGTAGGTAAATTTAGAAAAGAAACAAAATTGCCAAATTTTGAATATGAATCCATACAAATTACTACACACAATTTGTAAAAACTTAATTTTTACTCTAATATCTCTTTATAAAATATACCAATAAAATAATAAAAGTACGTACACGCCCAGTGTACCAGTCTTAAGCTGGAAAATGAAAGCAATTTCAATAATCATAATGTAGGTACCTGAACTTTTGTTTTTATGTTAAGGTCCATATTCTTGATAATTATACATTGTGTGCCGTTACCAAGTAATTGAACCAGAGCTTTAACGCCTGCATAGATAAGCTTGCAATGGCTTTTTATTTAAAATGAAGGCTTTACAATTGTAACTTATATAAAGTGCATTTATCTCATATTTGTGTGATCTGTAGTAGTTTATTTTGTAACAAATCAAAAGAGATACGACTACTGTCAAAAAGAAATTCAAAACTTCTGTTACATATTAAAATCACTGATATAATAAAAAAAAGAATCTCTGAATCAATGGTGTACAAATCTAACACTCTGAAAATAATTGAAATGTCAAAAACTTTTGAAAGTTGAAATAGACGAATAATTAATAAATTTGATATAAATCACAGTGATTTTCAATTTTGAACTATTTCTTCTTTTTCACAATAAACCAATATTTTTGGAAACACCTGAAATGGAAAATGTAATAAGTTCCATGTTAATGCCTAATTTTCCTTCCTTTCTTTAACACTTCAGTTTCACGATTAACATTATTATTGTTAGTCAGGTCTTACTTTTAATTTAAATTTATTCACTCTTAATAAATTTTCAACAAAAATAATTCAAAAACCTTAAACCTTATATTTAAGCTTCCGAAAACTCAGAGATGTATGTCAATATATTATGAATGGATGTGGTTGAAACAATATAAAATAAAAACACCCTTCGAGATATTTGCTTTAGCACTCATGAAATCATGTATTACGCGTTAATATATAAACGTGTGTGATGTGCGTTAACTTGAGAGTTAATTTGGTTTGGTGGTATTTCTTCGTATAAATGGAATTTCTACTTATATCCTTTATACCGTTGGTATACCCCTCACAATCAGTCTTCTGTGGAATGTTTGTGAATTATTGCAAATGTGCTTACACAAATAACAAAACACAAACAAATTACAGTGACGTGGAGATAAATTTTGTCAAATTGTATTATCCATCAATCTTATCGTCTGCTTATATAGATTTTTAATTAAAAAAGTATTTCATGTTTTATGTGATTAAATAGTTCAATAAACAATAAAAATAAGCAAGTTTAAAAAGAAATAATCCCAACAAAATGCTTTTATCGTCTTCTGGTGAAACAAGTGTGTAAAAGCTGTACGCGTTTTCCACACCTCAACATCCACAAAAGTACTTGGACTTCTCCAGATCAATCTACAGTCACCCAGATTGACCATATTGCGATCGATGCCAGACACGCTTCCAGCATCATGGATGTACGAACTTTCCTAGGAGCTTACATCGACTCGGACCACTAGCTCGTTGAAGCCAAGGTAGCACTTCGGATTTCCAGACCCAAGGCAAACAGGGAGGTGCTGGGAGAAGGTACAACGTCGAACGGCTATACAATTGCCAGAGATCGCTAAATCCTTTTCCGACCGAGTTACAAGTAACCTCTCTCGAAGTTCTCTGCAGCCAACACAATGTATCGAAAACCAGTGGAAACATTGCCAAGATGCAATCAGAGAAGCTTCCTCTGATGTGCTGGGTTTCAAACAGCCACCAACAAGGAACCCCTGGTTTGATGAGGAATGTCGACAGGCAAATGCAGGCAAACAAAAGGCACAGGCAAAGTGCCGCTGCATAAAAGGACGAGAGCTGCTCATGAGCAGAAGAGGCGAGAGGAACGCCGACTTCTCAGAAGGAAAAAGAAAGGGTATGAGAAGCGTGCGGTCGAAGATGTTGAGAGGTTTAAAAGCAAGAATGAAGCTCGAAAGTTTTATGAACAGGTGAACAAAATTCACAGGTACTTAACCTAGAACCGAAGGCTGCAAAGACGAAAGTGGAAACATCATAGTGGAACCGCAGTCGATGCTGAGGATATGGAAGGACCACTTCTGCAGACTGTATAACTGCAACGACGAACTGAATTCCTCTGTCAAGCAGGATGATCCATTCAACATAGACGACGAAAGCCAACAATACCCTCCTCCCGACTTAGACGAAGTAAAGATTTCCATATGTAAGCTGAAGTCTAATAAAGCCGCTGGAGCGGATGGCTTGAATGCAGAGCTCTTTAAAGCAGCTGGAGATGGGTTGGTTAGGAGCATGCACCAACTTATCTGTAAGATATGGTCGGAAGAAAGCATGACCGATGAATGGAACCTCAGTATTGTTTGCCCGATCCTGAAAAAAGGAGACCCTCTAAACTGCACCAACAATAGAGGAATCAGTCTACTTAACATCGCCTATAAAATCTTCTCTGCCGTAATATGTGAACGTCTTAAGCCCATCGTCAACAACCTGATAGGTCCTTATCAGTGTGGTTTTAGACCAAAGTCCAAAGTTGATCAAATATTCACATTACGGCAGATCCTGGAAAAAACTCAAGAACACCAAATCGACACCCACCATCTTTTCATCGATTTCAAGGCCGCATATAACAGCATATACAGGGACGAGCTGTATAGAGCCATGTATAGTTTTGGCATCCCTGCCAAACTCGTCCAGTTTGGCAGGATGACCATGGAGAATTCACGCTGCTCCATAACGATTGGAAACAACTTAACAGAACCTTTCGACGTCAAAAAAGGTTTTTAGACAAGGTGATGCGCTGTCATGTGATTTTATTAAAATCGTGCTTGAAAGAATAGTGCAGAGCTCACACGTCAACACTAGAGGCACTTTTTTTCAAAAGTCTGTCCAATTACTGGCATATGCTGATGACATTGACATAATCAGAAGAACTCAGCGTGATGTCAATAGGGCTTTTGTGAGTATTGAGGCAGAGGTGGCAAAAATGTGTTTAACGGTTAATGAGAGCAAAACAAAGTACATGCTGTCGTCAAGAAAGGACATACAACACCGACGTAGCTAGATGGAGAAGTTTGTTGGGTGAGGCCCTAGTTCACACAGGACTGTAGCGCCACTTTAAGTTAGTAAGTAAAACCTGAACGCACTTGCACTGAAACCAGCCTAAGGTTCGAGGACAACAATTAAAAGTTGTAGTTGTGATACAAACCTTTGAGTAGATAGTTACTTGGAAAAAGTGTTATTTTCTATTCTATTTTTTAACATAAGAAACATCGCTAAATAACAATTTTAAGATTCGTTTTACTTGAATTTTAAACCTTATTAACAAAAATTACATCTAGAAAATTTCAAATCACACAATAGTCTTCGTAATACGTCGCACAGTGGGGAAAATGCGGACAAAACCTATTTTTCTGAAAGTAGGATTTATTTTTAAACAAAAAGTGTTTCTTATAGTTAATTTGTTGTAAAATCAGAAAATGAAAACTATTTTTCAAAAAAAAAATTGTACACCTGTAGATTTTCGCTCAAACTTCAAATATCGTGAAAAATTATAAAATATTAGTATTCTTTAAACGATCAGTATATTGTGAAATTTGAAATTTTTAAACAATTTTTTCTGCTAAAATGATTGAAATAAATTGAAAAATAATACCTTATGTTATTTTTTGAAAAAAAAATGGATAAGGTATTTTTTGACGAAGAAACACTTTATTTCAGTGATTTTTTTAGTTCGCATAAGGTTTTAACTACTTCCTCTGTTTGCCTCTGTTTGCAAACTATTTTCAGTAGATAGTGTAGGGTCTCAGCAACATTTTTCAGTAAAAATCTCATCCGGATACGTCCGGATGCGGTTTTTAGGGCAATTTTAAGTTGGGAATTCATACAAAAAATAACAATGAATTAATAATTTAGATTATGGAATTTTATATTTATGCCTTTGAACCAGTTCTGACGATCTTGTATGGTAAAAAGGCGCTTATGTGAAAAAACTTTTAATTAACCCAGCACTGAGTTAGCAGAATTATATCAACAAGTTTCGTATAAAGTTCTCCAATTTTCTGAAATTGAAAGTGAAAGTGTCTCGTAATAGAGTTTTATTATACTAACGATATGATATAGATCATCGGAAAAAATAAGACAATGTGGTAAACAGAGTTTTATATTTATATACATCCTTTTTTATTTAGCTTGCAATTTGGTCTCTTTCTCTTTACCTATCCTCAAAGCTATCTATGTATAGACCGGTATACGAACTTATTTTTGGTTTATAAAGAAAGCTCTCAATAGAAAGCAATATCGCTTGTTGTTTTTGTTTTGAAAATAATAAAACACGGCTAATATGTACAAACTTTAAAATGTCAAATTCAAACCGTTATTTTTACTATACGCTATTAGCTTTCATCTATCATGGTTATTTCCAAGAGTTTGCAGTCCCAGTTTTTTGTTAGACAATGTCAATGATGCATTGTACTGAATTTCAGTCTCTAAAAGATTCAGAATTTCAGCTTCTACACGATCTTTGTTTTTTCTAACTTCTTCCGGAATTTCCTCCGAAAAGGAAAATTAAAGAGCTGGTAAATGATAGGTTAATATATTTTTCCAAATTCGTTCTTCATTTTCTCGTTGAACAAGTTTTAATGGTACCAGGGATTTAAGAAATAAATATCCATCAGAAATACCTTCCATTAAAACTTCACAGATTTGCTCACTTGTAGTACCCGTAGCATGATGGTTAGTGCGTTGGACTGTCATGCAAGGGGGTCTTGGGTTCAATCCCTGCCTGTGCAACCTTAATTTAAAAAAATAATTTTCGCGGGTACTGCCTCTTGCGAGGAATTGACAAATCCTTCAAGAGTAATTCTTGTCATGAAAAAGTGCTTTCTTAAACTAGCCGTTCAGATTCGGCCCAAAATTGTAGGTCCCTTGTACTCCTCCTGACAACAGTACTCGCACACAGGAATGGTTGAGAGTTGTAAGACACTAGGCCCTGGTTCACAACGGACTGTTGCGCCACCCCATTTGATTTTTTGAGATTTGCTCACATTAAATTTTTTATTTAAAATAATTTCAATTTAATTTATTTAAGATAAGATAGCTTATTAAGATTAAATGAATTTGTTTTTATTGTATTTACTTGAATTATTGTTTTTTATTTTTTATTTATTATTTAAATTTATTTTATAATAAATCAAACGATGGACTTTGAAAACACCAACTATCTATATCATATTAAATGCAATCTGTTATCCTCGGAATTGCAAACAAAATAAACCTAAATATTTGTTTTACACAGAACCATTCACTTTCAAGCATATTAAAACTGAATTTATCGCTATTTATTATTTTATTCGTAATATACATACGTTAAATTTGGTAAACGAATCTTTGTTTTCATATATGTTCTCCGAAAAAAGCTTTTTTCTCTTTTAGTGGGCGTGGAAATGGGCGGAAGTTTTTTGTTCAGATTTGTCTTGCTATTCGCTATCATTTCTGAAAATTTCATCAAAATCGGTTCATTACTTTAGATTTTATAGAGTTTTGTCCGCTCTCCCATACAAGGTGCCCCACTGTGCGTCGGCGTCTGTGTCTCGGCACGGTCTGATTTTAGTGACGCGAACTACAGCAGCCTTTATTTTTAACCAGAACGACATTTTTTCATTTTCTTCTATACGAACATATTTTTTATGTGAACTACGGAAATTTAAAAATTCGTAAATTCAGACAAAAAATTAAGCAACATTTTTTAAAAATTATTTGTTGGTAAAATTGGTACGAAAAATCATTATTTTTTTAAATCCGTAGTTCATATAGACTAACATTTCATACTTAAAAAAAAACCTTTTTGGTTTAAGAAAATAGGCTAACAATAATATTAGTTTTATTTACCGCAAAGTGTAAAAGCATAATACTCTAGGAATCTCTAAAAGTTGAAACACTACTGGTCTCGAAAAACATTTTCACTTTGATACACGGATAACAATTACAATAGGTCTGTTTGAAATTTTTAAAATTGTTTTAAACTTGCATTTCACAATAGATTTGTTTAAGAAACCTTTTTAGAGGTATACTTAGGTTTCTTAAAAAATTCATTGCGAATTAAAAATTTCTAACAAGCCTATTGTAATTGTTATCTTCATTCATCTTCGTATCTTGCGCGGCTACCAGGTGCCTTGCGAGACCGACTGTCTATCCCAAAATACTTTCAATTTCGACCTTCAATTTTAAACAATTTTGAAAATTTGCCAAATCAATGAAGCAAAAAAAAAGTTTGTTAAGAACATTTGAGGAAACTGTCACGATAAATCAAATTTGGAACATAAAATATCTTTCATCGAAGTCTTTCTATAAAAGAGAACATTTTAGAAAACATTTTTTTGTGATTATTTTTTGCACAGCACTGTTTACAAATAATATCCATACATCAACAACACGTTATTATAAAATACCAAAGTTTAAATAATAGCTTTCCGCTTGAGAAAATCCTTCCAAACAACGCAACGCAACGCACCAATGCTATGTGCACGGCTTGTGATGCCTGATGGATGTTAAATGAATAATATAATGTTCATGATTAATGATGGAAATTGACAACTTTAAGTAAACAAATCACAAAACAACAAGAATTATTTAGAATTCGTGTGATGGCATTTCAATTTATTGAAGTTATCAATCAATTTTGTTTGAAGTAATATAAATTTCTTATCAATCAATAGTGAACTTATAAATCAAATATGTTAACCAGTTTAGGTCAAAGGCGCATATATTAGAACTTAACTCTTAAGGCGGTCATCATAAAATGTCAACTTAAGGCTCAATAATTTAAAGAATTTCGAAAGAGAGAACGAGCTCTTGAGCTACTTAAGTGTTCGTACAGAAGAAAACCTATATCAGGAAATTTTTATAATTTTAGCTTTTTGTTTTGTTCAATTTCATAAGAAAGAAGGAAAAAATGAAGTGAAGAATTCGTTAAGATTCAAAAAATTGCAGTAGATGCATTTCTAACAGTTTTTCGTCAAGTTTTATTTATTTTTCCAAGAAATTGTTGCAAAATGAAATAATACAAATTTTGTTGACATTCTTAAAGTTCTTTCAGGTTTTATAAAAAGAAAAACTTTCCAGGAAAAAAAACAATCAATAGTATTGAAAAGATCAACGAAAACAATTTAATCAAAATTACTACTCACTTTTATTTCCGTGAATGTTTATAAAAATGTATTCAAAACAGCATAGAGGAAATCCTATGAAAACGTTCGATTTCGGTTTTCGTAAACTGATGGTAAAACGGCAAAGAGAAAGAAAAACGAAAAAAAACAACACTAAATGTTACAAAGTCTCGTTTTTCGCTTTGCTTTCACTTTAACTTTTAGGTTATGTTAGGTTGACGAGCTGTCAATTGATAAAGGTATCGCTACATCTAAACCAATGAGAATCCATTGTGATTCCCTAAAGTATTGAACTTCTCTAAAAGAGTGATTATACCTTTGATATTTCCGTTGTCTTCTTGTTGCCATTTAGATTCCTTGATGAAAACTAATAGGCTGCTTCTTGGAATAAATTCAATTTCTTCAACTATTGAAAAAGTGTCCCACAGGGCAGGGCATAAGAAGTAAACTGTGGGTTATTGTTCCTCCTCATCCTTTGCACAGCATTGGTAGTGAGCCGCATTTTCTTCTTATGGTAATTTAGTAGATTGTGTTACTTTTTGTCTATATGCATAATCGAGAAGGTTCCAAGGGCTTTCAATCTTTGAATGTCTTGTTACCAATGATGAGTTTTAATTCGCAGGGTAGAGAGTCTATGATTAAGTCTTTTCTCGCCAGCCCATCAATTATCTCATACCTTAAGTTCTTGGTGACTGTAATTTACAAGCTTCAATTTTATTGTGATGGCAGAAATCGATTTTAATGCAAGGAAAATAATTCGACCTGAAAGACGCTGCTTAAAAAGAAAAGTCTCAAGGAATTGGCAAGATTGAGCGTCTCAGAGAAGGAACTTGTGTCTATAATCTAGCATTCGTTTTCAATCTTGACAACTCAGTCATGTGTTAGACATTTCATTCCTCTAGAATCTGTGCGTGTCCGATGTGGCTGGTTTTTTTTTTATCAATTGGCCAGGGCCAGCCTTAAAACGCTCTTTGCAGCAGTTTTTTACATATACGCCCAAAGCAGTGGTCCTCATTACTCCCGTTATACCTAAACATGACACTCGCAGTACCCTTGTAATTGTTATCAGGTTTTCGGATTTCTCTAACGCATTCCAGCATACCGTGTTAACATAACTGAAAATTTCAATCTACATGCACATTATGATTTTAGGATTCATTTTCTAGCTTCTACTGCAGATTCTACTGCATGAGAAGATTCCTATCTAGTTTTAGCTTTGATCACTCCTACCTATTAAACCTGATCTTATAAATTCTACACTAGGGATTATATAATCGGGCATTGTGTGATCTTCGATATTCTTTCTAATTTTAAAGAGTCTTAAGTCTGTTCTAAGGATAGGTAAATAGCCAAGCCGCATTTTTTTACCCAAACGAAAATCCAAAATAAGGCGGTCATTTTCACGCCTTGCTATGTTTCGCTGTAAGTTCCCGTAAAAACTGAATAGAATTAGAAACTTTTGTCATATTAAATTTGCCCAATTTTGAGTGCATCAGTAAAACCTTCTTGTCAAAAAAAATCATCATGCTACATTGGTAAAGTTTTTTCTTAACAAAGAAGCTTTTCGATGAAATTTAATTAGTTAAAGTTTCTACATTAATTAGGTTAAAAGTAATACCTTACAAATTAAGGTATACATATATGTATATTGTATATGTTAAGTCTAGAAGATTCCTAAGTCTTACAAATTTCCAATGTAAGACCTAATAAGTTCATACATAATTTAAAACCCTTCATATTGCCTGTCAACTTTGAAAAATTGTTGAATTAACCGTAAAATTGACAAATTCTCCTGGACAGCTTCGCCTTCGTAAATTAATGCCAAGGTAAAACATTTGCCTTTACTGGTTGTAGCTATAGTCGAACACTATAAGGCTTAGGCCTTCACCACATCATGAGAAAACTTTGTTGACATTTATTTCCGACTTTTTGTAAAAAGGTGCTGAAAACTTTTGTTTCGCTTTCAACGAACCGAAAGAAAACTAAACACAAAAAAAAAACTTAAAAAACCCACACACACAAAACTATACTTAATCTACAAATTTCCACCACCAAAAAGGTTGTAATTGCCAAAAACTACATCCGTGTTGCTGGCTGGCTAGTTGGTTGGATGTTGAAAGAGGGCAAACTTGAAATTATATACAATATACATGGCTTATATTGGGCCTGACGATGGTGCTGGGAAGCCTTTGGGGGCTGGACTGATGCATCTTGTAACAAAGCTTACGTTTGGTATACAAAATTTTAAACTTCAATAGAAGTTTCCGATGAAATTTAATTTCAAACCCCCAAAAATATAAGACGAAACAACACAATTTGACTAGGATAAGGTTGGCTATTTCCAAACATACTCTTATAGTTACATAAAACGAGCATAGGAAGACGCCAGCGAGCACCACCTGGGCGAAATAGGGTTGTAGCAAGTTACAACTACCTAGCTACTAACCTTTACTATTCACCAAAACAACGGCAATAATAAAACTTTGCCTTGTCCAAAAACTCCTATACGTAGTTAAAGGGAAAGGTACAACTTCTGTTACTCTGTCAGGATATGTATGCCGTATGTGTGTATGTGTACTGTACGCTACGCCATTTCTGCTATTTTGAAACTTTTCAATATCCATGAAATTCCTTTTTCTCTGCGATGATGGTGCATTGGAGGAGTCCTTTTATATGCATCATTGACGTCGTCGTCGTAGTCCTCATCGTAGTAGTTGAAGTCGTTGGAGTCGTCAGATTTGCCACGCCACAATACTGTGCTGCCAAACCCTGTGCCTTACCATAAGACCCACCTTCATGTGAGGGCGATATAGACTGTTGTTTTGTATTGAACTTGTAAGTACTTGCTATGGGTCTAGTTGTAGGTGTATATCGTGTGTCGAGTAGGAAAAGGGCACTTTTCTTCTTCAATTCGACACACTGATTTGATATTCCTTTATTTGAAAGTTTTGTATAGTGTATGAATGTGCTCTTCTATGCTCGAATAAGAGAAAACATGCAAAGTAAAACGAATGAATTTATTGTGCAATCGCATGGAAAATGCAAGAATCGTGTTTTCTAACTTATTGTTTCGATGCCATTTATTGACTGCAATCTCAACTTTCATGGAAGTAGGTATACCTTTCTTCGGTAGGACGTTATGATGAAATAAGAGTTTAGAAAAGTTATGAGAAAGACATAGATTGGAGATTGAATACTCAAGTATATAGAAACTGATGATAGCATTCATTAGGTTTGGATTAATTAATTCAAAATTTACATATTGGACTTTATAGAGGAGATATTAAATGAAACTGGAAATAAATAAATTTGGAGTAGAAATAATATTATGAAAAAGAATTAAATAAAAGGAAAAAACAGCTTTGAAAAGAATTTCAATCTAAGAAATCTGATCAGGGTCTCAATAGAAAAAGATGGTAACTCATACTGATAATTGTGATGTGATGATTTGTATAAAAGTTCAACAACATTTCTTATCAGTTTTTGCTGATTTTCGTTTTTTGTAAGAAAGCTTTCAATTGAATTTTCAAAAAATTAACTAAAAGTTACCAACCAAAAGTATCAATTTTTACCAATTTTTTTAGATTTAAATTTTTATGAAAAAACTGACTGTTAGATTTTTTAGTAAAGAATGAAGGTACTGAATATTGACAAAAATATTTCTTAAAAGATGAAATTAGTAGAAGCCAATAGCCGTTCGGATAAACTGTAGGTCCCTTCCATTACTGATAACATTAATAGTACACAGGAATTGTTCAGAGTTGTGAGTCACTAGGCCCCAGTTCACAATGGACTGTTGCGCCACGTAATTTAATATTCAATATTTTTATTTTAATAAGATACTTGAGTCGAACATTTATTTTCGCAAGCTTAGAGTCACATTTTTTTTTTGTAGGTTTCTAGTTTTTGCGCGCATAATATAAAAAAAATATGTAACATATTGTTTACTTGCGACATATAAGAACGATATGGCAAGTTTTGCATTCGTGCAAAATTTCGAACTCGAGATTTTAATCAAACATGATATTACGATGGTAGAGAAGTCGAAAGAAGTGGGTCCCGCGATTCCGTCCGGTCGGTTTTGTCTGTCTGTCCACGCTCCTACAGCCTAAACCATTGGGTCGATTGAGTTCAAACTTGGAAGTTAAGGTTTTGAGCAGATTCGCGTTAGGCATTTTTTTCAGTTTTTTTTTAAGATCAAAACTAACAGTGGCCACCATACAATTTTTTTGGTCAAAAAACGAAAATTCGAACTTTCTCAAAAACAAACCGATAGATTTTCTTTAAATATTCTATAAAATTTTATTTTTTTACTTGGCTTCTTTTAATAAGAAAAACAGATTTTTGTATTGCTCGGGAAAGGTACCACTCATAGAATCGTTATTTTGTTTTTTAATTTTCTCAGCAACTTATGAACCGATTTCAATAATTTTTTTTGTGAATAAGCTCTTATATTGCTTTAACAATATTTGGTTATCAAGGGTGCAATTTTTTATTGTTTGGATTTTTAAAAAAATATTGAATTTTATTTTTTAAAAATTCGATATCTCAAAAACGGGTCAAGATTTTTTTACGAAATTCAAATGCGGAGCGTATATTAATAATCTCTAAACAACTGCGTTCCAAAAATATTTTTAGAACAAAATTGAAAAATTTTATATATAACAAATTAATTTAAAAAAAAACCGCTCTAACGATTTTCAAAATAAAAAATTGAAAAATCAACGGTTTTTTTATTTATAAAATGGCATTTAAATTTTTGAAGAAAAACTTATTTGTCGGGCGAAATTTTGAATCCGAAAACAGTTTTTTTAATATTTTAACTGGGCATGAGCCCGAAAGAGCGCATTATTTTAACAAAATTGTACTTACATTCCTAGCTTTTATCTAAATAAGTGCATTTGGTACATATTTATGTATTTTTATAATTAAAATTATTGTAAATACCAACGATATGGCCGCCAATGTAGCGCAACTGTATCGGATATGATATATGTAATCAACAATCTATTTTAAAGTGTCTATCAAGAAGTAATATCTTGGTAACTTTGTATATATGATTTTAAAATATTATTCTTTACGAATAAGGTTGTTTCACACATGATTTACTGGCCTTTGCCCATATAAAAAAATAAATACTTAGTACCTACAAGTAAAAGAAACTGGCCAGAGAGAGTATATGTATTTTCTATTAGAATCACTTTTTCAACGCATAAACATTGTACCTATTTATAAAGGTTTTACGTACAACTTCTACAACTACTGCTTACGTGTCACTTCTTAGCTAAAATCCTCCAAAACGCACAAGAGCCTGACTGTAAACAACACATGAACAGCAATTTCTTGTACTTGTTCGTATGCTTGTTTTTTAAAACTTTAGTGAAAAAAATAGACTGGTCGTAATAACTCCATGTTTGCGCTGAAAATTTGTAGGAAAGAAGGAATGTGATTGGATTGTAGTAAGTACCATCTACCTACCAATAACATTCCTTCATTGTCATCATAAACATGTCCTTATCTATCTATCAGCATAAAGCTAAGCACGCCAATGAACTTTATTTATTCGTTTTAGACATCTACCTGCTACCTAACTACACAACCAATAAGCGATCGCTTTACAATTTAAACATTCATGGTCTGCCTCTTTCTTATCTTCTTTATTTTACATCCTGGTTCTTCTAATATGAAATTACAATAAAGCTATCTAAAGGAAAAGCTTTGAAGGAACAAGTTGAATCTATATGAATCACATCGTAGCTTTAGATAGATAGATATTTTATTGGCAAAGAAAAAGTTACATTGTTTACAATATTTTTAAGTCATTGCACAGCACAGAGATATGATATCAATTTGTATCTTACTACTGAAAATAATAATTATGTTTTAAACAGCATGTCTATGTCTTAATATTTATAAGTTTGAAGGAAAACATTGCAAAGAAAAAACCTTCATTCGAATTTTGTTTATAATTATATCACAGATATGTTATGCTTAAATTTAATAGGAACTAATTTCCGAATAAATATATAAATAAATAAATAAATAGGCAAACAAATAAGTTAATAAATACACGAATGAATTAATAAATGAGTAAATAAGTAAATAAGTAAATAAATAAATAAATAAATAAATAAATAAATAAATAAATAAATAAATAAATAAATAAATAAACAAATAAATACAAAAATAAAGAAGTAAAAATCAAACAAATAAATAAACAAATAAAGACACAAATAAATAAATAAATATAAACATATATAAATTAGTAAAGGAGAAAAAATGTTTAAATAAATAAGTAGATAGTAGAATGAATACATAATAAGATACATTAATTAATAAATAAACAAAAAAAAAAATACTTATAATGATGCATAAATTAACAGTATAAAAATATAAATAATACACAAGATAATAAATAATACATAAATAACAATTAATACAAGAATAAAAAAAAAGAAAAAAAAAATATGTTTGACAATTTATTAAATCAAGTTTCTAATCAGAGAGTTTTCACTTAATACACATTTTCTGGAAAATTTTTGATTGAGAATTTCAATTTTCTTGTCTATTTTTAACACGTTCGTTGTCTCTATGTGTAAGGCTTGGGTTGAATAATGCCAGGGTAGCTTCAGCATCATTTTTAAAATTTTGTTTTGGAGAATTTGCAATTTTTTAATATGCATTAGAGCACAATTACCCCATACGGGCGATCCATATAACAGTATTGCTTGAAAAACGACTTTAAAAATAATAAGTTTATTGTGTTTGCTAAGTAATGACCTTCGGTTAATAAGCGGATATAACATTTTTATTCCGACATTTATTTTATTTGCTGTCATTTCTGTGTGTTTCTTGAAGGTCAACTTCTTATCTAAGTAAATACCTAAATACTTGACAGAGCTGACCCACGGTATATCACAGTTATTTAAGTTTATATTACGACTGGGTAAAAAACAATCCTTTCTTTTTCTGGTGAAAAAGATAGCTTGGCTTTTCCCAGCATTGATTTTAATTTTCCAGTGTTTGTAATACTCGAAAATAATTGCTAAATCAGTCTGAATATTGTTAATTATATTATCAGGATGTTCATCGGATGAGAATATAGCAATGTCATCTGCATACATACCGAATTCACAATTTTGCAAAACTGGAAAATCTGAGATAAAAATATTGAACAACGTAGGAGATAACACTGATCCTTGAGGAACGCCAGCAGGAATAGTTTTTGAGATTGAATTTTGTCCATTAAGTGAAACTATGAATGTTCTTTCACTTAAAAAACTTTGTATAAGTTTTATTAAAAAAGTTGGACATTCATTTATAATAAGTTTATAAATAAGTGCATTGTGCCAAACAGTGTCAAACGCTTTTTCAACATCTAGCAAAACTAATCCTGTTGATTTTTTTTCTCTAAATTTTTCTTTTACGTGTCTACATATTCTTAAGACCTGGTGTGATGTGTTATGCTCTTTCCGGAATCCAAATTGTTGTATTGGTATGATATTCTTTTCATTTAAAAACAATTCTAATTTGCATCGAATTAATTTTTCGAAAATCTTACTAATGCTACTCAGTAGGCTTATTGGCCTATAACTAAGTGGATCACTTCGAGGTTTTCCAGATTTTAATATTGGAACAACTTTTGCCATCTTCCATTTAAGTGGAAAATATTGAATTTTAAAGCAGGCATTTATTAAAGAAGTTAAATAAGCAAAACCACTCATTGGAAGTTCTTTAAGGAATTGGTTTTGAATACCATCCATTCCAGGAGATTTTTTATTTTTAAGATCACATATCAAATATTCAATGTCTTCAACAGAAATTAATTCTTCTGCAGATAAGCTTATAGAAGTTCCATTGAATTCAATTACTGACGTATCTACAAGGTTGGTTAAAACAGGATCGTGGTAGAAGTTAATGGTAGTATCATGATTGCTAGCAAAAGTATTTGCAAGTGTATTTGCTTTGTCTTTGTTAGAAGTATGAATTGTCCCTAATGATTCAAGTGGTGGTATTTGAGTATTTTTCTTCTTAATTATTTTATGTATGTTCCAAAAAGGTTTAGAGCTAGGATGTAAGGAACTAAGTTTTTTGTTCCATTCTATGTTCCTGAATTTTGATATCGATTCTGTTATTAATATGTTGAGATGGTTCATTTCTTGAAAATCGTGCTGCTGTCGATATCTTTGCCATTTCCTTCTAAACATATTTCTTATTTTAATAAGATTTAAAATGGTACGAGGAAGAATAACAGCTCGTTTATTAATTGTTTTCTGAGGAACAGATACATTAATACTATCACGGATACTTTTTTCAAAATAATCAACATAGACATCAATATCTTCACAACATTCAACACATTCAATACTATTTAAAGTTGGACGCAATTTTGAATTTAATTGGGAACGATATAAGTGCCAATTGGCGTTCTTAAAATCTAAATATTGCACATTTAATAAATTTGGACTAAGGGTAGTATCACAGCAGACAGGAAGATGATCCGAACTAAGTGCATTTGCAGTAATAGGGTTCGTAAAGCAATGCGGAATATTAGAAATAAAAAAATCTATTGTAGATGGAGAAGCTCTACGACGGGCCGGTATATAAGTTGGAGCGTTTGGAAACATTAGTGTGATAGGGTATCTCATAGTGAAATCCAACAGATCGTTACCAAATGAATTTGCCCGAAGACAACCCCATTGTCGGTGTTTACAATTAAAGTCACCGCCTATTATAAACTGGTCATTACTTATTAGTTTTTTCAAGTCGTTTATAAAGCATCGCCTTTTAGTTTTTGTATTATTGGATCTGCCACCGGGAAAATATATTGAATACATTTTGAGCTTATTGGAGTTTTGCAAAATCAATTCGACTCCAATGGCTTCAATGACATTAGTATTAATTTTTGGCAATAAAATATGTTTTATTTCTTTTTTGAGGAGGATGGCAACACCGCCACCTAAACTCTCTCTATCTAATCTATGACATACAAAATTACTATTTGAAAAACTGACACCAACATCAAGCCAAGTTTCACACAAAAGACAAATATCAACATTAGCATTTAAGAGAAAATTAAAGAACTCAGTACATTTATTACGAATGCCACGGGCATTCCAACATACGATTTTCATATTCTGTAAATTACTTGCCATTATGAGAGTATAAATATTTTGTTGCTAGCTGTGCAATGACATGAAATTGTTCTAACTTGGATTTACATTGACCAAGCTTAGTAATCATCTCCATTGTAAGAGAAGCAATCTCTTCTTGAGAAAAGAGATCGTTCTCTTGTGAATTAGTGTTGCTCATCAAAACAGGGTTCGTCAAATTCGTTGACTGTTGTTGTTGTTGAGGTAGCTGAAGCTGCTGATGTTGTTGTGTAGAACGTGGTGTCATCTTCCAATGGTTTGTAGGTGGAGGGAGCGAGGGAAAATCATGCATATTCCCAATCCCAATATCGACTTGCTTGTTTGCGTTATGCGCTTGCTGCCGTGGAGCATGTAAATTGCGTTTAGTTGCTCTGGGAGCTCTCTCTTTCATTTGGATATACTTTATTCGGCTATCACATGTTTGATCAGTGGAGCGATGGTTCTGCTGGCAATTTGCACATTTGGGAAAAGAACCATCGGCCACAGTGCACTCTGAAGTCTTGTGGGGACCGGAACAATTAGCACAACTCGATTTAACGTTGCAATGTCTCTCACCATGGCCAAACATTTGACAATTATGACACTGGGTTATTTTATTTTTAAAATGCTTTTGAAATTCCCAACGAACATGGGTACGAAAAATAGTTTTTATATTGTTTCTTAACTGGGCAATTCGGGCCGAACCATTTTCTAAATAAACAATATAGAAAGTATCAACAAATGTTTCATGATTTTTGGTTATCATTTTTACATCTTTGCACTTAAGACCCAGTGATATTAACTCAGTTTTAAGAGTATTTGTGTCAATTGAGTCCAAACCGAACAAAATAACTTTAAATGACCTTTCATTGCGAAGGTCATGTGAGAAAAATTCACAATTTTTATCTTTTAATGATTTTAACACCTTGTTATATGTGTCTAAGGAATCACAAAACACTTTGATGCCAATTGAAATTTTTTGGATTGAGTAGTCTGATAAATTAAGTTCTTTCATCAACGTATGAATATAAACACTAGTTTTTTTTAGCACTTTTATTGGAGGTATCGATTGTTTTTTCTTAGATGTCGGTGCCTGGGTGTTAATAGAAGGCTGATCTATTTCATCATCGATTGAAAGAATTTCAAATGGATTGATGTTATCCATTATGGATGTTTTAGTAGGATTTGATCTCTTGGATTTATAAACCGAGGATTCAAGATCCTCTTCGCCGCGGGAGCGCTTTCGTTGAATTTTGATAGTTTTAACTATAATTCAATTGTATAGATAGGTACAGAATCGCACGACTGTCACGGACACTAGCACGACTAGTGCTTTATACATAATAGAAACCATTTTTCATATACAAAGATCGTATGCAAGTGAAAGCAGACTTATGAATGTAAATAAAAACAAAATATCGGTAAAAGATCCTAAACAGCTGACGGAAGCATGCAAAAGTTTGTTTCATCCCCTTATTAGATACAATATTAAGCCATTTTGTTTGTTATATAAAGTGCATTGATATACCTAAATAAAAAAAAAAACAAATTCATCAACCTTCATACAGATGCTCTTTTTGTGAAAACATAGACGAGAATAGACTCAAATAAAATGAAGGAAATTGTGCTGACTTTTTGGGTCGAAAATTAATTATCTCCCTTATTCTGCTGGCTGCTTATGGGATTGGGAATAATATTTTTTCTCGATCCCGCTGAATTTCTCCACTTTAGATACTAACGCCACGCCAACTACTCGGCATCTGGTCACCCTAAAAGTTTCTGCTCATGAGAGTACTAGGTTTTCATATACAAATATCGTGCGGTTTTTTTGACAAATCAAATGGCATTTACCTATATCTTTGAAGATAAACTTATTTTACAGATATATTTTTAAATCTTATATAAGAACTTTTTTAAACAGACTCTTTGCATACAGGAGCAAGTTCGTGCGACCCAGTCGTGCATTTTATTTCATGATACTTCTTTCCAACTTCCCATAGGAATTTATTGTAATGGGTCCGATTTGTCAAATTGAAAATTTTGACAGTTATCGACGTTTCAAGGTCTCTAGAGTCGAAATAAAAGATTTTTAGAAAGATGTCTGTGCGAGCGTGTGTACTTACGTTTGTACGTCCGTACATTTGCGAAGTTTTTTTCGCCGTTCATAGCTCAAGAACTAGAAGAGAATTCGACTTCAAATAAATTTTGTTATGCAGATTATAATGCAAAAAGATACAGAAAGGGCTCTCAAGGAAATTGCGTGGGTGGTTTTTTTTTGCTATAGCAGTTTAAAAAAGGTGAGCATTTTGGCTAGCCCTAAACAAACTAACTATTGACGCTAGAGACTTGAATTAAATTTTATATTATATATGTTAACGTGATATAAAACGAATATATTTTTGGAAAAAAATCCAATTGACGGTTTTTTTATAAATCGAAAATATTAAAAAAAATTGTCATCTCTAAAATTTTACGAACAAAAAATGTTTTTATCTCCAAAACAATTTTGTGCAATGAAAAATAAAGTTTTTGAGAAGTTGTAAAATTTTGACAGTTCTCATTATAATAATTATTATAATAATAACCTAAAAAACATTACACAAAGTTGGTAAAAATTGAATTTCGAATAAAATATCTTTTCAAAACATTGAAATTATGTCTTCAAACTTATTTTATCTTTAAATAATATTGCTTTCAACATTTGGAAAAATATTGAGAAGAATTGAATGGACAAATTACTCAAAGTAAATATAAATTGATTTTTGACTCAAATATCTTTTCAAAAATTTGAGATTATGGCTTCCAACTAACTTTGTGTTATAAGAAATATTGTTAATAATATTCGAAAAAGTTTTAAGAAAAATCGAATTGACAGCTTTCTTACAAAAAATAAAAACCTAAGAAAAGAATTATTAAAAGTTGGTAAAAATTAATTTTTGGCTCAAATATCTTTTCAAAACTTCAAGATATTGGCTTGAAACTACCTTTATCTTTTAAAAAAATGTTGTTGTCAACATTCAGTAAAATCTAGAAAAAAATTGAATTGACAGTTTTTTGACAAAAAATAAAAACCTAAAAAATAATACTAAAACTTACTTTCGACTTAATAGCTTTTCAAAAATTAAAAATATTGTCTTCAAACTTTTTTATTTCACAGAAAATATTGTTTGCGATATTCAGTAGTTTTTTATAAAAATCCAACAGTCCATTTTTCATAACAAAATAAAATAGTACGGAAATTTGGGAAACATTGATGTTCGGTTCTTCATATCTCTCAAACTTATTTCATTCATAAAATTTGTAAAAATTTGAAAAATGATACTTAAATTGTTTACAAATTTGTTTTCGACTAAAAATCTGTTTAATAAAACTAGATTTTCAAGCAACACAAAAAACTAAAATCTTTTAAGCAAGACTAATCGACAGACGGGATTTGAAGTTATCAGTGTGGGTCGCATCCCAGGCTCTTTTTGGAACTAGTTTCAATTTTTTTTTATAAAACTAATTTTGACAAAAAGATACCGTCTATACCTAACTATGTTCTGCAACGCAACATATTCAAGGCCTAAAAGGTGAAGACATGATAAAAAACTTGTGTTAAAAAAGCTTGTTCAAAATCCAAAAACAAAACTATCATTATTTTACCTCATGTGTTGATTATAAACTACAATTACTTTGGTTCTTAAAGTAATATTATAAATTGTGTTATATTTAAAAAATTATTGAATTATGATAAACTCGTTAATGTAATATGAGCCGTTTATTTTGAAAGTGCTATAAGTCACTTTTGTTTTAAGTCGTGATATTTAAGATATTTGTTATACTGTTAATTACCAATACTTCTCTCGAAGAAATCTCAATAGTTCTCAACTTATTGAGTGCAAATTTTTTTAAAATGAAAAGATACCGTTTATTTAGTGTTGCCATTAACTCGATTTTTTTGAAAAAGTGACTTATGCCACTTTAAAAAAAAAAAACGGCTCATATTTTGATAAATAGATGCCATTCTTTGGATTGAGGTCCAAATCTAGTTATTTATAATTATGTCAGTAGAAAATCTATTAAGATATGTTTTAAAGGTGAAATTGGTTTATAGTATTAAAAGGTGCTGTGTTTGGTTTTGAAATTACAGGGTTTTAAAAGCAGTATATGAGAATTTGAAAAATCCATACATAGCCCAAAAGATCGAAACATCAAGAAAGTGTAACAAATATGTTTAGCTTTATTTCACTTTCACAAAGCTAAATATGGCCAATTTTCAAAGTGTAAAAAGAGAAATGAAATATTCACAGAGCAACCAGCTATTTCTTTATTTTTTTGTATCTCACTATTTATACGCGTCTCAAAACGAAACCATTATATGTTATGATGTTTTTAAATTGAGATCTGAGTGATATGACATTTTGTTGGGCTTTGTGACGTTTTCTTGGTTACATTTTGTACGACGACGTTTTTGGGTTTAATGTCACTAAGTGATAAGATATAAGAAACGGTAAAAATCATAATCGCCGTAATGCGAAAAACAAATGTCCAAATCTAAAAAAATTAAAAACTACCAACAACATTTTGCATAGATATGATGAATATTTTTATTTTAATATTATTAATTTTTGTTCACAAGATTTTTAATCAAAAACCAGTTTTTACCAATTTTAGTTGCTTTTGCGTACTACTTTTTGTAGATTTTTTTTCATGTAAAAACTGACTGTTGAATTTTGATAAAAAAAAAATTACTGAGTGTTGAAAACAATATTTTCTGTGCGATGAATTTAGGGTGAATCCAATATTTATAGTAGTTTTTGAAAAGATATTCGAGTCGAAAGTAAATTTTGCACACGTTTGGTTTAGAATAGTTTTTTTTTTAGATTTTAATTTTTTTGTAAGAAACTGTTAATTCAATTTTTCTCAAAACTTTATCGAATGGTTAAAATAATATTTTGTAAAATATTAAATTAGTTTGAACTCATAGTATGAAATTTTAGAAAAAATATTTGAGTCGAAAATCAATTTCTTGGTAATGTTTTGTTTAGATTTTAACTTTCTGTAAAAAAAAACTATCAATTCGATTTTGCTCAAAATTTTACTGAATGTTGAAATATTTAATATTTTTTATGGGAATAAAATAGTTTGAAACCAACATATTCAATTTTTGAAAAGGTCAAAAATCAAACTTTACTAACTTTAAGTAATGTTTTTTTTTAGGATTTTATTTTTTGTAAAAAAAAACTGTTAATTCGATTTATCTTAAAATTTTAATAGGAAATCGTAATTCTTTTGTGCGTAAAATATTTAAGGTGTCAAGTATGTTTTTATTAAAACATACGGACGTACGTACACACGCTCTCAAGACAACACTCTACAAATCTATTATTTAGAGTCTAGGACCCTTGAAACGTCTAGATATATGTCAAAAATTTCAATTTGACAAATCTGACCGATTGCAATAACTTCCTATAAGAATTTAAAAAAAGTGAACATTTTGGTTGCCTACAAATATTTCTGAAACCAATAACAAAAGAAACATTAATTAAATTTTAGGATATATACTGTGACGATATACTAAATTATTATAATTTTGGATAAAAATATATTAACTTTTTTATTATAAATCAAGAAAATGAAAACAAAAAATACCGATTACCTAGAATATCTTACGAACAAACATTTTGTCAACTCTAAAGCATAAAATTGCAACAAAGAATTACGTTTTTGACATCTGGTAAAATGTTGAGAAAAATCAAAGTAACGGTTTTCTTACATAAAATAAAACCCTAAAAAACCAAATTTTATTTTCGGCAGGAATTTCTTTGCAAAAATGAAAGTTATTGCCTTCCAACTAATTTTATCTTTAAGAAAATATCGATTTTAAAATTTTCAGAAAAATACAATTTTAATAAAAAAAAAAAAAATCTACAAAAACCTTTAAGTGAAATTGGTAAGAACCGATGTTCGATGCAAATGTCTCGAGAATAGATGAAAGTATTGACTTTAAAAATATTTTTTTCGCTGTAAGTGTTGTTGCTGACGTAAAATATTGTTCTCAGAAAAATCTAATTGGTATTTTGTGTACAGGAAGTGCAAGCTTTAAACAAATGAAGTTGATACAAATTGAGAAAAATTCCAATAATTGCCGAAAAAATCAAAAACAACTGACATTCTCTTTTTCCCATACAAATGTTTTCTAACTAAAACGTAGTCGGCTTTAAGGAATTTGTCTTCAAGTCATATCAAATTAAAAAAAAAGAAGAAAAAAGTGTTGATGTCGATTTGCTGTTGTTTTTCTTGGATTTTCTGTTACCTTAACTATTGATAAGGAAACATCATATTGGAGCCGCAGTCAATGCTGAGGATATGGATGAACCACTTCTGCAGACTGTATAACGGCGACAAAGAACTGAATTCCGCTGTCAGGCAGGATGACCCATTTGATATAGACGACGAAAGCCAACAATCCCGTCCTCCCGACTTAGACGAAGTAAAGATTGCCATATCTAAGTTGAAGTCTAATAAAGCCGCTGGAGCGGATGGCTTGAATGCCGAGCTCTTTAAAGCAGCTGGAGATAAGTTGGTTTGGAGCATGCACCAACTTATCTGTAGGATATGGTCGGAAGAAAGCATGCCCGATGTATGGAACCTCAGTATTGTTTGCCCGATCCTGAAAAAAGGAGACCCTCTAAACTGCAGCAACTATAGAGGAATAAGTCTACTTAACATCGCCTATAAAATCTTCTCTGCCGTAATATGTAAACGTCTACAGCCCATCGTCAACAACCTGATAGGTCCTTATCAGTGTGGTTTTAGACCAGGAAAGTCCACAGTTGATCAAATATTCACATTACGGCAGATCCTGGAAAAAACTCAAGAACACCAAATCGACACCCACCATCTTTTCATCGATTTCAAGGCCGCATATGACAGCATCTACAGGGACGAGCTGTATAGAGAAATGTCTAGGTTGGCATCCCTCCCAAACTCGTCCGTTTGTGCAGGATGACCATGGAGAATTCACGCTGCTCCATAAAGGTTGGAAACAACTTAACAGAACCTTTCGATATCAAAAAAGGTTTTAGACAAGGTGATGCGCTGTCATGTGATTTTTGTAACATCGTGCTTGAAAGAATAGTGCAGAGCTCACACGTCAACCCTAGAGGCACTATCTTTCAAAAGTCTGTCCAATTACAGGCATATGCTGATGACATTGACATAATCAGAAGAACTCATCGTGATGTCAATAGGGCTTTTGTGAGTATTGAAGCAGAGGTGGCAAAAATGTGTTTAACGGTTAATGAGAGCAAAACAAAGTACATGCTGTCGTCTAGAAAGGACATAACTTTGAAGTAGTCAAGGACTTCGTCTACCTAGGCTCCGCTGTAAACGCAGAAAACAACACCAGCGCTGAGATCAAACGCAGAATAAATCTTGATAACCGCTGTTTCTTTGGACTAAGAAAGCAATTGAGTGGTAAAGTCCTCTCTCGAGGTACCAAAGTATTGCTATATAAGATCCTTATCATCTTCGTCCTGCTATACGGTGCAGAAGCATGGACCATGACAAAAGCGGATGAAAGCACCTTGGGTCGCTTCGAGAGAAAAGTTCTTCGTGTGATCTACGGTCCCGTATGCATCGAAGGGGAGTGGAGGAGAAGATGGAACGACGAACTGTATGGGCTGTACAGCAACGTTGACTTAGCCAGAAGAGTAAAAGTCCAACGACTAAGATGGATGGGTCACGTAGAGCGCATGGAAACCAATGCTCCGGCCCGGCGGATCAGGTGGCGCGCACAAGTGGAAGGTGACCGCACCCAACTTGGAGCGCGAAACTAGAGACATCTAGCTAGGGACCGAGCTAGATGGAGAAGTTTGTTGGGTGAGGCCCTAGTTCACACAGGACTGTAGCGCCTCCTTAAGTAAGTAAGTAAGTTATCTACTGAGTTTGCTTTTGTCAACCGATAAACGGCTGAAACAAGTACGTATATCGTGTTTTGTGCAGAGTGTTAGTGTTTGTTTAGTTATTGCTTACTGGAAAAATTATTTATATTTGAAATGCCTCCTAAAAGACGAATCAATTTAGGTAGAAGAACCCGAACTGCAACAAAACAAGCTTATCACCGATCCTGCACAAGAACGTAAAGACCAAATTGAACGTGAAAGAATTCGGATGCCATAAACGCGTGAAGCACGAGCGCGACATTCAACTATTGATCGCTTAAGTTTGAATCGAGCTGCTTTAAATTACGTTGTCTTAATTACTACAGTAACTACCAATGTGTTATTATTGGTTCTATGATATCGGGTTGCTCACACTGTAAGGCATTGAAATACAAAAACGAAGCCAATTGATTGTGTTGCACAAATGGTTAAGTGAAATTGATATCATTAAACCACCACCACAGCCATTGTACTAATTGGTTTCAGGAATAGGAACAAATTCCATACACTTCTTGATACACATCCAACAATATAAGAATTGCTATCAAATGACTACATTTGGGGCAGCAAATTTAGTTCGGAAAAATTGTATGCCAACTTTCAAGGTATGTATCATAGAAGTTACTCATTATTATTTTAGCGAATAAAATTTTCCATCACGTAAGTTAAGATGCATCACTAATCTTCAATTTCCTAATAATTACAAAATCAGTTATTCCACTATCAACTTAAGTTTTAAGTCATCCAATTTGTGGAAACATGTCAAAGTACTTCATTTAAGCATTAATATGCGAGTCGTGTTGTTAAATGACCAATCTGTAAACATATTCTATAAGCAACTCATTAACATTGGTATGGGCAAATTTCCTATAGACATGTTGACTGGCTGCATTAGTTTTCCTCAAAGCTTTTGTTAGTTAACGCAATAAAAAGATGAACTTATTCAGAAGGTGTTTTCAGATGTTTCTCAAAAGAACAGAAACAGTGATTGGTTGAGCAAACGAGCTTTATTATCTGCAAAAAACGTAGATGTAAATAGATTAAATTTCAAAATTCAGGAACAAATCACAGGCGAACCAAGGATATATAAATCAGTTGATTCGGCTACAAACTAAGATGATGCCAGGATAGCCACCTCACAATCTTCAATGAAAGGTTGGATCAATAGTTATAATGTTGCGAAATATCAATCAACGGCGTCCTTACAACGGTACCGGTTAGCGATAAAGAAAATTACTAAACAACGTGATAGAAGCAACTTTTCTTAAAGGAAAGTATAAAGGAGAAGATGGTCTCATACTACGCATCCCAATGATAACGATTGATGTGCCATTTGAGTTTATACGTAAACAGTCTCCAATGCGGCTTGCTTTTGCCATGAACATGCACAAGTCCCAGGGCCAATCATTAAGTGTTTGTGGTATTGATCTAGAAAACCCATGTTTACCACATGGTCAATTGTATGGTTCATGTTCCCGTGTTGGAAAACCATAAAATTTGTTTGTCTATGCGCCAAGTAATGATCACAACGTGCTATCACCAGAGTGACGGTTCTGTTCAGGACCATTTTTAGCCACGACTATAAAATACGTAGGAACAAAAAACTGCCACATTACAAATCTTTATGATAGGACGAGGTCTGTCGGGTCCGCTAGTATTGTTAATAATATTTTGTTAAGGATTTAGAACAATCGAAAGATGGGCACAGTTCATTGTGGGTCGCATCTTGACCTTTTTTTAACATGTTTTTGGTCTACTCCTGAGCTGTTAAAAATTGTAGGTTTCAGTTATGATTCTGCTATAAACTAATAGAGAATATTTGTTAACAAGAATAACAATACGTACCTAAAACTAAAACTTGCATACTTAATTTTAATTCATATGAATTATCAATGTCAACTTTTTAATATAATAAAAGTTTTTGCGAACTATAATTTTTTTTAATTTAATATTGACTTTAAATTCATTGAGAAGGTACTCCAAAAGCTAAATTAGCATTTCATTTTATTTTTACATAAAAACCGTTTATTATAATCTGTTATACGTATTTTCCTATAAGTGAAATGTGAAATACAAAAACCTTAAAGCTACAAGAGCGAGTCATTAAAATTCAACCACAAAAGTGAAACAATAGAACACCAAAGCTCGGTTCACCTTTACGTTGATGCGATGGCATTTCACTGATTAAAATTCATCAGCCACATTCAAAAACCCCAAAACTATGACCACATTTAATTTGAAAATCCTTTCGAATGTGAAATATGTACTTATGCACATTATATTTGTGTGTATATGTGTGGAAATTAGTCCGAGTGAATAATATGGGTGACGATGATGTTGATGTTGTTGATAGTATGACCCACCTAGCTCTTATTTGCTCTTGAATAATGATTTTAGTGTCCTCGTTTTATGTTATGTTGGCAAACCTCTATACATGAATCCTTAATTGATAAAAATAAATTTGAAAAAAAAGACGAACAACAGAGCACAATATTTTCTAATGAGTGACAGAATGCTAATTGAATGTTCATTTCCATCGATGGAAAAAGAGCGAGACCGAGAGAAAAAGTGAAATACTGAGAGCTCAAAAAGATGTCCTTATTACTGTGTACATACGAATACAACAAACATTTTTAGCATATTCCTAACTTTCTGACTCTCAACGCCGCAGCGATATTAAATGCCCTGAGACAGAGAAATTTGTCAAAAATGCAAATTAGAAACAACATTCAATTCGAATGACAAACATTCACATATTGCACAAGCTAAGGCAATAATAATACGAACGAGCATCATCAGGACACCAGAGTAGGAGTACACAGTCAATATACAAATGGCAAAAAGGACACGACAAATTAATTATAAACTGGAAAATATAATGTTTGTTGCGGGCGGGCGTTTAGTTTATTCGCTGGCATTTTCAGTTTCAGTGCTTCTGGCGATGCATGGCGCTACTCGCTATAAAGCTCTCTGAAGAATACTATTGACCTGGACAATCCTTGAACATAAATATGCTATATGCAGTACCGCTCTATCTACCTATGCTTAGCTTTACTATGCAATTTGATTGTTTAATCTGATTTCTAGAACTAAAACCCCCAAGCCCCGTCGCAGATGTCTACATACATTAGTTTACCTTCATTTTCAATTCGAGCAAGCAGTTTTAATTGAGAATTGAAAGTTAAGCAAAATTTATTGGTTGCAAACCGAAATAGAAACAAATTGCTGATTTTCATGGGTAGTTTAGTTAATTTTTGGCAATCAACTTGCTGTGTAGGTATTGGATATGATGATGTAACCGATTTTCAAATTTTATGAATTTCGACAGTAATATTATATGCGCCAAGGGTACGTTTTACATGAAAGCCCTAAATATACGGGAGCTGCAAATTGGGAAATTTTTGGCATAAATTGTTGTTATGGTTGATTTAACTTGAGGTAGATTAGATACTTACTGGGAAGTAAATAAATTAAGAGCAGGTGAAAGGCGAAGCTAGATATAGGTCAATAGACTTTTGATTTGGGGTGGCTTTATAATTAATAAAAGTTTAGCTCAAATTACTGCATTCCGATTCATAATCTGGGTCAATCTACTATTATTTGCACAATTCAAATTCAAATTCAATTTTATTCTGATCGTGTTTAAGTTAAATTCAAATTCAATTCAAATCAAAATCAATTTAAATTCAATTCAAATTCAATTCAAATTGAATTCAATTCAAATTCGATTCAAATTCAATTCAAATTCAATTCAAATTCAATTCAAATTCAATTCAAATTCAATTCAAATTCAATTCAATTCAAATTCAATTCAAATTCAATTCAAATTCAATTCAAATTCAATTCAAATTCAATTCAAATTCAATTCAAATTCAATTTAAATTCAATTCAAATTCAATTCAAATTCAATTCAAATTCAATTCAAATTCAAATTCAATTCAAATTCAATTCAAATTCAATTCAAATTCAATTCAAATTCAATTCAAATTCAATTCAAATTCAATTCAAATTCAATTCAAATTCAATTCAAATTCAATTCAAATTCAATTCAAAATCAATTCAAATTCAATTCAAATTCAATTCAAATTCAATTCAAATTCAATTCAAATTCAATTCAAATTCAATTCAAATTCAATTCAAATTCAATTCAAATTCAATTCAAATTCAATTCAAATTCAATTCAAATTCAATTCAAATTCAATTCAAATTCAATTCAAATTCAATTCAAATTCAATTCATATTCAATTCAAATTCAATTCAAATTCAACTCAATTCAAATTCAATTCAAATTCAATTTAATTTTAATTCAACTTCAATTCAAATTCAATTTTCGGCCTTTGCTGCCTTTCAATATTATATACGATATGAATAGAGATGTCATCATTTTTTAAACAAAAACAACACACTTTAGCAGTCATCATGCTCTAGTTTTTGTAATCAACACTATAGTCCGCACTTTGCGATAAAAACCCCCTCGGGGTAGTCATTGAAAAATGATATTCATCACCCATTTCAATAGAAAAATTAAAGGAAGAGAGATACCATTGTTATAACAGAACGAAAAAAAAACAAAAAAGTCTTAAATGAATAATGGTCCTGGAATCATTATGTTTTCATATCACAAAAACTAACACTGATGACGTCTTCTTCGATTCTTTGTTTTAAAATGATGGAATATTTTCCCATTGGTTTTAACCTCGAGTTCTATTCTTAAATTGATTTGAATTGAAAGATATCTATTCTTAAATATCAAACCACGAGATGATAAATTTAAAAACTATTTTACTCCTTTAAATACGGTAAAAAAAACAAACAATGACAACCAACATAAATAAATTAATTTGATTACATCCGTTTTCCTACTTCACATAGAAACTCAAGTTCATTGTTCGGTGTTTGGTGTATTATTTTTCATTTTGGTTTTCTTTTTGGGTTTTGATAAATATCACTTTCGATATAAATGTATTTCCTCTTGTGTCGTGTCACAGTCATACCCACATCCTGTCAAATGGAATTGAACGTTTTCCAAAACTATAGATACACTCTTATGGTCACATTAAACCGAATGTCTGCACACAATACAAAAATCATTTCATCACACAGACAATACAAAGAGAAACAAAGTAATTTATTTGAGTGGTGACATTAGTGTTGCCACTGGATGAAAAACCAGAGTATTTTAAGGGAAAGGTTTGAATTTTTGTTTTCATTATGAAATGATCCGTCCTAAGCTGTCATCTATCAAGTTTTTGTTATTTACATTCCAGCTAATAAATGACCATTGTATAATACTTAAGGCCGTAAACGTTGTAAGATAATAACATAGAAAAAAGTACGTATACGCCTTGGTGAACTTTTTTCATTTCTTCATTTTTTAAAACATTTACTGCAGAATTCAATGGCAAAATGAGCTCACATTTTTACAGAATATTTAAGAGTTGAAAGTAGATCCATGTGGCAACGCTATCGACTATGCTGCTGAAATAAAATCTTATTTACTCGTCAAAGGAGATTGTTAAGTTCACTTTGAATCAGTATCTGTATCTATCTATTTATCCATCTATCTATCTATCAAAGTATTAAATGAAGTCCTTTGAGACACAATGACAGAGAGCATATACAAACTTTTTACCACATATCTGTACGAGTGTCTAAAACTACATACACACATGCTTAACATTTCTTTTTCAAACTACATACCGAACAAAAAAAGAAAGCAAAAACCAAACGAGCCTTTTTGAGGTCAAAAGTCACGTAATGTTACAAAATTTATCTTTTACGGTATACGAGTGATGTATACATAAATTAGTTATCGATTTGGAGGAGCAGCTCAACAACAATTTCAAGTGATTGAGATTGCTACTTTGTATTTTGTTGTTGTTGTTGTTGTTGTTGAATAGACAGATGTAAGTCTCATAATAAATAGAATGTGTTGTATACCTTACAACATTATGAAGGACTTTTGGTACATTTTAGTGTCATTGAACTAGAAGCAAAATAAAAATGTCATACTCAGAAATTGAGTGACACACATTGTACGCTGTGTGTAATCGAAGAGTCTACCTGTTGAAAACATTGATAGCTATAATAAGGGTTCAGCTCAAAATTAATCGCTTTCAAAGTAAGGTTGTCTGACAAAATAAGTACATTAATAAAGGAGCAATCAATATTTCAGAGAAGAGAATTATAAAAAGGACTTACTTTTCGGTTTGGTTTTTGTTGAAATTTAAAGGTTTCTAAATATAAGCAGATATTTTGACAAATTTAAATTACTTGAATGAACCTCATCAGGAAATGAGCTCACAAAATAAATTTTTCTTGAGTTTTTGAGATCTGTAAAAAAAATCCGTCAACTGATTTCTGTATTTCAGTTCAATATGATATCTTGTTCTTTATATATATAGAGGACGAACTTATGTATTCCGATAGTAGAATTCTATCCTAAAACTATAAGTTTTGACTTAATTACCATGGAAACGTCAAAAAATATCAACATTGATTATAATAACTTATAATAAGAATTGTATTGAAATACTTTAAGTATATTTTAACCTTCTTTAGCCAGCTTGAACATAGCAGACTGTATGCAAATTGAACCTAATGATGATAATAATGATGTTTCACTAAAAGTGAAAACATAGATCCTCTTTTTGTAATCGTTTAACCTTTTAAATTTCAGACATAGTAAAATACTTGTGTCTTATCGTGGATAAGAAAATATATTTTTTATATTCAAAACAAAGCCACTGTGGCCCTATTTTATTCCTAAAAAGCCATTCAATTATATAAAATAAATAAGTTCTACAAACCCTTATTTCACACTAGCTATACATTTCGAGCATAATAGCGATCATTACATATGGAGTAGCTGTATTGTGGACCTCTCTGGATACGCTGGATAGCAAACTATCTACCGATTTCTTTCAGATTGAAACCTAATCCAATATTCAATACAAACTTCCAAGTATCCTTTCCTTCTAGTAAGACATTTTTGACAGTCTTCTTATAATCACTGTCAGGCAGAACTGTTGGCCGTCAAGGAAGTTCCCACTTGTATTTGTATTTGTATTTATTTATTTCAAAAATCGCTTACAAGGTTTGTAGGGCTTATTCTTGATTTAATTTACTTTAGATTTAATTCAATTTAAAATATTCATGCAAAACTTAAAATGATCATGCAATAAAATATTGAACTTAAAAAAAAACTCATAAATAAATTCACATGCAAAAATAAAAAGAAAACAAGTTAATCATTTGGATGCTTTATTCGAACTAAACTTCTTAAAATTAACAAAACTCATTAAGCTTAAAACTATATAACAAATTATATAACAAAAATTAACTGTTACAAAATATCAAAAGCAGTATTTTTCGTCATTCGATTATGCTGTTATTAGTTGAGCTTTTTATAAATAACATTAAAATAAACTTAAAGAGCGTTTGCAAAAAGAATGAGAATTCTCTCTTGAGCATATGTAATGTACATATGTGCATATACCAAATATCGTAAAACGAAGTGTTACTGGATGGTGTCTTCAATATTCTATTTTATTAAGTCATTAATTTTATTAAAGTATTTCAACTCCTACAACTCGGCCATTCTGACCGAAAATCGTCCTCGATTTAAGGTTTATGCACACAATGTTTACATTGTTATAAATTTATTTGAGCTTTAAAATATTACATATTAATTTAATTTTTTTTTCATTATTTTCTTGCATTACAATTATACGAGTAGTAGCATTATGTACCTTTTATTTATTTTGTTTTGTTCTTAATCTTTTTTTTTATACAATCAAAATTTTTCTTTAAATATACGTACGTATTAACATACATGCGATAAGTCAATGAACTTAAAATTAAATTTTAATGAAAGTGAAAAAATATTCAAATAATTCTTATTTTTCGAAAGCATATAAATGCATATATAAATTAAATGTTTCCAACAAAATAAAAGATCAAAAATCACGAGTTTAGCAATAGTAAAATCAATACATGCAAATTGTTATATTTTTTTTGTAGGTATACGAAAATAAAAATAAGATCACAGATCGTTATTTGGCAACAAGGAAAAACCAATAAGGTCATGCAAAATAATACAAATTTATTTATGAATATATGGTTTCATGTTCTCAGGACAGCAAACTCCTTCATAAGGAATTGGGGATATTTGTAAATTTTCTAGGTCTTTAATTATGTAACGATCATTTGGCAAAATCTTAATAATTTCAAATGGCCCTTTGTACTTACTTTGTACCTTTTATTTATTTTGTTTTGTTCTTAATCTTTTTTTTTATACAATCAAAATTTTTCTTTAAATATACGTACGTATTAACATACATGCGATAAGTCAATGAACTTAAAATTAAATTTTAATGAAAGTGAAAAAATATTCAAATAATTCTTATTTTTCGAAAGCATATAAATGCATATATAAATTAAATGTTTCCAACAAAATAAAAGATCAAAAATCACGAGTTTAGCAATAGTAAAATCAATACATGCAAATTGTTATATTTTTTTTGTAGGTATACGAAAATAAAAATAAGATCACAGATCGTTATTTGGCAACAAGGAAAAACCAATAAGGTCATGCAAAATAATACAAATTTATTTATGAATATATGGTTTCATGTTCTCAGGACAGCAAACTCCTTCATAAGGAATTGGGGATATTTGTAAATTTTCTAGGTCTTTAATTATGTAACGATCATTTGGCAAAATCTTAATAATTTCAAATGGCCCTTTGTACTTAGCCAGAAATTTCTTGTTTAAGCCGGGTGTATTTACTACATTTTTAATAAGAACAAAATCACCAATCTTGTATTGATGTGGTTTTTTATGGCGTTTATCGAAATAAATTTTGTTTTGATTTTGACTTTCTACAGTTTTGACAATTGCTTCCTTTCTAATTTGCTCTAAGTCTCTAGGTACATGTTCAATTATATTTTCATCTAAGAATTCCTTAACATTGTCACTAATAATGCCTTTTTGAGCAACTCCAAAAAGCAACATACTGGGACTCTTACCTGTACTTTTGTTTTCAGTGTTATTAAGCGCAAACTCAACTTTTTGCAAGGATTTTACCCAAATTCCTGAATCAATTTCACACTCTTTTGATAGCATGGGAGTAAGACACCTATTAATTCGTTCAACTTGACCGTTGGACTGAGGTGAACTTGTTGCAATTTTGACATGCTTAATGTCGTATTTTTCGCAAAAACTAGCAAAATCTTCCGAGGTGAAGCAACTCCCCCTATCAGAAACTATCCGTGTTGGCTTACTATAAAAAGAGAAATAGGATTCTAGGCATTGCATCACTTCCTTGGTGGTCGTACTTTTAACGGCATACAGTTTTACATATTTCGAAAAGCCGTCAACTATTACAAATATGTGCTTTTTACTATTATTTGTAGATGTTGGCAATGGTCCATAGTGGTCTATGTGCAGCGTTTCAAAAGGTTTGTCGCCCTTAGGGATATTGTGCAGTTCAGCTTCCTTTTTGCCACTTGTAGGCGAATAATATAGACACTTTAAACAAGAGCTAATAAACTTTTTAATTTTATCCTTCATACCTGGAAACCAGTATGTTTGTCTTAGATAATTGAAACATTTTTCTACACCAAGATGGCATAAGCCTTCATGATGCGTACGAATGACATTGGTTTCCATTGATGATGGTACGTAAAAAAAAGACTTTTTATTTATCTTACGATAAAGTAACCCATTTATAAGCTCATATCCGGAACTGTCACGTTTTTCTAACATCTCAACCAACCTTTTAATGATGGGATCGTTTTGCTGGGCTGCAGCAAGTGCGTGCTCGAACGTGTCAGGTTCAACTATCAAAATATTTTGACACCTGCTAAGAGCGTCGACGTGGTTCATCCTTTTACTATCTCTATGTTCAATGACATAGTCATAATCCTGAAGCTCTAATGCCCAGCGCGAGATTCTAGGGTTTAAAATCTTTTTGTTTAAAGTTTGAGTAAGTGACCTGCAATCGGTAACGATCTTGAAGCGAATACCTGTTAGATAGATGCGAAACCTTCTCAGCGCATAAATAATCGCAAGGGTCTCTAACTCATACGAATGATATCTAGATTCAGGATCAGTTGAACGTTTAGAAAAGAAAAAGATGGGATGAAGTTTCTTATCTTGTTGACGTTGCAGCAACACAGCTCCAAAGCCCAAGCTGCTAGCATCACAGTGGAGTTCTGTGTCTGCATAAGGGTTATAAATGCTAAGAAGTGGAGCATGCAATAGTTTTTCTTTTAACGTATTGAAGCTTTTAATTTGTTCTTCGCCTAAAACAAACTGTGTATCTTTTCTTAAAAGATCATTTAGCGGTTTTGCAAGTAGGGAAAAATCCCTAATAAATTTCCTAAAATAGGAGCACAAGCCTAAAAAAGAATGCAGTTTCTTAGGATTCGTAGGAAGTGGGAAATCTGCTACAGCTTTTAAGCCATCAACGTTAGGACCTATTCCATTTGCAGAAACTTCGTATCCCAAATACTTAATTTGTTCATGCATGAAAACACACTTATCAAGGCGTAATTGTAGGCTATGCTCGGAAACAACATCTAAAACTTCTTTCAAAACCGAAAAATGATCTTCTTTTGTTTCAGTTGCCACTAATAGGTCATCTATGTAGATTAAAAGTTTTCCAGAATTAATAAGTTCTTTAAAAATGTTATTTATATAGCGTTGGAAAACTGATGGGGCGTTTTTTAGCCCAAATGGCATACGCAGATATTCAAGCTGCCCAAGAGGCGTTACAAAAGAGGTGAATTTGACTGAGTTTTCATTCATTTTTACATGGTGAAAACCACTCTTAAGGTCTAGGAGCGTAAAATACCTCTTATCCCGAAGTCTATCGAGATGATCTTCTATCAAGGGCAACGGGAAATTATCCTTGACTGTTACCTTATTTAGCTGGCGATAATCTACGCATAAACGCATTTCACCATTTTTCTTACGAGTCAAGACAATCGGGGATGCATATGGAGAATTACTTTCTCGAATGATGTTTTCTTTTAGCAAATTGTCTAAAACCTTTTGTAATTCAATTTTATGAACGTATGGTAGACGCCTAGGTGCGCAACTAAAAGGACTGTTAGAGTCTTTCAAAACAATTTTCATCTCGTAATCATCCGCATAATTTTGATTATCTTTAATACTTTCAAAAACAATATTTTCTAACTTAAGTTTTTCCTCATAGCTCAAATTTTCATTTATATTTAAACAAGTCTTTTCATCGGTGTTGGCGGTTAGCATTAACTGCTTGTTGAACAGCGAATCGGGTATACCTTTTATGATGTACGTTATCACATCCTGCTCGTCAATCTCCGCTGACGACGCAATTTCTTGCATAGCAAGGACATATTGCAAAAAATTTTCGTACCGTCGTTTTTTGCGATTGCGCAACGCATTGTGGTCGTCTGTTGCTGTCGTATGATTATGAAACTCTCTAAGCAAAGCACCTTTGAGCTCGCCCCATGACTTGAAAGACCTTGACCTTAGGAACAATTTTGCCGTGCCTTTCAATAGTCTTTTTGGATAAATAAACGATTCTGATTCACTAAAGTGGTAAGTAATAATTGCGTCATCGACAACCTCGACCCATTTTTTGATAGGATAGTCATCGTCGCCACAAAATGTTGGAAGCGAGTCCTCGATGTCACGTGCTGAATACATACTAGTAGGACGCGCATCACGTGCAGAACCGTTGAGCTCAGATATGCGTCGCTCCAGGTCAGAAATCTCCTGTTTCTTTTTAAGAATTTCACGCAGTTTCTCAAGGCGCAAAGTAACATTAGCAGATTCCTCATCCAACTCATCATCGTTATCGTCATTACTGTGTTCGTCACCCTCCTCATTGTCGTCATCAGGAAAAAATTCCTCAATACGGTCAGTCTCAAAAGATGTGATAGCTTCGTGTAAACGAGATTTAAGTGCATTTTTTATGCCTTGCGAACTTAAGCCCATTTCGCCTAATTTCGTTTTCAGTTTTTGTACATTGGCATTTTTAACAAAATTTAATGCACGTGTCTTAGCATCCATATTCATTAATTCGAGTTCGACAAAAGATTAACAAGCAAGTTTAATAAAAAAAAATTATATGCATGCAAATATACGTTAAATGTCGGCACACTATCTCACTTCTGAAAGATTGTAGGGCTTATTCTTGATTTAATTTACTTTAGATTTAATTCAATTTAAAATATTCATGCAAAACTTAAAATGATCATGCAATAAAATATTGAACTTAAAAAAAAACTCATAAATAAATTCACATGCAAAAATAAAAAGAAAACAAGTTAATCATTTGGATGCTTTATTCGAACTAAACTTCTTAAAATTAACAAAACTCATTAAGCTTAAAACTATATAACAAATTATATAACAAAAATTAACTGTTACAAAATATCAAAAGCAGTATTTTTCGTCATTCGATTATGCTGTTATTAGTTGAGCTTTTTATAAATAACATTAAAATAAACTTAAAGAGCGTTTGCAAAAAGAATGAGAATTCTCTCTTGAGCATATGTAATGTACATATGTGCATATACCAAATATCGTAAAACGAAGTGTTACTGGATGGTGTCTTCAATATTCTATTTTATTTAGTCATTAATTTTATTAAAGTATTTCAACTCCTACAGGTTAAACATGAGTCTTATAAAGTGTTGCAAGCCTTTACATTAATTTCAGAACTCGATTAAAAATTATATACCTAAGACTTCTATTTACATATTTATATAAGGAAAAAGAAATTTAACATTAATTATTTGCCAAATAGTTGAAAAGTAAAAATTTAAATCTACTTCTGCTTCTTATTCCTTTCATAGCGATGGGCAGAGAGTTCCAAAGAGTACCATATGAATAAAATCTTAATGCTCGGAATTTACAAAATTGTATCGGGGTAGTACTAAAGCAAAGGACCTTTTTGAATGAGGGAAACTCAGCTTACCGTAAAGATAATTTGGTTGTTGTGTTTGGATGATTTCATGCAGGTAACTCATAACTACGTAGATTATAAATATTGCGAGCAATGTTGTTATTAGCAACATTCAATTTTCGGCTAGTCAGACAGTCCAGTTTACAAAAGATTTCACACCCATACAACACAGCAAATAGTAGTTTAGTTTTAATCGGGATGAAATTTCGAATGACTTGAAGAAGGCGGAGACTTCCATAGACTTTAGCATGGCACAATTAAATTGTTCATTCTAAGTAAGAGTGTGACAGAATACTACTCCTAGGCTTCTAGCAGTGCTAACATATTCAATGGTTTTGTAGTCACGGGTTTTAAATCCGATAAATCAAAGTTTGTTTTCGATAGATGGGGAGGGATGTTGACTTGACAGGGTTAAGACGGAAATCATTCTTTCTTGGCCACTATGAAATGCGGAGCAGATCCTCGTTAATTAAAGCTACGGCATTATTCTTAGCCCCAAAAGGTCGACTTAACTGGAGCTGTACATCATCAGCATACAGATGAATTTAACATTGTTTAGCAGCTTGTGGTAACTCATTTATGTAAAGTGAGAAGAGGATTGGTCCAAGGATAGATGCCTGTGACAATCAAAAAATTGAGAAATGTGGACGAGTATCCATTGACCACCACGCATTGTTGCCTTCCGCTGAGATACGAAAGAACAAGCTTACAGGATTCAAAGTTAATTCGCAGCTTTCTAACAAAGAATTGAGTGGTAAACAGTATCAAAAACCTTTAAATAATCTTACAGTGTAAACAGTGTAACATGATCACTGTCCATTGCCATTCTTTTTTTATCAGTTACTGAATTTTCAGCTGCGCTTAGGTCGAAAACCAGACTTACAGGTACTTAACAGGTTGTTGATTGTAAGTTATTTTTGGATCTGTCCCAGGAAAGGGAAGAATGGAAATCGGCCGAAATTCTGCAGCTGTACCTGTTTGCTTTTTGGGTATGGGAATAACGTTAGCCTTCTTCTATTCTAAAAGAAACTCGGACGTTGTCAATATGCTGTTAAATATGTATTAGGTTATATAGCGCACTATATATGGAAGCAGTAGTCTCAAAAACTTAGGGTCCATTTGGTTCAGGCCAGTAGCATTAGATTCAGTCGATATTATTGACTCTACAATATCTTCCTCTTGTATTCTTATAAAACTCAGAGAGCTGTTGATAGCAGTTGGTTCCTCCTCAGTAAGGGAATGAACGGGGACGTAATCTTTTTGTTGAGAGAATCACAATCGACGTCACCAACAGGCTTTTGAGATTGGTTGCCAACACCGATTTCATAATTTTTTGCAAGAGGTTAAAGAACCAAGTTTATTTTCATACTAAAGTCTTTTTGCCATTCTAATCATTACGACAACTTGATTACTCAGTCTTCAATCAATTTGTGGAAGTGCTCCAGTTTGTAACGTCTCTAGGCGGCATCTTGTCGTGACATCAGAGCAAAGTTGTCGCTATTCAGCCAAGGTGGAGCCGTATGCCTAACAAGAAGGTATTTAATAGGAATATGCTTCTCAAAAAGCTGATTAACGTTATGACGTAAAAACCTTACTTGGTCATTTACATTTTGCATATGGTACAGAGAGTTCCATTCCACGCAGTCAAAATCACGCACTAAGCCAGATGTGTTTAAGTTTATGAAGTCTCGGTATTAAAAAAATTGTTGATCAACTTGAAAAACTAAATCCAAACACACAAAAAGTAAATCGTGCTTGGAAAAATAAATAAAAACTAACAAATTGGGTAGCGCAACAGTCAGTTTGAGAACTATGGCCTAGTGACTGACAACTCTCAACCATTCCTGTGTGCGAGTACTGTTGTCAAGGATAGAAGGGACCTGCAGTTTCAAAGCCAAATCCGAACGGCAAATTTGAGAAAGCACTTTTTCATGACAAGAATTACTCTTGGAGAATTTGTCAATTCCTCGCAAGAGGCAGTACCCGTGAACAAAACTTTAGGTGGCATAGGCAGGGATCGAACCCAAGACCTCTCGCATGACAGTCCATTGCACTTACCATCATTCCACGGGTACTACCGTGCTTGGAAAAACCATGTGCTAAAAGCTGTAAAACATAACCTTACCAACATCACTGGCAAGATACAGATCTAGTAGCGAACTAGACTCATTGGTGAAGTGGGTAGCAGTGGAGCAGTTAACGGGACAACTAAAACATTTTCAGTATTACAAACGATACTGACAAAGACATATCGACTTAGAAAAAAGGTGGCATCTATTACCGATATATGAAACTTCTCAGATAGTCAAGCTGCCATGAACTTGCAAAAACAGGAACAACTTTAACTTTAATGGGCTACAAATCAAACACCGGTATACCCCCAGCTACTTGTAACCTTATGCTAAAATATGATATCATAAAGAAAGCTAACCACAGATGGCCTAATTCTAGTGCTTGTGTGTTAATTAAATTATTCTGCCAAATGCTTGATGCTAAACGCCCCAAGCAACAAATTTCGGTAGGTAGATTGTACATTATCTCCTTTATAAATGTCATTGCAGGACACTGCTTAATGGTCAGACATGATTTTCGACTTGAAGAGTTTGCAAACGATTTTCGCAGAAGTTGCATGAATGATAAAGAAAAGAAGAGGTGTCTCTCTAAATTCATTTCCTGCCCTGTCACAAAGACGAAGACTTCACCTTAGAAATGTGTTTACTTCAATGATCTAAGTAATTCTGACATCTATTTTCTCAAACGCTTCAAAGCTAGGTTACCGGCTCAACAAGTAAGGTAGATCTCTAGATCCATGTGGTATCACAAAGGACCAACTATTGGTCTAAGTGTCTAACCTAACCAATAAAAATGTTGAAGGTTTCACTTAAATTCCTTTATGTAACAAAACAAAATTTAAAACTAAGTAAAATGAAAGCTTTTAGTCATTTAATTTTTAGCTAAACAATATTGTTGATTGAATTATCATAAAATAATACTCGTAAATACATATGTATTCAAAATACCCTAGACAATTATAATTAGTAAAATGCCTTCATATGGTTTGTTATTGTCAATGTACACGCACACATGCATAAAACTACAACTATACCACATTTATAGGTTAGGAAGATAGAATTATCCTTGTCACCCCCGAAGCCACAATGCATTTACGTATGCATCTTTGGCTTTGGGTTTCCATTCCAAATAATAATGAACGGTAATATACATTCCATAAAGCAGAGAAAGTCACCACAAGCACAAGCAGTCAATTACGCTAAATGAACCAATTCAATATGGTTTAGGGTCACCCGCCTGAATCCTTTGACACATTAGGTAGCTATAGAGATACAAAATGGCTATGACACAATGTATCCGAAGTCGGAGCTTTAAGGAACACGAGCTATATACATAGACATCTTAATCGAGTAAGATAGATGTGAATGTGGACGTGAAGGCAAAAAGCGACATTTCAAGTAATTACTATGTATGTTTATGTTTATCTGTGTCTGTGTGTGCTTATGCTTAGTTTGGCGATAACAATGACCGACGACCAACAACCAACAACGACGACCAGGACCATTTTGTCATCAATTCACAGAAGTCGATTGGTAATTAGTTTATTATTATTTATCTATGAGTATTTGTAGAGAAGGTTTATACTTTTTGTTGGTTTGTTTGATTAAGATGATTGACATCTTCACAGACAGAGGGAATGAGTAAACATCGAATATCGACATGAAACAATGAGTATTAGTCAATCAATTGGCTTTTTAAGTTCAAAAATTATATTAAGGTTCATTAATTTATATAGAAATAACATGTGAGTGAATTATCAAATTATTCACGGATGTTAAAATTACATTAATAGGTAAGTAGGTATATAGATGACAAGCCTCATTAATTTTAATAAGGAAGGTATGGAACAAATTTCAAACAACCATAAGACCTATTTTGGATTACAAATCCAAATCGACCTTTGCTTACTGCAATTTATTGTTTATCTTGAGAATTTTATGTCAACCACTTTGATCCATTTGGAAATAACTTGAAGTTCAATTAGGATTAATTACTTGTACATAAGAAGAAAATCCTTCTCACACTCTCATAGAAATAATTTTGAAAACCACCATTTTCACAATAAAGCTATAACCAAGAATGTCCCACATTACAAAAAAAGGACTAAACATCTTTTAAAGTAAGGAACAACAAACATATTAGTTAAGGAATTCAAAAATATGCTCGGAGGTGACCCATACTTTTAACTTTCCATCGTATTTTGAATAAGATAAAATAAGTTTGATTTCAATTTCTGATTTTATTTCTGAGATTTTAAGTCGAAAAATAATTTAAGTAGGATTTTTAGAAAGTCGCTTCCGATATTGGTTCCAGAAAAATTTCTCAATTTTTTACTTGCAAATTTAACATTCGTAAAAAATTTCGAACTCAAGATTTTAATCAAAAATGACATTGCGATGGTAGAGAAATCGAAAAAAGTGCGTTCAAACTTGAAAATAAGGGTTTGAAGATGATTCGCGTTAAATTTATTTTTGAAGACTAAAAATAACATTAGTAACCATACGAATTGTTGAAAATTCGAAATTTCTCAAGAACGAACCAACAGATTTTTGTTAAACTGTTTCCCTTAACTAGAAGGGTGTCGCTTTTAGAATCGTTACTTTGTTTTTAAGTTTTCCTAACAATAAAGTACCGATTTCAATTATTAAAAAAAGGTCTAAAGATTTTCAAATACAAATTGTGAAAAATTAATGCTTTTCTTAGAAATCAAATGGCATTTTTGAACTTTTGAAAACAAACTTTTTTTGCCTTGTTATTACATTTTTAAGTCTTTAAATACATACAAAATTTAAAAAAAAAAACATACTTTGGATATATGAATAATTAAGTGCGACTGGACGGATCTAGACGTTTAGTTAGAGGGAGGTCACACACTTAACATATAGACGAGTTTTCACTTACAGCTTAAGAATGTTTTGTTTTAATGTTTTGTAAATGAGGCTAACAAAATGTAAATAACATAATGTGCATATTAGCCATATATTTATATATTTCAAGGGCTAAAGTGACAACCTAAGTTACTAAATTATTTCAGAACATTGTTGTTTTAGATCGTTAAAGAAGAATTCTCCTAGGTAATTCTTGCGTTTTGGACGTAAAGCAGGCCCTATACATAGAAGGTGAAGAACTGTTTCGTCCTCTTAATCGTTCAAACAGCTTCTGTAAAAGTCATTTGAGACTACGCTTAGCCGCTTGGCGTGCTTTCCTAATAGACAAAGCTCGATTATGACACCGGTTATGACACCGAGCTTATATGCGATCTGCTTAGAGATAGCAAGCACCTTGATCACATTAAGTCTAGTATTGGCCAGATGTTTTGTGTGACCTGACACGTAGTGATGTTGTTCCATTAGAAATAGTTTACAAGTAGCGATTGGTATACCAGCATTTGCCAAACATGGTCGTTCCTGGCGAGTTCATCTGCCTTACAGTCTCTATGGCCCAGCAGCCAGCAAAGGTTAATGTTAAACTGTTGTGCCATCTCCTCCACAGTTAGGGACTGTTATAGAGTTCTTACAGACAGAGTCCAGAGATTTCATAGCGGCCTGACTATCTGAGAAAATACGGATATCAGATGTTGATATCACGTTTTCTTAAAGCCAGGACAAGACTTCTTTTATCGACAAAAGTTTCGTCTGGAACACACTACAATGATTGGGAAGGCGGAATGAGAGACTAAATTTCAGTCGTTCAGAGTACACACCTTGACCAACCGCTTCTTTCGTTTTGGATCCATCTGCATAAAAATGGATTGAAACGTCTTCCAGGAATGATGGTATCCTCTCAGAAAGATCTGGAAGGTATAGAAATATGGAAGTTTCTGTCGAATTGCAGTTGGGTATGATGGTGTAATTGGTTATACACACTTAAGAACTACGCAGTGGCCAATGTTAGTCCACTGCGAAGAAGCTTTGAGGCGAATAGAAGAGCTTGCAGCTATTTGTTTGTTAGGAATATGTCAATATGTGTTAGGTAGAGTAATGTGTTTATGTTCAGTGCGGCAGATGGGGTCATGCGAAGCGATCTGCTTATACATAGGAAAGCTGAGCGCTGGACTTTATTTAGTTTGTCGCGGTTTAAATCTTTCTCTAAAGCAATCCACCATACTGCGACGACGTTAAAATTGGTCTAATTACCGATTTGCATGCCAATGCCTGATTCGGGGTTGTAAGCCAAATTTATCACCAATAGCTTTTTACCAAGAAAAGAGAGTTACAGTAGCTTTTTAACTCTTTCTTGTATATTGCTGTTCCAATTAGGTTTTTTTTTTTTAAATAAGACCCAGGTACTTAGCTTGGTGTGATAACTTTAAATGGATTCCTTTAATATAAAGAGGGTTAACAAATGGAACTTTGAATTTCCTCGAAAAAAGGCCTAATTCGGTTTTGTGTGGTCCCAGTCCACATCGGTCAGCCCAAAGTATTAGTCTGTCTAAGGCATTTTGTAAAAGTTCTTTTAAGGTGTTAAAATGCTTTCCTGATACCTCTATAGCAATGTCATCCGCTTAGGCAATCACTCTAAAACCCTCCGCATTAAGACCAGTTAGGATTTCATTTACCACCAGGTTCCAGAAAAGAGGGGATAGAACACCACCTTGCGGTGTCCCTCTACAACGAATCATTAGAAGAATTGCGCAGTTTTAAGTAATTATTTTGATAGTCAGCATTTAATGAATTAACTTCCCAAGCGAACTCCTAAGCTGAAAACCTTAACTTCAATCGATACACTGGTTTTGCAGTAAGTTTCAATAACTCAAACGATTTGTTCGTTTGATAAAGGATTCACTATCGCTAATGATAAACATTCAATTAATGTTATGGCACTTTAAATGACAGCTAAGTTTAACGGGTATGAAATGCCAGCGATACTCCTAAGACTACGAAATGAATAATCCTTAAGTTAAAATTTCTCGTTTATAGTAAGAACTTAATATTTATGTCTTTCTCGCCTTAAAAAAAAACGAAAACAACTTAGGGGTTCGACCCAGATGTTTTTGTTTTGTACTAATGTACGTTTTGATTTTTTTGTCGAAATAAATAATCTTACCTCTGGCAAATCATGGACTTTAAAATATTTATATGTGCTGGCCTACATTTCATCACGAAAAGTGACCACCTTTATCAATATTCATACTTTCACATGGTTACCCAACTAAAAATTCAACTAAAAAATATAAAATCCGCATAGCCTGCAAGTCAGTTCAAAAAACGGCTATAGCTGTCTCTCCCTCACTCTCCTGTTCAACAAACTTATATTCAATTTATTTATTAAATTCAGAAAATGTCCATGAAAATGACAAAAAGCCGTTGATTGGAAGAGTGAAATAAAATTCAGGCCCAGTGCGTGAGTATCTACAATTAAAAGCAATTTTTATCTTCTTTTATATATTTATCTATCTAGATGTATCTATACGTGTATATGTATATGTAGGTGGGTATTTTATTTTTTCTGACAACGCTATAAATTTTTATCAGCCCAGGCCATGTTATTTTCTTTCTACTTTTTTTTGTGTATAATACATACCAACCTATGTCTATAAAGTACATGTGTATTTTTGAGTCTTTTGTCATCATTGGGTACTGGCCTGGCAATATGGTGGAAATGGAAATGAAACTGGAACAGAAGCTGGAATCGGCACTGGGCTGGGTAGCCAGAAGCTCTAATTAAGCAATTTGTAGAGAAATGGTGATAATTTAACACACCCGCATATTTTTTTTTAAATTTTATTTTTGAACTCGTTCGTTGTGAATAACTTGATGAAAGTTCGTTGAAAGTCTGAATATTTTTTGTTTGAATCGTTGGAAAATTTTGTTTGATGGTTCAAGCAAAGATCCTTTTTGTTCCTTTTGATAGGAAAACGTTGGTGATTAAATAATTGGAATTAATTTAGGCTATGAAGTTTATGAATTTTAAATGTTAAATGGATTTTGTGGAAGAAAAAATACAATTTTAAAAACTGATTTCAGAAACAAAAGACCCTGCCACATAATGTATCAAATTCAATTGGAAAAATCATATTATGTCCACTTGAATGGTATATAAGAAAAGAAGGCTCCAGGACTATTACAATTCCTATTTAGTCGACCAAATACACAAATACAAAAAGGACAAAAAAATACAACCCCGCCCTTAGGATATCTATCACTCGCCATTCAGCACCAGAAATAGACCTGCCTATACTTTGAAAGGATATATGGTGTATTGTATATCAATACACATCCGTATACAACACAATGGCCTGGCCTATTCACCACAAACTGCATTGCGATAGGATGAATCGTTTTTGTCGTGATTTCCAATTCAAATCAATTTCGGGTCATTGTGTCTGATGTCAGGCCTTGGGCTATTTCAATGTTCAACTATCAAACGATACACTTGGGATTCCGGAAGAAGCGATTTGATGAAATGAAATCATCACCCAATATACTCGAACAATACACAGGACATTCCAATACTACGAGTTTCTACATATATTTGTAGATTTCCTATTTTTTTCATGTAAATGGACAATTTTAACGACATTGTTACATGATATGGAGATCGAGATGATTGAAAAGAGAAATTCAAAAGATTTCTTCCATTTTTTTTTGTTAGAAGAAAGGTTCGAAAAATGGGAGGGATATTTTAAAGTTCAAATGGTTTAAGGAAACAATTCTGTGATTTGATGTGATTTCAAGAATAAATTGTTTCTTTTATTGAGTTTTTCTTTTTAAGATTTGCATATAACCCTGAGTAATTTCTGGTTTAAGAAAGTTAACCTGACATTTCACCTTAAAAGTATTTACTTTAAGTTTGCAGTGTTTACTTAAATCTTAACATTAAACTAAAATAATTTAAACTTCTTAGAGCAACTTCTTATTTAAAAATTGAATATAAAGCTTGCAAATTTGAGATTGTCATTTTTAGAGTCAATTTATTGATGATTAAAAGAACTATTAATGCCATAGCTCGCTCTGTTAAAAATAGTTCTATGGGGCAAATCTCATCTTAAGCTAGCCTAACTCATATTAAAATAGAGGTATTAAGCAAAACTGCAAATACTCTCTCTGAAAAGTCAGATGTGGAAGATTTATTAAGGAAGCCTTTAAGTGTGTGGAGGTGATAAAAGTCCATAAGGTCAGAGGAAAAACGAAGAAAACATTTTTAAAATCTACCTTGAATAGTTTCTTTTCTATCAATTTGAATGGGATAGCATAAATGGCACCTATGCAACGCAAGTGCATTCAAGAACTTTTTTTACAAAAAAAAAGGAAAACAATTTTTATAACATATAGATTATGAACCTTTAGGGACTTTTATAACATTACTTTAGTAATAAGTAAATGTTAATTTTGGGTCTAGTCCAACACGATAAACTGGATTCTCTTGATGAATTCAACGCATTGTCAATTTTTAAATCTTACAATTTTTACTGCACCATTCTCAAAATTGACTTAGATGTACTTGTAGCTCTTTACAATCCTTGATGGAGCTTTTAATCAGACAAATTTTAACATCATCTGCATAGATTAGAAAATAAGAGTTATTTATAATAGAAGGCAAGTCAATAATACATACAAAAAACAGCAATGGACCAAAGTGACTCTCTTCAGGTACACCAGAATTTACTAATAAACTGAAATAAAGGGTTACTCCTGAACATGGCGCTATACCTAATATCTATCTTTAAAATATGACGAATTCTAATTTTACTTATTTTTATTAAATAGAATTTCATGGCTTAGTTTGGCAAATGCTTCGCTTTGGTCTTTAAAGATGAAATCGACTTGCATCCAAATAAAAAGTAAATAATTTTAAAATATTAGTAATTGTAGATATTAATTTATAATTGAAATTAAAATCTAAGGTCCTTAATAAAAAATATATGTATGATTTATTGTAAAGGTTTTTCTAGTAACAGGTTTAATTTTTAATAGCCCCGTATTTAGGTAGCTGTCATCTTGGAAGCTGTATGTTTGTGTATGCTATTTATGAAATTGGAACGATACATGCTTCAATGAAATTGAAATTGATGAAAATTTTCAAGCAACATTTCCCAAAAGTAAGCAACTTTTGGGTCGTCGTAAAGCATCTTTTGGATCGGCAATAGTAAAATTATAAGAAAAACTTGAGGTGTCTAACACGTTCTTTTAATATCATACTAATATTATAAATGCGAAAGTAACTATGCCTAAACTTCTGAACCAATTATCATGGAATTTGAACAGATTTAAAAGAAATTTAGTAAGGAGATAGTTTGAGACTTAAGAAAGGACATGAGTTACTATTGAACTCGGTAAAACAATGCATTCCAAAGGGAAAAAATACTTTCCGGAGAATTTGACCGCTTACACTCTGAAATTACCAAAGATTTCAGTACAATGTTACACAAAAAAGCAGTTGAAGCACTAGATCGTACACTGAAAGACATCAAGAACAACCGGGCTAGCATGGAGGGATAGTGGTTCTCTTACCTGGCGACTTTAAACAGATCCTGCCAGTAATCACTAGAGCTACACCGGCAGTTGAAAAAATCGCATGTTTGAAAATATCTTTGTTATGGGTACATGTAAAAAGTTTTGTCTGACTACGAATATGCGAGTACAGCTACACAATGATTCTGAAGCAGGACAATACGCCGCTGCTCTTTTAAAAATCGGAGAAGATTGCATGCCAACAGACTGTAACGGCTCGGTTACGTTGAGTCATGTATTCGGTCAAATGTTCTGTAGCACAAATAAATTAAAAAGTAATGGCTATTCAAACCTATATAAATATGGGCAATCGGGAGTGGTTGTGTGAGAGGGAAATTTTAGCTCCAACTAATGAGGTAGTTACCTAAATAAACGAACAAATTATGTCAGATGTGGAGAGATATATCGTTGAGTACCTCTCAGTAGACAACGTTATGGACACGGAGCAAGTAACATCATACCCCATAGAGTTTCTTAATTCTTTCGAATTATCAGGGGTGCCTTCTCATAAGTTGAGATTGATGGTTGGTGTTCCAGTCCTGTAAATGAGAAATCGTGACGCACCAAAGTTATGTTTACGTTCTGGCCAAGAAAGGCGAAAATGTAAAAATTATTTCAGTAACCTTTCTTCTTCTTAAAATGTATTTACCTAACCTATGACAATCACACTTAGTATTTTTCTTATATTGTGCACGAACTAAAGGGGTTATGAATACCCTTACCCTTATAATGATTAAACACAGTGCGAGCAATTGGGAAAGGAGGATGGGATTAGAAAGGAGAAACCGATGCACATTGGTTTTGAATTATAATAAGTGGGAAATATTGAGTCAGGTAAAGCATTCCACATTCGCGTAGTGCGGCTAAAGAAAAAATCTCTGTATTTAACAGTACGTCCGAAGAGTAAACTGATGGGTATTCCTAGCAGTATGGCCCTATCTCATCTCGGCACAATTCAAAAATAGGTACAAAAAACTACAATCATACTACTATCCAAAAAAGAAACAATGCGGACAAAGTCGCGGGTAAAAACTGGTGAATATATATATTTTATCAAAAAGTGCATTGAGCACTTTATGGCGTGGAATTAACAGAATTGAAATAGTTCGGTACCAAATAAACGCTTATCACAGCTTCATAAATAATTTCAATTCATGAATACAAGTCTCAAAACCGGTGAAGATCAATGATATGATATATTTAACTATTAAATGTATAGAATGTGGTTTGAAATACATTTTACTTCGATTTTTTCCTAAAGAACTTTTCGGAATTTTACTGGTGTAAACTTTATTGTTGACAAAAGACCAGGTTTGTAGAATCTTTGTCATTATTCGGTGTTTTGCATTCCATGTGACATTACATTATGTTTTGCATTAAAGCTTAACGCTTGGGACTTAAAGAGTTCAGTTAACACAATATCTCAAGCCATTTGATCATGATTTGTTATTTGGATTTTTGAAATGCATCAAAATGGTCCGGTTTTCATTGAAAAACTTTTCACTAAGAAGTCAAAAGATCAAAAAAAGAGAATTCATTAAGAGATATCGATTTGTCACCGTTCGCACCAATGGAACCTCTGTTACTCAAATATTTGGAAAATTTTGAGGAAGAATTAAAATGTGAATCCTTATATTTGTATAGGAATTGAACCAAACAACCTACCAAAAGGCAGATTTTTCAATAAATGGACTTTTGAATAGTTCAGAAGGCATTTTAGCAACTGAATCCAGAAATTATAAGCTGGCGGAATTATTGGGCCATAATTCTTCAAAGATGATCTAATGGTAAGTGCTAGGATAGGTACTTAGGTACCTAACCTAATGGTAAGTGCTACCGTCCAATGATAACAAATAACACAAAATTTAAGACCTTTGACTTGAATTACATGTGCTTTTAAAAATATGGTGGCACATACCACATAGCATTCGTAAGAATGATACAATTCAGAGGCTAGTTCATGAGATTTAAAGATTTAAAAAAATCTAGACTATTTTTTGTGGGTCTAATTTTAAGCTCCTATTTATAGCAACAAACCCAATTCCAATGCCGCACTGGAAACCACCCTTTATATTCATGAAATACCGCACAAAATTTATTTATTTTATGCCAAAATTGCACTAAGTGAATGTACCATTGGAGGCACAGACACGCCCAACATTATATATGGTCTGTGTTTTTTAATAAACTTCCGATAGTTCCTAATAATCACTAATACATACAATATTATTAAAATGTTTAAAAAAAAATAAAATTTCCATAATTTCCTTAATAAAACTTGTTCATTTTTAAAACTTAAAAGCAACACAAAAATCAATTAAATTAAATATGCAAATTGAAACCTTTGGCCATTGTTTGAACCCTACAAATTAGATATCTACCAATACCTTCACCAACGAACAAACAAGAAAAAAAAACTCACTGACCTTGCAGTAATCATCCATCCCTAAGATCATTAACTTTTCAATCCCTCAAAAAACCCTCGTAATATAAAGGTATACAAATATATCTGCTTCTATCTGCGTCCAGAGGGTATTTTTGTTCATCTTTCTAAGATCTTTTGTTTCTTTTTTTTTCCTTTGCCTAAAAACAACCTATGGACTTTTTTACTTTGAATTTATTCTCGTTTATTCAGACAATTAGCATTGAAAAAGTTCAAAATCGAATATATCTTAAATAAAGGTATATTAAAGTAAAATACACGATGTAAAAAGGAAGATGGAGAAAAAACAAAGATAAAATAAGAAATATTGATTGCTGTTCCCTATCTTCTCTCCTCTGCTCCAGCTTGATGGTTATAATAAAATTTAAAAGGAACCCAAATCATTCCATCTTCTTTCATTGTCATCGCCTTAGACAACAATTGCAGACATCAGCTTTTATTCTTGTAAAAATACCTACCTACCTACAGATAACCTATCTCTATTTACCTTAAGGAAAACTCAACAGTAAAAAAAATAGAAAAACTTTTACATTCAGCCTTCAAATCAATTCATTATCTGTAATCAAATTTTCCTTCCTTGCAATTTGATCCACTAGGGGCCAGGAGGTTTTTGGGGTGAGTAAGGAACATAATTGTCTTTGACTTTCTTATTGGTCTTTGTCCTTCGATATAATTTTTCAATAGCTTGTTTTTGGAATTTAAATTAATTTTTTTTTTGATATTTAGTCGATGTCTTGTCGATAATAATTTTAAGGACTCTTTTGTCCTTGATAAAGTTCAATTCTGAATGAAATGATGATGATAATAAAGTAAAAAATATGAAAATGATTTAATAATTATTGAAAAATTACACAAAAAAAACATTCAGTTGATGAACTTTCAATTCAAGATGGCGTATTATTTTTTTGCTGTTTTTCCATAACTCATTGCCTCTATACTAAAAGATATTCTTTCCTTAATTCCACGTACATTTATGATATATATGTGTTCTTATAAATTACTTAAGGTGGCGCTACAGTCCGGGGCGGGCCTGGGCCTCAACCAACAAGCGTCTCCAGCCAGCTCGGTCCCTAGCTAGCTGTCTCCAGTTTCGCACGCCAAGTTGGTTGAGGTCCTCTCCCACCTGGGTGCGCCACCTGAGTCGTGGTCTTCCTCTACTGCGCCGTCCCTCGGGATTGGATTCGAAGACCTTCCGAGCTGGAGCGTTGATGTCCATCCGCTCTACATGACCTAGCCATCTAAGCCGTTGGACTTTGATTCTGCTAACTAGGTCAGTGTCGCTGTACAGCCCGTACAGCTCGTCGTTATATCTTCTCCTCCATTCTCCATCTATGCGTACGGGACCAAAAATCGCCCGAAGTATTTTTCTCTCCAAGCATCCTAAGACGCTCTCATCTTTCTTTGACAGGGTCCAGGCCTCAGCGCCATAAATGAGAACCGGGATGATGAGTGTCTTATAGATGGTGATTTTACATTCTCGAGAGAAGACTTTACTTCTCAATTGCCTTCTAAGTCCAAAGAAGCAACGATTTGCAAGAGTTATTCTTCGTTTGATTTCAGCGCTGGTGTCGTTGTCTGTATTTATAGCGGTGCCTAGGTAGACAAATTCTTTAACTACCTCAAAGTTATAGCTGTCCATGGTGACGTTTTGTCCAAGACGTCGTCGTTCAATGTCCTTTTTTGATGACAACATCAAAAACCTTTTTTGACATCAAATGCATCGGTAAGATCTTTTCCGACCTTGATAGAGCAGCGTGCATTCTGAATCTTCATTCTGCACGAATGGATAAGTTTGACAGGGATGTCAAAACTAGACATTGCTCGGTAGAGCTCTTCCCTATAAATGCTGTCATACGCGGCTTTAAAATCGATAAAGAGATGGTGGGTATCGATTTGAACCTCCTGGGTTTTTTCCAAGATCTGCCGTAGTGTGAATATTTGATCGATAGTGGACTTTCCTGGTCTGAAGCCACACTGATAAGGACCAATCAGGTTGTTGACGAATGGTTTCAGACGATAACATAATACGGCAGAGAGGATCTTATACGCAATGTTAAGAAGACTGATGCCTCTGTAGCTGGCGCAGTTTAGAGGGTCTCCTTTCTTATGTATCGGGCACACTATGCTGAGATTCCACTCATCGGGCATGCTTTCTTCCGACCATATTTTGCAGATGAGTTGGTGCATGCTCCGTACCAAATCATCGCCTGCTGCTTTGAATAGTTCGGCAGCTTTGTTCGACTTAAGTTTAGATATAGCTATCTTCACTTCGTCAAGGTCGGGTAGGCGGAATTGTTGATCTGCGTCGCCGAGGTTGAGTGGTTCTATCTCTCTTACAGCGGAATTCGGTTCGTCATCGCCGTTATATAATTTGGATAAGTGATCTTTCCATATTCTCAGCATGGACTGCGGTTCTACTACGATGTTCCCCTGATCGTCTTTATAGGCTTCGGTTCGTGGATGGTACCCTTGGGAGGTTTTTTTTACCTTTTGGTAAAATTTACGAACCTCATTTCTGTTGTGACATCCCTCTATCTCCTGCAGGCTGTGTCTCCCGATTATCCCACCAAAGATGTCTTCTCTTCCTAGCTTGGCATTAAAATCTCCTAAGACAATTTTAACGTCATAGCCAGGGCATTGCTCATATGTCTTGTCCAAGAGCTCGAAGAATATGTCTTTGGTGTCTTCATATTTCTCCTCTGTTGGGGCATGCGCGCATATTAGGCTTATGTTGGCGAATTTAGCCTTGATGCGGATTGTCGTGAAGCGCTCGCTCACACTGTTGAAACTCAAGACTTTTTGCCTGAGCCTAGTTTCAACAACAAATCCACACCCAAATAGACGCTGTCTTTGTTCTCGGTAGCAGTCGCCGTAGTAGATATCGCAGTCTTTTAGTATGCGTTTGCCCGGTCCATCCCATCGCACTTTTTGGATGGCTGTAATATCTACATTCGAGTAGTGCGGCTGAAGAACGAATTCCTGTACATAACAGTACGTCCAAAATTGAGATCAAGGCTGAAATGATGAACATTCCTAGTAGCAGTATAACCGAGGATCCAAAACTGTCTACTTCACTAAATTATTGTTTATGTAGTACCGTGTCTTTGAAATCTACATTTTTTTCGGGGTCCTGACAAAACGATCAAGCGTCATGAAAAGTACTTTCTCAATTGAACCGTTCGGATTCGTTTTAAAATTGTAGGGTCCCTTCATTCCTGACAACAGTAGTCGCACACAAGTATAGTTAGGAGTTGTTAGTCACTGGGCCTTAGTTCTCAATAGATTGTTGCGCATTTTGAAAACTCTGTTTTCAGTTCTTTCCAAAAGACAAAAGACTAAAATACTTAAGGTAAAATATAAGAATTATGCTCGATTTTGAGACGAATAAAAGGTTTTTTAAAATAAGCCAAATCAAAAGGTTTAAGAATTTCTTGCAGCATTTTTGCTGTAATGTATTGTAAAGCTGATAACTACAACAGAAAGTTTTTCAATTACAAATGGATGGTATCGTTGAAGACATGTTACGCTCTGCATCTACATCTGAAAGACAATATTAAGTATCTAAGAACAAATATGAAATACTGAGAGTACTGTTCTCAGCAAAACAATGAAGTGGATTAGAAGTTTCAAACAAAAGCTCATTTATAAAAATTAGGAAGAGAGTCGGATATCAGATTGAAACCTATCCACAATAACTTCAGTTAAACGGTCTCAAAATAATTTATTACCCTACAGTGAAGATCAGCTTTTCTATGCCTTTTTTTTGTCGTAACATTTGGCCATATAAAAATTGAAATATCATTTACAGGTCTTTTAAGCTTGCTTAAACTCATTAGAAAACAATGTTAAGTCTTCGTCTACTGTTTGGTAAGATAAACCAAGAGTTCACCAATATACTTTTCATTAAGAAGTTTTGAATCTTCGAAAAATGTTTTGAGCTGAGCTGTTCAGCAATTCCAGCTTTGGAAAGTACAATTGTTTGATAAATTAAAAGAGGAGGGGGATTTACTTTTTTTTGACAAAGCTTGGATAAATGCAGTTCTCCATCTACTTCTACTGAAAGTGATTTTTCAGTTTTGTTAATTTGTACATATGACAAGACTTCTTGAATATTAGCTACAGTACCCAGAGTCAAAGAAGATGAGGCATATGAAATCATTTAATATCTCAAGTCATATTAGTAGTAGTATAAACATAGTAAAATAGGAATTGTTAGAAAATGATTCAAAAGTTGGTTGCAAATAACCAAACATTTTGGTGCAATATTGTTTTGACATCAAACTGTCAGCTTTCAAATAAGTTCCACAAAGTTGATAGGATGGCTAGATTTATGATTTATTTTATCGCCACACTTAAATTAAAGTAGATCCATTTTGATAACCTTGAGTATTGAACTACCCTAAAAGAGTGATTAAACGTTTGATATTAAGGGTACAGTCTTGTTCTATCCATTAAGAAGTTTTGACGAAGCCTATAATAGGTAATAACCCGCATCTTCTTTTTATGGAAAGAAAGTAGTTTGTGACTTGTTAATATACTTATAAGCAGTGGTATTTATCTAGATGCAAGATCGAACTGGATTTTGTTCTTTTTGTCGAAATTGGGCCATAATATCCAGGGTTTGATACAGGTTTTAAAGCATTTATATCTTCAATTGGTTGTTTAAAGTATCTTGTTACCAAATATGAGCCTTAATTCGTAGAATGGAACGTATATATACTGGATTTGTTAAGTGTTGTACCAATCCTCTTTAGCTTGTCAGCTCTCCCATTCCCACCTAAGACTCTGTTGCATTGTACCCAGCAGAGTCTTATTTTATGCTGTGACCTTAAAACCGGAAGTCCTGAGCAACAACCTTCAATTTTATTGTTGGGGCAGAAATCGATTTTAATGCTGCTTGGTTTTCTATGGCTCAGCCGCAAGGAACTGTTTTAATAACATTCTCTTACATATAGAGGTCCAGAGGTAAAAAGTTGAGAAAAGCTTGCATTTCTGCAGTAGGAATGTTCCTCGTTGTAATACCTATTTGCAATTTTCCGGGCTCTGGTAAAGGTTTATAGGTTTTTTGGCTTTCTCCTATTTAATCCTATTGCTATCTACACAGTTGTGGACCTCTCTAGTTTATTTGGGTCCCAAATACCTAGGATCAATATTAGGTATTAAGCTTGATCTGATAATTTGACTGAGGTACCTTCTATAGTAAAGAGTACTAGGTCTGTTTTAAGGAGGTTTATAGTCAACCCGCTTTTTTTTAATGTAAGCCCTAGTTAAGGGTTGGTTTCATTGTTCACTATTAGTGGTTAAGAACTTTCATATATAATAGATCTCGTTGTTCTATATTTGAACGTTGACATACATATGTACTTTAATTTTTAGATTTTCTCAAGATTGACCACAAAGAGTTATCCAAACATTCTGCTATTTTCAATTAAAACTTTAATTTCATTCTTGGTACACTTCTTTGTTTTATTTTCGAAAGTGAAACCCTGTAACAAAAACTCTCCAACGTCACTCAGAATACCAAAAAAATGGTACTTTACCTAAGGTTGATTGTTTTTGTTATTTCAAATGATTTTTACGATAAAAACCTTAAAACACTTTTCGCAAACTCTTAACTAAGTGCAATGTAAATAAAACAAATAAACAAACTCACCAGAAAAATTGTCTCATGCCACCCCCTCTATTCAACTTTCATGCTACCACATGCATAAAAGTACTGGAAAGTCTTCGACTCATCTAAACATACATACATACAAATGAATGTAGGTCCTTTTTTCCTCAAAAAATAACATTAATTAAACAAAAGTACAAAACTTCATGCAAAGAAGTTGCTTTTAATGTGTAATTCGTATGCAAAACTGCATGCGAAAATTACTCCTTCCAAATGGTACGGTATGTCCTTGTTCTTGGTACCATGGTACCACGTATGTAGGTACTGTTAGAATATTTGTATGCATATTTGTTTCATATATGTAGTATAGAGGGTTGACAAGGACATCTATAGGAATAGAACTAGGACTATAGGACGACGACTATGACGATGAGAATGACGACTAAATTCAGCTATAGATGACGAAGAACAAGTGACGAACAAAAACAACGACAACCTGAGACGAGTCTTTACCAGCCCGTAAATAGTTTGTCATAAATGTTGGAATATGTTTCATTTTCAGTTTCAGGACAAGCGACGGTGGTGACGAGAACGACGAACGGGACGAATAAAACGATATAGCTAGGACGACAACGGCAACGACAACAAAACGTTAAGAATTTGGCAAAAAGGACCAAACTTTTGGTTGCACTGAGTTGCTCCTCTAGGTAGCTGATGGTTCAATGGTTTTGCATACTAATTACAATGTAACACTAAAGTTTGACTTTTCCTCTTCTCAGGACTACTTTATACTTTTGCAGTACTGTTTCTCCTACACTTACACATGTATATACTACAAAATGTTGTTACTGTTTTTCGGAGTTTCTTGTTTTGTTTTGCTGTTGTTAACATCGCCGTCGCTCGTCGTAGTGCAAAAAAGGATTGAAGCACAGTGTATTATTAGGGCATGATTCGATGTTGCAGAAACTTCAAAATAGACGCATATACGATACATCATGTCGTACGAGTATATGTATAAGTGTGAGTGAATGTTATGATGATGATGGCGAAAGTTTAATGAAAGAGAGCGTTTTATCAGGATTAGTGTACTGTGACCAAGTTGTGTGATGGTCGATCGTGTGGCATATAAAAGTCAATTTTAAAAAAGCAACAACAAAAAGGGACCTTACCTTGGTCCTTAGTTTAAGAGTAAGTTGAAAAGATTAAAGTTTGCTGGGAACATGTTTGTTTTGATTTTTTGTCGTATTGTGTGCAAGAAGTTTTTTCGTATTTATGTGCCAAACAAAAACATTTACATAGCTCAAGAGTTGTTTTATTAGGTATAGAATCATAAACTCAGTGAAAAAGTAGTTTCTTAACATAAACAAGTTTGAATTCCAAACGTACAAACGTAGATGGGCTTCGGACAAAATTTTAGGTAGTAAAAATGTTACAACAAAGTGTTGTTGTTTGAGTACTTAAAAATAATTAACAATTTGTAATTTATTTAGAATATTTGTAATGTAAGAAAATGAAGTAACGGGATTCAAATTGATTAAAATTATGTATGTTAATTATTGTAATTAATTTTTCTTGAGAGGTATTTTTCTCATAAATTTGTGTTTATTTTATTTAAGAATTATTCACTATGTTTTTTATACATCTAAGTTTTCTATTAAAATGGTAAGATCATCAAAATACTAAAAGCAACAATAAAAGATTTAAACTGTTCTGAGCTGGATGTCGTATCGTTTTGTGCATGAGACAAAAATGGAACAAACAAAATTGTGAAAATATGAATTTTCAGTGAGTTTAAGAAGGCAAACAAATACATGCATAATAAAAATATAAAAAGGGACAGTCGAGTTGAAATTGGCACTACAAAAAAGAGGAATTTCTCTTCTTCTAGAGGGAGTAAGTTTGCACAAATGTACATGTTTACAAAAAATACATAAGACACAAGTCCGTAAGGCTTGATAAAATGTGATCTTAAAAGTTGTCATTACTGAAAGTAAAAAAAATCTGGTTAGCTGAGAAAATAAATATCTGAATGAAAAATGTTATAAAATTAAATCATCTTTGAAATCAAACTTTTTTCATTTTAATCAAACGTGACATTACGATATTGGGGAAGTCAAAAAAGTGGGTCCCTAAACTCCGTCTGTCTGTCTATCTGTCTGTCTCCGCCCTTATCACCCAAACTATTTCGTCAAACTTGATGAAGGTTTTAAGTATTAGCCAATTAGTTAGTCTTAGTTTTTCTTGGCTTTTATGAAAAAATCGGAACCAGATTTTTTTCAAAAATGTTTCTTTAGTATTCAAAAAATTATCATTATCAGGTTGTCAAAACCTGAATATTGATACCGAAGTAGTCTTACGACAAATCCATTAACTACATATCTACCACATTTCAACTTTCTAAAAATTATCCAACATTATTAAATTGTGTTGTAGCTCCCTTTATACGAGTACTTTTATAATCTTACATGTCTATCTATGCAAATCTGAGCAAGGTACGAACCGTTAGTCTTTGGTTATTGTAGTGGCACATTTTTCTTGGTATGAGTTCTTGTTTCCGGTATGAGTTGCTTCGAGGTATAGTGCTGCGTGCACTTACTTACTTACTTAAGGTGGCGCTACAGTCCTGTGTGAACTAGGGCCTCACCCAACAAACTTCTCCATCTAGCTCGGTCCCTAGCTAGATGTCTCCAGTTTCGCGCTCCAAGTTGGGTGAGGTCACCTTCCACTTGTGCGCGCCACCTGATCCGCGGTCTTCCTCTACTGCGCTGTCCTGTGGGTGCGGATTCGAAGACTTTCCGGGCCGGAGCATTGGTTTCCATGCGCTCTACGTGACCCAGCCATCTTAGTCGTTGGACTTTTACTCTTCTTGCTAAGTCTACGTCGCTGTACAGCCCATACAGTTCGTCGTTCCATCTTCTCCTCCACTCCCCTTCGATGCATACGGGACCGTAGATCACACGAAGAACTTTTCTCTCGAAGCGACCCAAGGTGCTTTCATCCGCTTTTGTCATGGTCCATGCTTCTGCACCGTATAGCAAGACGGGGATGATAAGGGTCTTATATAGCAACACTTTGGTCCCTCGAGAGAGGACATTACTACTCAATTGCTTTCTTAGTCCAAAGAAACAGCGGTTAGCAAGAGTTATTCTGCGTTTGATCTCAGCGCTGGTGTTGTTTTCTGCGTTTACAGCGGAGCCTAGGTAGACGAAGTCCTTGACTACCTCAAAGGTACGTCTGTCGATTGTGACGTTTTGACCAAAACGTCGGTGTTGTATTTCCTTTCTAGACGACAGCATGTACTTTGTTTTGCCCTCATTAACCGTTAAACCCATTTTTGCCGCCTCTGCCTCAATACTCACAAAAGCCCCATTGACATCACGCTGAGTTCTTCCGATTATGTCAATGTCATCAGCATATGCCAGTAATTGGACAGACTTTTGAACGATAGTGTCTCTAGTGTTGACGTGTGAGCTCTGCACTATTCTTTCAAGCACGATGTTAAAAAAATCGCATGGCAGCGCATCACCTTGTCTGAAACCTTTTTTGACATCAAAAGGTTCTGTTAAGTTGTTTCCAACCTTTATGGAGCAGCGTGAATTCTCCATGGTCGTCCTGCACAAACGGATGAGTTTGGCAGGGGTGCCAAAACTAGACATGGCTCTATACAGCTCGTCCCTGTATATGCTGCATATGCGGCCTTGAAATCGATGAAAAGATGGTGGGTGTCGATTTGGTGCTCTTGAGTTTTTTCCAGGATCTGCCGTAATGTGAATATTTGATCAACTGTGGACTTTCCTGGTCTAAAACCACACTGATAAGGACCTATCAGGTTGTTGACGATGGGCTTTAGACGTTCACATATTATGGCAGAGAAGATTTTATAGGCGATGTTAAGTAGACTTATTCCTCTATAGTTGGTGCAGTTTAGAGGGTCTCCTTTTTTCAGGATCGGGCAAACAATACTGAGGTTCCATTCATCGGGCATGTTTTCTTCCGACCATATCTTACAGATAAGTTGGTGCATGCTCCTAACCAACTTATCTCCAGCTGCTTTAAAGAGCTCGGCATTCAAGCCATGCAGCGGCTTTATTAGACTTCAGCTTAAATATGGCAATCTTTACTTCGTCTAAGTCGGGAGGACAGGATTGTTGGCTTTCGTCGTCTATATCGAATGGGTCATCCTGCCTGACAGCGGGATTCAGTTCTTCGTCGCCGTTATACAGTCTGCAGAAGTGGTCCTTCCATATCCTCAGCATTGACTGCGGTTCCACTATGATGTTTCCGCTTTCGTCTTTGCAGCCTTCGGTTCTAGGTTTATGTACCTGTGAATTTCGTTTCACCTGTTCATAAAACTTTCGAACCTCATTCCTGCTTTTATACCTCTCAACATCTTCGACCGCACGCTTCTCATGCCCTCTCTTTTTCCTTCTGAAAAGTCGGCGTTCCTCTCGCCTGCTGCGTGCACACTGCCCCAAAAACATTCGACTTCCTCCTGGTTTAGCTCATCCTGTGACCGCTCATAACGTAAGACAAAATTCGTAAAAAAAAATATGAAGTACCAGAAAACAAATGGTTTGTATATTCGATAAGTTCGGTCAAATGAACAAACCATTTCTTTTGATGCATTTTCCCAATATTTCATAATTTTATTGCAATAAAAAGCTTAATAATTAAAAATGTATATTCAACTAGCTCGCTCGGCCACATGCAGCCCGTCGAGAGGGTAGGGTACAGGGGAGGAAACCCCCCACAAATATTAATTTCGGTGTCTGTTTTTATAAAGTTCCTTTTATTCTATTTTTATTTCTGCTCGGAACGAAATTTCTGATTCGTTTTCGTAGAATCGGAAAATTCCACGCAAACGTTTTTCAATTGTATTTTCCGTAATATTAAATAAATAATATTTTGAATAAGTTGTTTACTTAAGATTTGAAGGATATCAAATTACTTTAAAGTGTGTATGTAGCGAAATGTTGTACTGCCACAATCAAATTGTTTGGGAAATTTTTAAGAAAAATGTTCCGATACAAAATGGTCAGCTAGAATTGAGGCAGTGAAACCATTTGCAAATCATCTGAAAAACCTTAAAACATCATTAGAAGCCTTAAGTGGATTTGATTTAAATGCTGAAGCTCGAAGAGATGTAAAAGGCGTTTTAAAAGATATGCACAAATTTGAATGCGTCCTCCGCATTGGTGCAAGGTTCTTGCGCTGTAAATGAAATAAGTATCATTCTTCAAGCCAGAAACTTGAATATTGACGTTAAAATTCAAAATCTCGACAGCTTGATGTATGATTTGAACATTATTCGAAAACGGATGGAATCAAATGGTTTTTTTTTTGGCAGTTTTTAAAAATGGATGAAATTGAGATTAAAAACTTTTCTAAAAAGTTCATCCAAAAGTGTCTCAAGAGTTACAAAAAGAAATAATTCATAAGAAATACATTTATCTATGAAGAACATTTTGAAGCAGAACTTCTGCCATTGTGTTTGCTCAATGATAATAATTCCCAGAACTTGGAGACGATTTTCCTTTGAATTTGTGTTGCTCCCTGTGTGTTTTCCACCATACCTGTAACCGTAACCAGTGCCGAACGTTCATTTAGCGTCCTTGCCAGAACAGAGAATTTTTGTCGTTCGTGCTCATCACAAGATCGTATTTCTGGACTTGCTCACTATGCATCGAAGCACCTTTTGCAAGGAAATTGAATTTTGATGCAATTATGAGTTGTTTTGCAGCTCAGAAAGCTAGGAAACCTCGTGTTTGCAAAAAAAGAATATATTTCATTAAATGGAAACTACGAATAACTCTGATGAAAACATTGTGATAATATTTTAATATAAGGAAACAAAAAATTATTATTTCTGTTTATTGCGACCAATTTCATGCAATTTGTAGTTGTAATTAGAACGTACCATATCTGTAGACATTAAAGTTGAATAAAAATGGTAATTTTTCCGTCCCTAGCCCGGAATTCCTTTCGACGGCCCTGGCCACACGTTGCAATGACTTACGTTTTCTGTCAAATTACTTTTTTGTAAACTTTTGATGCGGAACGGTAAAAGAACATCACTCATAGGTAACCCTTGTTATTATTTTTATTCAAGTTTGTTACAAATGAGTATATTACAAAGATTTTAGTAAATAACATGTGACATTTAAACTTATAAATGCGGTAGATAGGGTGGATATTTGGGATTCTAAATTTTTTTAATTCAGATTTAATTTAGCACAATATTTTAGGTTAACCTGTCTTTTGAAAACACAAATAGGTTCGACGGTGCAATTTTGAATTGGTGCCATAAGAAGTACATGGATTTTCCAAATCTAAACAACAAATACACATTGTTTTGTCTTGAGACTTATATACACATGTGGTAAAATCTAAAGGATTATGAAAATGTAACTTTCTGAAGTTTATGTTAGAATTTGAATTTATCATTGAAATACGCAACAGGACCACTTTTTCTTAAAACTTTCCAGTTAAAGTGCTTGCTTCGGGAACATTTCCTGTGTTCTTTTTGATGATTAAACGAGCACCGTTGCATAATTGAGCTGGATTCAAAGAAGTGAAATGGAGAATAATAAGTGAACCAATCTTTAAACGACGATTATGTGGTGGCATTCCAGGTAAATCCAGTGAATTTAAAATTCAATTGGAAAATGTACACTATCATTTAATGCAATTATGTGATAATAATAAAGTTTTAAAAACTTAAGACACTGGAATAATTTCATTGTACTATATACATTATAATATGAGTATAATTTATACTTCAGCTCGTTTACTATAAATTAAATTTAACCTATACTTAAGCCTCAAAAAATGTGTTGGTTATGATATTAAATTGGAGCTTATATGGAAAGTCTGGAAGTTTGACATAGCGCCATCTAGTGAATACTCACCTTCTGTTAGAGATAACAGTTAATTGTGGCTGTCAAATAATAGACAAATAATTTTCAATAAAATAATGATTTTATCATAAATTGAGATGTAAGCTATCCTATCTTTTAAGTTGGATGAAACTGCATACGGTTTACAAATTTGATTAAAATCCTATTATATCCTATTGTTCAAATTGATTCAGTGTGGGAGCCGAAAAAGGCAGATTTACTAACAAAATAATGTATGAGTTTTTACAATACAGGGTGCGCCAGAGAAACTTACTTATTGAAAGGTCAGTAAAAAAAAGTACTGCAGTTATTGTTTTAATTTTTTTTTTTTTATTTGAGAATACAATATCCCAATTTTTTGTATGCAGTCATTTTTGAAATTCGTATCCACTCTTCGCAGCATATCAATCGGTATGTTGGTAATGGCGCCACGAATGTTGTTCTTGAGGTGTGTTATGGTCCGTGGTCGATCGACATAAACCAGGGATTTCAAATAACCCCATAAAAAGAAATCGCATGTAGTCAAATCTGGAGAGCGTGCAGGCCATTGAGGATCGCCTCTGAGAGAGATGAGGCGGTCGGGGAAATGTTGTCACAACAAATTCATTGAGTCTCGTGCTGTGTGTGCTGTGGCTCCATCTTGCTGAAACCACACGTTCCTAAAGTTCATTTCTTCGAGTCTTGGAAGAAAAAATTCCTCGATCATGTTCCTGTAACGAGCTCCATTTACGGTAACTGCGCGTTCGTTTTCTTCAAAAAATTAAGGACAGTAACTCGCTCACAATTAAGTAGCTTCTGGTGAAGCTCACGTGGAATTACACCACACCAATAACGCATGTTTTGCTTGTTGACGCAGCTGGAAATGTGGAAGTGAGCCTCGTCACTGAAAAAACGACCGCGTCTTCAGGCAGGTTGTCAATCAGCTTTTCACATGCATTTTGACGGGCAACAAAATCGCGTTCAGTTAATTCTTGCACAACAGCTAATTTATGGGGATGAAATTGAAGGTCTTTATGGAGAATTCATCGAACAGTAATGTCAGAAATTCTCATAGCAGCTGCGTGTTTGCGAGCCGAAAGCCGGGGAGAACGCACAACTGATATTTCGATATTTTCCGGAGTTCTGATGGTCCGTTGAAGTCCATTTCTGGTTAAGCGACACTTCCACACTCCCGAAATGAGTTAACCCATGACAGAATGGAATTACAACCAGGAACGAGTCTGTGAGGAGGAATTTCAAAGAGAGCGCGAAAGGCACGTTGCGTAGCAACAAGTGAGCTACCGTTAGAAAATAAGCTCTCAACTGCGAAGGCCCGCTGCTCTCTAGAGCAGAGCATGATGGCAACTGACTAAAGGGAGAAACAAAATTGGGAACTTCCTCCTCCAGACGCGCCCCCTCTTGCCCCAACTCACCCAACTCACCGCGCGGGAATTTTTTCAAATAAGTATCATCATTATGATTTAGAAAAATAGCAACAGTCGTTTTCAAACAATGCTTTAGCAAAATAAGTACCTGTTCACATAAATACAATTTAAATACCCAACAGTTAAATAGAGCGTAAATAGATAGCGAATTTGATGGTCTCACCAGACTGGTTGGAACTGTCGTAGGTTTTAGCAGGAAATACCAACTTTAGAATAAACCCAAGACAGCTGTTCAATGTAATAACGAAGGGAACAAAGTTACTAACTTGAACAGTTTTGAATATTTACAAACAAATTATTTCAACTTTTTAAAAAAAATAATAATAGGGCATATTAAACTATGGAATGAATAAATTCATTATCATTGAATTTGGCTTTAGCAGTTATCAAACTGATAGATCAATTAAATTGGCATGAGGTTATAAAGTTGTTAATTTAACTGCTGTTTTCAAATAAACTTATTCAACTAACTATACTATTTGTATACGCAATAAGGTTTGAATAAATCTAAATCTAAATTTTGATGACATTTTATGTGCACGTAAATGTTTGCTATTAAAGCTTTGATTTGATGCAATAGAAACTTGAAATTTTTAATGATAAGCAACGGTAATATGTTGATTCATTAAAAAGGTACACTTGGACGTATACGCACTTTTTGTAATTAAGTGAAAATATAGAAACAGGTAATTCAAATTCAGAATTGTGCTTCTTGTTCTTGAAAGTATTAAAATTAAAATAAACGTTTATATACGCTACCTCATATACAAATAGTGAACCTTGTGAATTTTGTTAGAAAAAGTCAGATACAATCAAAATGATACAGGACACTTTCGATGCCTATGAAAATAACTGCAACGCGACTCACAATTGTAACTTACCCCATCATCGGTATCATCCACAATTGCAGTTAAATCAAATTTAGTTCTTAAGAAAATTTAAAAGCAATATCGTTTCTATGGTGACTAACCTTCCAAAGCAATACATAATATTATGTTCTTTTTGTTGAAAGAAGCTAAGTTAAGAAAAAAAAATTTAGAGAAAATTTATTAAAAATATATCTGTCCCTTTTTGAGAAAAGTTAAATTTTCGATTATTAGCCAAAAAGATTGTAAATTGACACCTAACGTGAATCGGCTTTAAAACTTAATTTAATAGTTTGAACTCAATCGTCCTTATGATTTTCACTATAAAAACTATGACAGACAGACAGACACATGGGATCGGGAAACCCACTTTCTTAGACTGCTCTATAATCGTAATGTCATTTTTGACTTAAATCCGAGTCCGAAATTTCTTATGAATACGAAATTCCCAATTAGTTCCAAGTAAAAATGAGACTGGGATACAACCCACACTGATAACTTCCCATACCGTCTGTCGATTTGTCTTAGTTAAAAGTTTGATTTTCGTCTTTTGTTAAAAAAGTTGACACTTGAATTTTTTTTTAAATTAAAAACTACGAACAATATTTTGCATATAATGAAATAGCTTGATTTCGAAATCTATTTTGGTGAGCGAGATTTTTAGTCAAAAACCAAAATGGATCGTTTAACAAGCGCACAACGCATACAAATTTTTAAAACCTATTACGAAAATGCGAAGAAATTTGAAGAGATTGGATTGGTTACAGATATTGTAAGGCCTGTGCATCATCGTTTCGCTCCTACCTCTAAAAATATCGCTGCTGTATGTGTTGCCAAGGACACGAATGTGTCGATTCCTTGCTGTGTCCACAAATAAGGACTATCTTTTGGCAGATTATTTTGCATAATGGATCTATTCTTACATTCATATAAAGCCCAGCTCACAAAACAACTGAAGTCAGCTGACCATTCACAACGTCGTAGACGTAGACGGCAATTTTTCTAACAAAATGTTTTTCAGCAACGATGCACATTTCTCACTTGTTGAGCATGTTAAAACAAAATGTTCGTTTTTAGTGTTCGGAGAAACCTCAAGTGGTGCGCTCTTTGGAAGTGTGATAGTACCTCACTTCTTCGAAAACGACTATTGAACGACTGTTCCCGCCATTTCAGAACTTTATTTTCACTTGATAACCGATTTTTGTTTGCCTGCTATTTAAAAATACGACTAAGAGAATATGTGGTTTCAACAACGAGACGTTGCCTTGCAGCTTAATTTCTCGCGCGTTGTGGCGATATCAACTGGCCACCAAAATCATACTATTTGACAACGCTATACATTTTTTTTGTGCAGCTACGGGAAGGATCGTGTTTATGTATAGATAAATCTTTACCTATTGAGCACTTTGAAAATAACTTTCGTCAAGTTATGGCTGAGATTCCACCAAACATGTGTCAAAAAGTGGTTGGAAGTTATCCCAAAAGAATCAATACTTACAACAATTCACGACGTTGTCATTTAAACAATGTGTTTCTCGCATAATTTCATCGTTAAAACTTTGTAATTAAAAAAATATTAATGACATTTTTCAAAAAACGTTTCTCATTTTCTTCGTCCTTTAAAACTACGTTCATGTTTATATAATATTTTTTACTTCAAATATTATAGGGACCAAATATTGAAAATTGTATCAATTTTTTTTAATTTATAAAAAGCCGTTTGAATTTTTAGTACCCGTGGTAGGATGGTTAGTTCAGTCAAGGGTCTTAAGTATAATCCCTGTCTGTGTCACTTAAAAGTTTTATCACTGCCTCTTTCGATGAATTGACAAATCCTAAAAGAGTAAAAAGTTCTTTTCTTTAATTCTCCGTTAGAATTTGTCATAGGTCCTAAGAATTGTAGGTTCCCTGCATTCCTGACTTTACTCGCATACAGGAATGGTTGAGAGTTGTGAGTCACTAGGTACTTGTACTCTTTTATTAATACTTCAATTTTAAGATTGCAATTTTTGTGCTGTACTCATTCTTTACATACAAAATAATATTCGAACCTATTTAGGAACGTTTTATATAATTTTTGGGGATTTTGGAAAGTCGAATGTGCTTTTTATTCGGAATTTCAAATTTTCAGGCTTTTAATTTTCGATATTTATAAAATTATTTTAAAAATAAAACATCCTCTAGATTTTTTTTTAAATCTTATCTGCACATCTTGATGTTATTATCTGTAAAACTTAGTGTTTGGAGATATGGTCAACGCTAAAAGCTATCAAGATCTACAGTCAAGAATTGTCAAAATTTTTAATTTCAAATTTGGACGGATTACAGTAACATAAATCTTCATCAAACAAGAACATTCGTAAAAGATATACAAAAGAAGGCTTCATCTGTTTTACGGTTAAATTTGAGAATCAATAAACAAGAACTTGAGTAATTTGACCTTTGTTTGGAATCAGAAGTACAAATCATTATTTCAAGGATATTTTGTTGTAATTTTGTAACCTAAACATAACCTTTATCATGAATCCAAACTCAAGATGTTCTGTTTTCTTCATAAGCGAAAATCGTCCATTGTTCTCCTTAGAATTCTATTCAAGTCTGTTGAGTTTAAAATTCTTTTTTTTTTCACTTCCTACTGTCTTTGCTGTTTCTGTTTTTGTTTGTTTTGTTTAAAAAAAAGGAAGAAAAAAAGAATATTGCGATTAAATTTACCTTCATCAGGCATCAGTGCGTTATTATTCATGAAGGTTAATGCAGAATACGTACAAAAGATAAAAACCTTCATTAAAAAATAAAAAAAGCTCTCAAGCCTCATTTTTGCCCTTCGATCCAAAATACAAAAGAAAAGACAAATAATGAAACACAAAAAAGAATTCTGATCTAAGTGAGAAAAGAAAAGAGAATAATAAGCACGGCTGTGTCGCACGAACTTACTCCTTAATCCAAAGAGCCTGTTTTAGAATAATACCAATAATTAAGGATTTTAATATATGTCAGCAAAATAAGTCTTTGTGATTAATGGAGGACCACTTTTGGAGATTGTATACCGAGATTGCGACGACGAACCGAATTTCACTGGATGATCAATTCATTATAGACGACGTGAGACAACAAGCCCTTCTTCTCGACTTAGACGAAGTAAGGATTGCCATATCTGAGCTGGAGTTTCACAAAGATTCTGGAGCAGCTGGCTTGAATGCCAAGCTCTTCAAAGCAGCTGAATATAATTTGATGAGGAGCATGTACCAACTTATCTTTAAGATATGGTCGGAAGAAAGCATGCAAGATGAATAGAATTTCAGTACTGTTTGCCCGATAATGAAAAAAAGATACCTTTCTAGCCGCACCAACTATAGAGACATCAGTCTACTTAACATCGCTTACAGAATATTCTCTGCCTTAATATGTGAACGTGTTGAGCCCATCATCAACAACCTAATAAATCATTATCAGAGTGGTTTAAGACCAGGAAAGTTTACAGTCGATCAAATGTTCAAATTACGGCATATCCGGAAAAAAATCAAATCAACACCCACCATATTTTCATCCATTTCAAGGCCGCATATGACAGCTTCTACAAAGACGAGCTGTAAAGAGCCATGTCTAGTTTCGGCATCACTGCCAAACACGTTCGTTAGTGTACGATGACCTTGGAAAAATCGCGCTGCTCCATAAAGGTTGGAAACAACTTAACAGAATCTTTCGATATCAAAAAAGTCTTTAGAGAAGGTGATACGCAGTCATGCGGTTTCCTTACCATCGTCCTTGAAAGACTAGAACAGAGCTTATACGTCAGCACTAGAAGCGCTATCCTTCAAAAGTCCGACTAATTACTAGCATATGCTGATGACATTGACATGATCAGAACTCAGTGTGATGTCTATGGGGCTTTTGTGAGTATTGATGCAGAGCCGGAAAAAATGGGTTTAGGTGTTAATGAGGGTAACAGAATGTACTGTCATCAAGCAAGGACTTACAACACCGACATCTTGGTCAAAACGTCCATCATCGGTAACAGAGGTGACTTTTATGTAGGTAAGGATTTTGTCTACCAAGGCACCGCTATAACGAAGAAAACAACACCAGCGCTGAGCTCAAACGTAGAATAACTCTTGCTACCTGTTTCTCTCTCGAGCGACCAAAGTGTCGCTATAAAAGACCCTCATCTTCCCCGCCCTGCTATACAGTGCAGAAGCATGGACTATGACAAAAGTGGATGAAAGCGTAAAATATCTTCTTGATCTACAGTCCTGTATGCATAGAATATGTGTGGAGGAGAAGATGGAACGACGAGCTGTACGGGCAATACAGTGACGACGTAGATTTAGCTAGAAGAATAAAAGTCTAACAACTGAGATGGCTTGGTTACATAGAGCCATCGGAAACCAATTCTCCGGCCTGGAAAGTTTTCGAATACACGCACACATGACAGCGCAGTAGAGGAAGATCGCAGACCAAGTAGCGTGCACAAGTGGAACCTGACTGGAGTGCGAAACAGGAGAGATATAGCTAGGGACCGAGCTAGACGAAGAAGTTAATTGGGTGAGGCCCTTTTGGAACATTGTTGAGTATGTTGAAGCAAGCTTTCGAAATTTTTGAAAAAAAGAAAATTGCGAGGGGACTACTGTCATTTTTGATCTTAGAAAAGAGTAGAAGAAATACCTTAAGCGAACCTACTTAAAACCGTAACTTCCAAGTTAAAGCTATATCGATCCAATGACTCACTCTTTGGTGCCGATGACAGACAGACAGAATCGCGGAACCCACCTTTGTAAACTTCTCTACCATCTTTTTGTCATTTTTGATTAAAATCTCAAGATCGACATTTTTTACGAATACAAAACTTACCATAAAGTTCCTATAACGTCGCAACTTAAAAATCAATTCGCCCGCTGAGCTGATACATTTTGTAAATAGAATATTGTCTTTTCTGTTTGTTGTGTCTCCGTATTCGCAGCAGCACCGCGCTGTGCTGCCTTACCGTTATGTGTGAACTCATTATCATGCCGCAGTGAAAATAATAACAAAGCCAGGCAGGGAAAGTGTGTTATTGAAAAAGGGAAAACTTTATATTCCCTTTGGATTTCACCTATATATTTTGATTCTGCTGATGATGTCGATGTCGTCGTCGATGACGATAGTTGACCTTCTGGCTTATTTACGTTCCCTCATGACACACTATACCTAACTACGGCCGTTGTCCTCGTCGTCGTCGTCGTCGTCGTTGGGTTGGTACCGAGATAGGCTGAGGCTGATGTTAATGTTAAACTAGAAACTTATTATCTCGGCAGCCTCGCTGCCATTGAGGTGTGATGTAATTTTATACGTATCTATCGAAAAACGACGATGATGAGGGTAAATGGGGATGTAACCTAGTTTGGCTTGTTCAAATAAAATGTCAAGGATTTACATACATTTAGGTTCCAATATTGGTACATATATCTAGTATAGGGGATCCTTTGGGAATGAGATCGAACGAACGAACGAATGAACGAATGGAAGAACAAACAAAAAATATAATATTAACCGACAACAGCACGTTCTCGTTCAATTGTCTTTGAAATTATCCTAAAAAATTAATGAGCTGGAAATGAGAATAAGTATATCTATAGAATGGAGGTAAGAATGGGATGCTGTCGCTATGTGGCAGTGGGTTCGTGGCACACGGCACCGCATAGAGCTGTGTAGTTTGTTTTCTTACATGTAGTAGATAGGTATAGGAAAAAAGACTTTATTATTATTATAGGTAACGTTTATTCATTAAAATAAATAACCTCATTGAATTGGATTTTCCTAGAATATTATTGTCTTTGATGGTAATACCCTATTCGAATTCATTCTGAGAACGGAATTATTTGTTTTTAAGCAGCACCAGTTCTGGGGAATTTGCTATCAAGAGGGTTATATGGGAATTGGCCTAATCGACAATTATTATTCTTTTGGTCTAGGTCGTCATGGAGAACCATCATGACTTTATTTTATTGAATGACAACCTGGAGATATATAAGTTGTTAAATTACTCAATACAAATCTTATATCTAAATATACAAAATTAGAGAGTAAATGTCAGAGTAGCATGAACTATGATGTGGAAAAGTGTGTAATGGATTTTATTTATGGTAAAGAGGTTTGATGAATAAAGACAAATTTGTGATTCATAATAAATGGGAATATTTTCTTTCATTAATAAATCCATAACAAATGAAATAAATCAATTTTGTATATATTATTGCCCCTCTTAAAAATAGAATCCAAAAAAATTTTCGAAACTTGTCAGCGCAGCGTAAAGAAAAAATCAGATGGCTTTCCAGATAATTTCACTTCCAAGAACCTTTCATTAGATAAAATTGTTGATATTTGTAAGGCTTTATTATGAAGTTGACTGCTTACACACTGACTTTCTAAAGCCTTTAACCAATTTATGTAAATGGATCAAATCTTGTCTTTAAAATACATACTATGAGGAAAAATTCCGGGTTGGGATCGGCTAAGGTGATAACTGACTTTGAAGTTTTTGATAATCAAACTGACTATTACTAAGCTTTATATCTGTTAAAGATGATTCAACTCAATTCAACTCGATTGAACAATTGTCAAAAGTCATTGTTTCCATGTTAAAATTTTTTAAGTTATTCTTATAAAATATTCAAAATAAAGTATCAAATTGACAGTGTTTGAAAAACATTTTTATTTTTTTCTATTTTTTTCGAATGTTGTAAGCTTCGTTGGTCACAAGAAACTTTTTTTAAACGAAAAAAAAAAGCTGACAAAGAAAATGTTCCAGTCGTTTCTATAAGCGTCTGGAGCTCTATTCAGAATAAACATATTTGTTTGAGAACGACTATCACATTTTTGTTCTGACACCTTTTTAGCTACCAATTTGACTATCATTATTATTAAGATCAAATTAATTTATTTTAAAGCCTTAATGGAGCTTTTTTTGTTCATATTAACGACATAAAGTCATGTCTGTGCTGAAGTGAGGTTGTCGTTTTTTCTGATGACATGAAGATTTTTAAATATTTAATTCCACCCTTGATCGTATTCTTCTACAAGCCGATATTGATAGTTTTACATTAGTCGAGGAAAAATATACTTTTTCGCAATCTTTTAAAATGCTAGACGATAAATTTTACTGAAAAACGAACCGAAAGTGTATTTAATTATTGAATTTCGCAGCAAAACTCTGTCGTATCCTCTGTTGAATTTGTCACAGTCATCATCAGTAAAACCTCAAGATGCCACACAGATCGAAGGCTGAAAAAAAGCTAACCTTTTTATTGAAAATTTTGTGGCTGTTTCGTTACAATTTTTTGAAATGAACGAGGAATGTGAAATTCCTTTTGTCACACTCAAATAAGTAAGATACATGTGCCGACATACGTTATCTTATAAAAAAAACTAGCAGGGCACGATCTTATTACTGCTCAAGCTTTGAAAGAAAAACACTAATTTAAAATCGAAATAACATCTTAAGGATTTTTATCGCTTCTACCAATCAAGGCAAAAGTTTTTGATAAACTGTTACAGAAAAGACTCAAAAAAGTACTAGAAGAAAGAACACTAATTCCGAACCATTAGTTTTGATTTAGAAATAAACATTGCACTATAGACTAAGTACATTGAGTTGCGGATATAGTGGAAAGTGGAAAAGGCACTTGAAGAAATACTTGCATATTTAGCTTTATTGTTTAATGTTTCCCAACCCTTTGACATGGTTTGGCACTTGAGAATTGAGTGCAAACTGCATAGGGACATTTCAATAGATAGTACAATGAAATATTGAAATCTAATGTTACCAACCAACTCTTTAGAGTACAATACGACCAAAAGTACTAGAAACTTAAAAAATTCAAGCCGGTGTGCTACAAGGAAGTGTAATAAAACCTTTTTTCTTGTATATGCTAAACAAAAATTGAAAAATGCAGTCGATAAAGAAAGTGTTCAAACGCAAAAATGACTTATCAAACTAAATGAAACAAAATCGACGTATATAACTTTTACAAAGCTGATATGTAATTGTAAATTATGTATTTATTTGAATTTATAATTTTATGTATAGATCTATTACTCTCTGACTCTCCTTTACATTAAGGTTATACTATGAGCCTCGGGTGTAGGTACCGGCGACGTAGAGTAAAACGAATTAAAAGTGGATAAATTAGACATTAAAATAAAAATTGATCTAGACAGTAACAGTAGTTCTGATCAATTCGACGATACTCACGAAAATTTCGATTCAAAACAAGTAAAACACATGGATTCTTGCATCATGACGCAGTTCTTTGGGTCAATTGAATTTTTTTCTCCGGGTGATGATTTTGATAGCTATGCCGAACGGTTGGACCAATTGCTATCTATTAAAAAAATAGTAGATGATTCTCTGCAAGGGTCATTTTTAATCACACTTATGGGGCCCGATACGTATAAAATTGTTAAGTCATTAGTAGCTCCTGCTGAACCTCACTCAAAAGGATACAAAGAATTAATTAAAGTTTTAAAGGCACACTTTAAGCCAAAAGCAAACATAATTGCCGAGAGATTCCAATTTCACAAAAGATTCCAACAAACCCATGAATCTATAGGGGACTACATTGTTGAGTTGAAAAACTTGGCCGAAAAATGTGACTTTAAAACATTCTTGGATGAATCACTGCGAGACCAGTTTGTTGTTGGTATTAAAGACGAATCAATACAACAAAAATTATTAAATGAATCGTAGATGGATTTTGATAAAGCATGTCAAGTAGAAAAGTCTTTGGAGCTCACGAAAAATAACATGCAGCTACTCCATCCCGGTTCCAAATGTCATATGGATTACCAAAACGCCAACAAGTTTCATCGAAGTCGTACACCGCAAAGGAAAAAAAAACACAGTTACCAACCGAGAGATGAAAAGAAGAGTTCTCCATCAGCTGTAAATAGAGCAAAGCAGAGTAACAACAGCAATTCCAACTTCCAATGTTTTAATTGTGGACGCAGCGGTCACTATGCCAGAAATTGCCTTTTACCCAGAACATCATCAACTGCACGCTCAGGGAGAGCAAAAAATAATATGCAAAATTACCAAGCAAATTGTATAAGTATACAAAATTTACAGTTAGGCCATTTAAATCATATTTCTAATATTAATAATGCATGCAATTTAAATATAGAAATTAACAGTACTCTAGTATATATGGAAGTTGACACTGGAGCATCTGCTTCAGTCATGAGCAGTTGTGCTTTTTATAAGTTATTTTCACATTGTAGGTTGAGATCGGTTGAAAAAAAATTATGTTTGATTACAGGTGACAATGTTTGTGTTGAAGGTGTATGTGATGTTCGAGTTAGAGATTTGTATGAAAATAAATATTTTTCGTTAGAGTTGGTTGTGGTGAAATCAAATACGAATTTCACACCATTACTCGGAAGATCGTGGTTGGATATTCTTGTGCCCAATTGGCGGAAACGGTTTATGAATATTTATAGATTGAACAGTGTTAAAGATTTGAGTTATTTCAAAAATAAATATAGTTCGGTATTTTCGAAAAGTCTGAATTGTGCTATAAAAGATTTGGAAGTGGATGTCATTTTAAAGGACAATGCAACACCCATATTTTTTAAGCCGTACACTATGCCGTTTAGTTTGCCAGAAACTGTAGAAAAAGAGCTAGACCGTCTTGTTTCGGAAGGCATTTTGGTGGCAGTTCGCCATAGTAGGTGAGCATCACCCATCGTAGTTGTACCGAAAATGGACAATAATTTGCGAATATGTATAAACTGTAAAGTTTCTGTTAATAAATTTGTTCAAACCGAACAGTACCCATTGCCTAAAATTGATGAAATATTTGCAGGCCTCAGTAATTGTGCTTATTTTTGTGTACTTGACTTATCAGGTGCTTACCAACAGGTCAAAGTATCTGAAAAATCTCAAGAATATCTCACTATTAATACGCATAAGGGTCTGTATCGCTATACAAGACTCCCATTTGGGTTGAGCTCAACTCCCGCCCTTTTTCAATCTATTATCGATCAAATTTTACAAGGAATACCGAAGGTATTTGGGTACTTAGATGATATACTCGTTGGAGGCGAGACTATAGACGATTGTGAGAAGAAACTTGAAGAAGTATTAAATAGACTTGACGCGTATCAGGTTTAAGTTAATGAAGGGAAGTGTAAGTTCTTCCAAGAAAAAGTTAAATATTTAGGACACGAAATATGCAAGGAAGAAATTAGACCAACAAAAGATAAAATGGATGCCATAAAATGTACACCTCCAACCCACGATGTTACTAGTTTGAAGTCTTATTTAGGGTTATTAAATTTCTATGGAAAATTTATTCCGCTGCTTTCGTCTGAATTGAAACCGCTTTATGATCTTCTGCATAAGAATTCAAAATTTGTTTGGACAAATGATTATCAATTAGCGTTTCAAAAAAGTAAGGATTTACTTATGAATAATCAGCTATTAGTGCACTTTGATGCAAAGAAACCAATTATTGTTTCATGTGACGCAAGTCCATACGGGGTAGGGGCCGTGCTCTCACATATGATTGATGGCGAGGAACGCCCAATACTGTTTGCATCGTCTACTCTTAGCGAAAAGAAATATTCCCAGCTTCACCGTGAAGCATTGGCAATTGTTTATGCAGTTCGAAAATTTCACCGATATTTGTATGGCAATAAATTCATTTTGTTAAGCGATCATAAGCCTCTACGGGAAATTTTCGGACACAATAAACAAACGCCTGCAGTAGCAGCTGCGCGCTTACAGAGATGGGCTATTTTTCTAGTTCAATATTCTTATGAAATTAAGTACAAAAAGGGAACAGAGCTTGGACATGCCGATGCTCTCTCTCGATTACCGTCTGTAGAGACTACAGGTAAAGAATCTGATATGATTTGCAATTTGAACGTCCATGGTTGTCTGTCCGATTTACCCATACAATTTTCTGATGTTATAACTGAAACGAAAAACGATACAAATTTGGTACAAGTGATGAAATATGTAATGGAGGGTTGGCCCAATAAAAAGTACAGTGATGAAATAGGTTTATATTTTAAACAGCGAATTTCATTGTCATGCGAAGATGGAACTTTATTTTACGGCTCGCGAGTAGTTATACCTTGTACAATGAGAAGAAAGGTTCTTGAGCTATTGCATGCGGGACATCCTAGTATAGTCCGATCTAAAATTCTTGCCCGTGGTCATCTGTGGTGGCCAAGCATAAATAAGGATATAGAAGACTGTATTAGGACCTGTTCCGTATGTAATTTAACTCAAAGAAATTTAACTGATAAAAGTAAAATTGATTGGCCAAAAACATTTTATCCATATGAGCGGATGCATATAGATTTTTTTAAACTAGAAGGGATAGATTTTCTTATTCTGGTTGACCATTATTCGAAATGGATAGATGCTGCAATAATGAAAAGCACTAATGCTCAATCAGTTATAGAGCAATTATCTTGCTGGTTTGCAATTTATGGATTGCCACAACAGTTGGTTTCAGATAATGGTCCACCATTTGGCTCAGGGTTGTTCTTAAACTTTTGTAAAGCAAATGGCATAAAAGCTTTAAAAAGCCCACCTTACCACCCGGAATCTAATGGGCTCGCGGAAAGAGGTGTACAAACGATTAAAACTGTTTTAAAAAAATTTTGTGTAGAAAAACCACGTACGAAAGGTGAATTTCAGAGAGTCCTTAGCTCAGCATTATTTAATTATAGAAACACACCGACAACAACAACAAGTAAAACGCCTTCAGATTTATTATTTACGTATAAACCAAGAACACTTTTAGACTTAATTAAACTGAAATGTGAAAATAGCCATAAAGAATGTAACGAAAATAAACAAAAAGAAAAAAAGGAAAATTTAAACTTAAACCAAAATTCTATAAAACCAAACATTAAACAAAAACGAACGAATATAAAGTAAATGAAATTGTATTGTATAAGTGTGAGTATACAAATTATTTAAAATGGAAACCTGTAAGAATTATAAAAAAATTAAGTTTGGTAAGATATCTAATAGAAAAAGAAGGAAGACAAATTCAAGCTCATGTAAATCAAATTAGGAAGTCAAATGCTAAAATAGTAAGATTTTCAAGTTTCAAAAATTATTATAACCACCCGAGCGAGAATCTTAATATAAATCATAAAAAAAAAAAACAGAATGGAAATCAAAAGCAATGTGTTACAAGCAATCCTTTTCCAATATCTACTAGATTACGTTCAAAGGTAAATTTAGAGATTTATTGAATTATATACGAATATGTATGTATGTACCTATGTGTATTTTATCTACATATATATTTATTTAACTATATACCTTATACAAATGAATTACAAAAAAATGAAATTTGAATTACATAAATATAATATATATTTTAAGATTTGAATTTGGTTAATTTAATTAAGGAAGGAGTTGATATGTATAATTGTAAATTATGTATTTATTTGAATTTATAATTTTATGTATAGATCTATTACTCTCTGACTCTCCTTTACATTAAGGTTATACTATGAGCCTCGGGTGTAGGTACCTGAGTTTTAAGTTTGAATGAAGTGAGTCAGTGAGGTTTAGATCAAGGTACTGCAAACATTAAGATTACTAATAAAACTTAAACAGAAATTATAACGAAACGCGAATTGTTTTTTTTTGATTAAGATATATTAAAAGCAATTTCATTTTATTTAAACAGTACTAAAGTTCCTTAATCAAATAATGCAAAACACCTTGAAAAGACTTTGGATGCAAAGCTTAAATGGAATAAAAACAAACGTATATCATTGCAAGCAAGTATTATAATCGGTTTTGACTTATGGCATCTATGAGACTATACAAAGAAAAAAAATGCTGAACCTATCTAAAATTCCAACAAAAAGGCTTTCGTGGAATAATAAATGCCCTCGGTGTATACGAAATAGTTGTAACCCTCAAATTTAAATGGCAACAGAAGTGGTTAAAAAATATGCTGTATTGCATAAGCCGAGACTGCGGAGTCATACCAACTCCAAAATTAAAACCGTCTGAAATGTATGACACAATCTTCGGAGGTTAAGAAGAACCAATACTCATGAGCTGATGATCTTAAAGCTATGGGATAGTATTATAGCTATAAAATTCCCTTAAGTGAATTTTTAATTCAAAAACAAAACGCAATTACCTATCCTTCATAGATTGGTCCTAATAAGTCGATAGTTTAAGTATGGTAAAAGTTCATGTTATTATGTAAAAAATGTAATCCATTTGTTAGAAAATAACAAGCCTTACAAGCACAAGTGAAGAAAAGACCTATTAGATCATCTATCCAACTGAAAGCACAGTTCTAACTGCAATTTGTTTCTAACTTCCGAAAAGTCATATTTGAAAATTTGTTTTTCTTTCAAAACTAAGCCAGTTAGCCTAATTTAACATTTGTTATGTCAAAATTATGTACAACTCGATCTTTAGTCTGATAGCTATACATTGAAAAACGGTCCTTAAATCTTTCAATTCAGTTTATTTTTGAGACTTAAAACGAGATAATTTAGAAAAATTGCAAAAAAGTTTTATTTTTTAGTTTGTTCCTTAGAAAATTAAAATGGGTTTGTGAAGTTTTTTTGAAAAATTCCATAACTGAATTAAATATTCCATATTTTGCTTACAAAAACCCATACAGCAAAACAATTTGTATCACTCATTTGATCAATCGTCTAGGTAAGTATTGAAATGTCAATAACCAAACCATTATGTTCACTTTTAATTTCACTATATGACTAAATATAAATATTTTGTTCTAAAATGCACTTTGGAGCAAATAAAATTGCACTTTGAAGCAAATTGAAAGCACTAAAGCCAAATTTCAGTTTCATAAAGACCATATCAATTTTCATATATAGCTAGAGTAACCCTTGTAGTCAACAAATCCTCAGATCTAAGCAAGCAATATCTATTTAAATACATATGTACATTGAAATATATAGGTACCCAAATACACTTTAGTTTTATATTTTTTTTTTGTTGGTGCATTCCTTAGTGTCGCATTCAATAAAATCCTTTTTCCTGCCACGACAAACGACAACGACGACGGACTTCCCTAAAACAAATTTACCTCATCCTTCCTTCTTTCTTTCTTCTTCTTCGTCTAAAGAAAAAAAGCAGCAATTTCTAGCAAATTTTCAATAAAAAAGAAATATAAAAAAGTAAAAATAGAAACAAGGACATTTTTTATTGTTCTTCTCTTCAATGCTTCTCAAACTTCTCTGATGCTTCTGCTGCTCCTGTCCTGATGCCATTTTTGTATATATTTTCCATTTGCATTATAGAAATTCAAAAAAAGAAAAGCAAAGAACAACGCGTTAGGAAAAAAAGCGACAAGAAGAAAAGGAAGAAGAAGGATTCGTTACCAATACCAGAAGTCGTGATCCTTAACCCATCGTATTGTATACATGTGTACATATAAAGACAGATATGAACGAGACACAAAAGGAGATTTTTATATTCGATACATTTTCCTTATGCAACTTGGATCCACGTCCACATCCTAGATCCAGTGTACCTTACCTACATCTAGCTAGCTACTGATACTCTGAGTACTAAAAGTCCTTTGCTTTGCTTTTGCCCAAGGAAGAAGAGATTGGATTGTATCATCTCATTGAAACTGCTATGCTTTTTGGACCATCTGTTGTTTTTTCGCAATTCCATCCCTTTTGCCATTTTTGCATGAAAAAGGACCAAATAAAAAGAATACAATAACAATGCATTTTCTACACGTTTGTGTGAGAAATTGAAGATACCTACGCTACAAACCTATGCATGTTTAGATTTTGAACATAAACAAACGAAGACAGATCGATATAAATGTTGGATTGTAGGGATATGAGTACGAGTTCCTTGAACATGCTTTTTCCTATACATGCATAAGACATCCAGAATAGGACATCGATGCATAGAAGAAGACGAACAACAGATTCAGGTGTTATTAAATTCCTTGAAAGCGATTTTAGATTTATCTTCGATACTTTCTATCTAACTCAGTGTTATCCTTTTTTATTTGGTTTTTTATACTTTTTTGCTTTTTATTTGATTCGTAGAAGAAGATAGGATGTATCTCGTGGTGATTTTCCAATTTGTGTCATCCTTGCATTATTTGTTTGTTGGTGCATGCTTTGACACTTTGATTGATCCTAGAGTTTGTTTTTTTAGTTATTCTTTTGGACTCTCATTTTTAATTTTTTGCATGCGCAAGTGGAATTTATATTTTTGAAGGTTTAAAGGATTCAAATTTTTAAAGGATAGGGTGTATTTTTAAGGATCAACAACTGTGATGCGTTACTTAATATTCCGAAATTTATTTATCATATTATGAATAAAGAATACGTAATTCGAAAACCACTCTAAGAATTTCGATAGACACACAACAAATGTTCAAATGGTAGACATGTGCACTCAAGAGGACACAAGCACAAGGGTCCACAGGTTTTTCTCTGACTATCAACTTCCACTCTTACCTCGTGTCGTGTGATTATCGGGTGCCCAGTATCTCAACTGGAGATTGGCTTCCAACCACGGTGGCGTCTACAGTATTCGGAGCCCAGGCCTATAAAGGAGCGGTTTACCCGGATTCCCGTCCTAAGAGTTATGCAAAGGATCTGGTCACCTAGGTTGGGGTTTTGCCGTAGGGCTCACTGGGTGATTCGATGGACAGGAAAAACTTAAACTAAAAGCCTGCGATGTAAACTACGGCGAATGCTACCGAAAACAAAAGCAGCGTCTATTTGGGTTTGAATTTTTTGTTGAAACTAGAGTTGGGCAAAAAGTCTTGAGATTCAAAAGTATGAGCTAGAGCATCGGAACAAAGGAGAAAGATAAAAATATAAAAGACATTTTCTTCGAGCTCTTTGACAAGACATACATATGTGTGAGCAGTGCCCTGGCTATGACAATAAAATTTTCCTAGGAGATTTTAACGAAAAGCTAGGAAGAGAAGACAGAAGAGGCATTCTGATAGCTAAAGAAACCAGACCAAACCAAACAAGGAAATGTTGTGAGAAGATTGGACGTTAGACGGCTAAAATCGCAAAATCGCAAAAAACATTTTCATGTCCTTCCTTTTCCGATCGAGGGTCTAACAAGCTCTATAGAAGTTCTATCTGCTGCCTGCATTAAGAATTGAAAACGAATTGCAACATTGTCTTGCAGTCGTCAGAGATTCCGCCTCTGATGAGCTGGGTTTCACATGGCCACCACAGAGAAGCCCTTGGTTTGACGACGAATGCTGGCAAAAGCAAGCAGATAAGCTAAAGGCGTACAAAACGGCACTGTTCAGAAGGACCAGAGCTGCTCGCAAGCTCTACAAACAGAAAAGGAGAGAGGAAAAAAAGGGGATATAGAGGAAAGTCACAACAAGAATGAGGTTCGTATATTCTCCCAAAAGGTAAAAAAAAACCTCCCAAGGGTAAAAGGGTATGAATCGAACCCTGTAAGGACGATCAAGGGACAAATTATATAAAGGCAATGACGAATCGAAGTAGACTGTAAGAAGATAAAACTATTCAACCAACGTGACGCCTACCATACCCCGAAGAATAAAGCTATATTTAAAATGAAACCCAACAAAGCTGCTGAAGCTTTTACCTTCAACCCTAAAAGCGTTTTAAATATCTTTAATATGCTAAAACATAGTGTGAGCATTAGGAAAAATAGGAGGTGTCGGTGTACATTGATTTTGAATTACTGAAAATTGCAATGATAGGCAAATATAGAACGTGGCAAGTCATTCTACATTCGTGTAGTACGGTTAATAAATGAATCTCCGTATTGCATAGCACGGCCGAAGTTGGGCTGCTGGTCATTCCTAGAAACGCGAGTATTGCGGCTATTTCACTGATCATAGTCCGTTAAAATAACGGTAAAAAGAGTTAGACAAGAAACTTTACAACGATGTTCGAGTGACGTAATCGAGTTGATGATTTTTACTGTCACAAATCATTTTAAAAGCTCTGAATACTGTCAAAGAGGCTTAAATAAGTTATTGGAGCACCAGCCCAGAGATCAGGCTTGAACACGTCCAATCCAACTTGTATGTTTAAAAGAAAATCTCTAATCCAACGAAGAAGAGATTCGTCAATACCAAAAAGAGCAAGAATACAGACTTTATCAACTGTCTTTAAAATATCAAGTGCAATAATCTTACTTTCTCCACAACGATGTAAAGATTTGTTCCACTGTTCGGTGAAATAAACCATGAGATCACCAATGGACTTATTCCTACGAGAGCTGTATTGTCGGTCATTAAATTGCTTCCGTTCCTCAAGATATTTCTAAAGCTGATAATTAATCAGGGTTTCCATGATCTTAGAAAGAAGGGAAGTATGTGGTATCTTGTGGGAGAAGAATATTCGCCTTTTTTTGCGATTGGCTGAACAAATGCAGTTTTCCAACTACTCGGAACGAGCCCCGAAGAATAAGATATATGGAAAAGCTTAAGCAGCGGTTTTGCTAGCGTGGAAGAACACATCTTCAGAATGATAGCGGGGATGACAACCAGACCAGCGGATTTATGAATGTTGAGATCTTTAAGAACTCTCCCCACATTTTAAAAACGAAATAATATTGTCCCATAGAATCAATTACATGTTAAGAACTGGGGGGCCATTACACTATCGGATAAGGTTTTCGGCGAACTGCCTTGCAAACAAGTTAGTTTTATCAATAGAGCTAACTAAAGGAGTGTCATTGACAAAAAGCGTAGTAACCGAAGAAGAGGAAGAATTAATCATGTTTTTTTACAAATGATCAAAAATTCTTACTGTCTTTTTAACATTGGAGTATTTTTTTCCGTAATTTTTGGTCATGCAAAAATATGATGCTTCGAAAATGGTCGATGCAGTCCTTCCTGGCTTGCCTAAACCTTTTCGGGTTTCCCGCAGTTGGGTTCTTAAACACCTAAAGTTCACCTCTTTTTCCTTGGACTGACGACATCGCTGCCAAATTATTCAAAACAGCAGGAGTTCCTTACCATTACTGGGTGTGAGTCATCCTCCTCGCAAGAGGAGGTACCCGAGAAAAAAACTTTAGGTGTTGCAAGCAGGGATTAAATCCAAGAGCTTTACCGTGACCGAGCAAAATTGGTCAAAGTTAAATAAAACTCAACTACCTTTACTTTAAAGTTCTTAATTGCACTAGAGCAGTTTTCAAACTAATTAAACTTCACGTATGTATAATGATATCAAAGTCTTCCTCAAGTACGCCATATCATTTCAGGGTGTTTCTAATTAACTTATTTTTCATACAGGTTTTGGCATAGATAACTACTTACCTCTCAATTTCCCCCAAAAAAACAAATTTCATAAAAATAACTGCAAAGTAATGCACTTTTATCTCTACATTACCCTCAATATGATGGCTAGCCAATGTAGGTAGTTATATTAAATAGGAAAAAAGCAACTTCTGTTCCTCAGCCATGCGGGTCTTTCCTTGTTAAAATTGAAATAACCTAGATTGAAAGTAGATACGGTCCTTTTTCTCTTTTTTCATCATTTTATAGTGTTTTCTTTCTTTCCTCTAGAATATACCACATACTTTCACTTTATAAAAATAAATTCTACATCTCTGGGTACATATTTCTGGCTGACTTCACTACGTGAGGCTACTTCAACTAAATTCCTGACCTATGTATGTGAATTAACTTAAAAGGATTTTTTATAGATAGGTCCTGCATATAGTTGGGAGAGAGAAAAATATAGAAAGAAAATATCTTTCATTTTGATTATATTCTCTCTCTTTGGGTTAGAAAAAAATACACAGGATGAAAATAAAAATAAGGTCAAAAGACTATGGCACATATCAAAAAGTCAAAGGCTTAAGTCATCCCAGGATGCATCTCACAGGATAAAAGGATACGGAGATGATGATGACTATGCCAACGACGAGAACAGAACCATCACCACGAGACGATCTTCATAGCTTAAAAAACCAACGTTATGTTGAAAGTTCTAAACACTGATGTAGATATATTATTTTTCAAAGAGAAGAGAAAAATTGATTCAAGTCAAATGCTCAAGGCAGAGAAACACGAATCGTAAACAAGCTCGTCTAGGACAACACAAAATAAAAAAACAAACATGCATAGTTATCTGAAATTCTTATTTATGGAAAAAATTGATGCTTTTTGAATGAAGGATAATAATTGAAATGTAAATTCCGGGTCGAGGAACCAAACGCGGGAACTTTCACGCTGTGCTTACATTTCTCTTTTGTTGCACACGAACTATGCGATGAAAAAAATTCACTTGCCTCCTGAACATGGTCTGGGACTAAGATTGTATGTTAGATATAATATTACAGACAAAATGAGAAATATTTGTAACTGGAGACATTTAGATCAATATTAAGCCAATATCATATGGAATGGTCCTGCGAATTTAAATATGAGTATCGTAATAAATGCACAAGTCCTCCCAAGCGTAAGGTGGTTAATTTTGAAAGTTTTCTTGTCCCTAGCACCAAGTAGTCTTATATCACGAATTTTCTTTAAGTTTTTAAGCATTTTAAAGAAAAGACTATAGTAAAGTTCAAAAAAGTAGTACTTTCTGCCTAAGATCTATTAAACTTTAAAAAACCTCAAACTAAAGATCTTGTTTGACATTTGATCCAAAAATATTTGAAAAAAGCTATGCCGAAAATTTTAAAACAGTTACGCTTACAATAAGTATGAAAATTTTAAATACAAAAAAAAATTAAAAAAGATACAATTTTAAAAAATTACTCACCAATAGACAATTGACTTTTACGACACTCGCAACCTGAAATAAGAAAATGAAATGTTTTATTAATTCAAAATTGTGTTTTTTTTTTAATTAAAGAAAATTTAAAAAATGGATGATTAAAAATAGTAAAATACGAATAATTTTTTAATTTTTTTTAGATAACTATTACTGATAAATTTCGAACATGTTTAAGACCGTTTTTTTTTTGTGTCAAAAAGGTGAAAATAAATGTTTACATGTTTTTAAAAAGCTCTTTTGGTGAAATTCTAAGTCATCCATTGGAGCCAACCTTCAGAAACCAAATTCTATTTAGGGAACGAAATTTGATTTTTTTTTATCGGACCTATGTTGTTCAATAGTTTCCTTAACAATTGAGTTTGTTTCAATTTAGTTCTCACACACTGCAATTTAGGTAAATAAAAGTAATTTTTGAATTTTTTTTCTTTAAATTTCTGGTAGTTAGTTGTAAAATGTTTAGTAGTAGGGTTATACGGGCCGATAAACCCTGTTTTTATATTTATTTTTATTTTTTAACCAATATCTTTAAAAAAGTAATAGGCCTACCGAAAAGAAGTATGAACGAGAATTTAAGTTCCCACTAAAAAGTATTTACAGTTTTTGAGACATTAATTTTATTGAGCACCCGTAAGGTGATGGTTAATGGATTTGACTGTCTTGCCAGAGGTCTTGGATTCAATCCCAGAATGAACTTAAGTTTTTTTTTCATGGGTATTGTCTCTTCTGAAGAATCCTCCAAGAATTTTTCTTCTCATGTGTCAAGTGCTCTCAGAAATAGCCCTTCAGATTCCGCATAAAAATGTAGGTCCTATATCCGTCGCTAACATAGGTAAGTAGGTAGAAATGGCGATCTCAAGGCAACCTAGCCTGAGATCCAATTAGCGCTGTAGTGCGCCGTTTTGATACCAAAAACTCGTTTGACCTTTGATTGAAAGGGATAGATTGATAGAGAAGCTTTATAGCGATAACGTTAGAGCCATTTTGTCGCATTGAGAAAAAAGATAAGGTCTCAAATCTTTGTCACAGATAGCTCATCAAGTTCTTGAAAGAATGCTTTTCCAAAGTATTTCATTCTAGTGTTTGCCAAAGCAGGACATTTGCAGAGGAAATGGATTTTAGTTTCACTTTCTATTTGGTCACTACAGCTACAGCAAAAGGTGTTGTAAGAGATACCCAACTTCTCTGCATGAACTCCTATAGGCCAATGTCCGGTACAAACCGCAACAATCCTGGCTATGTCTTGCCTTGGCCTGCATAGAAGATTGTTTGTACGGGTTTTGTTTTAGGTGGGCCATATCTTCCTAGATATAATGCAGTTGTGTGAATTGCTCCACCTTCGGTTTGATTCAGTTTGGTAGATAGAAAAGATTTTACCCTTCATAGCACCAAGAGGAATATTAACCATTTCCGAAGGTGAGCTATGAAGGGCCGATCCTTGCCTGGCTAGCTCGTCAGCCCGTTCATTTCCCACGATACCACTATGGCCCGGATCCCAGATCAGGGTGACACCGAGGTTAATATTCAGGTTCGCAAGCTCATCGCGACATTGCTCCACCAATTTAGATAAGGATAGGGCCGAGCTAATGGCTTTGACAGCTGTCTGACTGTCTGTAAAGATAGCCGCATTTCGGTTTTGGTTTGGGTTTTGTTTAAGTATCTTACATGCCTTCCTTATTGCCAGTAGTTCAGCCTGAAAAACGCTAGCAAAGTCAGGAAGCCTAAAGGATTTGGCTACATTTAGGAACTCAGAAAAGATCCCAGAACCAGCTCCGCACTCCATCTTTGAGCCGTCAGTAAAGATGGTCGTGTCGAAACACGATTTCATCCTCCCAATCTTCTCTGGATGGGAAAATAACCCTAAAACTCTTACAAAGGTTCAAAGTAGGAGTGCAGTAGTCAGTGTCTACTGAGTTAATATCTGAGGGAATCAATTTCGTAGTCTTGCTGTGACCATAAGGTTTTGACAACCATTCCTTTAGCCTAATAGTGCTGCAGGAAACTATGTATTTAATAAAAAGGCCTTCACTCCACATCTCTCTAATTTAACGAGAATTGTATGCATGACCAGAAGCCATAGAAGAGGCGAAAGGACACCACCCCAGGGTGGTTCCCTACTCACGTGTTTTGTTGCGATTGTATTGCCTAGAGTGGCTAGAATCTTCCTACAATACAAAATACATTTGAAATAGGAAAAGTATGAACTCTTAAAGATTAATATAATTTGAATATGTTAAACGCCTGAGTTAAGTCTGTCTGGAAAGTGAACCAAAGATGCAATTTTTCGACTTTGCAGTAAACTCTATGGCAGCTTGAACCATAATAAACCGGCTATGGATTTTTTTATTGATATAACTGAAGCCTTTCACATAGTTGATCACGATTTTCTACTAAGTAAATTATATAACGCAGGATTTAGAGGAGTGATGTTCCAATGGCTGAAATCACATTTAAAAGAATGAGTTCAAAAAGTAGTAGTTTTTGATGTAATGAGTAAAGCTTGATATATAAAACCTGGAGTACCTCAGGGCTCCATACCAGGCCCCTTGTTTTTTCAGTTTTATATTAACTCTCTCTTTAGGTTGCAGTTAAATGGCCTTGTTCCAGCTTTTGCGGATGATATATCGTTTAGCTACCAGTCAAACTCAGAACATAATTTTAACATTGAAATTGAAGAAGATCTCGAAATTTTAAGAACTTGGTTCTCGATTCATAAGTTAATCCTTAGTGCAAACCTCAAAATAATGTCATTCAAAACTTCTAGTCATCAGCGAGTAGGTCGGAAAAAAGAGGTCAGCCTCGGCAGAGCCAATATACCGGGGTAAGGCAGAAGATAAGATGGACCCTGCCAAGGCATCCGAATGAGCTCGTTAGCGATTGGTTTGCCCCCCAGCCTTTCATTCTTCGGCACGGATTATGTAAGACGCTCACACCACCACTAACATAACTCGCACACAGTATTGGTCGAGAGTTGTAAGTCACTGGAGCTTGGTTCTCAACGGACAGCTACGCCACCTAATTTATTTATTTTAACATTTTAACAACTAAAAAAAGTGTAAGTATTATTAAGCGAGAACTATAACCGAAACAATTACGTCACTTGAACACCGCCGCAATGTTTCATGCCTTTCGTTGTTCTACCGATATTTTTATGAACAGTGTTCTGTCGAATTAGCCAGTTGCATTCCTCCCCTCAAACAATTCAGTCGTAACACTCGTACTTCTAGGAATGGACATCAGTTTAACCTTGAGCTCAATTTCTAACGTACGGTCGTATAGAAATTATCTTTTTAACCGAACATCGAGAATGTGAAATGCTTTACCCAGCACTGTTTTTCCCTATCATTTTGATATTCAAAACTTTAAGACCAATGTGTATCGGTATTTCCTCTTTAATCCTTCCCTATTTTCCTGAAGCTCGTACTGTGTTTAAACTTTAAACATCTTAAGGGTATTACAAAAAAAACTAACTTGATGGCTTCAAAATTCAATCAACTTTTTTTATTCTCTCTTCTAAAATGTTAATTGCGGAAAAACTGTCTGTAGTTTACTTAGAACTTTGTTTTGTATTCTTTCTTTCCTTTCAAAAATTCGATCATGAAATAAAATTTCAGTTCAAAATTGAAATGCTTGGGATACAAATTTACAAAATTTTCTAGCATTGAGAAAAACTTTTATTCTATTCATACTTTTACTTGACGTATTGTCCAAAAAGAAGTCATATGTTTCCAGATTTGGGCATTCTGATAAATATTTTGTTTATTGTTGGTACTACAATGTTTTGAGTTTTAAAATGTATCGCCTAAGCGCAAACATTAAACAAACAAATTTCAGATTGCACATTCCAACGATAAAATAAAAATAAATGAAAGTAACGATTAACTACCGAAATGAAATTAACGAATATAACAACTTTGCACATCACTATGCTAAACTTCATTTTTTCCATTTTGCTGTAAGATAGGAAAATAAATAAGGCAAATAAATTTTGTCAAACGAGGCTGAAAACACTCACTCAACATCGTGGAGCTGCCGAAGGGGTAGGATGAGGATTGTATAAGCTCCACCCTCTAAAACGGTAACATTTTGTGAAAGTGTTAGTACCTGTTTTATTTTATTTTGTTTCCACTCTTTTTTTGTAATTGTCACGTCATGTCATTGATACTGACGAGATCAGAAAGGGGAAAGTAATTTTGTAAATGTGTTTGTGGCTTGTGGGTGAATATGAAAACAAGAACGAAATCTAAAATAAAAGAGATGAGATCAGAAAGAAGCTTTTAGCTTTTCTGATAGCCTGGTGCATAAGAGAAATGTAGGTTTTACAAATCAGCTTCATTAAGGGGTAAATTCGCAGCACTTTTTATATTTTAAACTTATATTGTTGTCGGTATATCTCAGTTTGCCAAAGTTATGAAAAATGCTAAACGGGTGAAAGGTGAATTATACGATCTGATCTCATCAGTTGAGTTGACGAAACCGTTTGGCTTCAAAATAACCAAATGATGTACATATCAGATTTTGCTGTATTTCATTTATATTATTTACTCACTATTTTAATTAAACTTCTCCTTTTAAAATTTTAATGTTTTATACATTTTTATTATAAAATATTAGTTGTATTTTTATCTTAGTAAAATTATGGCCTCTTCCCTAACTGCCAGTTATATAGTACTCGTTAAGAAATCATTTTAAATTTTAGGCACTATGTTAATTTAAACACATGCACTTATATAAGATATTAACTAAATGATTTCGTTCAATCATTACATAAGAAAAAGAAAATTAAATAAGATTTCTATATTTAATTTTTTGTTGTTTTCCTCGCAAAAGTACAGTGTTCCATACTCAATTTGAGAAATACATTTTAATTATTAAACGTGGAGTTAAGGTTAGTGAGTTGGTCTGTCATGTTGATGGTCTTGGGTTCAATCCCTTCCTATGCCTTCTAAAAACGTACACACGTCCGTACGATCGCAAAAAAAATTGTAGTTATACAGAAAAATTCAAAAAAATCAGTTTAATAAGATTCAGAAAATTGCGTGGGTGGTTTTATTTACTATGGTAAATATTAAAATAAAATCTCACCAACCAACGAAACAAGAGATGTAAAAATAATTTTATATTATATATTGTAACCTGATACCAAACCAGTAGTTAAGGTATATTTTTGGAAAAAATCCAATTAATGTTTTTTTTTTATAAATCAAAAAAAAATGAAAAAAACCTCGAAAATTACAAAAAAAGTAGCATTTTTAACATTAATTTGGTAAGATTTTGAGAAAAGAAGAATTAACCATTTTTTTATAAAAAATAAAAACCTAAAAAAAACATTACTGAAAGTTGGTAAAAATTGATTTTCGACTCAAATAACTTTTATAAAATTTGAGATATTTGTTTTGAACTACTTTTATCCTTTAAAAAATATTGTTGACAATATTCAGTAAAATTTTGAGAACAATCTAATTAACAGTTTTGTACAAAAAAATAAAACCTAAAAAAAAAACAATACTAAAACTTGGAAAAAATTTACTTTTGACTCAAATAGCTTTCATAGAAAATATTGTTTTCAATATTTAGTGGTTTTTTTTTTAAATAAAATTTCACACAACGTTTTTGAATAAAAAAATAAAATCTACAAAAAATAGGACGCACATTTGGTAAAAATTGATGCTCGGTTCTTGATATCTCTCAAATTAATTTCATTCAACCAATTTGTAAAAATTTAAGAAATGTTACTTAAGTTCGTAAAAATTTGTTTTCGACTAAAACCCATTTTAACAAAATCAGATTTTCAAACTAAACTATTTCCTTATATGAAAAATATCATTGGTGATTTTTAAATTTTTAAGAATAATTCAACTGACAACTTTTTTAACCCAACACGAAAACCTATAAACTTTTAAGCAAGACAAATTGACAGACGGGATAGGAAGTTATGAGGCTGGTGCGCATCCCATATGGCAACACTTTCACTTTCAGGAGAACGAGCGAAACGATGATGCACAGGCTTTACAATATCTGTAACCAATCCAGTCTCTTCATATTTGTTCACAATTTTGCCAATTGGCGACGTAGTTTGACGATTATGTAAGCCATGATCTCCTCTTAAAGCATGATATCTGGCTGTGCCAGAATCACCTTTTTTGAATTAGGTTGTAACAATTTGCATGCGTCGTGAGAAGGTTAAGTGATCCATTTTTGCAAATGTCAGACGTTCAAATGAAAAAAAGAAAATTAATATAACAACTTAGTTTTGACAGATGTCGAATACCAGCCATATACTTTTGAAACCGCTAAATGGATAACCCGTTATTATTTTCTTTTGTGAAACAAACAATTATATAATTCAGTTCTTTTGTATGTTAGTTTTTGTTTGATGAAAGCTTAGCTAGAATTCAATTAACTTGTTTTTTTTTTTTATTTCAAAAATGTGTTCAATTGAAATAAAATTGAAGCTTTCTGAACAGAAAAAAATAAATAAATAAAGACATAATGCGTAGACTTCACATCCAACTTGATGTATTATTTTCTGATTTAGTTTTTTCCTGGAAAATCAAAAAGGTTTTACATTCAGTTCAGTATAAAATCACTTAAAGGACTAAGAAAGAATTTATATTGATAAATTTATATCTTAATGTTAGAACGAAAAAAGAAAGATTTTATTTGAATGATTACCATTTTTGGTATATTTCTTTTACACACACACTTAACTTAATACGCACTCACACACAAACATACATACATGTTTATATTCTCATATGGTAGACAAGGGTATATAACCCCCTCGTTGAAATTCTTATAATAGAATAAATTTCCCATCCTTTTTTTTCTTTGGGGTTATAAAAATTACATTCCCAAAAGGAGATGATATCTTAGAAAAGCAATTCCAGAGACAGAAATCCAGTTATAGAATAAGGATTCCTTTCGTCGACTTTATTTTTCTATTGCTTTATATCTGTGCAGACATTATGGTGATGGTCGTTTGCCTTAGGTTTTTCCTTTCTATTCCTATAGGTATACGAGTATGTGTGTGGGCCGTGGGGTTAAGATATCCGTTTAAGCGTTTATTTTTGTATCCATTCCCCTTTCGAAGATATTTCTATAATTTTTTGTTGTCCTTTATATTTATTCAATAGCTCGTGCGTGAAAAAGCAATCCTTAAAAAATCAAATACATCCTTCTTTGTGAATTTTGATATGACAAACAAGGACAGAAACGAATCATAAAATAAACCTCCTTGGAGAAAAAAAACTGATTTCTTGTTTAAAAAAATGCAGTTTTTAATAAAATTTTCCATCTTACCTAATGAACTATTAAATTCCATCAGACAGAGACAAGTAAAACGTGAAAAAAGCAACGAAGAAAGACAGAAGAAAAACAAAAAAGCACTATACCAAAGAAGAAGGCTTCGCATAATCTTTTACTGCACATCGCACAAAAGTACTCATTTATGATCCTTCAGTGATGATGCTCTCTTAGACATTCTAGTCCTTGTCTTTTTTTTTTTTTTTTTTTTGCTTATTCATTCCACTTTGTACTTAAGGATAATTACGTGGCACTTAAGTTCTCTGTGTTTTATATGTAATTTTATATTCTTTTTTGTTGTTGTTCGTTTATCTTATTCTTCTTAGTCTTGTTCCTCTTTTGGGGTTGTCCTGGTGTTACGCTTTTTCTATTAGCGTGATGTGTTCTCCGTAAGGTAACCACTTTTATGGTACAGAAAATAAAACACAACAACATAGCTGGAGATAATGCTTCTTGGTTAAAGACGTTGAGACTAAATTGCCTTCAATCTAGTTAAGCAGATCGCATTGTACTTGTAGGTACCTACTATACACATCTTAGAAGACAATCTTAAGTGCAGATAGCTGGTGCATGGCATAATACACCTCTAAGTAAAACAAATTAGTTTAGCATTATCTATAGTGTGGTTAGTTGCAATTCAGTGGAATGTTTTTAGAGCTTGATAATATCTTAAATACAAAAAATTGTTAGAAATTTCGAAGCATTAAAATTTTCTGGAATTGCGATATGTGCATGACTTTATGGAGACTACAATTAAATCAAATTCTAATAAAATTTAGTACCCGTGGCATGATGGTTAGTGCGTTAGACTGTCATGCGAGAGGTCTAGGGTTCGATTCATTCCTGTGCCACCTAAAGTTTTTATTCACGGGTACTGCCTCTTGGGAGGGATTGACAAATTCTCCAAGAGTAATTCTTCTCATGAAAAAGTGCTTTCCCAAATTAGCCTTTCGGATTGGGCGTATAAAGTGTAGGTCCCCTCCATCCCTGCAATTACTCGCACACAGGAATGGTTGAGAGCTGTGTGTCACAAGGCCCTGGTTATCCACGGACTGTTGCGCCACCTTATTTATTTATTTATTTTTTAATGAGATTTATAATAAATGAGTTCAATAGAACTAACTTAAAATAATACAGTTTATACAAAATTTAATACATTTCTCTTAATATTTAACCTACTATTAATAAAGTCAATTAAAAAATCCAATTCATTAAAAGCAATACAGGAATCAGTAATTGGATTGTGTTTGGCATAATTTTTATTATGAAAAGTAACATATAAACAATTTCTATCTAGGTAGAAAATTTTGTCAATTCTAAGGATACTTGATTGTGTAAAGGGATTTAATATAATGCAACAATACTCCACCAGAGGTCTGACAAGGGATAAATAAAGAGTTTTTAGGGTATACGGATCTTCACACACTTATAACTTCTAGATATACAACCCAACATCGTATTAGCTTTAGAAATACCGTGGTCTACATGAAGCGAAAAACTTACCTTATAGTGAAAAATAACTAGAAGATCTTTTTGTCTTGTTTAACTTTTTAATGGATGATTATCAATTTTATAAGTGACAATTGATCTAGTACCTTAAGAAATGTAACAACACTGCAATTTTTAATATTGAAATATAAACCTTTCATTGTACACCAGTTAACAATGCAGTCAATATTAGTTTGAATTTTGCTGGCATCTAATGGCGATCTTACAAGCTAAAAATCTTGAAATCATCGGCATATAAGAGACTCATTGCATAAGAAATATAATTTGGCAAATCATTATTAGGAAGAATAAAAAAGAGTGGCCAATGGTTGCTGCCTTGAGGAACACCTGATAAGTTTATTATTTTATTTGATAAAACAACACCAATTTTAAGAAATTGACTACGTCCAACCAAATAACTTTTAGTCCAGTCAAGGAGAGCAGAGTGAAACCCTAGAAGCTCAAGTTTTTTCAAAAGATAATTGTGTTGCACACGATCAAATGCCTTTGAAAAATCGACTTGCAAGCGATTTTCTAAACAACCAACACAATAATTCGTAAATATTGATAAATTAGTTGCTGTCGATCTATGAATTCGACTGAGAAATATGATGTTGAACTATTTATTTTTAACAATTGCTTCAAATACTTTTGGAATTATTATTTCACACTTAAAAAATAAATTCTCATAAGAGTTTATAATTTTAAAGTCTTTTTTGCTGATTTTAGAACATTTTAACATTTTAACATCCACACATTTCACACGATACAAAAATCAATTCAGGAATTACTTTTAAACACTTATAGCATTTGGAATTCTTCAAACACATCCGTATTGTAAGAAATTAGTCAAGAGACTTGAACTTTAGCACTTTGAACTCCCTAGAACTAGACCAATACAGGGTGGGAATAATATACTCTTAAGGGTTCAAAAATATTTCTTATGGATAAAAGAATTCATTTGCAAAATTTCAAAATTTTAATTATTTTCGTCTGAAAACTTGATACTTAATAGCGAATGTCCATGCTATGAATGTTAAAACTCATACACTATTTGTAGTAATAATAGAAAATCAATTAAAGACAAAGTACTCCTGCTGAATTTTTGTTTACGAAAAATGTACAGAAATATAAAAGTTGGTCAGTAAAAGGTATTTTTTTGTACAAATGATTTTTTTAAGATTGCAATAATGCCTTTTATTAGATTCTAAAATATTAGGACTTAATTTTTAAGATCAACTCAGAGGAGTTATTACATTTAATTCTAAATAATATTTACTTCTTTTGCTACAGCTTTTCAAGTGTAAAATTATTGCTATTGTTTCTAGTTAAATAAAATGGCAAGGTACATATGCGATACAATTGGTCAAACAGCTCAATAAGCCCAATTTCCACCAAAGGCGATCCTACATGTTCTGCAAAAATGACAGAGCCATATCCCTGCTCAATGTTGTCTAAAATCTTATTCAAAAAACTACTTTTGCTTCTTAAACCGTACTGCAGCACTGCGATCAATATGTATTTATGAATTTATTCAGCTTAATACAAGCTATAACTTAACAGAACTTAACATTTTTTTAATTTTTTTTTTAGTTCTTGTTTTCTACAATTAATTCATGTGGGCCCTTAGGCTCTCTGGAGTGCCGGGAAACTATATTGCCCATTAACAATTGGAGAGCAAATAATATATCAGCGTTTTTGCGTCTAATATACAACTGTTGCAAAACCTATCAGTTTTAATCGATAGGCATAAGAAGGCATTAGGAGGCATGACCATCATCAAAGGGATTAAGACAGGCATCGTTAACAGATAAGACGAATATAAAGGGGCAAAGGTGACTACTTTGTGCGACTCTAGAAGTTGCATATATGGGACTGGAGACTGAGTTACCTTGATCTTATGGAAGATCAAGGGCTCTTAGTTTGAGATAAATTATCTTATGGGATATTTTATCAAAGGCTTTGCTGCAATCAGTGTATACCTCAACATCATTACCACTTTTTAAGGGAGCGTTATAGGGAGGTACTAGCACAACTGCTTAATCATAACCTTCTTAAAAGCTCCTCCAGTAAAGATGAACTAGACCTTTCTGTAAATCATCTCACCGAAGCCTTAAATGAATCAATGAGATCTTCATGCCCTGTAACCATTTTAAAGGGTAAAAAGAAACCTCATTGGTGGCATAAAGAATTAGAACCATTCAGAAAGAGCTGTCGTAAACTCTTCAACAGATCTAAGTACACTAGATCTCCTTCTGACTGGGACTTATACAAACAAGCTCTAAAACAATATAAAAAAGAATTAAGAAAGAGTAAGAGGTCTTCTTGGAGAAATTTTTGTGGTAAAATAGAAAATACTTCAGAAGTCCAAGACTCAGGAAAATTCTCTCAAAAAGTCCAACAATACCTAGTGCTTTTAAGACAGAAACAGGCACATGGACTATCACAGATGAAGAATCTCTTAACCTGTTATTAGACACCCACTTTCCAGGTAGTTCTAACATACTCAACGACTTAACATCAGAGTCTCAAGCTTCTACAAGCGATTTAGTTGGTCTAATAACGCGGGAAAAACTGCAATGGGCCATAGACAGCTTTGATCCATATAAATCTCCAGGACCAGATGGAATCATTCCGGCCGAACTACAAAAATGCTCAGACATGATTATTCCACCATTGGAAATCATTCTGACAAGCTGTGTAAGGTTGAGATATATTCCCAAAGCCTGGAGAATGGCAAAAGTAGTCTTCATTCCCAAAGCAGGGAAACCCTCACACGTTAACCCTAAAGATCTACGACCAATCAGCCTATCATCCTTCCTTCTTAAAACCTTGGAAAGATTGATTGAAATTTATATCAGACATAATTTAAAACCATGTCTCATTTCCACAGCTCAACATGCTTACTCTAAGGGAAAATCAGTAGAATCAGCACTTCACTCACTGGTACGTACTATTGAACATTCCCTCGAATACAAAGAATATAACCTGGTAGCGTTCCTAGATATTGAAGGAGCTTTCAACAACGTCAGTTACCAGGTGATCACAACAGCAATGGATAAGCTGAAATTAGAGAAGTCACTCATAGATCTTATAAGTCTCATGCTCAAAAGCAGGACAATAATTTCTAACATGAGAAGTTTTACTACCACCAGATCGGTGAATCGAGGCACTCCCCAAGGTGGAGTCCTTTCGCCTCTTTTATGGAACATGGTAGTAAACGACTTACTTACAACATTGGAAACAGAAGGTTTCAAGGTGATTGCCTACGCTGATGACGTTGCGATATCCGTATCTGGGAAGCACCCCCAAGTTCTCTCGGAGGTTTCAAGGTGATTGCCTACGCTGATGACGTTGCGATATCCGTATCTGGGAAGCACCCCCAAGTTCTCTCGGAACTCCTACAAAATGCCCTAAACAGGCTAACTAAATGGGCTAATCAATGTGGATTGGACGTCAACCCACACAAAACAGAATTAATACTCTTCTCGAGAAGATATAAAATTCCTCAGATTAGCCCACCAAAGATTAAAGGAATACCATTAAGCTTTTCCGACCAAGCTAAATATTTGGGCCTCATTTTAGACAAAAAACTAAATTGGAAGGCAAATATTGATGAAAGAGTCAAAAAGGCTACTGTAGCGCTTTTTACTTGTAAAAAGGCCATAGGATCAAAATGGGGCTTCTCCCCAAAAATAACCCACTGGCTATACACTTCGGTAATCAGGCCGATACTTATTTATGGAGCCGTCGTATGTTGGACCGCACTGGATAAGATGGTAAATCTAAATAAACTCATTAAAGTCCAGCGGTCAGCAGGTATGTGCATCACAGGAGCACTTCGCACAACACCAACCGCAGCACTGGAAGTGCTTTTAAACCTAACACCACTTGACATCTTCTCTAAAAAGGTGGCTGCCAACTCATGTGTAAGGCTTAGAGCCACCTCTCAATGGACCAGTAACAATACTGGACATACAACCATTCTAGACAATTTCAGATCTATCCCAGATCGCTTAGACTATACCACCCCAAAAATGGTATTTGGTAAAAGATTCCATGTGTCCATCCCTTCAAGATCCTCCTGGGAAGAAGAGGGACCCCTGGAAGACGATGCGGTACACTTCTACACTGACGGTTCAAAGACCGATCACGGAGTTGGAAGTGGTATCTTTTCAGAACAACTGAATCTCAGTCTATCCTATAGACTTCCCAATCAATGTAGTGTATTCCAGGCAGAAGTAATGGCGATTAAAGAAGCACTATCCTGGCTCAAAGAAAACGTTATATCTTGTAAGGATATACGAATCTTCTCGGACAGCCAAGCCGCTCTTAAATCTCTCGCGTCTGTCTCCACAAACTCTCGAACAGTCCACGATTGTCAATCATCTCTGAATGAGATGACGGAACAGTTTAACATTCACCTCATTTGGGTTCAAGCCACAGAGACATTCCGGGAAATTGCAAAGCCGATGAGCTCGCCAAAAACGGAACACTTCTGCCTTATGTTAAACAAAAACATAACATAGGAACACCACTTGCTACATGCAAATATCTTCTCAAGCAATATGCTTTAGAAACAACAAATACTAGATGGTCACAAAGTACCACCTGCCTGGCAACCAAGCAAATATGGCCAAGTATTGACTTAAAACGGTCAAAAGGCTTGATATCACTAAGCAGACAAAGTATAAGCTCTACAATTGGAGTAATAACGGGACACTGCCTCATAGGTAGACATGCTCTGAGGCTAGGGGTCTACACAAATGACTTCTGTAGAAGCTGCATGGACGAGGAGGAAGAGGAAACAGTCCAACACCTTCTATGTACATGTCCAGCACTCTCCATTAAAAGAAATTACTTTCTCGGTAATCCCTTCTTCGATAACACCAGTGAACTGGCAAAGATTGACACAAAACGTCTCTCTAACTTTATTAAAAGCACAAAATGGTTTGTTTAAATTCATTACTCTCCCATGAGTAACCTCATTAGTGGTATCACAATGGACCCTTGAGGTCTACGTGTGTCAATGATATCTAGACAGCCACTCTAACCTAACCTAACCTACCACTTTTTAAGGGCTGACAAAACTTTGGATATAAATTCAATTCATTTAGTCGTAGTGGATCTACCTTTAAGAAAACCACTTTGACCGGGGGAGAATAAGGGCTAGCAATGGAAATAAACGGAATCATAAATTCAATTCAGTTATTCGTAGTGGATCTACCTTTAAGAAAAGTTTTGGAATGCATGAAAGTTTAGCAATAGGTCTATAAGTATTTGTTTCAGTTTTATTGCCTTGTTTATGAATGGGAAATATAAATGAATGTTTCCATATATGAGGAAACACACTTTGGGAAATAGAGAGTTTAAAGGGTGCAGTTAGAGGCTTTGACAGAGAATGCATACATTTTTTTAGAAAATTTGATGCCATCATCACCAGGGCTAAGGTTTTCTTTGACGGTTACGATTTTTGGAAAGTACCATTTCTTCAGTTATTGTTAAAGATGGAAAAAAGGTTGGAGCGCAACCATCTAAATAACTAAAATAGTGAAGATCAGATCATGAAGATGTTCAGTATAAGATTTGCTAAATTATTTATCAAATAGATTTGTTATAGTTGTTGGATCTGAGAAGATTATGTTGGAAAAACTCTTTGAAGGTGGAAGCCCATCATATTTTCGTTTGACATTTATAAACTTGAAAAATGTCCTTGCATCAGAACCAAGGTTATTTTCCATTTGGTTAAGGTATTGGCTATAAAGATATTCCCTTAATTTAGAGAAAGAATCATAGGCGAGAAGATAGTTGTTGTGGTCGGTATCAGATTTGGACTGCAAAAAGATCTTCCTAAGCTTGTTACGGGTATTTCTTAGGCTACGGAGCTCTCTGTTGTACCAAAAGGGAGAAGAGGTGAAATCTTTTTTACGATAGATCGGTATTTTTTCTTCAATGTAGTATGAGAGAATCAAAAAAAAAAAAAACAATTTGTAATGGACTCTACTATTCAAAGTTGGCTGAGCTAAGAGCATTTTTGAGTTTGGATAAATAACAACAGTAATTCTCCATTTCAAAAAAGTTGTTTTCAAATAAAATGAGGAAGAAGAAATTAAGGGGAGGATGGTAGATATCCAAGGTTGAGAGAAGGTGAGGGCTCGCGGAGACAACACAGTTATCGCCATCAGATGGGAAGATAAGATGAAGGTATCTCCCCATAAAAATTGCTATTCCATTTCGTTGAAAAATGCCACAATCAGACAGACGATCAATGAACAGCGATTCAGATTCAGAGGAGATATTAGTTGGAAAGAAGAAAATAGACCACTTGTTTACATTTAAAAACCCTGGAAAAAAAAAACAAAATTCAAGTCGAGACGCACTAAATGCTCATTATCTTTAAGGCTCTATTTGAAAGCATAAAAAACTGATCCAGGTATACCAAATGAAGTTTCAACATACGTGATGCAACGTGCAAATGAGTAAAAGATCATTCAATTTATTCTAGACACGTGCAGTTTTTCAGCAGTTTACGCAATCATGTTATTTTTTCAAGCTTTGCTAGTGGTATTAACCTCGAACGCACTATTTTAATAGTTCTTCGCTGTTTTTCGACTATGCGGAGAGCTCCTCGAACGGTTCTAGAAGCATTTACACCTATAGATGAACAGAGGGAATTTAGGCAAAACAAAGTTTATTCTATAAAAAAATAACGCCTCATCTGTCCAATGTCGAGGACAAAACTTCACTGTTGGTAGCAGTAATTTGGAACTAATCAAAGAATTAATATACAGAACAAATATTAATTTCGACAAAATCGACACCTTAGTGCAAATCCGATAAAAAAATTACCCTTACAAACCGCTGATACTTCGGCTTGGCCAAACAAATGGCTGACAAACTCCTTTCTCGAAAGATAGAGTTGACGTTATACAAAACTCTAATTTCAACAGTTCCATTCTATGGGGTCGAGTGCAGGATTGATTCTGGGGACTTTCCAGAGAAAAATCCTTAGGCGGATATTTGGTCATTTATGCGAATAAGGCAAAGGAATATTCAACTGAACAAGATGAAAATGTAGTCCAAAGAGGCAGCACATGCGGACTACACTGGCACCACTACATCGAGTGAATGGACAATCTTTAAATCCCAGCAACCAGGTTCGAGACGTTGACGAGGAAGACCGAACCTTAGCTAGAAAGACCAAGTGGTTAGCTACAAAGATAAGGCGGTTACTGGCGATCGCAAGATCGCTTTATCCCGCCAACTGGAGAGAGCTTGCAAGGACTGTAAACAATGCAAGAACGTAATATCTCAGGCTATAACCCTCAATAGGTCAAAACCAGAATAATTAAGTAAGTACATATGAGTTTGATTTTAGTAGCGCTGTATTCCTAAAAACAAACAATTGCAAGTAAGAACTTTAAAATTTTGTTGAAAGTTTAATTTAAATAAAATGAGTATACGCCTCAGTGTACCATTTTTGATCTAAATTTTTGTTTGGCCGTTATTTTCTAAGTGGATAAGACTATGCCATGATTTTTTAATGATTTAAACTTTCAAAACTACTGTTTGAGAAAAATAACCTTCAGATTTTTTATTTTAATCTGAATTATATAAATTTAAACTGATGAAAAATTAAGAGCGTACTAAATTTTATTGGGAAGATGTAAACGAACATTTGTAAAAAAAATATGAGGAATTTTTCTTCTTCCTCGGCACTCAATTTGTTGGTTATTAGCTTACACCTTTCTGGTATATCTCATTATCAATGGGAATCCTCTTCATCTGCAACAATCTCATTGTCTGTTTTTCCCTTCTTACATCTATACGAACAACGTTTTAAGGGATTAATTAAATTCACAAGAACCATACAACAAACTTGGCACAAAACCATTTACTTCCTCGCAATGTAAAACAAACTAATAGAAACATTGTATATAATATTAAGCTCATCCTCCATTAAGTATTGATGTGACCATATTTTAGAAATAGACACAATTCTATTTATTTTCCTGAAAGACGCACATATTGCAAATTTAAATAGGGAAATGTGATTAATGATCAGTTTTACAATTCTTTGATTGTAAAACTAAGGTTTCGAAGCTTTGAAAATTTAACTCTGGTTTGGATAATATTCATGATCTGAAAACTGTTGAGACTGTAATTATTTGTTTCCTTGAATATCTAAAACCTTAAGAAACAACACCTGGTCACATTTTACTTAAACACTTACATTAACCTACAAAGAGCAACAACAATAACAAATATAAAATGTTATATGTTTTGCACAGAAACTAATGTCTTAGCTAATTCAATTTTGGTATAGCCTCTGTTCGCCTTTGCCACAATCGATTATCCTGCTTTATGTCCTGTAACCTGGTGAGGTTCTTTCTGTTCTACAATGTAGCATCTTTTTATTACTTATGATTATTATTTTTATTATTATTTAGGCAGTTCCTGGTTCACATACATTCATACGAATACAGGCAGAGGTAAGGACAGAAAGAAAAAAAGACAAACTGTTATGTTATAATAAGAGTAATAACAACATAAAGCGTTAATAAGATTATTTTCATTATCATTAAAAGAAAATCGATGTTTTGTTTCTCCTTCTTATCATTTTTGAGTCTGATTTAATTTTATTGAGAGATAAGGGTAGCGTAGATAAAATTGAATCTAAGAAAGTAAATAAAAATAAAGGAAATGGCAGCTAGTGAAATGGAGGAAGAAGAATTATCCTTAAAACTACTAGTTTTGTAAGGCATATTATTTTATAGTATATTTATAAAATTTTGAAAATATTTTTGAAAAAAATCGGAAGCTTTTTTAGCTATCCTACTGATCAAGTCAAATATGAGATGATTTTTCTAGTCTTTACTCGTACTCTCCAAGTTTATGGACCCATCGCACTTCGTAATCGCTTATCAATTATCAACTCAAGAAATATCTAGGAGACACAAATCTTTCCAATGCCTTTACAGCAATAGATTCACTGGTAATCTATATACATACTTTTACGTCGTTTAAGAATTTATTACTACTGATATTTTAAAGGCATTTAATAGAGTTCAGCTTCAACCGCATGCCTTCAGTTGTAATGCTTTTTTTTGGGTAAGAAGCTTCCTTTTTTACCGTTGAATACAAGAGGGGTTAGATTTATTCAAGTCTGGCAATCACAAAACTCACGCTTATGTGCGTCAGGATTTGGACTTATCTTTCTCATTTTCAGTAATAATCATGTATTTGAAAATGCTGACGACAGTTCCTTCGAGGCCCTGCCCTTCCGGTTTGGATCTTTAATGGCAATGTTAAAAGTATTTTTCTTAGACGTGTGGTTTTCAATATTTTTTTTCTAATTGGTCTTTTTCGACAGCTGTCACTTTATTGGTACTCAGTTTGGTTTGCCATTTTTCACTGAAAAGATTTAATCCTAAGCAAAGTTTCGATAGTCAAAATCGCCATGCTGAGACGCACGGTTGGTTCGAGCAACCATGGACCGTTTTCTCACCACGTATTCGCTAGTGGATTACGCGCATCCTGAGAGACCACAGTGGGCACCGAAGAGGCAAATACTGCTGTGCAACAGAGTATCGAAGAAAAGCTGAATGAAATCATAGACAAACGCAAGGAAATATTGGAGATTTGCTCATCGACTTTTTGGAAGATTTTTCGGACTTATAGTCAATAGGGTATGATATAGAGCCATGATTAATGACTTTTTCGTACCTGAATTAGAATAAGTTGTCTACGATTTCTCTACATATCATACAGCATACTAAACAATCAACTTATTGAATTCATCTTTTGGTGAGCGCATTATCTTACATTGTTAGCCCTTATCATGGCCTCCAAAATCATGCGATTTAACACCGCTACACAATCTATTATTCTATTTTGGGGTTATGTGAAGTTGCTTTTCTACTCAGATGACCCCGATACGTGTAATTGCTGATGTACTGCCCCAATCATTACAAGAAGCGGTCGAAAATTGGTAGAAATTATTTTTAGAGCATAATGGCAAACTCTTATCATTATAATGAAACTAAGTTCTTTGCCATAAAATTAAATAATATTCGCTTAATTTCTTCTCGAAAACCACACGTCAAAAATAAACACCTTTTAAGGTAAGTTCATTCATTTCTGAAATAAACAAAAATTGCGAGAAATGTGCCTGTCCCTTTTATCTGGTTATTTTCTGTAAAACTTACATACATTTAAAGGTTTAAAATAACGCTCATCTATGAGCTTGTACTAAGGAAGCTTCCTAGGCTTCTTAAACAAACTATCAAAAAAAGAACGTTTAAATTTATTTGTTACAGAAACATCTTGGATTTTTTTAGGTTGCTTGAATGCCAAGCGTATACTTATTTTTAATACTGGACATATGAAGAAAAGATGTGCTAGGTAATTCTTTTTAAGTTAAAAAAATGGGAATTTTGGTAGCAATGGTCATTTTTGGGCTAAGAAATATCAATAGATTGGTTACATAAACATTTCCAGAAATTTGTAGGTTCATAGCTCTATTGGCTGATTTAATGCCACCAAAATAGGCCATTCTGACACAGTGTGCGCAGTATCACCTAGTGAAATAGTCACATGCAAACCAACCTTTAAGTTATTCAATCAGAATACTTCCAAATCCAGGAAAACTCCGGAGTATACCCTCAAGTCCAACTTCAGTCAAGTATAGAGATCAGTTCTTTTGCGGTACTACATAAATTTGTAATGCCTTACCACAACCTTTGTTTCACTGTAATTGCAATTGTCAGAATTTCAAAACCAATATACAGCTTTCGAACCCTCTCTTCTTTGATTAATGTTTGCACTGTCTCTTTGTCATATAACAGTACTAAAGCTCCCCTGAGTGAATTATAAAAGCAAAATCACAACCAACGTTGGATTTTTTTCTTTTAAACTAATTTGTCAACCAAAAACAACAACTCAAATATCTCAAAAAGTGTAATTCTTAGTACTTGTCGAATGTTATTCGTTGTCGCTATTGTTAATCAATAAGCCTTACACACAAGGCATAGAAAATATAATTAAAATAATCCAAGCAGTAAGTGTTAGCAGTAGCTATCCCATGCTTAATTTTTTAAAAGGTTATTAGAGTGCAGAAGTTTATTTTTAAGTCATCTGAATAAACCTAAGCCGAATTATATTTAGTTCTACCTTAAGGTATTGTAAAACTGACCTTCTAATTTTATTTTAATTTCAAGGAAAATCCTCATTACAATAATTATCCTTTTTATTTACATGTCTATACTTAACTTTTAAGCATGAACAACTATGCTGCCCTTGATGAAGCACAAAAAGGAAGCCAAGAACAATAATCCTGTCAATGTGATAGTAAATTTTCAAAAACTAACTATAAGGCTATACGTTACGTACACGTTTTCATACATAAAGTAAAACTCCAATAAAAACCTTTCTATAGAAAGTTTTAAGACAATAATTTTCAAATGTAAATTATGTGTGCATACTCGGCCTTCCTTGAACAACCCTTCTGATAGTATCATTTTATAAATCTTTTTACGTATGAATAACTATATTTACGAACTTGCCCCTTTCTATATATTTATTGACTTTAGATTGTAGTTACCGTATGCCTAGTTTTTAACGCTTTGATAGGTTCTTGAAAACATGTTGCTTGCATAGTAAAATGTGTTTGACGATATAGAAGTATTATAAAAGGCTCTTAGAAGAATATTTAAAGTGCATAATATTTTGTCAAAATTGACCGATAATTGGAGTTTATTTAAGTGTGGCAAGAGGAGAATATTAATTGTTACATCAAAAGTGATGAAATTTTGAATATTTTGTTATTAATTGAGGATGCATATTTTGAATAAGTTCAATGATTCTGAAGATTTTGTATACCTTTGCAGTTGTTTGCATTCTCCACAATAAATTGACAAGAATGAAAAGGCTAATATTTCTGTGTACAAAATTTTGAAGTCATGACTAGTGACCATACCCAACTCGAGACTTGTCAGCCTACATTGAATGAACACAAGCATTGCTGACATAGGAGAATGAATAATATATTACGGAGCCTTAGTTTCGAGTATACCCGAACAAGTTTGGTATAATATCAAATGCGACCTTGAGACAAGACAAGAATTTTAATTTTTTCTAAATTTTATTGGTCATTAGAAGTTTGGATTTTAAAATACTCGATACACTCCCAATTTGAATTTGATTCTGATTTCTGGCCAGTTCAACGTGGTGTTTTTCTTTGTTTGACCAGTAAACACACTTCATTAGGTAACGCAACAATCCATTGAGGATTAGAGCCTAGTGGCTTACAACTATCAACAACTCGTGTATGCGAATAATGTTATCAGGAATGAAAGGGACCTACAGTTTAAAGGCGAATCCAAACGGCTTATTTCAGAATGCACTTTTCATGACAAGAATAACTCTTGGACGATTTTTTTCAATTCGAGAGGCAGGCAAGAGGCAGTACCCGTGAAAAAAAAAAATTTAAATGGCACAGCCAAAGACAAGGCATGACACTCCAACATATAAACCATAATGCCATGGGTACTAGGTAGAATGAAAACTGGGGAAAATATCGGAGCTTTATCGGATAGTATTAGGGACGAGCGAGAAATATCGATTTGGCACAGTTGTTCGCAGCAATTGGACATCTGGTGTTCAACTGCATAAACAAATTTGAGGAAAGAGTTAGGTGGAATCCTTTTGGTTGGTGCAACAATTGAAGACGTGCGATAAATTAACTAAAATCTGTATCAATTTAGCACAGTATTTTTTTGAAAATTTGTTTTCCTTATAAAAAAGTACTGATTGGATTTTTCTAAGAAAATCATTTTATGTTGACAACACAATTTTGCATAGAATTCGTTAATTTTAAAGTCAGTCATATCGTTCATTCTCGAGATATTCGATTTTCAATTTTTATCAACTTTAAGTTGAATTTTTTTGTAAACATTTTAATAGAGGTCAAGTTGTTGAGGTTAGTTGTTGATGGATACAGACATTTTGGATATAGTATAATTTTTGATTCGCAATATATTCGAGGTGATTAATATAGTTTTTTTTATTTCGAAAAACCGTTAATTGAACTTCTTTCCAATTTATACCAATTAAGTATCACGTCACAATGTCTAATACTCGTATTAAATTTGATCAAAGTCGCCAGACTTATTGGTTCAGCAAAATAATTCCGGATAATCAGTTCGGCTTTAAGGTGGGACATGACACTATTCATCTGATATCCAGTGGAACAAATCTAAAAGGCAATGTGCAGGTTCTTGTCTGGTCTGTGTCTAAAGTTTAACAGCCTTAGCATAAGTAAACCACTGTTGTATATGCTTTATGACCGTAGACGGTTTATTATCAAAATTGGCAATGAAACATCTACCAAAATCTTTGATAATAAAAATGGTCTTCAACAAGGAGCGGTCAACTCACCAATCTTATTCAGCATTTGCACCAGTGATCTGATAGCAAGTCTGACTCAGGCAAAAGCGTACGCCGACGACCGAATTGCGTACAGAACGGCCTCAAAAATTTAGATTATCAAGACCATTTTGCTGGGTGACTTCGACAAGATTCAGCAATATTGCGATGACTGGTAGTTGAAACTAAACTTTCAGTAATGTGAAACTATTCTGTTCAGGGCTCCGCTGTGTGGAGCCTTTAGGGATACGAGAAAGAACTGGAAAAGTCTAGTGATCGTTGGACCAAATCGACAGCCACTGGAGAATAAAAGTGTAGTAAAGTACCTTGGCATCTGATTGGATCAGTATTTGTATTTCGAGAGACAGCTAAGGGAGCATTTGCCCTGACATAACTGTTGTTTTTTAGCACCCGTCTTGACAGCAGTGTTAAGGTGATTTGCTACATGGCCCTTATCCAGCCGATAAATGCCTATGGGTGCCCAGTATAGTTCAACGTTGCCCCATCTCAAATGGAAAAAATTCGGTTGTTTGAGAGACAATTTCTGCGACGTTGTCTTGGACTACACAGAACACCAGAATCGAAATACAAACATAACTATAATACATATATAATCAGGTTCTATAAAACAGGGCCAACATAAACAGAATAGATAATTTCTTGCTGAAGCTTGCAAGAGCTATGTCGGTCGGCGACAAACAGCTTAATATTTTGGGCTCACTATCCCAACATTAAGTATTACGAAAGCGGCAACATTCCGTCCGAAGCTTTTCTCTATTTAGACAATCGAGGGCTGATACAGCATAAGGAGACGGTTCCACTAATCTATCTCGTCAGCCGTAAAACTGTAGATAGGCGACTCCTTTACAGTCGAGACGTCCTCGCACTGGATGGAGCCGAGCGCCTTAGGTTAAGTAGAACTATTTCGAATGGACCGAAGAGATAGGGTGAGGCAGGAGAACCAGTTTTGGTGGCTTCAAATTGAGGATGTTATTTAAAGTTGTAGTGCACATGGGTTTAAGGATTACGTTAGGGGCAGTCAGGGTGGCTGTTCTAGTTTTTAAGTAATTTTAAGTTGTATTATTGGTTTTGGTTAGTTTTAAGTAGCTTAAGTATTATAATGGGTTTCATTCATTTTTTTTTTTAATTTAGTTTTAAATTTTATATAAAATAATAAAATAAAAATAATGATTAATATAACAAGTTTTTTTTTTATTTTCTCAGTTTTAGATTAACGTCTTGTTAATTAGTATTACTTACTTACTTACTTACTTAAGGTGGCGCTACAGTCCTGTGTGAACTAGGGCCTCACCCAACAAACTTCTCCATCTAGCTCTGTCCCTAGCTAGATGTCTCCAGTTTCGCGCTCCAAGTTGGGTGAGGTCAACTTCCACTTGTGCGCGCCACCTGATCCGCGGTCTTCCTCTACTGTGCTGTCCTGTGGGTGCGGATTCGAAGACTTTCCGGGCCGGAGCATTGGTTTCCATGCGCTCTACGTGACCCAGCCATCTTAGTCGTTGGACTTTTACTCTTCTTGCTAAGTCTACGTCGCTGTACAGCCCGTACAGTTCGTCGTTCCATCTTCTCCTCCACTCCCCTTCGATGCCTACGGGACCGTAGATCACACGAAGAACTTTTCTCTCGAACCAACCCAAGCTGCTTTCATCCGCTCTTGTCATGGTCCATGCTTCTGCACCGTATAGCAGGACGGGGTTGATAAGGGTCTTATATAGCAACACTTTGGTCCCTCGAGAGAGGACATTACCACTCAATTACTTTCTTAGTCCAAAGAAACAGCGGTTAGCAAGAGTTAATCTGCGTTTGATCTCAGCGCTGGTGTTGTTTTCTGCGTTTACAGCGGAGCCTAGGTAGACGAAGTCCTTGACTACCTCAAAGTTACGTCTGTCGATTGTGACGTTTTGACCAAGACGTCGGTGTTGTATGTCCTTTCTTGACGACAGCATGTACTTTGGTTTGCCCTCATTAATCGTTAAACCAATTTTTGCCGCCTCTGCCTCAATACTCACAAAAGCCCCATTGACATCACGCTGAGTTCTTCCGATTATGTCAGTGTCATCAGCATATGCCAGTAATTGGACAGGCTTTTGAAAGATAGTGCCTCTAGTGTTGACGTGTGAGCTCTGCACTATTCTTTCAAGCACGATGTTAAAAAAATAGCATGACAGCGCATCACCTTGTCTAAAACCTTTTTTGACGTCGAAAGGTTCTGTTAAGTTGTTTCCAATCGTTATGGAGCAGCGTGAATTCTCCATGGTCATCCTGCACAAACGGACGAGTTTGGCAGGGATGCCAAAACTAGACATGGCTCTATATAGCTCGTCCCTGTAGATGCTGTCATATGCGGCCTTGAAATCGATGAAAAGATGGTGGGTGTCGATTTGGTGCTCTTGAGTTTTTTCCAGGATCTGCCGTAATGTGAATATTTGATCAACTGTGGACTTTCCTGGTCTAAAACCACACTGATAAGGACCTATCAGGTTGTTGACGATGGGCTTTAGACGTTCACATATTATGGCAGAGAAGATTTTATAGGCGATGTTAAGTAGACTTATTCCTCTATAGTTGGTGCAGTTTAGAGGGTCTCCTTTTTTCAGGATCGGGCAAACAATACTGAGGTTCCATTCATCGGGCATGTTTTCTTCCGACCATATCTTACAAATAAGTTGGTGCATGCTCCTAACCAACTTATCTCCAGCTGCTTTAAAGAGCTCGGCATTCAAGCCATCCGCTCCAGCGGCTTTATTAGACTTCAACTTAGATATGGCAATCTTTACTTCGTCTAAGTCGGGAGGACGGGATTGTTGGCTTTCGTCGTCTATATTGAATGGATCATCCTGCCTGACAGCGGAATTCAGTTCTTCGTCGCCGTTATACAGTCTGCAGAAATGATCCTTCCATATCCTCAGCATTGACTGCGGTTCCACTATGATGTTTCCACTTTCGTCTTTGCAGCCTTCGGTTCTAGGTTTATGTACTTGTGAATTTCGTTTCACCTGTTCATAAAACTTTCGAACCTCATTCCTGCTTTTATACCTCTCAACATCTTCGACCGCACGCTTCTCATGCCCTCTCTTTTTCCTTCTGAAAAGTCGGTGCTCCTCTCGCCTCTTCTGCTCATAGAGCTCACGAGCAGCTCTAGTCCTTTTATGCAGCGCCGCTTTGCGTGCCTGTTGTTTGGCTGCATTTGCCTGCCGACATTCCTCATCAAACCAGGGGTTCCTTGTTGGTGGCTGTTTGAAACCCAGCACATCAGAGGCGGCTTCTCTGATAGCATCTTGGCAATGTTCCCACTGGTTTTCGATACATTGTGTTGGCAGCAGAGAACTTCGAGAGAGGTTACTTGTCACTCGGTCGGAAAAGGATTTGGCGATCTCTAGGATTGTAGCCGTTCGACGTTGTACCTTCTCCCAGCACCTCCCTGTTTTACCTTGGGTCTGGAAATCCAAAGTGCTACCTTGGCTACAACGAGGTAGTGGTCCGAGTAGATGTTAGCTCCTCGGAAAGTTCGTACATCCATAATGCTGGATGCGTGTCTGGCGTCGATCGCAATATGGTCAATCTGGTTGACGGTAGATTGATCTGGAGAAGTCCAAGTTCCTTTGTGGATGTTGAGGTGTGGAAAACGCGTACTGGCTACCATGACGTTTCGCCCCGCAGCAAAATCTATGAGCCTGAATCCATTGTCGGAAGTGTTGTCGTGCAGGCTGTTCTTCCCGATTATTCCACCAAAGACGTCTTCCCTTCCTAGCTTGGCATTAAAATCGCCCAGGATTATTTTAATATCGTAGCTAGGGCACTGCTCATATGTTTTGTCTAAGAGCTCGAAGAACATATCTTTGGTGTTGTCGTCTTTCTCTTCTGTGGGGCGTGCGCGCATATCAGGCTAATGTTGCCGAATTTAGCCTTGACGCGTATGGTCATGAGGCGCTCATTGATGTACCTATAGCTCAAGACGTTTTGCCTAAGTCTGGCTCCAATGACAAATCCGCATCCAAATAAGCGCTGTTGGTTTTCGTGGTAGCAGTCACCATAGTAAATATCGCAGTTTTTCATCCTCTTTTTGCCCGGCCCATCCCATCGTATTTCCTGGATGGCGGCGATATCTGCTTTATATCGTTCTAGGGCCTCCGCTAATTTATTGTGATTGGTTTAAGGATTACTTTTAGTCAATTAAAACTTAAGTCTGAGGTTTTGTGTAAAAAGTTTAAATTAAATGAGCGATGCAATCATCTCATAAAAACTGGAAAAATCTATTGGGACGTTTATGCCGCCACTTAAAGAACATGTCATTAAACATTGTATATGATGCGAGATCAACAAACTCTAAACCAATAATATAATCGTCACGAATCTAATGGGTGATGGTAGCAGCCTCACCGGCGATAGCATTAAACTCTGTCATGTCTACCCAGCAGAGGATGGCAAGGGTATGCTACTTATACCCTCAGGGTTCGATACTTCAACTCAAATCAGTTCCTTCCAATTCACCACTTAGATCAGACATGAAGTGTGTTTAGGAGTAGTCGAGTAAACAGAGGTTATTCTAATTCATAGGCTTCCATTAAATTTCTAAATTTCCATTACGTTCTTTAGAGTTAATGTATTCATCTACTCTCAGCAACAGTTATGTAGCTAGTATATTCCTCATCAACTTGATGGTTAAGTACAGCATGACATCAAACATCATAACTAACCTTTTACCCCAAGAGACATGATGGATTAATTTTCAGCAAGTGGAAATGCAAATGTAAGCATCTTCAATTTAAAATATTGCACAACTCGTCATCGTTGTCGTCTAACGTCTTCGTTCTCGCCCTCGACGCAGTCGTCGCACACCGCTCAAACGTGGAATATGACATCGCTTTAGTTACACCATTTCAATCACACAGAAGACAGAACACTGTAGTCTCAAGTCTCAACCCTATACCTCTACATCTCAGAACTCCCATCGCAGGAAGGAAGCGTATATTGTAGCATGTCTGCTTTTGTCTGTTTTTTTTTTTAAAGGAGGGAAAAGGTTAAAACAACTCCAGGAATTGGATATTTAATAAAGTTCAAAATAATATGGGTTTTCCCTTACGTCGTCATATCGTTGGTTGCTCATACCGACACGAGATGGCTTCCCTCATTTACTTCTCCAACCAAATTGGACGGTGATTTGTCAAATTTAATTTATTGTTGCGTTGGCGTTGGTTTACATTAATAAAACTTTATTATAAATTTTTCAAATTCTTAAATTAATCTCCTGTGAATTTCGCTTATTCAACTATGAATTGTATGTTTATAGTTAGAAAATAACTCCATGTATTTAATTCTATTTCAAAATACTTTTGCAAATACCGTCAAACTCTAAACAGGGAGGTGCTTGAATTCCCTTTTGTTTTTCTTTTTGCATGCCTTAAGCTACAAAGCTACAACGAACAAAACTCTCAGTTTATTTGGTTTTGAAATCTCCAATGTCATATCTAAGCTAAAAACACATAAATGCCTTGTGTAAAATTCCAAAAACTCGTGTGTGTCAGAACTCACTGTGTCTGTATCGTGTCTATATACTCGTAGTGTATAGTGTACACCCTCATAATGTACCCAAACCATTTCCATGTGCCACATATAGATCTGATCTGATGTGACACAGTTTTTGAAAAGTTAAACCTAAAACTTTTTATCATCATTTGAATAATATAAAATTAACCAAAAAAAGGTCTTATCAAAGTGGGGGTTCATACCTAGAACCTACACAATGTATAGAAAACAGTAAGCGAAAAGTTTCGTTTCATTTCGAGAGAGTTTTTGGAATAACTTTAAACTATTTAGTATGCAAAACCATTGACCTAATGAAAGGAAAAGACTAAAACTAAAAATGGCATAGTTGAGCTTTGTCGGAGGGTCGAGTAAGGTTGTGTTGGTTGCATTTGTTGTTATTTAAAATTTTTAAAAAATACACCTACCCTTACACACCCTTAACTTTAAAGTACTCTTAATTGTAATAAGAACTCATTGCACGTCGCTCGTTGTTGTCCTACGATATTATATTGTATCTCTGTGAGTTTTTGAAACGCGAACACCGAACACCAAACACTGAACAACAACGACGTGATACACCAAACTTGCTCGTAAACTTCTCAAATGAAAAATGATACCCATACTATAACGAAAAAAAGTACTGACTTTTATTTATGTTTTATGTGTTTTGGGTTTTATAGTATTTTTTTCCGGAGATCATTAAAGTATAAATTCATAAATTGTTTTCTTTTTTATTTCAAACATTATTTTCTCTTCAATTAATCAATTAGGCAATAAAATTGAAATCATGACTTAATGATTTTCGGCCAGAATCCCCAGAACATACAGTTTTGATGGTATAAAGCTATTAGAAATATGGTCGTTTGTTTTTTTTCCGCAGCAGTAAAAAATATATATTCATAAGTTTAACAACTGTTTTGAATGATTGATTGCACAAACACCCACGCAATAATTATTTTGTTTTATTTTAGACTTCATCTTAAATTATGAACTTTAACTTCATTAATTATATGCCGCCGAAGGATTTATAATTGATGAAGTTAAGAAATATATAAAATTGAAATAATTGCGGTCATGATTGACGGACCAGATGCTTTATGGAGTAATTTGACTTTCTTAATTGAGGGAAATGCTGTTTTCATTTTGAAATATTTTTATTGCTCAAAGTATCTTAGGACTCGAAGAAGGAAGGAAGTTTAGTCATTTTTATTTAATACTTTTATTATACTATAAGAAGTGATTTTTACCAAAAGTTAACAGTAATTAAATAGTCGCACACAAAGCAGATAATTTTTAGTTAATAAGCTTTTAATTAGCTTCAATGGTGAACCCATGCGGGAGGGTTATAAGAATTCCAAAGGAATTCCTTGATTTTGAAATTGCGTTAGTGAATAAGACCCCCCTTTTAAATTATTTATATATTTTAATATATAAACAAAAAATTTTTTAGTAGTGCTTTTCAATTTTTAGCTTAAAATGCTACTTTTTACTAAGGACTTTACCAAGAATACAATATGACTCGGAAATGCAGGGGGCTCAAATGAGCCATACAGCTTTTCTGCATTTTAGTTGTGCAGGCAAAGATTTAATCTGTAGATATTTAGTAATTCAACGTTATTCACCAGAAAAGAGTAGTGTCAGTCAAAAACAACTGAAATAAAATAAATCTTAAAAGATTTACAAAATTTAAAGTTTAGAAAACTTTATTAATGCTTTAAATTATTTGAAATAGATCTTCTCTTAAAGAAATGGCACATATTCAGAGTTTTAAAACGAAACCCTACAGAATTAAGTAGGTAGTATATTTTGAGAAAAAAGCATTTACTTTTATCTAAACACAAATTGCTTAAACTCGTTTTTATTTCTGCATACATTTTTTGAGCACATACAAATTCTAAGACTTTCTTTACGTTTTTACTTGCGACATATAGGAACTATATGGCAAGTTTTGCATTCGTGCAAAATTTCGAACTCGAGATTTTAATCAAACATGATATTACGATGGTAGAGAAGTCGAAAAAAGTGGGTCCCGCGATTCCGTCCGGTCGGTTTTGTCTGTCTGTCCACGCTCCTACAGCCTAAACCGTTGGGTCGATGGAGTCCAAACTTGGAAGTTAAGGTTTTGGACAGATTCGCGTTAGGAGTTTTTTTCATTTTTTTTTTAAGATCAAAACTAACAGTGGCCCCCATACAATTTTTTTGGTCAAAAACCGAAAATTCAAATTTTCTCAAAAACAAACCGATAGTTTTTTTTTAAATTTTCTCTAAAATTTTATTTTTTAACTTGGCTTCTTTTAATAAGAAAACCATATTTTTGTATTGCTCAGGAAAGGTACCGCTCATAGAACCGTTATTTTGTTTTTTAATTTTCTCAGCAACTTATGAACTGATTTAAATAATTTTTTTTCTGAATATATTTGATTAACAAAAATGCAATTTTTAATTGTTTGGGTTTTTTAAAAAATATTGAATTTTTATTTTTCAAAACTCTATATCTCAAAAACGGGGCAACAATTTTTTACGAAATTCAAACTTAAGACGTATATTTACAATCGCTAAACAACTGCATACCAAAAATATTTTTAGAACAAAATTGGAAAATTTTATATATAAAAAATTAATTTAAAAAAAAACTGCTCTAACGATTTTCAAAATAAAAATTTGAAAAATCAACGGTTTTTTTATTTATAAAATGGCATTTAAATTTTTGAAGACAAACTTATTTTTCAGGTAAAATTTTGAATCTTAAAATATTATTTTTAAATTATTTTAACTGTGCATGAGCCCGAAAGAGCGCATTATTTTGACAAAATTGTAATTACATTCCTATCTTTCATCCAAATTAATGCATTTGGTACACATTTATATGATATATTTAATCAACAATCTATTTTAAAGAGTCTATCAAGAAGTATTATCTTGGTAACTTTGTATACCTACCTATGTGTTTTTAAAATATTAGTCTTTACGAATAAGGTTGTTTCACACATGATTTACTGGCCTTCGCCCATATAAAAAAATAAATACCTACTTAGTACCTACAAGTTAAAGAAACTGGCCAGAGGGAGTATTTTCTATTAGAATCACTTTTTCAACGCATACACATTGTACCAACCTATTTATAAAGGTATTACGTACAACTTCTACAACTACTGCTTACGTGTCACTTCTTAAAATCCAAAACGCACAAGAGCCTGACTGTAAACAACACATGAACAGCAATTTCTTGTACTTGTTCGTATGCTTGTTTTTTAAAACTTTAGTGAAAAAATAGACTGAACGTAATAACTCCATATGTTTGCGCTGAAAACTTAAGAAGGAATGTAGTATGTACCTTTTAGCCACCAATAACATTCCTTCATCATAAACATGAACTTATCTATCTATCTGCATAAAGCTGAGCACGCCAAGTGAACTATTCTATGGTCGTTTTAGACATCTACCTGCTACCTAACTACACAACCAATAGGCGATCGCCTTACAATTTAAACATTCATGGTCTGCCTTTTTCTTATCTTATTTATTTTCCATCCTGGTTCTTCTAATATGAAATTACAATAAAGCTATCTAAAGGAAAAAAGCTTTTAAGGAACAAGTTGAATCTATATGACTCGCATTGTAGCCTTATAGATAATAGAAACCATTTTTCATACCTATACAAAGATCGTACACAAGTAAAAGCAGACTTATGAATGTAAATAAAAACAAATATCGGTGAAAGATCCTAAACAGCTGACTTAAGCATTCAAAAGTTTGTTTCATCCCCTTATTAGATACAATATTAAGCCATTTTGTTTGTTATATAAAGTGCGTTGATATAAATAAAACAAAAACAAATTCATCAACCTTCAAATGGAAGCTCTTTATGTGAAAACATATACGAGGATAGACTCAAATAAAATGAAGGAAATTGTGTAGACTTTTTGGGTGGAAAATTAATTATCTCCCTTATTCTGCTGCTTATGCGAATGGAAATAATATTTTTCTCTCGCTCCCTCTGAATTTCTCCACTTTCGATACTAACGCCACGCCCGCCATCGACTCGGCATCTGGTCGCCCTAAAAGTTTCTGCTCATGAAAGTACTATGGTTTTCAAATACAAAGATCGTGCGGTTTTTTTTTGAAAAACTAAATGGCATTTATATCTTTGAAGACAAACTTATTTTACAGGTATATTTTTAAATCTTATATAAGTATTTTTTTAAACAGACTCTTAGCATACAGGAGCAAGTTCGTGCGACCCAGTCGTGCATTTTATTTTGTTTGCTCTTGGAATTAAAGTATCTATTAAAGTCAAAAAACTTTTAGATCTAAGTAAATTGAAGAAATGTACTTTTTAAACAGAACCTGCTTTGGATGCTATAGAATTGATATTTTGAACATGAACTTCAAGAATATAAATGTCCCAAAAACAGAAAAAGTGACAAATTTATTAAACGTTTCATATCTATTGATTTAAAATAAAAGCTTTGAATCTCTCGAGAATTAAAGTGAGAAAAGATTCGGCTACAGAGCGTAATTTGTGAGTGTTAATCTATATTTTCAACCAAACTTGTTTTTTTTTTACCATAGTTTGTTTGACTTTAATTTTTAGAGAAATTATGTACAGAAATCTGAATGTACCTATTTCCTTAAATTTCAAAAACAAATATTTTTCTATCTTCTATTTTTAACTTCCCATAGGAAGTTATTGTAATGGGTCCGATTTGTCAAATTGAAAGTTTTGCAATTTCTCGTCGTTTCAAGGTAACTAGAGTCGAAATAAAAGAATTTTAGAAAGATGTCTGTGCGTGCGTGTGTACGTACGTTCGTACATCCGTACGATCGCTACGCTTTCTTCGTTGTCCATAGCTCAAGAACTAGAAGAGATATCGACTTCAAATATATTTTGCTATACAGATAATAATGCAGAAAGAGCTCTCAAGAAAATATTGTTTTCAACATTCGGAAAAGTTTGGAGAAAAATCGACAATTTTCTTACAAAAATAAAAACTTAAACAAAAAAATTAATAAAAGTTGGTAAAAATTGATTTTGACTCAAGTATCTTTTCAAAACCTCGAGATATTAGCTTTAAACTACTTTAGTTCAGTAAAATTTGAGGAAAAAACAATACTTAAATTTGTTCAAAATTTGCTTGCGACTCTAAAAGCTTTTAAATATTAAAAATATTGTCTTCAAACTCTTTTTATTTCACAGAAAATATTGTTTTCAATATTCAGTAGTTTTTTTATTAACATCCAACAGTCCATTTTTCTCATTAAAAAAAAATTTACAAAAAATAGTACGCAAATTTGTTAAAAATTGATGTTCGGTTCTTGATATGTCTCAAATTAATTTCATTCATCCAATTTGTAAAAATTTAATAAATGCTACTAAAATTGGTAAACAAATTTTTTCGACCAAAAATCTTGTTAACAAAATTGATTTTCAAACTGAATTATTTCTTTAAATGAAAAATATTGTTGGTAATTTTAAAATTTAAAGCAATAATTCAATTGACAACTTTTTTGCCCCAAAACGAAAACCTACTAACTTTTGAGCAAACAAATAGACAGACGGGATGGGAAGTTATCAGTGTGGGTCGCACCTCATCCTCTTTTTGTTCATTACTTTTTGATCAAAATATTTTCAAAAGGTTCACGCAAAACACTAATGCTTTAGAATTTATCTTCTAGCATCACCTTCAATTTTGTTTTTTAACATACCCACTCGGCCACTCGCCGTCCACGGCCGGTTGTTAAAGCACCCATTCGACGTATTTCCGGCTTCAGTTTTTGTGTGAGCTGGACTTTGTATGGATGTACACAGGTGAAAATTCAAATGCAAAATACGCCATATTGTGCAGTAAGACAGTCCTAATTCTTGAGAACGACAAGAAATCGACACATTTGGGTCTTCGGTAACACTTCCGCTTCTAGGAATGTCAGTGGCGAAACGCTTATTCAAAGGTCCTACAATATCTGTAACCCTCTTTTCAAATTTCTTTAAAATGTTGCAAATTGTGGACGATTATGTAAACCATAATTTGCTCTTAAAGCTCGATATTTGGCTGTATGAGAACGTAGTATACTTACTTACTAAGGTCCTCTGACCTGTTTACTCCGTTGTGAGGCCCTTAAAGGGCATAGGTCCTCTACTACGCCTACGCACGATAGTGTACGGTTTCCAGAGTAGTGTTTCAGCTTCATCCAATTCTTGCCTAGTGACGCTGATTCCTCCTTGATGGTTCCACGCTATGTGATTCTCGGTCGTCCAGCTCTTCTTCCTTCTTGTGTAAGTGGATTCCACTGCATTGTTTGGCCTGAAATGCAGTCGTTACCTTTTTTAAGCGTAGCGTCTTTAGGTTCCTGACCTGTCCTTCTTTTAATTTCTTCATTGGCTATTCGGTTTAGCCAGAATATCCCTAGGATGTTGCGAAGACATCTATTTACGAAGGTTTGCAGCTTCCTTGTAATGGCTGAAGTAACCTTCCAGGTGCTGCAGCCATAAAGAAGCACCGATTCGACATTTGTGCGGAACAGCCGCAGCGTTGTTCTTTAGCTAGAGTTATTGGGTGGTATGCGAAATGCTTTAGCTCAGTCTCAAAACTCATGCAAAATCATTTTGAGACAAAACTCACTAAAATGTGATCGATCTCATTTTGGAGATCTATTTCATTTGAGACATTTCCGTATGCAGAAAGAAAGCATTATCTCATTTAAATAAGGTAAAGCTTGTAAAATGTTGAGACTGGAAATTTGTTGTCTCAGGAACCGCAATGCCTAAATATTTAAATTTGTTTGGTCCTGATGAGTCAACAGGAAATTTTAAGAATCTTTATAGGTTTGCCCCAACGCAAGTTGAAATCCTAACGAATTATTTTATTGAAAATCGCGATACTAATAAGACCAGAATAATTGTGATTTTACGATTTGTTGGTGATCCTGGCTTTCAAACCGGTATTGGCGGAGATTTTGGAATCGATCAAAGCACAGTTTCCAGGATTATTGTGAAGTGAAATGAAGCTGAGAAAATTGTAATTAGGAAAGGCAAAACAAGTCTTTGCAAATCTGTTTGAGCAAGCTCCTTTGACTATTAACATCTTCGTTCTTATCCGCTATGCTTTCATACTATCACTACTTTCACATGAAGAAGCCATTTTAGAAATGAAGGTTATTTTGAGACAGAGATAGTGAGATGAGTCGAACCTCATGCATACCAAAATGAGCTTTGTCTCATTGCAAATTCTCAATCTCATAAGCTTGAGCTCAGACTCGTAGTTCATGCTCATGAGACTGAGTAAGTTCATTTCGCATACCACCCATTATTCCAAATTTTCGACAGCATAACGAACGCTTTTGCTTTGCCGATATGGCAGACGACGCCTTGTTCGGTTAAGCCATCGATGGAAAGCTCTCCACTTTTTACACCCGTTGCAAGGAAATATTTATTTGGGAGGATGGTCGGGTTCCGAGGCTGATAATTTTTGTTTTGCGGGAAATAATTTTCAGCCCCACGACTTCTGCTTCTCTCTTCATACTTCTCTACATGTGATTGTCAAATACCATTTAGATTATATGGCGTTTAAGTTTTTGAAAACATACTATTTGTAAACAGAGTCTTAGGATACAGTAGATAGTTCTTGCGACCCAGTCGTGCATTTTATTTTTGTTTAAAGTTCCTTATCACAATACAAAATTATGTTTTTTATTTTAATTTCCAAGTTTGAACTCAGTCCACTTAACAGCTTAAGCTGTAGGGGTGAGGACAGACAAAAAAATAGACAAATGGAAGGGATCGATGGGCCCATTTGTTTGTCCAATATAATATCCTTAATGTCAGCCTTCTCCAAGGCTGTTTGGTCCAAGTTTTGAAAATGTTTGTTGTTATTATTTCTAAGGCAAAAACTTCCCTATTTTTGCAAACTTGTCATACCGTTAAAAAAGTTATTTTAAATTTTGAATCATTTCTTTCCTTCATTTAGTTCATAAGCAACTGCTTACTATTTTTTACTTTTACTTATGAATTTTAGATGAACATTATTTGTTTGACACGACACACGAAACATATCTTAAGTTATGGACTTAAGTAACAATTTAAGTGACATTTGAAAACCTAGATTTACATTGAATTTATTCTCGAATTTTCGCGTTTTATTTATTACTGGCAAAAGCTATTAACCACAAATGGATTCTCATTAAAAACACTCCTCATTGGCCACTGGCGTATTTTTAATTAGTAAAAATAAAAATCAACACAGAAATAGCCAAGGTTTGTCGCACCGTTAAAAAATGTTTTCGAATTAACTTACTTTTTGTAAATCAATTACCCACATCCATTGTTTTTAACGGAATAAAAAAGGCATTTTAAATAAATATTTATATCTTATACATAGGTACATGTATGTATATAAGTTTGGCTAACAATAAAATAAATACAAACAAAATAAATAAAATACAAAAATAAATTGAAAAATCCTTTACATCAAGTACTCGTACTCTCGTACTCGTGTAGTGAGAAATAAAATCAACCACAAACATCAGCCTTTAAATAATAATAAGCAGGAAAAAACTGATTATTATTATTAATCGCTTGTAATTATGAATCAAAAAATAAAACATACACAACCAAAACCATAACGGCAATATGAATGGTTATTTCGTCAATCCCGCAATACTCAACGCAATAGCAACTCCATCCGGGGCAACGATTGTTATAATATTGAACCGTTGAATTCGTTTAATGTGCATTGTGGCTTCCGGTTGTTATATCAGATCGGTCGGTAGATGGTAGTTGGTGTGAACTCTTAGTTATTTTTTATTTTTAATAAATTTTTGCATCGTACAAAATATGAAAAAATATAAAAAGGTATATTGAGGTTGAGGTATTTGGGTAGGCATAGTGTAAAATGCAAATTTAAATTTCATGTTTTCTGGTCGATTTACACACAAGCCTCTCGCAGATCCGACACTGGATGTGTTTGACAGGAAAATTATTATAGTTCTGAGGTAAATACTGTTCATTCTGGCATCCTGATTTTTATATTTGTTAGTTTTTTTTTTAAGTTTTCCCCAAAAAAGGGTGTTTTTTTATAAATCGTAAATATTTTTATAATTTACTTTTGTAATTTTGGGTTTCAATTATTATTTAAAAAATAACTCTGATGCAAGTGGAATTTCATCAGTTTTTAACATGCTTTATAGTGATGCAGATTTATTTATTTATTTATTATTGTAGATAGATAATATTTCCATTTGTATATATATATGTTTACTTAAGAGATTTAGAAAATTAAATTCTCTGCAGCTTCAATATAGATACTTAATATGAATATAAGAATACTTTAACTTAGAATATGGGAAAACCTACAAGGAAAAACCCTTATATGATACTTAAACTAAAAATTGCACATCAACCTAAAGGCGATACATACAAAATATCTAATTCAAGAGATAAAGAATTCACCGTATCATGAAGCCTGACTGTTGAATAATGCTTTGAAAAGCTTAGCATTAATTTTAATATTTTGTTTTGCACTCTTTTGAAGCTTTTTTTAAGTAGGTTACAGCGCAGTCAAACCTCACTGGAGCACCATTAGTAAGTATAGGCTTGAAAACAGTTTTGAATATTAAAATTCTATTATGCACACCAAGACCTGATTTTCAGTTTATGAACGAGATTAAAATTCGTATTAAAAGATTAATTTTCGTGTTGGCGATATATTTGTCGAAAGTCAGCTTCTTGTCAAGTGCTACCCCTAGGTATTTGCAGTTTTCAGACCCAGTGATATCGACGAAGTTTAGCTGTAACGAAGTTTGTGGTGAAAATTTGTGTTTCCTTGCCGAAAAAAAACATGTAGCTTGCAATTTTTGGGCACTAACCATGATTTTCCATTTATGAAAATAGTTTTCTAGAGTATCAAGTGCGCATTTTAGACTACTTAGAACACATCGAGGCAAAAGGGTAGACGAAAAAAGTGCTGTGTCATCATCAAACATAGCAAATTTAGTGTTTTGCGTCCAAAAATGGCAAGTCGGAAACAAGAACGTTGAAAAGTATAGGACCCAGACCAGACCCCAGAGGAACTCCACTAACTATACCATATAGAATAGAAATTACACTGCCTTGGTGGGCACAAAATTTTCTGTTTTGCAAAAATCTTTTTATTAATTTAATAAGATATATCGAAAAACCAAACATCATAGCTTTGTAAATTTACTCGTCGTTCCACACAGACTACTTTTGACATGATTTTTAAACCTGTATGGCTTGTGGAGTGACTAGCTCTTAAGCCAAATTGTTCATTAGGACATATGTTTGCAATGGTTGATTAATTAGCTTTTCAAACAGTTTACCAACCGTACTTAAAAAGCTAATAGGCCTATAATTATAGGATTATTCTTTGCTTTACAAGGTTTGTAGATAGATATAAATTTTGCCTTCTTCCTATCATTCGGGATATACAAAAGAATCATACAACAATTGAAAACCCTTGTAAGGTACTTGGTGGCTGTTGATGGTAAGGCTTTAAGTATTCTGTTGCTCATACCATCAAGACCAGATCATTTTTGAGGTTTTAATCTTAATATATAAAAATTCAGTGTCATATGTATGTTCCCAGTGAACTCTTCACCAAGTAAACCGATTTCGATGAAAGTTGGCATTTTATGTGTAATTTGGTCTAACTTAAGATATAGGATAGTTTATATTTCGAGTAATGGTATAAATTATTTACATATAGTTGCAAATGAAAAACACTTAATATAAAATCTACTGTTCTAATTATATATGATCATTATGTTTTCGGAAATATATTTTGACTTTGAAATAAAACTCAGCTGATCCCAAAGTTACCATCGGTGAGATGGACAAAATATGTAAGTATTGCCAAGCGTTAAAATTTCGCAATGAAACACCTGGCATGTGTTGTGCATCCAGAAAAGTTGTATTGCCATTACTTCCTACTCCACCTGAATCCATTGAAATCACTACTTTCTGACATTTCAAATGATTTAAAATTATTTTTGCGTAAGACACAAAAGTTTAATTCTTGCTTTCAAATAACATCATTTGGAGCATCTAAAATTTGCGATCTCTCATCTGATGGTCGTAATTTTGAAACAACATTTAAAACACAAGGCCAAGTATACCATAAAATTGGATCATTGATGCCAATGCCAAATGAAGATACTAAATTTCTACAAATCTACTTCATGGGCAGTTGTGAAGAACGTGTGCCAACTCGATAATTATAATTTTATTGAACAAGCAGAAGAGAGAGCAATTGTAGAAATATTTTTAGAGAACCGTAATCATCTGGTTCAACTGTTCAAAAGAGTATTACCACAATTGAAAAATGACAATTATGAAATTGTCATCAAAGCTAACAAAAAACCATCAGAAGAGCACGCTGGCAGATTCAATGCGCTAACCGTAGATAAAGTTGCTATTATTATGGTCGGTAATCCAGTTGACAACAGATCTATTAAAATTACACACCGAGATAATACAGTGAGTAGAATTTCAGATATACACCGTTTGTACGACGCACTCTAATACCCATTGATATTCTGGTAAGGAGAAGATGAATATCACATCAATATCAAACAGTGTGATCCAATCAATGGTAATGAATTAAGTAAAAAAGTTAGTTCAATGAATTACTACACGCTTCGATTAATGATTAGATATAATCAGGACAATTATATTCTTTGATATCGTCAGTTGTATGACGAAAAAAAAATGTATACAATCGGATTATGTTGGCTGTTGATGCTAAACAAAGTGGTTTCTTTTTCTTGGATGCACCAGTTGGAACGGGTAAAACATTTTTGATATCGTTGATCCTTGCGAAAGTACGGTCACAAAAGAAAATTGCATTAGAAATTGCATCATCAGGCATAGCTGCTACTTTGTTAGATGGTGGTCGAACAGCGCATTCTGCTTTTACGTTACCACTAGATGTCCATAACAATCCAAATGCTATGTGTAACATTAAGAAAAGGAGTGGAATGGCTACAGTGTTACAAAGGAGTTTAATCATAATTTGGGATGAGTGTACAATGGCTCATAAACATTTACTCGAAGTATTAAATAGATCTTTGCAGGATTTAAACAGTAATGACAGACTTTATGGTGGAGCTATTCTACTATTATGTGGTGATTTTCGGCTCTACTTTTGCTGTAGATTGCCAGACAATTTCTGTACTGTTGTTGAAACTAAAAATGATCTGATCGAGAGTGTCTTCCCAGATATAATAAATAACTATCTAAATCAATTAGCAATTATACGTTGCCTGTTCACGTTTAGGGAGACCATCGAGTTTATTTGTGTTGACAAAAGACAGGCTGACGAAAAATATTGTTCATCGATTGGCACTTCAGTAAACTTTAACTGTGATTTTATTTAATTTATGTTAAGCATAGTATTTATTAATAAAATAAAATTAAAGATGTTATGTAAATTAGTGTTCAATTTTGTCTATTAAGTCCTTCCTTAATTACTCAGCCACAGCAACGCGTGGTCGGGTCTGCTAGTTTTTCTATAAACTCTTTCACAAAACTATTTTTAAATTTTTTTACTATTTACGTAAATCGGTTCGAAATTGAGCTCAATAAGCTTACCTTGAACAATATTTTCAGTCACAATGTCACTAAGATGAGATAAAATGATTCTGTCAAATAGACAAAATCAGTGAGCCAATGCGGTTACCTTTTCATATTGGGTAATAAGAACACATCCATTGACTCGAAGAGGCGGAATAATTATTTTTTTTTTTATAATTTGTATCACCTCATAAAAAGGTTTTACCCTCATCAAAACTGGATAAGAAGTTATTCCGTTTTTTATTTTTGAAAATGTCTATCTCGTTCTTTATTTTTGGGTTCAAAATTTTAACAATGTGTTTAAAAATATTGAGTCTAAACCAAATCCATTTTCTTCATTTCGAGTAAAGCATGCGAATCAATCGTAAGATATAATTGGTGATTTTTAAAAAGCTATAGGAATTTTTTCAAAAAAAAAATACACAAACAATTCAGCGAAATGCATCAAGTCTTTATTTAAGTTGATTATTTCATGCAAATGTTGACCTTGATTGAGCCTCAAATGGCCAATCTGCTTATTCAAATGTTGGCATACTCTTTCCAACATTGTATAGACATGAGCTTTAACATAGCCCCATAAAAAATAGTCTAAAGGCTTTAAATCGCACGATCTAGTCGGCCAACTGACCGGAACGTGAAATATAATGTTCACCGAATTAGCCTCCAAATAAGTCCATTGTTGAGCGTGTTGTGTGGCATTTGGCACCGTCTTGTTGAAGACACATGTCATACAAGTCAAGATCTTGCATTTTGGACAAAAAAAGTTGGATATCATCTCACGGTAACGCTCACCATTCACAGTTACGTTTCGATTCACAATATCTTTGAAGAAGTCATCAGCCCATAAAGCGCACCAAACTGTGACTTTTTCTGGATGCATTGGCAGCTCTTGCAATGCTTCTGTCTGTTATTTACTTCCAAATCGACAATTCTTGGTTATTTACGTACCCATTGAGCCAAAAATGAGCTTCGTCACTGAACACAATTTTTAATAAAAAATTGGATGTTCAGCCAACTTTCCAAGAGCCCGTCACACCTAAATCCTACCGCAAAATTGTTCACGTTGTTGAGTAACAGAAGCCCAACTGCTGCGAACGGCGACGAATCGATAGTAATTGAGGGACATTATTAACACTGGCCGATACAGCTCCGACATTGTCTTCAGTTCGCACTCTACGTAAGCGTGTTAGTGGTTTAATGTCCAACAATCTAAATTTGGTGCAAAATTTAGTTACAATAGCCCGAATAGCAGCTTCAGTGCAAAAAATGGAAAAAGCGCACGATTTTCCTAACAAAGCACACATTTTCATAATAAAGTTCAATAATTTGCAAGAATTGTTCGTTTGTAAGTGAAATAAAGCACGAAACGTGCGTCAGCTGTTTAAACCAGTGTTGCCAAGAAGATAATAGCTAAAAATCACCTTTTAGTAGGGGAATATAATTTGATTTAAATGAAGGGCTTGGGTCGTAGGAAAAGATAATTCAGCCGCTCTTTTTACAACTTCCATAAAAGTGTCTATGAGACCTGTTCAAATGAAGTAATGGATTCGACAGATGTTTGGTTTAAGCAGAAAAATTATAACTGGGTGGGACCACATTACTTTGGTTAACATAGGCAAGTGTATACTGGCAAGTGATTTAAAGTGATTTTGGGATGCGTAATTTGGATAGTATGTCGGTACGTGAGTGTGTCTAATATACCAAGGGCTATTTATTATTTACTTATTAATTTTTCGAAGGCTTATAGTTGAAATTAAGAGTTTTTCTTCTTGCTTAATCAACATGGGTTTGTAACCAGTACATTTTTTTCATTCCAAGGTAGTTAGAAATATTTGATCAGTGGACTACTTTAAAATTTTTGTTTGTAAATCTTACGCCATTTTTGTGTCCAATCACTAACGTTATCGACTACATTTTGGTAAATATTTGTGAAGCCTTCGTATCGGATTTGAATACCGCCAATATCTTAGGATTATCAGAAAAAGTTATCATTACAGCTCTGATGTTAAGTTAAATATGTAACATACACAATATTGGTCCACTTCCTTGTGGTACACCGGCTTCATTTTTCAAAAATTCCTAATAATTGTTTTGTATTGTTCTCCGAAGAGTCAGTTCAAAGCGTTACTACATGGGAAGGTTCTTATGCAATGTGTATCCAAGTGCAAAGCCTAGCTAACCTGCTGCTATTTGTATTACTATTAAAACTTTGCTTTACTTTGCTTTAAATGGTGGCTTCAAAATGTTGTTTTTATTATTTGCCAACATTTTATTACACGAATCTAAATTATAATTTTTTAGATAATTCGGGACACCCTTTATATTATGTTCAGTTTGTCCGCATGACAAAAAAAAAAAACTCCAGAAAGCATTAACTTATCTTGAAACACCCTGTTTAAATTAAATTTAAATTTGATAAAAATGAATATTTTTTTACAGCAAACAATGAAAATATTCTTCTTTTTTTTGTTATGAGGTCGCTTGGGATTTGTTTTTCAATTTTTTCATCACTTTGCGAATGATTTATGTGTTTGATAGAGGATAATACAATTTTGTTATTAACAATAAAAATAGGTACCTTACCTACCTTTAAAAACCGAGTAGATAAAAATGCAGAATATGGAAAAAAAACTTTATGAATAAAAGAGAAAATTTATATAAATATATTTTTTTTAAATAAAAAAATCAACAGCAATGAGTATTATAATAATTCAATGAACATAAAACGGTAATGAAAATATTATTTTTTGTCTTTTAAACATATTTCTTTTTTGTTGAGTAATCATGTAATGTGTACAAATTTTGTGATGTATTTTGTTTGCTGCTTTTCATTGACAATCAATTTTATTTTGAATAAAGGAAAAACTTGTCTGTTGAAAATATTGGACAGCTTTTAAAAGGGCGAACTTCAAAATTGTCAAAAAAAACTCAGATATTCAATATGTAAAGCGAAATAAAATAAATCATATTGACAAGAAAAACAAGGGTGTTAAATTAATGACACGAAAATAACATCTATGTATAGTATGAAAATAAATAACAATTTAAAGGATCACTAGATTTAATGATTTGACAATTTGATTTGATTATTTTTGATAACATTACGAGTTACTGAATAACATAAATAAAAGCCTCAGAACAATTCGAATTTTTAACTTTACCCGAGTCGAAATTTCGGCCCTATTCTGATCCTTAAAAGGAACTTTTCTCCTTATTTGCTCCTACTTACAGAAAATTAACCTTGTATCATCCTAACGATCTTTCATCGTCCTCATTTCATCCTACATAAATATTGAGAATTTTTTCCATTTTTCTACGCATATTTTGTGAAGCTCATATCGTCCTTAATGAAGGTTTATCAATTCAAAAAATAGATATCGTCCCTTTTCATACTTAATAAGCCTACCTGCTCGAGTACCTACTGGGAAAAAAAGAAGATGGCAATGGCGATAACAACAGTGACAACAACGACGACGAAGAAAATTATTTTGACGAAGAATAATGTGACTAGGAAATTAAGATTAAGAACCAATAAGTCTACTGTTTGTATTACTTTTAAATTAATCACAAATGTTAAAAACTTCTTTATATAATAAATAAAAAAAAATAAAATAAAATATAAATTGTATTATTTTATAAAAAAAAAGCTTCCTAATAAATAAAATGAGAGAGAGTGACAGAGAAAGAAAGTAGGAAAGAGAGATACAGAAAGAGATAAAAAAGAAAATAAGAAAGAGAGAGATAGAGAATCTAATAAACTAGCATGAGAGAAAGAAAGAGCTTAAGTAAATAAACAAAGAAAAAAACTATGGCCAAGATGAAAAAGGTTAATTTGAGGCTTTTTGCTGTCGTCCTCATTTGATCCTAAACATCGTATTTTGTCCGATAACTGCCACTATTACGTTCAAATGAGGAGCAAATTTGAAGAGAAAGTGATCTTCTGATTTTGGGGATGAAAATAGGACCAACATTTTGACTCTGGATATCACAAAAATTTAAAAAAATAAATTAAGGACAAATGTACCACCCGTTTAAATTTTTCATGATCTATTTCCATACTAGAAGCTGTTTGAAAAAATTGCTAAGCATTGAAGTAGTCCTTAACTTTCAGGTGATCACAGGGCCAAAAATCTTAAAGTGTTAAATCACGAGATCTTGGTGGCCAATAAGGATTACGGCTTCGAATAATATAACCAAAATCGGGAGGCTTTGTAAAAGTTGATAATAGGTTTTCTAAACTCCAATTGCTTATGGGTTTCATTGAAGATGATTTTTGATGATAATCCGAATAATTTTGATGCAATTCAAGGACCTCAATTGGCAAAATTGCGATGTTATCGGTGATTGACTGCCTCGAACTTTTAAAGCCTTAAAGACTTAAGTGGAATGCTTAAGACAAAAGGTCGACAAAAATCGACAAACCTGGGTTTTCGTCAACACTAACACTGTTTTCGAGTGCACACAAATTTTCACCAATTTCAATGCGTTGTTGAAGAGTGACATAATAGCTGAGGAATTAGAAATTAAACTTCTTTAAGAAAACCCCTATACGAGCAATTAAGCAATGCTTTGAAATATTATAAGGCCATGTGAGATTTTCCTTATCTACTATAAAGTCCAGCTCACACAACAACTGGAGCCAGCTTACCATTCACAACATCGTAGATACGTCGAATGGGTGTTTGAACAACAAGCAGCGGGCGGCGGACGGCGATTTTTCGAACAAAATTTTCTTCAGCGACACGCCGCTACTAAGCACATTTCTCACTCGGTGGGTATGTCAAAATACAAAATTGTAGTATTTGGGGTTCTGAGAATCCTCAAGTAATTAAAGAGAGACCACTACATCGACAAAAAGACAATGTTTAGTGCCTTTTTGGTGTGATTGAACCTTAGTTCTTCGAAAAAAAAACATTGGAATTACTGTTACCGTCAATTCGGACAGTTAGGGTCATATGATATGAAAAATACGACTTAAAGAATATAAGGCTTAAACAAGATGGTACCAAATTCCACACAACTCGATCAAATATGGTTTTAATTGTGGAACCCTTTGCGTGATGGTTAGTTCGTTGGACTATAATGCCAGAGGTTTTCGGTTCGATCCCTGTGTCTAAAGTTTTCTTCACTGGTACTCACTTTGCGAGAAATTGACAAATCCTCCAAAATAAATTCTTGTCATGAAAAGTGCTTTCCCAAATTATCCGTTCGAAGTCGGATTGAAAACTGTAGGTCTCCTTCATCCCTGACAACATTACTCGCACAAGGAAATGGATACTGTAATCCACTTGACCCTAGTTCTCAATTGGCTGTTGCACCAGCCTACTTATTAACTTCCCTAGGAAGTTATTGTAATGGGTCCGATTTGTCGAATTGAAAATGTTGACATTTCTCGACGTTTTAAGGTCCCTAGAGTCGAAATAAAAAAATACGTTTGTACGTCCGTACGTTCGCGACGTCGTTGTTATCGTTGTCCATAGCTCAAGAACCAGAAGAAATATCGGCTTCAAATACATTTTTGTTATACAAATAAAAGTGCAGAAGGATGCAGAAAGGGGTCTCAAGAAAATTAAGTGTGTGGTTTTTTTACCATAGCAATTTACATAAAAAGGCGACAATTTTGGTTAACCCTAAATATCTCACGAACCAATAACGCTAGAGGCTTGAATTTAATTGTATATTATATATTCTAACGTGAGACCAAACACATATATTTTCGGAATAAAATCCAATTAATGATTTTTTTATAAATTAAAAAAACTAAAAAAAAATGTTTTCATCCCGAAAATTGTACGAACAAAAACTGGTTTTATCTGCAAAACAATTTTGTACAAAAAAAAATTTCGTTTTTGATATCATGTCAAATTTCGAGAAAAATCGAATTGACAGTTTTTTACAAAAAATAAAAACCTAAAAAAAAAATAATACTAAAACTTGGTAAAAATTAACTTTCTACTCAAATAGCTTTTCAAAAATTCAAAATATTGTCTTCAAACTTTTGTTATTTGACAGAAAACGTTGTTTTCAATTTCAGTAGTTTTTTTTAATAAAAATCCAACAGTACGTTTTTTCATAAAAACATAAAAACTATAAAAAATACTACGCATTTTTTTTAAAAACTTATGTTCGGTTCTTGATATCTCTCAAATTAATTTCATCCATCCAATTTGTTAAAACTTAAGAACAGCTACTAGAATTGGTAAAAATTGGGTTTTGAATAAAAATCTCGCTAACGAAAATTAATTTTGAAATCAAAATATTTCATCATATGCAAATTTTTTTAATTTTTTTAGAAAAATTCAACTGACAACTTTTTTAACAAAACACGAAAACCTATAAACCTTTTAAGCAAGAAAAATCGACAGAACGGATGGGAAGTTATCAGTGTGGGTTGCATCCCATCCTCTTTTTACTTACGACATATAGGAACTACGATATATGGCAAGTTTTGCATTCGTGCAAATTTTCGAACTAGAGATTTTAATCAAGCATGATATTACGATGTTAGAGAAGTCGAAAAAAAGTGAGTCCTGCGATTCCCTCCGGTTGTTTTGTCTATCTGTCCACGCTCCTTCAGCCTAAGCCATTGGGTCGATTGAGTTCAAACTTGGAAGTTAAGGTTTTGAGCAGATACCCGTTATGCGTTTTTTCATTTTTTTTTTAAGATCAAAACTAACAGTGGCCCCCATACAATTTTTTTGGTAAAAAAACGAAAATTCGAATTTTCTCAATAACAAACCGATAGATTTTTTAAATTTTCTCTAAAATTTTAATTTTTAACTTGGGTTCTTTTAATAAAAAAAAAAAACATATTTGTGTATTGCAAACATTGATTTTTTTTTTTTCAAAATTCTATATCTCAAAAACGGGTCCATACTTTTTTACTAAGTTTAAATCTATATCGTATATTTACAATCACTAAACAACTGAATACCAAAAATATTAATTTGGTATGCATAATAAAAAAAATAATTAGAAAAAAACCGCTCTAACGATTTACAAAAAAAAAATTTAAAGAATCAAGAATTTTTTTATTTATAAAATGGCATTTAAATTTTTGAAGACAAACTTATTCTTCGGGTAAAATTTTGAATCTTAAAATAGTTTTTTTTTGATTATTTTAACTGTGCTTGAGCTCGAAAGAGCGCATTATTTTGACAAAATTGTAATTACATTCTTATCTTTCATCCAGATTAATGTATTTGAACATATTTATGTCTTTTTATAACAATAATTATTTTTAATACCATAGATGGCCGTGTAGCGCCACTGCATCGGATAAACGAATATGATATATTTAATTAATTTTTAAGTGTTTATCAAGAAGTATTATTTTGGTACCTTTGTATATGTGATTTTAAAATATTATTCCTTACGAATAATGTTGTTTCACACATATTTTCCTTGCCTTGCGCCAAAATAAAAGAATAAATAAAATAAAGTACAACTTTAAGAAACGGGCCAGAAAGAGTATATGTATTTTCCATAAGAATCACTTTTTCAAAGTATGCATACACATTATATCTGTAGGTATAGATGTATGTCTGGCGATCACCTTATAATTTAAACATACATGTTCTTCCTCCTGCTTATCTTCAGATAATTTACTTTCCATCTTAGTTCTTCTTATATTAAACTAAAATAAAGCTATCCAAAGGAAAAAGCTTCGAACGGACTAATTGAATACACAAACAATTGTTTTCGTTGAGTTGTATTTTTCATTTCCGGGATGAGTTGTGTCTTGGGATGAATCGGGCGTTTTGTTTTTGACAAGCCAAATGGCATTTATATCTTTGAAGACAAACTTATTTAACAGGTATATTTTTAAATCTTATATAGGTTTCTTAAACAGATTCTGCATTTTATTTATTTTTATTTTATAGTAAAAATAAACACCCACTCAAGTCCTTTCTGCATCTTTTAATGTTAGTATCTGTAAAACACAATTTATTTGAAGTCGATATCTCTGAGAGTTCCTGAGATGTATGTAAAGGCGTGGAAAAAGGTTCCCTAACTTAGGGACACAGAAATCTTTCTCTAAATCTATGATTTAGATTATATTGACCTTAAAATATCGGACTGATTACAATAACTTCCTAGTTTTGAGAACTATCATTGGTCTTTGCTTATTTGCTGATGGTTCCCAGTTTCCCACTTTATTAATTTTGGCGTTTTGTATTGGGCCCTACCATTGTGAAAAAATTTAACTTCAAGGATAAAAGAATATTTTTGTTTACCATTTATTTTAATTTTCAGAAACAAAATGACAACGAGAATTCATGTTAATGTACTGCCAATATTCATACATACATAAATTAAAATTGTTTCTTTTGTTTATATCCATCCTAATATAACATTTTTACTTTGACCTTCATTATTTTACTGTAGTGAAGTTAGCATAGTCAAAAGTTCTCCTGATGACGTCCTCTTCGTTCGTGTGTGTGTGTCATAAACTTGGTTGAATAAAACAAAATACAAAAATATTGCAAGACGACACCCTAAATATTGTAAAATACTTTTTACACGTAGCTTCGCAGACACATCAATCAACAAAGTAAATTGTGTCTACAATGGCAGACGAATAAAAATTACATTAAATATATTTTCCAAACCAACACTCACACAATAATCGAAAGACCTATGAAGCAAGGTCCCCTAATTCAATGTTATTCTTTACCCTAAAGGATATTATTATAAAAGCGTCATAAGGAGGTTTGTTTATAGGTAATATGAAAGTACACAAGTAATATTCGCAGAATTATTGTTTTTTGTGTCACCTATATACATACATACATAATGTACAAAGACCCGTATTTAATGTATACAATGTTTATTAATCGTCGTATTATAGAATTATCAAGTAAAGAAATCAAATAATATTACGTTCTTGCACAAAATGACCGATAACTAAACAACATAACTTACACCTTTAAAAATGTCATGCAAATTCTATACAAATAAATCATTCTATTAACATGGGAGGAAGGTTGTATCAATTAGCATGCAGAAACGTTTGAAAGGCAAGGTTTTATTTTGTATAACCAACCTGGTCATTTTAGCAAAAACAATTAGGTCGTTAGAACTTGGAGGATTCTGAAATGCAATGAGCAATTAAATAAAATGCACAACTGGGTCGCACGACCTTGTTCCTGTATGTAAAGAGTCTGTTTAAAGTACCTATATATGATTTAAGAATATACCTGTTAAATAAGTTTGTTTTTAAAGATATAAATTCCATTTGACTTGTCAAAAAAACCACGCGATTCATCCAAAACACAACTCGTCCTAGGACAACTCCTCCCGGAAAGAAAATTACTTGTAAGCATGCTTAACTAAAACAATTGTTTGTGTATTCAACTAGTTCGTTCAAAGCTTATTCCTTCGGATAGCTCTATTTAAGTTTAATATTAGAAGAACCAGGATGGAAAGTAAATTATCTGAAGAAAAGAAAGAGGAAGGACATGTATGTTTAAATTGTAAAGCGATCGCCCATTTGTTGTGTAGTTAGGCAGGTGTCTAAGACGAACAAAGAATAGTTAATTGGCGTGCTCAGCTTTATGCAGAGAGATAGATAAGGACATGTTTATGATGATAATGATGGAATGAAGTTTCGAAGGTACTTACAACAATCCAATCACATTCCTTCTTTCCTACAAGTTTTCATCGCAAACATGGAGTTATTACGTTCAGTTTATTTTTTTAGTTAAAGTTTAAACAAAAAACAAGCATACGAACAAGTACAAGAAACTGCTATTCATGTGTTGTTTGCAGACAGGCTCTTCTCCGTTTTAGATTTTAGTTATGAAGTCACACGTAAGCAATATTTGTAGAGGTTGTACGTTATACAGATATAATGTGTATACATACGTTCAAAAAGAGATTCTAATAGAAAATACATATACTCTTTCTGGCCCGTTTCTTAAACTTGTACGAAGTGTAACCAGGGGCGGATCAGTATGCAGATTTTCACTTAGGGATAACACTAGTGGAAATTTGTAACTGAAAAGTTCAAATTGAATTCAAGATAAAACGCATCATCCACACATGTTTTTTATATCGAAGTTCAAATCTGGACAGAAATTCAACTTTTAACGAATTTGATGCTCTGTCTGCCTCCATTCAAAGAATTGTTGCCCATTATCCTCACACTGAAATCGTCATTGCGGGCGATTTCAATGTACACAATTCTGCTTGGCTTCGTTATTCTGGCCAGTCAACACCGGAAGGAAGGTATTTTCAGATCTTTGCTGAGTTAAATCAATTAACTCATCTTGTCGATGAGCCAACTCCAATCCCTGACGTTGTAGGTCAATCCGCCAACACCCTAGACTTGTTTCTTACCTCTGACCCTAATAAATACACAATTAGTTTATTACCGCCTCTAGGCACATCAGACCATTGTATCGTATCTGCAAAATTCTCATGTCAAAAAAACCCAGTTTGATAAAACCAACTGGGACGGTCTCAATGAATTCTTCAGGACCTTTAACTGGTCACTATGGTTCCTCGATAGTGACGTGGATTCCAGCGCAGAAATGGTAACAAATTTAATTCTTTGTGGAATGAGAAATTTTATCCCGAATAGGGTGAAATCTATCAAACCCAAAGAGAACTCGTGGTTTGATTCGAGCTGTAAAGAGGTTATTAGGTTCAGAGATGTAAGTTTCCATTGTTATAAAGCCAAGCCGACTGAGGAAAACCGGAATAAGTTCAAACAAGCTAGAAATACATGTAATGGTCATATTCGACGAACCAAAATTTGGATGATCAGGAATTAAGGCAAAAAATACAACAATATCCCAAAGGTTTGTAAAAAACGTACGAAACACCACGTCATCCTCGGTTCAAACGCTCGTAACAATGACACTCCCTATGTAAGCTCGATTGATAAAGCCGATTTGCTTGCAGCACATTTTGCTTGTAATTCGACGCTACCGGATAGTGTCATGAGTCCTCCAGTTCTTGAGAGCGTAAATGGTTCTATGGGACGAATCTTCTTTCGCACTCGTGCAGTCGAAAGAGCACTGAAAGACCTTGACATACACAAATCCGCTGGCCCTGATAGTATTCCCCTATTGTTCTGAAGAGGTGTTCTTCATCGCTGGCAAAAACACTGTGTAAGCTTTTCCATCTGTCCTATTCTACAGTTCTCTTCCTGAGTGGATGGGAAACTGCATTTGTCCAGCCTGTCCCTAAAAAAGGCGAATCCTAGTCTCCCTCAAACTATCGTCCAATTGCATTTACGTCCGTTCTTTCTAAGGTCATGGAAACGCTGATTAATTTTCAGCTTAAGAAATATCTTGAAGAACGGAAGCTTCTTAATGACCGTCAGTATGGCTTTCGTAGCAATAGGTCCACTGGTGATCTCATGGTTCATCTCACCGAACAGTGGAACAAATCTTTACATCGTTTTGAAGAAAGTAAGATTATTGCACTTGATATTTCAAAAGCATTTGATAGAGTTTGGCACCAAGCTCTCTTATCCAAAATGCGTGCTTTTGGTATTGATGAATCCCTTCATCGTTGGATTAGAAATTACTTTTCGAACCGTTCAATACAAGTTATATTGGATGGTTTCAAGTCTGAAATTCATAAAATAAATGCTGGTGTCCCCCACGGCTCCATTTTGTCTCCGACTCTCTTCCTTACATTCATAAACGATCTTTTGTCTGTCACTTCCAATCCATTAAACTGTTTCGCTGACGACAGTACCCTCAGCTTTTCATATTCGTTTCTAGATTCACATCCTTGTCCTTCGGATGTCATTTAATTCTGATCTTGACAGCGTTGTCCAATGGGGAATCAAAAACCGTGTAGAATTTAATGCTTCAAATACTCAATGCTGTCTCCTGTCGTTAAAGCGTAACCCACCCCCGATGCCGCTATCCATGAGCGGCACTTGCATCCAGGAAACTAATCAACTTTCAGTACTCGGTATGAATATCACAGATCACCTCTTATGGAATGATCACATATTCGATATCGCCAAAAATGCTGCCAAGTGCTTAGGATTTCTCCGAAGATGCAAGAAATTTTCCACCCCTTCTGATCTGGCTATAATCTACAAAGCTTTTATCCGTCCAAAGCTTGAATATAATTCGCATATCTGGGCAGGTGCCCCCAAAACAAGTTTAAATCTCTTGGATAGAATTCAAAAAAGGGCTTTAAAAATGATTAGGGACAGAACTATAATCGAAACATTTACGTCGCTAGAACACCGTAGCAATGTTTCATGCCTTTCGTTGTTTTAAAGATATTTTTACAAACAATGTTCTGTCGAATTAGCCAGTTGCATTCCACCCCTTAAACGATTCAGCCGTAATACTCGCACTTCTATGAATGGTTATCAGTTTACCCTTGAGCTCAATTTCGGGCGTACTGTCAAGTATAGAGATTCTTTCTTAAATCGCACATCGAGAATGTGGAATGCTTTGGCCAACTCTGTTTTTCCCTCCCATTTTGATGTTCAGAACTTTAAGACCAATGTACACCGGTATCTCCTTTTAAATCCTTCCCTATTTTCCATCGTTGGTATTTACAATAGTTATTGTTATAAAAATACATATATATGTACCAAATGCATTAATTTGGATATTAAATAGGAATGTAATAACAATTTTGTCAAAATAGTTCACAGTTAAAATAATTAAAAAAATAACTATTTTAAGATTCAAAATTTTACCTGAATAAAAATTTTGATGTCGTTTTATAAATCGAAAAAACCTTTGATTTTTCAATTTTTTTTTTTTTCAAAATCATAAGACCGGTTTTTTTAAATAAATTTTTTTATATATACAATTTTCATATTGTTCGAAAAATATATTTGGCATGCAGTTTTTTAGTGATTGTAAATATACGCTCTACATTTGAATTTATTAAAGAAATGTTGACCCGTCTTTGAGATATAGAATTTTGAAAAATAAAATTCCATATTTTTTTTTTAATCCAAACAATACAAAATTGCACTTTTGGTAATCAAATATATTTGAAATCGGTGTATAAATTGCTGAGAAACGGTTCTACAACGAGCGGTACCTTTCCTGAGCAATACAAAAACATATTTTTCTTATTAAAAGAAGCCAAATTAAAAAATACACTTTTAGAGGAAATTAAAAAAAAATCTATTGCTTTGTTTTTGAGAAAATTCGAATTTTCGTCTTTTGACCAACAAAATTGTATGGGAGCCACTGTTAGTTTTGATCATAAAATAAAATTAAAAAATGCCTAACGCGAATCTGCTCAAAACCCTAACTTCCAAGTTTGAACTTAATCGACCTAATGGTTAAGGCTGTAGAAGCGTGGAAAGACAGACAAATACCGGGACCCACTTTTTTCGACTTCTCTACCATCGTAATATCATGTTTGATTAAAATCTCGAGATCGAGATCCTATATGTCGCAAGTAAAAAAAGAGGAAAATGACGACTATTTGAGGCATTGGCTGTGTTATTTACTATCACAGTTTAAGGTTTTAAATTGTCAAAAGATCATAAACATTATTAATTCATAGTGTGATGGTAGATAAGTTAGACTTTCACATTGCCAGACTTTCTTGTAGCATACTGCAAGATTAATAACCACCAAATTGTAAAAATACGTACCCTTAAAGTTTGTTTAACTACACGCTTTAACTTAGTCCAGTTGATCACAAGAAACGCATACAATTTTATCTTATTGGGTTTTTGAAGTTTCATAAAAACATCTAGAGGTGTGATAGGAACTTGCTTAATCGAAAATGACGATGCGATGGTGGAATTGTTACGCTGAATGAATTGTGCTATCAAACTATAAATAATGATTTTTATGGACGAAATTATAGAACTTATTGAAGATATTTTGCCATCCATACAAATTTGCAAATATTGATAATTTTCTGGATCTTATAATTTAAACTTTTTGTTGGTCTTGTAACGAATTGAAAACCTACAACAACCACAAAAACCTGGTAAGAAATGGTTTTTGACCCAAAAATTATAAAAAAAAGAAATATTGACTTCAAACATAAACGTTGCTAATTAAATATTTTGAGGCTTGGTTATCATGACCAGGGCCGGACAATGCATATGTGCAAGATGTGCAAATACACAGGGCGCACAATTCTGGGGGTGCATTACCAGGAGAAAGAAAATGTAATTTGATCTTGCGCAAACAAATATGAACTACTACTATTTGCCATTTTTTAAACACAAACGTTCTTAAAATAATCTAGAAAAATCATTCATCACAACTGTCCTAAGTTATCTCTTGCGCACTAACTAACATCACTTTCGTTGTTGCATTCAATGAAAATTTAACTCAAGATATCGCAGAACTAAAAATCCTACCTACCTATTTTCCAAATATTTCTACCCGTTCGTACAAGAGAAAAAAAGAAAAACCTAAACACAAAAAAGTTACATGCTAAGATTTATTTCCTGCACACTGAGTCCCAAACTTAACACAGAGAGTATGACAACGCAAAATTCTTATTGATATTGTCATATTGAACCGTATGGGCTAGAACATGCAAGTTTTCTTATTGCACACTGCATCTGTGTAATGCCTGCTTACAGGAGATGAAATATTTAATAGAATAGAAAAGGAGTGCACAAATTAAAGAGGGATGATTTTATGTGGAGTCGTTCTTGCGCAGGCAGTTTTATTTTTGAAAGTTAACGACTGTTGTAAAGGCTACTTTCAATGAGTCTTGTGTAGAATGCAGATTGTGTCAATTGTTTTTCCCTTTTTTGGTTAATTAAGATTAAATAAATAGCTATCAGTTTTTAATAGAAGTGACGTATTTTATGACAAGAGAAGACCGGATTGTGGCTGATTTTAGACACGCTTGAATTACATGCGATATGATAATGGTTCGAATATGACATTAAAAGAAGCGGGTGTTCAGAATCGAATTCGAACCCTGGAACCAAGAGCATTTTTCTTTCAATGTTGCTGCAATTCCTTTACTTTAGTGGTTAACTTGGTGCTCATAATATGCAGTTAAATTTTTCGATACAATTCAATGTTTGTATAACTTTTTTTCAAGTTCCACAACGAGGTAGGATATTTATAAGAAAAAAATTCCAAGTCTTACTTTGAAACCCCTTTCTGAGACTAAATGAGAGCAGGTTAGAAGCATGGAGGCCTTTAAAACAAATTTAGAAGAAACACATTAAGCCCTTATAGAAATAGGAAATCAAGAGGCAAAAAACATTGCGGAATCGTTAGGAAATAAAATGTTTGATTTAACATTTATTTGCTGCCTTGAAAATTTTGTTTATGTTTTAGAAAATATAAATAAAACTAGTAAATATTTGCAAAGTCCGTCCGTTTATCTGTCAACTCGTATACAAGTTTTAGAAAATTACAAAAACAGTTTATTTTAATGCGTTCCGATGAAATTAATGAATAGGTTTGTTCTATTAACCGAGCGTATCCCTAGAAATACTAAATATGTTCCCTGAAGCTTTATCATTGCGATTTAAACGGAGAAAGGGACTTTATATTGATGAATGTCCAGAAATTATATTAGACCCAAACAAGACAAAGATTTAAAGTCAATTTTTTTTTCAAAATTCTCAAAGAAGCTATTCAATCAATTACAGAAAGGTTTGAACAGCTTGATACATATAACATCAATTTTTAATTTTTACGAGTAAGTAACATAAGTGAATGTTTAAAAAAATAAAAATGTACGTGCCTTATTCTTAATTTGCAGAATGTTATAACATTGGGTAGAGAGGTTAAGATGGAGAAAAATTTTTCCAAGAGTTAACCGTAATATCCCCTCTTGTTACACCACAAAGCTCAAGCTTAGATGTGTTCAATTTTCCGAATTAAGTAATTGCTCTTCAAATCCCAAATAAAATCTCGGTCACGGTACATTCAGGAGAACGTAGTTTTTCTAAACTTAAATTTATTAAAAATTATCTTAGGACAATTATTATTAAATTCTTTAGACTTTGGTGATCTCATTTCTGAATTTGCAAAATGTAAGGCCAGAAAAGAAAGTTTCCAAGTTTAAACGTTTCCCCTCTACTCATTTCATCGCTGCGTTTTAGTTTATGGTTTAGGGTTACTTGGGATGGTTGGGATACTTGGGATACCTCTTTAACAAAAAACGCACTGAAAGTCTACCTCCTGGGTAATGTAGGAAAGGCTTATGCTTGTGTATCAGTTTATGTGTGAAAATATAAGAAATTGGCGCCCCAGGGCCCAAGTTTGCCTGGGGTCGGCCCTGATCATTACTCTAGCAGTTTCGAAGAATTCGTATTGCTGTTTCCTAATTTTATACTCGTTTGTCATGTCCTTGTCGTGTTCGATGAAGATGCGTTTGGGTCGTCGGAGAAATTGGCAGAGATTGTCTGCGGCCGGTTATACCAATTTATTTAATAATTTGTATTAATTAATGGTAATTCTTTTTTTTATAATTTTCATTGAAAAACTAATTTGGTTTCAGCACCATGAAAATAATAGACATTAATTAAAGTACAATTCACAATGAGTTGATGTTGAAGAATCAGCATGTGGCTAAACGTCAAATTGCTGTTTAGGTTGGTTATAATGTAGGATAATGTTTCATAGGTTCACAAGTAGGAGTAAATGTTTGACCTGAGGGGTAGGTTACATTGCACGAGTTATAACTTACGCCCAAAGAATTGCCAACACAAAAAATGTGCTCATCTAACCATTATTTAGTGCAGTGTTAGTAGTTAGTAACAAATAAAACGAACTACTTAATTGGAATGATGTGCTACGTGAAATACAGATTAGAATTAAAGAGAACTCCTATATCTTAAAAACTATGAATGCGATGTATAGAGTATTGCGATATTTTGTAATTAAAAAAAATAGAAGTGGGAACGTTTTTTAAGAGAAATGAGACTTTTAATTGGATTAAGGTTTAGCACGTTCTTTTTGCACCAAATGACAAAACTTGTAATATCTTCTTTAAGTTGAAACCTATCGTTTATAGATCTTATGTTTTTAGAGATTTTCATATAATCTGCATACATTAAAATGTTACTGAATCGTCCACAAAGGGGTACATTATTGATAGCTAAGATAAAGAGCAGAGGTCCTAAATGACTACCCTGTGTAGCCCCTGATTTGGTCAGAGAAAGTACTGCTGATTTGGTCAGAGAAAGCACTGCTGGATATAACTTGAATAGACCTTTTTTGAACAAGATGAAATAATGTGATAAAGCGGAAACCCCATTCTGAGCTTATATATGATAATATCATAAGTTAGTTGGTCAAATGCTTTACAACAATCAGTGTAAAAACAGTCCAGTTCGTGACCGAGTTCTAAGGGAATTTGAACAATTTTTCAAAAATGCAAGTAAATTAGTAATTGTTTTTGCATAAAACCATGTTGTTACATACACTATTCTTGCAGTTAAAATTTCAACCATCAAAAAAAAAAACTTGTTTAAAAAGTTTGAGAATACAGGACAGTTTAAAAATTGGCCAGACTTATTACATTCATTTTTTAAAGACTGGTGTAGTAAATGCCTACTGTTCTACATTTTTTTTAAGAGAATTGTAGGAATGCCATCTGTACCAGAGGAGTAATTATCTTTAAGTAATGCCAAGTAATGCAAGATTTTTTCTTACGTCATTTAAAAATTATTAAAGGTTGTCTGGGAACAGTCTCGCAAGTATAGAAAGAAGTTCTCATCTATTTTAACAGGAGTGTCTATGAAAGATTGCTGAAAGTTTTTAGCAAACGCGTTACAATTTTCTTTAACTGACTTGTCTTTATTATAAGTAAAATTTATACTGGATAGCCATCAGATTTCGGTTTTATATTAAAAAATTAAAAATTCGTTTATTGTCAAGCTTAAAGAACTTTCCATTTTACAAGATATTGGGCATATGAATAATTCGAGAAACATTTAAATTCTTCAATAAGGGTAACATATATTTCATGATATTCAGCTGACATGGTCTTAATAAGATTTTTGTCAAGTCTTGTTTCTCTTGTTACGAAGCATTTAAAGCTCTTTCGTGTACCAAGGATGGCAAAAACTGGAATATTTGGATATTTTAAGAGGAGGATTCCAATACATTGTAAAAGTATGAAACTACAACGTCATTTAAAATTGTTCTCAATACGAAAAGTAGATAAATGGTCAGAAAGTTCGTGGAAATTAGCTTTCCGAAAGCCAATAGAACATGAACAGTCATACGAATTACTATTTTTTTGTAAAAAAAAATTACTATTTTTTAGTAGAAAGAAAAACTTCGAGAAGGATATAGCAGAGTTTGATTGAACTACTGCCGTACTTAAAGAACTTAACCATTCATACACCTAAGTTGCTGTAAGTCCGTAAACATAATATGGTCTAATAATAGAAGCTCCTGTTTAGACGAACTCAGTGATACTTCTAATTAAGACTCGTCTCTTGATGTTACCAGTTAATATACCGAACGTTAAAGTCACCTAAAATAAGTTCAACAAAAGCTTAGCCTGGGCTTTTTGGAGGAATGAAGACATTTTAAACAATTACATCTTTTGACTGCAGCAATATTTAAACGCATATAATTTCAATTTTTAGGTTAAAAGTGAATGCTATGGGAGTCGTACAAATATTTTTTCGAAAGGGTGATTTTTTTGAGGTTAGGATTTTCATGCATTAGTATTTGACAGATCACGCGGGATTTCAGGCATTGTGTCAAAGAGAAAGATGCTCAGTATGCTTTGACATTTCATCATGAATAGACTTACAAACGAGCAACGCTTGCAAATCATTGAATTTTATTACCAAAATCAGTGTTCGGTTCGAAATGTGTTTCGCGCTTTACGTCCGATTTATGGTCTACATAATCGACCAAGTGAGCAAACAATTAATGCGATTGTGACCAAGTTTCGCACTCAGTTTACTTTATTGGACATTAAACCAACCACACGAATGAGTACAGTGCGTACAGAAGAGAATATTGCGTCTGTTTCTGAGAGTGTTGCTGAAGACCGTGAAATGTCGATTCGTCGCCGTTCGCAGCAATTGGGTTTGTGTTATTCGACCACATGGAAGATTTTACGCAAAGATCTTGGTGTAAAACCGTATAAAATACAGCTCGTGCAAGAACTGAAGCCGAACGATCTGCCACAACGTCGAATTTTCAGTGAATGGGCCCTAGAAAAGTTGGCAGAAAATCCGCTTTTTTATCGACAAATTTTGTTCAGCGATGAGGCTCATTTCTGGTTGAATGGCTACGTAAATAAGCAAAATTGCCGCATTTGGAGTGAAGAGCAACCAGAAGCCGTTGAAGAACTGCCCATGCATCCCGAAAAATGCACTGTTTGGTGTGGTTTGTACGCTGGTGGAATCATTGGACCGTATTTTTTCAAAGATGCTGTTGGACGCAACGTTACGGTGAATGGCGATCGCTATCGTTCAATGCTAACAAACTTTTGTTGTTGTTGGTGGTAAGTTGGCCACCAAGATCATGCGATTTGACGCCTTTAGACTATTTTTTGTGGGGCTTCGTCAAGTCTAAAGTCTACACAAATAAGCCAGCAACTATTCCAGCTTTGGAAGACAACATTTCCGAAGAAATTCTGGCTATTCCGGCCGAAATGCTCGAAAAAGTTACCCAAAATTGGACTTTCCGAATGGACCACCTAAGACGCAGCCGCGGTCAACATTTAAATGAAATTATCTTCAAAAATTAAATGTCATGGACCAATCTAACGTTTCAAATAAGGAATCGATGAGATTTTGCAAATTGTATGCGTTTTTTTTTTTTAAAGTTCTCAAGCTCTTAAAAAATCACTGTTTAAAAGCTCTTAAGACTCCACCACTTACTGAATTTGATTTATCCACGTGACGATATGTTATAAAAAGACATAACTTCTAACATTGCTGGTTCTTATGCTATTAAAACACATCATCATCCATAATATGTATATGAATATTCCGTCTGCCTTTTATCCTTTAGAAATCGCGCATAATGCCAATAAAGCCAATCACATTGACATCACTCGTCCTCGTCGTCGTCGTTGTTCATTCTTTAAAACGCGTTTGTCATAGCCGGGAGACATCACACAAAAAAGAAAGAATTGATTGAAACTTTCTATTTTTTTTCTTTCTTTTCTTTTTGAGAGTCATGCATATCCTGTTTCATCAAAAATGACACTTTCCTTTTGAATTGCAAAACTTTGTCCTTCTATACCTATTTCGATATTTCCTCATTTCTTTTTGTCCTCGCTCTTTCTTTCGTTCGTTCGTCTATTGCCAAGAGGGCACTCCAGTGAACAAATCATAGTGTGTATGACAAAAAAAACATCGTCACAATCTCTCTCCTTATCCATTCAGAAGCCATTTATAATGTGTCGTCAATGAGATCCTTCTAAATGCTATGCATACTCTACTCGCTTATAAAACGAAAATCCTTTTCAAAAAGACATACAAACATCTGGATTGCACAAGCAGCGAGTTGTTGCCATTAACCTACACACAAACACACACACTAAGAAACAAAAAATAAAATTCCTTACCATCCATCGTCACATATCCAATAGTGCGGGATCACTTAAAAGTGCACATTGGAAGGATGCAACAAAACCACCACATAATACATATACATCCTGGGTCATACATTATAACAAAGGACTTAAAATGATACAAAAATTCAACAACAAAAAAATGAAGAACCATACGAAAAAATATATATCTTTTTTATCTATCAAGACCAGGAAGGATATATAGAAGAGCTTCCTCTTCATTTTAGTGAATGGTGGCGATGGCTGGCGGTGGACAACTCATGTGCGAAATTTTCCCATTGATAAAGCCACAAAGGATAAGCCATTGCCCGCTTAAGCCATCACACACAGGATATAGAAAAATACAAAAAAAAAGAAAATACAACCACTCTACTATACGAGTATAATATCCACTTCCACTTCGACTCTCTTTCTCCATATGGAAGGTAGAACACGCGTGCCTGGCAAGAAAAGGATGTTTTGTAGTGCTTCTTCTGTGATGCCTTAACAAAATGATAGAAAAATGGGTTTGTTAGTAAGCACCATTTAGCCACCTATACACCTTAACTGTATCATGTCGAACCATAACCAACCAACCAACGAACGAACCAAACCAACCGAAGATGACGATCCAATATGAAAGTAAAGCCACACTATCAAAAAGGATAATACTACGATTTTTGTCTTCTTTTTCCTTTATTCCTTTACATCATCATAAATTGCTCTAGTTGACACAAGAGAAGATCCTACAGCCCCCTTCTAAACTCCGTCATCATAACGAAACGTGAAGGGTGGAGCAGGAGGTTTTCGGAAAAATCTAAAGAATTTTCTTCTTGTGCTGCCAGTATAGATATGAGACATTCTTGAGAAGTCCTTTTGATCGATTGAAAACTTGTATTGTCATCCATCTTTTTGTTTTTAATTTCTTTTTGCTTTGAAAAAGTGAAATATATGAACAAAGAAGTTGAGCAAATGAACAATTTTATAATGTTCCGTCATCAATTTATAAAAAATACGTCTTTGTAATGTGTCGTCTTATATTTTAGCTACCACGTAATTTAGTTGCGATCGTTTGTAGCTTTTAAACCGCCAATTTGTATCCTGCTTAAAAGAATACAACAAAAGAAAATGGAGTGCGGAAGACATTTCCAAGTACGGTCAACTACAATCGACTAGAAATAATGTCTTGTTTTTAAAAAATGCTTGTTGCTGATTCGTTGTAAGATTATGAATATTATTTTGAAAACTTTTTAACTGATAAAAGTTGTTTTTGATAATACAACAGTTGAACTTTTGTTCTCCATTTAATAAAATTTTAAGCATTTACAATTTTTTGAAAAGCAACGTTGAAAACCTGGATGATTTAAATTTTCTTATCTCAATTTTTTTAAACACCTCCCAAGATCCTTTTTAAGTTCTATTCTGAAAGGTAGTTGTTATACATTTGATTCGGAGCCTCTACAAAATTGTTTAGGAATATATTTTAATCGAGTTAGTGTGCGGACACTCATGATACCATGGGTTACTAAAATTAAAAACCTAAGAGACTTTATGTTGCTTCTTCAAAACGCAGCGTTTTTTTGTAATAAAAATAAAGGGTTATCCATTTCGCGGTTTCAAAAGTAAATTTAAATATAACATATATTAAATATTTTGTTCATGATATATATTTTTTATTTTAACAAAATAAGCCATAATGTGCCGTAAAATAGTCCTTACTCCTGAAACCGATGAGGAATCCACACATTGAGTCTTCGGCAACACTTTCGCTTACAAATAAAAATTGAAATCTGAAAAAGTATGATAGACACAAGAGTTACCAAATTCTACAATATTTATATAAGAGACTCAAACAAAATTAAACATTCTAACCGCAGTTAGATCCTTTGAGAAAATATATGCAAAATATGGCCGGAAGAAAGTATAACCAATGAGGGGAATCTCATCATAGTTTGCTCGATCCTAAAAAAAAAGACATACTAAACTGCACCAATTACAGAGGAATCAGTGTCCTGAACATCCTGTATAAGATGCTTTCTGGCGTATTATGCAAACAACTGAACCCATTCATCGACAACTTGATAGGCCCATATCTATGTGGCTTCAGAAGACGAACATCCACAATTGCATTCAGATAGATCTTTGAAAAAACCCTAAAAGTTCAAATCAATATCATCTAAAGGCTGCATATGACAATATCTATAGAGAAGAGCTTTACAGAGCAATGTCTTGTTTCGGCATCTCTTCAAACTTTAATGACGTTGGGACTGAACGCTGCTCCATAAAGATTGGAAAACATCTCAGCAAAGCCTTTGATGTCAAAAAAGTTTTAGACAAGACGATGAACTGTCATAAGACTTTGGTAGATCAAAGCCTAATGTGAGAGGTGTGTTTTTCAAAAATTGCTAAGGAAGATGGGTTAAGTGGTCATCAAGGAAGGATATTGAACGAAGACGTCTTGGGCAAAATGTAATAATGGACAGCTGAGGTAGTTGAGAACTTTGTCTACTAAGGCACTGTTGTAAATTTGGACAATGACAAGAACGGTGAAATCAAACGGAGAATAACTCTGCCAAATCGCTTGGAATTCAATTGAGTAGTAAAGTTCTCTCTCTAGCATCTTAAGTCACCCTATATAAGAAACTCAACAACTCGGTCCTCATTTATTACGCTGAGGCATGGATCTTGTCAAGGCAAGATGAAACCGTCTTAGTATGCTTAGAAAGAAAAATTCGAGTGATTCCCGCCCATAAATATATGTAGATAAAGAGTGGAGAAAATACAACGGCGAACTTTGCGGGCTGTACAGCGACAGAAGAATAAAAGTCAAATGACTTGAATGGCTGGGTCATGTAGAGCGGATGGACATCAACGCCACAGCCCTAGTGGCACATGCAGGTTGGAGAGAACATCAACCAACTTGGTCTGCCAAACTGGAGACAGTTAGCTAAGGACCAAGCTGGCTGGAGGCGTATGCTGGTTGAGACCTTGGTCCATCGAGGGCTATAGAACCTTTTTTTATAATAAGTGAAAACTAAAAGGGTTTTGCATACCCTTAATATGCCAAAGATACCGCGTGAGCATTAGTAAAAGAGGGAAAAGTTAGATAAGAGGTGCGGTGTACATTGATTTTGAATTCCTAAACATTGCACTGATAGGGAAAGATACTAAAAGATTAGGGTAGTACGACTAAAAGATTAATCTCTGTACTTTATATTACGGCCGAAGTTGGGCTCAAGGGTAAACTGATGGGCAGTCCTAGAAGCGCATATATTACGGTTAAATTAGTTAAGGGGAATAATGCAACTGGCTATTTTATTAGAGCAAAGTCGGTTAAAATAACGGTAGAAAAGGGTAAGACAAGAAACTTTACGACTATGTTCGAATGGCGTAATCGTGTTGATGATATTAATGTCACCAATCATTTTAAGAGCTCTTCTTTAAAAACACCAGCCCAGAGATGAGAGTTATATTCAAATTTTGGACGTAAGTATATAGGTTTTGTAGATTGTAACCACATCAGACGAAGAGAAAAATTTCTTGCAACGTCTCAAAAAACCTAAACATCTGGTCGCATTTTTGGTGAGAAGAGTGGATGCTGATGCACATTCCAAAAATGTCTAGATTTTCAGTTTCGTTGATGCAAGTGGTGTATCTCGCTTTAACAATACAAGACAGCATTGGGTTTCCGAAGCCTTAACTTCCACATGGTGGAATTTAATGAGCAGTTCCACATCCAAAGAGGAGGGTTATGAGTCTAGAAACGAATATGAAAAGCTAAGAGTGCTATCGTCAGCGAAATAATGTATTAGATTAAAAGTAGCAGAGAGGAGATCATTTACAAAAATGAGGAAAAGGGTCGGACACAAAGCGGAGCCCTGGGGCACACCAGCATTTGTTTATAGGTTTCAGACCTGAATCCGTCCAAAAGAACTTCTATCGAACGGATCGAAAGACAATTTCTAAATCAACGATTGTTCAATACCAAATGCACGCACTTTTGATAAGAGAGCAATTTGCCAAACTTTATCAAATGATTTTGAAATAACAAGTGCAATAATCTTACTTTCTCCAAAACGATGTAAAGATTTGTTCCACTGTTCGGTGAGATGAACCATGAGATCACCAGTGGACCTATTGTTACAAAAGCCGTATTGCTTCCGTTCCTCAAGTTATTTCTAAAGCTCATAATTAATCAGGGTTTCCATGACCTTAGAAAGAAGGGACGTTAGTGCTATCAGTCGGTAATTTGCGAAGAAAGATGATAAACCTTTTTTTGGCTGAACAAATGTAGTTTTCAACTAATCGAGTCCAGAAGAAAGGAATAGACGGAAAATCTTTGCTAGCGTGAAAGAACACCTCTTCAAAATAATAGCGGGAATAACATCCAGACCAGCCGATTTATGAATGTTGAGATCGTTAAGAACTCTCGCCACAGTACGAGTACGAAAATAGATTGGTCCCATAAAATCATTTACGCGTTCAAGAACTGTGGGAGCCATGACACTATCTGGTAAGGTGGAATTTTTGGCGAACTGCCTTGCAAACAAGTTAGCTTTATAAATAGAGGTAACAAAAGGAGTAATTCTTGCCTCTAAACATAAAAAACCGTTTTTTCAAGTGATAATGAAATTGGTATTATATGTAAATAATCCAAGTCGAAACCGTTTGTTTTTGTCAAGTATTGCTGCTTTTATTCCTAATGGACTAAATTTTCCTAGATACACTCTAAATAATTGAATTACGTTCATTTTTAGTCCAAATCCCGTCCTTATACACTAATTACTTCAAAAAGCTCGAACATTTAGGAAACACTGGTCTACAAAATTAATATTTCTGTCTGTTGCCGCGAATTTTGTAATTGATAGCACTTACTTATGACTTGTTTGTTTCAAATTTAATGTTAAAATTTTAAGCGCCTCATGTGACTTTGGTTTTGATTTCTTATCATTGCAGCCTGTATATTAATTTATAGTAGATGTATTTTAAGGTAAGTAGTTCAAAAAGACGTTGTTTAAAGAACCGAGAATAGTTTTGCTACATATGCGGAAAATATGTGTTACACAATCATAAAAAAGTTATATCAGAGTTTGTTAAAAATAGCTATTTTGAGTATTTTGGCATCCTCTTGGATAAAAATGAGAAGTGCTGGGCTCCCAATTGTGTTTGTACGTCGTGTGTTGAATATTTAAGATTAGTAAAAGAAGTGTCTTCAAGTTTGAAACACCGACTATTTGGCGAGAGCCACGAAATCATCCCGACGACTGTTATTTTTGTAGCGTGAATATAAAAATCGAGCTAAATGGCAGTACCCAAGTACTAGTTGTGTTCAACGGCCAGGGCAGCGTTCACCTGACTCTCCAGTGATTAAAAATATATATGAACCCTTAAAACAACACTTTGAAAAACCAAGCTCAACACAAAATGATACTGTTGCTGATGCTGACAAGGTATGTCACATGAGTCAAAATGCTTTTCCCAAAAGGAGTTAAATGATCTAAACAAGCTTCAGAACTGCTAGCATCAAGATTGAAGGTTAAAAACATGCTTTCCTCAGATACTAAAATAACTTTTTATTGTGAGAGAGATAAAGAATTACGGTGTTATTTTTTCGAAGAAAACGATATTACGTTTTGTTCAGATATCAAAAACTCATTGTTAAAAATGGGCTTAAAAAAATACGAACCAAAAGGCTGGCGTTTATTCATTGACAGCTCAAAACGAAGCCTAAAATGTATTCTTTTACATAATGGAAACAAATATGCTGGGGTACCTATTGCTCACAGTAACATTTTGCTAGTTTTGAACAAAATTAAATACAATGAACATAATTGGCAAATTTGTGTCGATTTAAAAATGGTAAACATTCTTCTCGGTCCAGTGGTTACACTGAATAGCCCTGGATAAGGAGAAACTTGCCGTTGAGAGAAAATATGGAGCCTGGAAAGAAAAACATGGTCCAGAATTCATGACAAAATTATCCTTCCACATATAAAACTGGGTATCGTTAAACAGCTTGTTAAATCACTTGATAAAGACGGGAACTGTTTTGTTTTCATCTGCCAAAAATTTCCTCGGGTCACTATGGAAAAGATTAAAGCCGGAATTTTTGATGGCCCCCAAATCAGACAACTGACGAAAGATATATAGTTTATAAAATCTATGCCTGAGTTAGAACTAAAGGCTTGGACAGCTTTCGTCTCTGTAATTCAAAATTTTCTCGGAAATAAGAAATCCGGAAATTATATTGAACTCGTAGAAGACTTTCTGCTACAGTTAAAAAATATGGGGTGCAATATGAGCATAAAACTCCACTTCCTGCACCTGGACAGGTTTCAATAAAATTTAAGAGATATGAGCGAGGAGCAGGGAGAACGTATGCATCAAGACTTACGCGTCATGGAAGAACGCTATACCAGGGTTTTTGGGATAAGGACATGATGTCTAACTATTATTGGTCTGACTATTAATGCGTCACTTTACATAGTCTTCACATAACCGAAAAGCTTTAAAACGAAGTTTTTTAGGACTCAACGATTAATTCTTTCTAATAAAGTTTTTTTTTAATAAATTCGTGTTTTTTCTGTTTAATACCTACAAAGCTGAATCTTAGAAACTAGAGAGAAAATATCATATCATGAGTAGTCAGCAACAACTAAAATTTCTTTGGCAACAGATGAACTGTTAGTGTAATTATTAAAAAATCATATAAAACTCACCGCAAAGTAAGATTTACTGGATTTAGCGCAAGATCTTCTTGTATTTAAACGATTAGTTAATGAACTATTAAAAAAAGTTTAATTTTATTTCTTGTTTTTCTTCAAAAATTTATATTTTCTGTAACATTTTTGTGTTACACTTTCCCTACAAATCATTTTCCTTAAACAAAATATATCCTTAGTAATTCTATGGCGACATGTTTTCAATGTTTTTGGTTTTTTCCTTCAGATTTTAAAAACATGAGTTCAAATAAAAATTAGTGAAAATATTTAAAGAGTTTGAGGTAAAATTTCGTATGAAAATCCTTCCTACAAATCAAATAAATTTAATTCATTACATTGATTGTACATTGATTTTAAATTCCTGGTGCACATTCGGTAATGCCAGTGCCACTAATAGATAGTGGAAAGGGAGGCATTGGGTTTGTTTTCGAAGCATTAAACTCCACACGGTTTTTGATTACCCATTGTACAATGCTGTTTAGATCGGAATTTAATGAGCTTATCATGTTTTGCCGTTGCAGTTCCACATCCGAAGAGGAGGGTTGTTAGTCTGGAAATGAATATGAAAAGGTAAAAGTGCTACAGTAAGCGAAACAATGTATTGGATTCGAAGTAGCAGGCAGGAGGTCATTTATAAAAATGAGAAAAAGTTTCGGAGACAAAACAGAGCCCTGGGGCACACCAGCATTTATATATGGGTTTCAGACCTGAATCCGTCCAAAACAACTTGTATTAAACGGTTCGAGAGAAAAATTTCTAATCCAACGATTGTTCAATACCAAATGCACGCATTTGTGATAAGAGAGCAAGATGTCAGACTTTATTAAATGCCTTTGAAATATCAAGTGCAATAATCTTTCTTTCCTGAAAACGATGTAAAGATTTGTTCCACTTTTCGGTGAGATAAACCATGAGATCACCAGTGGACCTATTGCTACGAAAGCCGTATTGCCGGTCATTATGCTTCCGTTCCTCAAGATATTTCTAAAGCTGATAATTAATCCATCCATGTGTTTCCATGACCTTAGAAAGTCGGTAATTTGCGGGGGAAGAAGATAAACTTTTTTTTGGCTGAACAGAAGAATAGAATAGACGGAAAATCTTACGCAGTGCTTTTGCTAGCGTGGAAGAACACCTCTTCAGAATAATAGCGGAATACCATTCAGACCAGCCTATTTATGAATGCTAAGATCTTTAAGAACTCTCACCACAGTAAGAGTACGAAAACAGATTGGTCCCATTGAATCATTAACGCGTTCAAGAACTGGTTGAGCCATGACACTATTTGGTAAGGTCGTAGTTTTGGCGAACTGACTTTCAAACAAGTTAGCTTTATCAATAGAGCTAACTAAATGCGTAAGTCTTTTTAGTAAGTCTTGTTTTCAAACAGAAAAAAACGTTTTCTGAAGTTTTTTCACGTGTTAATGAGATCATTATTATATATGTATGTAAATAATCCAAGTCAAAACCGAGAAAACCTTTAATTTTTTTCAGGTATTGCCGGTTTTATTCCTAATGGACTAATTTTTACCATCCTAAATGCATTCTAAAAAACTAAATTACGTTCATTTTAAGCCCAAATCCCGTTCCTATACACTAATTATTGCAAAAAGCTCGAACAATTAGGAAACGTTGAATAATAACTATTCAAAAATCATAAACAAATCACTGAAAAGTCAGTTTTACTGGATTTAACGCAAGGTCTCCTCGTATTTAAATGACAAAGTTAATGCACTATGAAATAATTTTATTTTATTACTTGTTTTTTTTTTGTCGAAGATTAATATTTTCTGTAACATTTTTTGTAACAATTTCTTAAAAATAATTTTCTTTAAATAAAATATATCCTTAGTTATTCTATGGCAACATGTTTTTAATGCCTCTTGCTTTTTCCTTCAGATTTTAAAAACATGAGTTCAAATAAAAACTAGTCAAAATATTTAAAGATTTTGAGGTACAATTTCGTATGAAAATCCTTCCTACAAATCAAATGAATTTAATTCCATCATTACCTATGTCATTTCTCAATGAAACAAAGCTTAATATAACTCCATATGCGTATAGCCTCATATGTACAAATATACAACCTTTTCATACATTTAAGTCATGTCACACATATGCATGTATGTACATTCATCTCATACATATATACATAATATGATTTATATTGTTACAAAATAATCTCGTTTTTATGGTTCAGTTGCAACATCATTAAATTAATCACTTTTTTGGTTTCGGCTTGGCTTAATCCTTGATTCTTGTTCTTCATCATATCCATTGCCGCCCTATATGTGCCCTTATAAATGAGTGGGCAATTAAATTTTATGACCAACACATATCCGTACAGAAATATATATATGTACCTATGTAATGTAGGTACATTTATACAAACACACATAACAAATAACTGTATATAGCTAGAGGGACTATATATGTAGATAAGTATATACCAACAGGGAGTCAAAAGCAGGCGAAAACGAAAACAGCGAGAAGAGAATCGGCTAGAACACACATGAGGCCAAAAGTTGCTGGTTTGGCATTTGTTGAAAACGCTTTTGTTAAACGCCTCTGCCGCTTAAGCAGCAAAATTAGTTGCGGCGGCGGCTCGGCTATACCAACGAACTCTCTACACACGAACCAACAACAACAAAGAGAATGCTGAACAGAAGTGTAGATGGTTGCTTTTGGTGCAGAACATCGCCATGCCACCAGAACCAGGACCAGAGTCCAGGATGCAACTCTGCCTTGAGCAATCTGCAAGGGGTAAATTCTGCAGTATGCAGCAGAATTTTATGTTTTTTTTTTATTTTACGAGTTCGACAATGGCGACTTGTGTTTTCAACTCTTTTTTTTTTTAAATGGACGTAATAAGGGCATCATCAGTAATAAAGTCCTGATTAATGCCTAAAGGGCGGGCGACTAGAGATTTTCCACAGGATTTTCAGCGAGAAAAGACATTTTATCAATTTAGGTCTTCTTGTTCAAGCCAGCCAGTGCAGCGATCCCCTTGGTCGTTTTTGGTGGTGATGCTGCATTAAAGTTTTTCTTAAGGTTTTTCCCGCAGAACAAAAGGGGTTGATTGTCACTGATGATTTTTAGCAGCCACACATTGAAATGGCAGGCGGGACGGTGGTGGATCACTGTGACACTGTGGGGTGGCAAATGCCCCTCTGGCAAAACGTAGCGTAGTAAAAATGGACGAGTCAGACGGACAATATTTATTTTATCTCTTAGGCATAATTAAAAGCACAAGAAAATTACTGATGGCTGATGTGACTTTTATTCTAACGGCAACGTGATGTGTGGTAAATTCCATACAATGCCTCTGTGTCGCCGCTTTCTATATCGTTCCTCGTTTTATAATGCAAATAGAAAAATATACAAATAAGTTTCTACGTAGGTATATATATAATGGAGTCTCTATGCGAGTTTGATTATTTCCCCCGGGGAGTATTATTTTGTGGCGATTGTTTGACATTGGTATTTCATTCTTTTTGAGCAGAGTTAGCAAAAAATTCAAACTCGTTCTTTCCCTGGAAATAATGTGAAGGGATTAGTATTTTATAAGGGAAAGTCGAAGTTAAGCCAAGCGTAACCATCATCAGCCGACCCAACCCCAAAAGGTTTGAGGTTCAATGTTAAATTCAGAGTTTTTAGCTTAATTGCACATTTCAATACACACATGTACGAGTTTATTTTGACTCTATAGAAATTGTATGTATGGAGTTAAAGTGAATACCTACGCGAGTAAGGGATGAAATGGGTTTGAGTAAATTTGCTAATGACAGGAAATTACAATTCCCAACGGTAGGTTTACATTTTGTGATTAGTTGAAATTTTATTTTGTTTATGTTTTTTGGTGATTTATCAAGAAGGGATTTAGTACGTTTTATTTTTTATTCAAATGAAACATTTTTTGTTTTATTATAAACTCAAGTTCAATTATATAAAGTGGTATTGGTTTTTTTAATTGAATTTCTGATTGATAGAATTAAGGCTTTCAAATTATAGATATGCAGGTAAAAGTGAAATTTCATAAATTAAATTCATTAAACCAACATTGAAGCTATTTACTTGCCATAGGATGTTATTGCAACCGGTCGGATATCTCGGACTGAGATTTTGACATTTCTCGGCGTTTTAAGGTTGGGAACCTTTAATACAAATGCTTTCAGAGAGATATCCGTGTGTTAGTAGGTTTGTACATTCTTACATTCTTTATACTCAACGGCTATATCTTAAAAATCGACAGAGGCATCGATTCAGAATGATTGTTTTTACAGGTAATAACATCAAAAGATTAAGAAATGACTTAAAAAAAAAGAGGATGTCGCCTTTACTACAGCTCTTAAGTCAAAAAATAAGAACTTTGGTTGACCCAAAATATCTTCCGAACCAATAACGCTCGGTATTTAAATTATGTTTTATAATATAAAGGGTGGTTAAATTTTAAGAACAGATGATGATTTTAAATAAAATAAAGTGATTCAGGAAATTATTGTTATTTCCATAGGATGTTTTAGTACTGGGTCCGATTTGTCGATTTGAAAATTTTGTCATTTCTCGACGTCCCTAGAGTCGAAATAACAATTTTTTAGAAAAATGTCTGTGCGTGCGTGTGTAGGTACGATCGTACGTCCGTAGGTTAGCGACGTTTCGTTTTCGTTGTTCAAAAACCAGAAGAGATATCGACTCCAAATGAATTTTGTTATACACATAATAATAGAGAAAGATGCAGAAAGGGCTCCGAGGAAAATTGTGCGGGTAGTTATTTTACCACAGAAGTTTAAAAAAAGGTAAAAACTTTGATAAACAGTAAATATCACACGAACCAATGACGCTAGAAACTTAAATTAAATTAAATATAATGTATTGTATAGTGGTAACAAACCAGTATATTTTTAGAAAAACCGTTAATCGGTTTTTTTATAAATAAAAAAACTGAACAAAAAATTTGTCACCTTGAAAATTTTACGAATAAAAAATGATTTCATCTCCAAAACAATCTTGTGCAAAGAAAAATAGCGTTTTTAACATGTGATACAATTTTTAGAAAAATCAAATTGACAGTTTTTTTTATAAAAAATAAAAACCTACATTACTCAAAGTTGGTAAAAATTGAATTTCAACACAAATATCTTTTCAAAACTTTGAGATATAGGCTTCAAACTTATTTTTTCTTATAAGAAATATTTTCTCAAAGTTCGGTAAAATGTTGAGAAAAATCGAATTTAAAAAAGAAAATTTAACAAAAGTTGGTAAAAATTGATTTTCGACACAAATATCTTTTCAACTTATTTTATCCTATAAGAAATATTCTTTTCAACATTCGGTCAAATTTTGAAAAAAATTGACACATGTTTTACAAAAAATAAAAACCTAAACAAAAAATTAATAAAAGTTGGTAAAAATTGCATTTCGATTTAAATATCTTTTCAAAACTGTAAGATATTAGCTTACAATTACTTTTATCTTTAAAAAAATATTGTTGTCAACTTTCAGTAAAATTTTTAGAAAATTTAATTGACAGTTTTTTACAAAAAATATTTTAAAAAAACCAACTAAAACTTGGTAAAAAATTTACTTTCGACTCAAATAGCTTTCCAAAACTTAAAAATATTGTCTTCAAACTTTTTTATTTCACAGAAAATATTGTTTTCGATATTCAGTATTTTTTTTCTATAAAAATCCAACAGTCCATTTTTTCATAAAAAAATAAAGTCTACAATATATTTCACTAAACTATATTTTCAAACTAAACTATGTATTTGTTTATATGAAAAATATTGTTGGTAATTTTAATTTTTTTAAGAATAATTCAACTAACAACTTTTTTAACCGAAAACCAACGAACTTTAGGAAAAGACAAATCGATAAACGGGATGGGAAGCTATCAGTGCGGGTCGCATCTCAGCCTCTTTTTATTATAATAATATTGGTTTGGTTCAATTATGTTTAAAACAAAATATCGGCTCAGTAGCCAACGCAACCCTATCCGCTGGCTTAACCACGTACACTTTTTCTTTCAAATAACTCCAACAGTTCACAGTTACTGCCTGACTAGACTTATCTTGGAAAAAATACGGACCGATATGATGCCGTCAGCCCAAAAACCGCAACAGACAGTCGCTCTTTGTGGATTCGTTCGTCATTCGACAATCACTCTTAGATTATCATTCGTCTAAACGCAGTAATTTTGTTTATTGATGAAGCCATTGAGGTTTTAGTTTTTGCTTCATTACTGGAGATAATTTTCTATAAAAATTGATAATCTATGGTGGCATTCCTTTCCACCATTCTGACCATTGACGATGCTTGAAATGGTTAAAAGGCTTTAGTTCTTCAGTCAATTGCGCACCTCATAAGCGTTTTAATGCAATTCTTATGAGTTCATCAACGACGAGCGTACGAAGTGCAATTGTTGGACACGATGACAAGTTGAGGTGGACCGCTCGTCAGCTACACTATCGCGAACAACAACAGTATTTTTATGCACTGGTGTTTTAACATCTCCTACAGACCCGGTTTGCACAAAATTTTGCAAAGTTTTTCCTATTGGACGGTTAAATTGGCCAACAAATCACGAAATGCAAGATATGCATTTTGATTTGAACTCCTATTTTCATAATAAGACTGAAAAACTAACTAAAGGGTTACTCGGTTTAAATTTCTTAAGCAAATAGTCACTGTTTGGTGCAATCTTTGGTCCGGAGGTGTGATTGGAACTTACTTCTTCCAAAATGACGATGGAACGAGCGATCGTAACCGTCAATTCGGAGCGTTATGGTCATATGACAACCAACTTTTTTTTGCTTGCCATTGAAGGTTACGACTTGGAGAATATGTGGTTTCAACAAGACGGTGCCATATGACACACAACTCAAGCGAATATGGCATTATTGCAAGAGACATTTCCTGACCGTTTAATTTCTCGTCGTGGCAATATCAACTGGCACCAAGTTGATGCGATTTGACACCGCTGGACTTTTTTTGTGGGGCTACGTGAAAAACTTTGTTTATGCAGATAAGCCTTTAACTCTTAAGCACTTAAAAAACAAAATTCGTCAATTTATAGCTGAAATACCGTCCAACATGTGTCAAAAAGTGGTCGAAAATTACCTCAATCGATGCTTTAACAACATTTTCAGAAAAATTAAAATGGAAGTTTTGCACAAATAATAGAAACCTGAAAAACAGCCGCTTACATGTAGTAGAAATTGAATATCTCAAGAATAAATGAATGTATTGACATTTATTCTAAATATTGTTGTTAAAATAATATAATTTTCTTAAAACAAACAAATTATTTAGCTTCAGACATACAAACTTAATAAAAATATTACTAAAAATAGGTAAAAATTGGTTTTCGACTGAAAATTTAGAGATCAAGAAAATATTTTGAAGCTCAACTTGTTTTATTTCAAAGTATGGTTGATAATTTTTAGTTATTTTTAGAAAGAAAGAAAGATCCAATTTAAATCATTTTTAACAAAAAAAAAAACTAAACCCTTCCGAAACAACTAGGAACTAATAAGAAACGTTTTTCGACTTAAGTTTCATGACAACAAAGAAAGATATTGACTTCCAACTATTTGTTTCCCTCAATAAATGTTGTAATTGATGTTTTGTTACACTTTAAAAAATCTAAAGACCGAATCGAATCCCAAACTTATGTTTTGTAAATATATAACGTTATTAACTTTTGTTGAGTTCTTTTTTAACAAATGTTAAGTATTTAAGGAAATACCTAAATTGATTTCCCATTACACAAAATAAGAAAACAATATTTTAATGTGATTTTTCCGCAAAAAAAATTAAAGAAAAAATAATAATAATCCAAATATTGCGCTTTTATAAGAAAATATTGATGAATTATTTTACGTACGTAATTAATTTAAAATGTTTTGACGACGATCATTTATTTTAAGGCAGCAGTCTGATTTTTATCAAATTCCTTAAATATTTAAACATAATTTTAAAATGCAATCTAATTTTTTTGCTACGTACTAGTTTTAGGTACTTACCGAAAATAAATGCGAGAATTAATAATTGTATAAAAATACAAATGGCGTTTTTACTGAGGAATCATTAGACACGATTTAATTTCCCTTCTTTAACACTATACACTCTATTTTAACAAAGAACTAAAAATAAATGGAAGTAACAATTAACTACTTTGTACAAACAAAGAACAAAAATAAATGAATTTAACAACTTTGCACAACACTTGGGTGAATTTAATTTTTTCCATTTTTTTGTTTACACAGAAAAACACACAAGATGGCGAAGCCTAGCTATTCGCGATGAAACGAGAAGAACAGTGGTAAAACTTTTTACCTACTATTACATGACGATCGCCAAAAATTGTGAGAATGAGGCTGCTGGTGCAGTTTTTGTACAGACGTGGGGTGAAGGATGAGGGTTGGAAGATGAAGTGAAAGACAAGCAGTATGAACAGAAAATCACAAAAGAGAACTCACAATTTTTTGTAAGCTTTGTCCATTCATTTAATTTTTTAAGCTCCACCCTCTGCAACGGTAATATTTAGTTTTTTTTTTAAGCATTTTTTTATTTTAATTTGTTCTATTTTCCTTTTTTGTCAATGATACTGTGGAGTAAAAAAAAGGGGAGAGGAACTCGGAGCTTGTGTTTGTTTAGAAAGAAAAAGAATGAAATTTGAAACAAACAGATGAGATCAGAAACAGAAGCCTTTTTTCTTTTCCTGATCGCCTGGTGAATGAGAGAATTTTGGACAATTCAAGGGGTGAATTTGAAGCACATTCCATATTTCAAATTTATATTACTGTCGGTGATTCTCAAAGTTTAATAGAGTCTGCCGAAATTATTAAACATACTATTAGAATAAATTATATGATCTAATTACCATAACCTTTCTTATCAAATGAGTATAAAAAGAATGCAATAATATGTAGGAAATAAAGTGAAGCTGTCAAAATCACTTGGCGTCAAAATAACCACTTTCTGTTCCATTTGTTAGTGTATTTTATTTATATTATTTACTCACTTTTTCAAGTTGAACTTTTTTTTTTATCAAATATTAGTTATATTATTATCGGCATAATTAAAGCTATAACATTACATTATGACTATTTCAATTAAAAAAATCAAGTGTTTTTTGAGAAATTAAATGGCATTTAAATTTTGGAAGATATTTTATAGGTACAATTTAAGATTTTCAAATATAATTACCATTTTTTCAAACGGATTCTTCGGATTCGTGAGAAAGTTCGTGAGACTTAATCGTGCACTTTATTTGACATTTAATGTGGAACAATATACGAAATAAATTAAAAATAAAGAAATTTCTACCGACTCTTCTTTGAAAAACTTGGAAATTACCAAGTTTACTTTTTAAAAACGTTTCAACGTTCAAGATACCCTTTTCCTTTACCTAAATCGGTATAGTATTAAAAGATGCAGGAATGACTTTCAAGAAGTATGAGTGTCAGTTATTGTATAGTGATGTCATAGTAAATGGTAAAAAGAGACTGGGATGCGACCCACACTGATAACTTCCCATCTCGTCTGCCGATTTGTCGTGCTTAAAAGTTTGTAGGTTTTCATGGTGGGTTAAAAAAGTTTTCACTTGAATTATTCTTAAAAATTTTAAAATTACTAACAATATTTTTCACATAAAGAAATAGTTTAGTTTGAAAATCCAGTTTTGTTAAACAAATTTTTAGTCGAAAACAAATTTTTACCAATTTTAGTAGCATTTCTTAAATTTTTACAAATTGGTTGAATTGATTTATTGTAAATTTTATTTTTTATGGAAAAACAGACTCTTGGATTTTTACAAAAAAAACTTCTGAATATCGAAAACAATTTTTTTCTGTGTAAAAAGGTAAAAGACAATATTTTAAATTTTTGGAAAGCTATTTGAGTAAGAAGTAAAATTTTACCAAGTTTTGGTATTGTTATATTGTTAGGTTTTTATTTTTTCTAAGAAAATTGTCAATTCTATTTTTCTCAAAATTGTTCTGAATGTTTAAAGCAATATTTTTGGCAATTAGTTTAAAGCCATAATCTCAATTTTTTGAAAAGATATTTGAGTCGAATTTCATTTGTTACCAACTTTGAGTGGGTCTACCACGATATCTAGAAATTAATTATCTAGAAAGTAAAATTCTCGAATATGAAAATCTCGAAAACAAAAATCTAGAATGGAAAAAATCTCGAAAACAAAAATTTAGAAAATAAAATCTCGAAATGCCAAAATCTAGAAAAAAAAAATCTCGAATGCAAAAATCCAGAATGTATGTTTGAATTTTTGAGGCAATGTTTAAAATTCGCGCGAATTTTAAATAATGCCTCAAAAATTTAAACATACATTCTGGATAACTTACTTCTCCTTAACCAACTTAAAGTTGACAAGTAAAGTTATCAATCATACAATTGCACATTGCTACACATGCACCTTTCTTATTGTTTGCAAAAATTTTGTTTCTTCCTCAGAAAATAAAATATTGGGTAAACTGATGTATTTGTGTTTTATTGACTTTTAACTTTTCAAAATACAAAAAAAATCTCGAATTTTTTTTTTTTTCGAGATTTTTTTCTAGATAGAGTCTTTCGAGATTTTTGTTAATTCTGGATTTTTTTGGATTCGAGATTTTAGCGTTCTAGATATTTTTTTTTTATTTTCGAGATTTTCGGCATTCGAGATTTTTGGCATTCTAGATTTCGTCATGATCCCACTTTGAGTAATGTTTTTTTTTAGGTTTTTTTTATAAAAAATATTGTCAATTCGTTTTTTCACAAAATTTGACCAAATGCACAAAACTGCTTTGGAGATAAAATCATTTTCGAGATGACAAATTTTTTTTTTTAGTTTTTTGATTTATAAAAAAACCGTTGATTGGGGTTTTTTTCCAAAAAAAAGGGGTCTTGGGTTCAATCGCTGGCTGTGCCACCTTAATTTAAAAAAAATAACTTTCGGGGGTACTGCCTCTTGCGAGGAATTGACAAATCCTTCAAGAGTAATTCAGTAAAGCAGTACTTGCACACAGGAATGGTTGAGAGTTGTAAGTCACTAGACCCTGGTTCACAACGGACTGTTGCGCCACCCCATTTGATTTTTTATTTGGTAAAAAAACCACCCACGCAATTCTCTTGACAGCCCTTTCTGCATCTTTCTGCCTTATTATCTGTATAACAAAATTTATTTGAAATCGATATCTCTTCTGGTTCTTGAGCTATGGACGATGAAAAAAACGTCGCGAACGTAAGGTCGTACGAACGTACGTACACACGCACGAGCAGACATCTTCCTAAAAATCTTTTATTTCGACTCTAGGGACCTTGAAACGAGAAATGTCAAAATTTTCAATTTGACAAATCGGACCCTTTACAATAACTTAATATGGGAAGTTAAAAATAATACGAAGTGACAGGTTTCTTACAAAAAATACCAACTTGCAAAAATACATCAAAAAGTTGAACCAATTGATTTTCGATTGCAACTTATTAGCATCAATGAAAGATATTGTCTTCAAACTAGATTTGTCTTATATAAAATGAATTGTTGCTAACATTTGGTATAATTTTTAAAACAATCCGATCGGCATTTTTTAATCATTACTTAAAATTAAAAAAAAAATGGGAAATTATCATTGTGGGTGTGGTTCTTATTCCATCCTCCTCCTTGTCAATGTAACGTTACTAATTTTTGTTGAGTTTCGTTCAAAAAAACTTTTAGATATTTTAGGGAAACAAATTGGGTTTTGATTAGACAAAAATAAAAACAATATATTAAAATGCGTTTTTCTAAAAAAAATAAAAGTATAGAAATAACAAATTCAAAAAACTCAAAAATTAAAAATATGAGTTTAATAAGATATTCGTATAAAATTACTTCATATAAATTTATTAAACTTCTTATTAGCCGTTTGATTTTGATTATATTTCTTAAATGATTATTTATAATTTTCAATTATGTATGTATATCTAGTGTTTGTATCTACGTGCTAGTATTCGTTTGACTAAAAATCAATACTAGAATAAATAATTGTATGCAAATGCAAATTACTACAACAAGGCAGGCTTCTTCAATGAATAAATAAAAGTAACGAATAGCCACTGAGTCAAACAAAAATTAGCGAATGTAACAAATTAACTTTGCGCATCACTTTGCTAAATCTCATATGTATCCATACAACTCATGCACTATACAAAAAAAAACTATTATATTTTGCGGTCCGCCCTCTGAAACGGTAGTATTTCGTGTAGGTGTTAGTACTTTATATTTTATTTTGTTCCCACTCTTTTTTGTCATTGTGATGTCATGTCAATGATACTGTCGAGTAAGGAAAGGGGTAAGCAATTTGTGCCTATGTATGTGTGTAACGAAGAAAACAACAAAGAATTTTAAAACAAAACAAATCAGATCATAAATAGACGCCTTTTTTCTTTTTCTGATCGCCTGGTGAATAAGAGAAATAGCAACTTTGCATGTACGTTACTTTGCTGTCTTATTCTGTCAGAATGAAGATGAGGGACAAAGGGGAAGGATGTAAGATTGTTTGGATGAATTTTCAAAGAAGTCTGATCAGAAATATACAAACAAAATTTAATTTTTTTGTGAAAAAAATCCTTCTGGAACGGTAACATTTCGTGTCAGGGTTTGTACCTCTTTTTATTTTGTTTTCACACTGATATTTGTTAATGCGATACATGGAAGGAAGGGGGTAAACAATTTTGTAGCTAAGTTTATGTGTAATTACGAAAACAAGAACAAAAAACAGATCAGAAACAGAAGCCTTTTTGCTTTTCTGATGGCCTGGTGCACTGTAGAAATCACAATTTTGCGCAGCAAGGCAATTTGAGGGGTAAATATTGTGGACAAAAGCTACAACGAAGATTTACACTACGAGAGTGAAAAAAGAATCCAATATGAAGGAAATAAAGTAAATTTGCATTTTTTGATTCATTTATTTTTTAATCACAACTGTTGACATTTTTAATTCCAAGTTTGAATGATTACAATTTTGTATTTACTAAATATTAGTTTAATTATTATTTTAGTTAAACTATAGCTATAATGAATGGTTATAGGAATATAAACCCAAACTGACAGTTTTACGTTTTCAACGGATGTCATCGTGTCTTAAAGAAAAATCAACAGAATTTTAAGCCATTCGCTTATTTTAGTTAATAACTTAATAATTCTAACAGAAGAAAGACAAATTAAATAATAAGATTTAAATATTGCCATTATAAACTTTTAAGTGTTTAAACAAGAATTAATGTCGGGGTTGTTATAACATTTAGTAATTTAAAAAAAAGGTAATGTCAATTTTTATTTTTATATTATTTCCCTAAATATTCAAACAAACCTTAAAATCAATTCAAAAATAACGAGTAAATAATTATAAATAAAAAGAACGAATAACCAAAAATTAACGAATATAACAACTTTGCGCATCACTTTGTTGAACATCATTTGTATACATTCTCATAGTTAATACAAAAAAAAACAACCTTAATATATGAGGTCCGCCCTCTGAAACGGTAAAATTTCGAGGAAGTTTTAGTACCTCTTTTTATTTTAATTTGGTTCCATTCTTTTTTTTGTCAAGTCAATAGAAATGTGGAAGTGTGGAGTAAGGAAAGGGGCAAGCAATTTTGTGAATGTGTTTGTGGTTAATAAAGAAAACAAGAATGAAATTTGAAATAAGACAAAGAAGAAACAAAAGCCTTTCTGGATTTTCTGATAGCCTGGTGAGTGGGAGAATTTAAGACTTTGCGTAAATCAGGCGCATTTTTTCAGTCTGTATAATTTATGAAAAATACGAATGAATACCTATAAAATACTTATTTTAACAACTAAATTGTTTCAATTCGTTCCAGAAAGAGAAAGTTAAAAAATAAAATTTTAATATTGCCCTTTAAGTTCTTGAATAAGAATTAAAATCGATTTTGTTAAATTTGTAAGAGCTTTTTATTCATTTCTCTTTAAAAAGATTTAGAGTGTTGTTTTTATAGATATAAATTCAAATCTGTGTTGTAGATTGCCGGCGACAAATTCTTTGGTTTCCTTTAATTGTTGTATAGTTTGTTAGTAATACAAATACACTTGGGTATTGAAAATTAATTGATGCTTCGAAAAGATATTTTAATGATTAGTTTGGTTTGGTAGAACAACAACAGCTCACGAATCTAAACGAAACTTAAATAATTTATTAAGAATACAAATCATAAATTTGCCCAAATTTTTATCTTCGCATTAAATATATACAAACTTAATACATTTTTATTTAAAGAAACTGATTTTATTAATAATAATCATTTTACACCAAATTTTACATTTGTATTTTTTTTTCTCTCGTTCCAATCACTCTTAAGAGTAGGTACACAATAGTTGAGGCATTTCTTGAGGTTGGTTAGTTATAAAAACTGTTCCTAAGGTTCTGATTTTTATGGAGACGTCTCGATGGATTATATTCCCTGTAAGCAAAGAAAAATTAGAATATTTTTTTACGAACAACTTACGGAAAACTTTTCAAAGAGCCTGATTCGATGTTCTGGTCAACTCTTTCAACGAAGCATATACCACAATGACAATGAGGTTTTTTGTTATAGAGGATCCACTTGAAGAAGCTCTATTCGATGTTCATAAGTAGAAAGATTATAAGGATCACACCCTGGTATTCTTCTTAAAAAGAAACATGTGAAGCTGCGTATAACTGATTTCATCATATTTTTGTGGATCTTGTAGAAAGAAGTTCAAACCTCAAGATACCATAGAGTTAGAACAAGATGAGGATCCTGAAATTCATAAGACGAATTTAAAAAAATTTAAAATAGCTTTGGCTATGATATATACACTGCATCAAAAAATTGCACGTACATCTGACTGTTTAGTGAAAAAATGCACATACTTTATCAAAAATACTTATTATATATTTATTTTTTCATTAATTATTTTCTTTATTATGATAGAAGTAAAAACAAAATAAAATTCACTTACATAGACTACATAGGAATAAAAAAACAATAACAAAAAGGGAAGAAACTAAAATTAACATCAAACAATTGCACATACACTTAAAGTTTAATAGTTAATTGCTTCGTTTAGTACCTAGTATGGTAACCTTTTGCCTTAATAACATTCTTTAAACGGTTTTGCATGGACAGGACTAGTTTTGAAGTCACTTCCGGTGGAATTTTGTTCCATTCTTCAATTAAAACGGCTTTCAGTTGATTTTTGTTTCTTATTTCCGATTCTCGGATTTTCTTTTCCAAATAATCCCAAAGATGTTCGATGGGATTTAGATCTGGGGATTGAGGAGGATGAGGCAACTGCAATTTCACATTATACAACAGCCATTCTTTTACAAGCCTTGAGGAGTGCTTAGGGCCGTTGTCTTGTACTAATGCAAAGTCCTCGCTTAAGCCCATTTTATTCGCGCTGGCTTTTAAGTTGTCTTTTAGTATTTGCAGATAAACCATTTTATCCATCGTCGACTCAACAAATACGCATTCAATAGTTGATTTTGATCTCTTAACAATGGATGATATTTCAGGATAACTTTGTCCATCCTTTTTGAGATCCACAATTTGTTTTTTTATTTCAATAGGAACTTTTTTATGTGATGATTCCATAACTAAAAAAAAAAATTTTAATCGCAAAAAAAAACACTTTTAGCCAGATCAATTTAACATAACAGACTGAGTGAGAGATTTAATTTCATGATCGTACGAGTTTTTGGCTTGGAAAAGAACCGTTATTTCATTTTTGTAGAAAAAACAACCGTGTACGTACATTTGTTTGGTGTACGTGCAATTTTTTTATACTCATAGAAACATATGTTTATGAAAAAAAAGTTATAAGAAGAAAGGTCGAAATTTGTATTACCTGTTAATACTGTACTTACATCTATGTATCATTTTTTGTTCAAAAAAAGTCAAACGGTACGTGGATTAGGTTATAATTACATTAAACATAATAAATTTATTTCAATTCGATTGATGTACGTGCAATTTTTTGATGCAGTGTAGAGTCGTGCAATATTTTATAATCAAACGAACTAGGAGTAATTTTTTTAGAGAAAGTCATTGTCTGACATTTAGCCAAATCTTTTAATATCCTCTTGGAGTAGTTTTCGATTGAAATTTCTAAGCGAATCTTTTTAAGATTTTCATGTCATTTACATAAATTAATATATTACTGTATTGTACACAGAGGTTAACACAATTAAAATCTTAGATGAAAACTAGTGGTCCTAAATGGCTACCCTAGGTAACTCATGATTTCGAAATGAAAAAGTTGAACAGTTGAAGAAGGAAATCCTGAATTTAATACCAATTTTGAAGATAGAGGAAATTTGAAGAATTGAAGAGGAAACCCAATAGCTTTCAGCTTAAATGTGATGATATCATGAAGAAGTTTATCAAAAATTTAAATTAGAATAATAAATGTAAACACAGTTACATTTTTGGCCAAGTTCTAAAAGTCTACCGTTTTCGCTTAGAACTATGTTGTTGAAAACTATAATATTTTTGCAGGTAAAATTTAAACTATCACAAGCAACTTGTTCATAAAGCTATTACATAACATTTTCATTTATTAAGACAGTTAGTGGAGATAGAACTGATCCTGAGCAATTGAAATTAGTTCTTGTTTAATATAGAGTGATTTCTTAAGCAGTTGTTTAATAATGTTGAATATCTTTATTATGATTTCTCAAATTGTAAGAACTTTATGTTTGCATTTACGCTTTGGAGGAATATTGTTGATTACCATTTGCTGAAATGATTTCAAAATCACTAATAGTTATACTCACCTTATTAATAACCTTTTATCACTAAGTAAAATTCTCAGGATTTAGATCTTAGTATGCCTGTTACTTAAATAGTTGTTTCTGCTATCGGATAGGATTGAAAGTTATCTACAAATATATTATTATTATTATTATTATTATTATCATCTTTATTTTTTTTTTTCATTTCAAAAATTTACAAACTTAAAACTAAAGATTACAAGCATGGCTCATGGGCCGTCTGCCGGTATATTTTTATAAACTAAACAAGAGAAAGTACAAAAATTTGGTTACATAAAGAAAAAAAGCAATTGAAAAAAGAAAAAGAATAATGCCAGAGAGAAGAAAAAAAATATATATTCGTTTTAATGGTGTAGCTAATTTAATAGATAAATACATTTATTAAAAAAAAATATAAACAAAATCTGATTCGGGCTTTTAGTTTAGCTAAAACAAAATTATTAAGTTTTTCAAAAACAGCAATCATTTAATTATGGCAATTATGTGTTAAACAATACATAGATCATAAAGAATTTGCAATTTCAAATGCGGTTTGGGCTTTTGGTTTGGCGGAAACGAAAAAAAAGAAAGATATCTCAAGGAATTTAATGATTAGCAATTTTTCAAATGTGATTTAGGCTTTTAGTTTAGCTAAAACAAAATTTTAATAGAATTATTATTCTAGTATATATTAATGTACATGTTTCTATATGAAACTGCATCTAATAAAAACTGAATGAGTAGACGCCATCCGTTATCTCCATTCAGAACACCTAGACATTCTTCAAGTGACAGAAAACTCTTGTTAAAATAAAGCCGACGAATTTCCTGCAAGATTGGGCACAATGCAACAAAGTGGAAAATGTTTTCAACTTGATTAAGGTTGCACAAAGTGCAGTTTGGGTTGTTACCAGTTCTGTGCGGTCTGTGATTAAGCTCTAACATCTCCGTGCGTGCTTTAAATATGATGCTCATTTCCATTACAGTAAATTTATCACTAAAGTAATTAGACGACCCCAGTCCAAGGTTAAGTTTACTGTAAATTGATCTCGACACAGACTCCCTCGCCCTATCTAGATAGCTTTGGAATGAGTGATCATCAATGGTAGATATGCAGTCGTAGAAAGCACTTCTCCACGTATCTAAACTATCAACAGATAGAGACAGAGGAAAGTTGTGTGCCGAGGCCAAATCATACCAGTCTTTAAATGGAGTAAACCGGCATCTAAAACACACTGATAGGACCCTCTTTTGCAAATTGTTGGCCGGCCTTTGCATTACCCTCAATATATAATCAGCGTTTGCTTTTAAATTCATAATAAATATTGGAGCAAGTTCCGATTCGATATGTATAGCATAATTGGGCGTGTTAGTTGGGAGTCTAAAGATACGCTTGAAAAAATATCTTTGGACAGATTCGATATCTTCTAATTGCTTGTACCCATAGATTTGGTTGCCATAACACAAACAGCTTTTGATAGTTGCTTCAAACACTTTGAACTTAGACGTAGGATCAACAAGTTTGTAATTAAAAAAGTTTGACCACATACAATTTATTGCAGTTTTTGCAACTCTCATCTTATCTTTTATGTGAACACCAAAATTCAGGTTATGAGTTAATGTGTAGCCTAAATATTTAAATTCTTTCACCACTTCTAAGTTGGAACCATTGAGGGTCCAGTTGCGGTCGGTTCTAAAGCTACGATGTTGGGACCTAAAGACCATTATCTTCGACTTTGAGGTGTTTATTTGGAGATCCCATTGATCACAAAATTGTTTTAATTTGTTTATTTGAAGCTGAAGTGTGACTGCATTATCAGTTAAGATCACCAAGTCATCGGCGTAGAGCAAAACTTTAATAGACAAATCACCAAAAGTAACACCACCAGGGATATAGTCTTCAATATCATTTATAAATAGTGAAAAAATAAGCGGGCTTAAAACGCAGCCTTGGGGCACACCTGTATTACAACTAAACGGTTTCGATTTGCTACTACCGTTGGAAACTACAGCTGTCACATTTGAGAGCAGCTGCTCATAGATTCGGATAAATTTTGTCGATAGCCCGATAGCTGCAAGTTTAAATAGTAGAGATCTTCTGTTAATGGTGTCAAATGCTGATTTAAAGTCAAAGAAAAAAGAGTAAAGATTTATTTTTTTCTCTAAGTAACGCCTAGCAACACTCGTGAGAGTGAAAATTTGGTCGATTGTCGAAAGATTAGCTCGAAAGCCCGCCTGAAAGCAACTTATTTTGTTGTTTTGTTCGACCCATCTTACAAGCCTGGAATAGAGAATCTGGGTGAATAATTTCCTTAGAGAACTAAGCACAGAGATGCCTCTATAGTTTTCAGGTAAAATAGGGTCACCTTTTTTAAAAATTGCAGAGATAGATGAGGACTGGAAAATTCCTGGAAACTGCTCCTCCTCAAACATTTTGTTGAAAATCACTAAAATAAATTCTAAAAACTGCAAGGTGGCGTTCTTGTAGAACTCAGATGGTATGCCGTCCAGCCCTGCAGCCTTGTTGTTCTTCATTTTTTTTAGCGCAACAACCAGTACTAACATTGAGAATGGAGCATCTAACTCTTCAATATATATATAAGGCAGTGCAAAGCTTATATATTTCTGGCATGGATCAGCTATGAAAAGTTGTTCAAAGTGCAATGCCAGTATATCCACTCCAATGGGATTTATAACTGACCAATTACGGTCACTCAAAATGCGCACATTGGCCCAGAAAGCTTTGGAGTCATGACTAACAACCAAATTTGATGCAGTTTTTTTTTTAAAAAAGTTCTTTTTTTTGTTTACATAAATCTTTATAAGCGTTGTTATAATGTCGATATAAAGCCTAGTACATACTTGTGAACCATCTCGTGAACCCATACAAATTTCAGTTTTTGGTTCACCAGTGAACTTGCTCGTGAAGCTGAGTGGAGAACAAAGTGGAGAGTTTTCGTTCACGGGCAATTCACGTGCAAAATGTACGGGAACTGTTGGTGAAGCTTTGACATTTGGTTTGTTCTTGTTCACAACGTGTACTCACAAGTGTGTACCAGTGAGCAATGTCAAAAGTTCACTTTCTCCACTGGCGAACGTTCACTTCACGAGGAAGTATGTACTAGGCTTAAAGTCTTATAAAAAACATCATTTGAGTCTCTAAAGAGTTTTAAGAACTTAAACGATCTCTCTCTACTTTTTTTGCATTCGTTGTCATACCAGCTAGATTTAAAAATTGTTCTATTATTGTTTGAATAGCTGACCGAAGACATTCTTATAGTTTGAAAAACAAAATTTGTAGCTTCATCTATTGTAGACGTTATTTGATTTAGCAAATAAGTTGAATACTGATATAAGTTACTTTTGTAAACTTCACTTTTTTTTCGTTCCAACGAAGCCTTGTATTAAAATTTTCTTCGCGAGTTCTAATAAAACTTTCATGAGGTTTAAACTCACAGGAGACATAGATAGGCAGGTGCATTGAGTAGTTAGCAGGCAGTACTAAAAAATCTTTTACTATATTCAGCCATTCACCTTTTACAAGGCAGTAGTCAATGACAGAGCAACCCTGTGACGATATAAACGTGAAATTCCCATTAATATCCCCTCTAGAAATACCATTTAAGATAAAAAACCCAAAATCCTCAATCAAATCCATCAAACGGTTTCCGTTTGTATTAATAGTTTCGTCTAAAGAGTTTCTTTCAAAAGAAAAATATCCATTGTTCATAAAGGGAGAGTTCTGATAATTCGATATCCTGCCGTTTAAGTCCCCAATTAGTAGAATATTTTCATTATTTTGGCTTAAAAGGAAATTAAGGAGTTCTTCAAAGTCAGAATTCCAATTACTATAGTTAAGGTAAATAGGAACTATTAAAAAGTGTTTTGAATTAATAATAAAGTCTATTACAACCTTGCTATCGACAACTTTAAATGTAATATGTTTTATAAAAATGTTGTTTTTGATTCCACACAACATGCCACCGCTAGCTCGACCAAGCCTATTATTTCTAACAGCCGAAATCCATCTTAAATTAAAATTTTCAAAATACTTAGAATATTGCAACTCTTTACCATCTTCTACAAAAGTTTCTAATAATATAAATATATCAAATATATACAAATAAAAAGAAACAAGAATTATAGTTACTTACTTACTTAAGGTGGCGCTACAATCCGGGGAGGACCTGGGCCTTAACCAACATGCGTCTCCAGCCAGCTCGGTCCCTAGGTAGCGGTCTTTCTGTACTGCGCCGTCCCTCGGGATTGGATTCGAAGACCTTCCGGGCTAGAGCGCTGATTTCCATGCGTTCTACATGACCTAGCCATCTAAGCCTTTGGACTCCAATTCTGTTGACTAGGTCAGTGTCGCTGTACATCTTCTCTTCTGTCGTTATATCTTCTCCTCCATTCTCCATTATGCGTACGGGACCAAAAATTCACCGAAATCTCTCGAAGCATCCTAAGACGATCTCTCTCTTTCTTTCATACGGCCATAAATGAGAACCGGGATGATCAGTGTCTTATAGATTATGATTTTAGATGCTCGAGAGAGGACTTTACTTCTCAATTGCCTTCTAAGTCCAAAGAAGCAGTGAGTTGCAAGAGTTATTATTCGTTTGATTTCAGCGCTGGTGTTGTTGTCTGCGTTATAGCGGTGACTAGATCGACAAAGTCCTTAACTACCTCAAAGTTATAGCTGTCCATGGTGAAGTTTTGTATAAGACGTAGTTGTTCAGTGTCCTTTTTTGATGACAGCATATACTTGGTCTTTGACCCAGGCGTTCACATAAAACGGCAGAGAGGATCTTATACGCAATGTTAAGGAGACTGATGCCTCTGTAGTTGGCTGCAATTTAGAGGGTCTCCTATTTTATGTATCGGGCAAACTATGCTGAGATTCCACTCATGGGGCATGCTTTCTTCCGACGATATTATGCAGATGAGTTGGTGCATGCTCCCTACTAATTCATCGCCTGCCGTATTAAATAGTTCGACAGCGATGCCGTCAGCTCCAGCAGCTTTGTTTGACTTCAGTTTAGATAAAACTGATGATCTTCAAAATTTGTATAAATCTGGTCTATATACCTCAGCGATGGAGAGATGTAAAAGTAGTTTTCATTCCCAAGGCGGGCAAATGCTCGCATGTCAACCCTTAAGATCTAAGACCTATTAGTCTATCATATTTCATTCTCAAAACTCTGGAACGATTGATCGATATCTATATACCTAACAACATTGAGAAGAGACTATCAATGTCTCAGCATGTTTACTGCAAAGGAAAATCGGTACAAACAGCCTTGCGCACTCTGTTAAAAACTATCGAATACTCCCTAGAGAAAAAGGAATATACTATGGTGGCCTTCCTCGATATTGAGGGCGCTTTCAACAACGTTGACACATCCGCTATCACCTCTGCTATGACGATTTTAAACGCCGAATACTCAACCTGCGACGTGATTAATTTAATGCTAAAAAGCAGGATCATCAACTCTAGTTTGAAAGATTTTTGCAAAAAAGGTCTGTCAGTAGAGGCACTCCGCAAGGTGGTGTTCTGTCCCCTCTCCTGTGGAACATAGTGGTTAACGAACTACTAATATCCCTTGAGAGTAAAGGCTACAGAGTGGTTGCGTATGCCAATGATGTTGCTATCGCCGTCACAGGGGAACATCTTAATACACTGAGAGACCTCCTCCAAAATGCGCTCAATATGCTCACTAGATGGGCTGATCACTGCGGACTTAGTATTAATCCTCAAAAAACAGACCTCGTCCTTTTCACACGGAAATACAAGATCCTAGTAATATGTACCTCCTTCAAAAAAAGGTATACCACTAATTTTTACCAATGAAGGCAAATACCTTGGTCTGATATTGGACAAAAAATTAATTTGGAAAACTAATATACAGGAAAGAATTAAAAATCTACAGCAGCTCTTTTCCTTAGCAAGAAAGCTATAGGAAGCAAATGGGGTTTTCAACCTCGCATAACCTACTGGCTATACACATCGGTCATCTGACTAATACTTATGTACGGGGTTGCAGTATGGTGGACTGCACTGGAGAAAGTCACATACTACGACAAACTCAGCAGAGTCCAACGCACTCTGTCTCTGCATAAGCATGGCATTGAGAACTACACCCTCAGCAGCCTTAGACACTCTCCTCCATCTGACACCCTCGACATCTTCAGTAAACAAGTGGCGAGTACATCGATAAGACTCGACGACTCATCTCAATGGACCAACAACAATGTGGGGCACTCCATCATTTTGAACCTCCTTGGTTCTATACCAAAGTAAATAGACTACACTATTCCTAAACCCCTATTTGGAAAAAACTTCCAGGTATCCATCCCATCCAGAGATAAATGGGAAGACAAAAAACTCCTGGATAACAAAAGTAATCATTTTTATACAGATGGATCCAAGAGAAATGAGGGAGTTGGCAGTGGTGTGTACTCATAAAAGCTTAATCTAAGCATCTCATTCCGTCTCCCTAATCATTGAAGCGTATTCCAAGCGGAAATTTAAGCGATCAAAAAGGTTCTCTCCTGGCGAAGAGAAAACGTGATATTAACTTCTAACATCCGCATCTTCTCTCACAGTCAGGCTGCTATCAAATCCCTTGACGGGCGGCATCTCAACCAAATCTCAAACGGCCCTCGACTGTCGATCGTCTCTTATGGAGATGGCGCAGCAATTTAACATTCACTCTGTTGGGTGCCGGGCCACAGAGACATCACAGGAAATTGTAGAGCCAATAAACTCGCTAAAAATGGAACCGTCATACCTATTTCACCTGAAAGGGAGAAGATAGGTATACCGATAGCTACATGTAAACTTCTTATGCTAAAAGAAACAGCTTTTGCGATAGCAAATTCTTGGTGGCACAACTTACCAACTTGCGCAGCCACAAAACTCATATGGCCTTCACTGGGCCTAAAACGCTCTAAAGACTTGTTATCTCAAAGCAGACTTCATATGTTAGCTCCCTAATAGGTGTCCTTACGGGACACTATCTTATAGGCAGACACGCAATACGACTTGGTGTAGCCTCAAATGACTTCTGTAGGAGCTGTATGGACGAAGAAGAAGAGGAAACAATCTCTCATCTCCTCTGCACTTGCCCTGCTCTTTCACTGAGACGCAAACTTCATCTGGGGGACTACTGATAATCCCAGTGAACTAGCGTAGAAGGATAACAAATATCTTCTTCGCTTTATAAAAAGCTCAAAATGGTTCGACTAGTAAGAAGTAATTCTCTAGATTCATGTGGTATCACAATGAGCCTTTCTCTTGGCCTAAGTGTGTGGATTTTAATCCGCAGCCACGTAAACCTAACCTAACATAACCTAACTTGACTTCGTCTAGGTCAGGTAGGCGGAATCATTGATCTGTGTCGCCTAGTTGAGTGGTTCTATATCTCCCTTACAGCGGAATTCGGTTCGTCATCGCCGTTATATAATTTACAGAAATGGTCTTTCCATATTCTCAACATAGACTGCGGTTCTACTACGATGTTCCCCTGATCGTCCTTACCTGCTTCGGTCCGTGGCTGGTTCCCTTGGAAGGTTCTTTTTTACCTTTTGGTGAAATGTACGCACCTTATCCAGAGAAGATTGGGAGGATAACATCGTGTCGATAGGTTATGACACAACCATCTTTACTGACGGCCCAAAGATGGAGTGCGGAGTTGGTTCTGGGATCTTTTCTGAGTCCCTAAATGTAGCCAAATCCTTTAGGCTTCCTGACTTTGCTAGCGTTTTTCAGGCTGAACTGCTGGCAATAAGGGAGGCATGTAAGATACTTAAACAAAGCCCAAACCAAAACCGAAATGCCGCTATCCTTAAAGACAGTCAGGCAGCTGTCAAAGCCATTAACTCCCATATCCTCATCTAAATTGGTCCAGCAATGTCGCGATGAGCTTGTGAGCCTGGAGCGTTACGGACATCTGGTTTCGACGGTGCCACATACCACACAAGCCATAGCCGCGGCTTTATTGCAGGAGACATTCCGCTTAATTTCTCGTCGTGGCGCTATCAAGTGGCAACCGAGATCAAGTTATTTGACACCGCTAGACATTTTTTAGTGGTTTATGAAGAGAAGCCTTTAACTCTTGAGCACTTAAAAACCAATATTCATCAAGTTATATGTCTGATATGCTGCCCAATATATGCCAAAAACTGGTCGAAAATTATTTTAAAGGCATCGATGCTTCCAAAAATTAGAGTGGTGGTAATTTGACCTGTTTTATATACGTTTACTTTTGAAACCGAAAAAAGCATATTTCATAAATCATTAGATCAAAACGATAGAAATAGGAAAATTTATATTGTTTTGTTTTTTAAAATAATACGAAATGGAAGTTTCTTCACAAAAACTACCAACCTATAAAAATACTTGAAAAGATTGGAAAACTGATTCTCGATACCAATTCCAATCATTAGCTTCAGTGAAATACATTGTATTGAAACCAGTTTTTTCTATCTTGTACAAAAAGCGTTGTAGCTAACATTTAGCATAGTTTTTAAAAAAATCAAATCGGTCTTTTTTGTATCAGAAATTAAAACTTCCAAACAAATGTTTAGTATTTTAAGGAACCAAAATGGGTTTCCATAAGACAAAATGAGAAACAATGTTTATAACGTGTTTTTTTCTAAAAAAAGTATAGAAATAAGGAAGTAAGAAACTGGAAAATGCAAAATGCAAAATGCAAAATATACATAAGTTTAATAAGATATTAATGTAAAGCAGCCGTCTGATTTTGATCTTATTTTTGAAATGTTCAAGTATAGTTTTATGACAATAACTATTTTTTGTTTTTATGAAAATTAAAAAAATTGTACAAACATTTTTAAAGATTAACGATTAAAGAAATACAATAAATGAAAGTAACGAGTAACTACTGTGCCGAACAAAAATTAACGAATATACCAACTTTACTTTGCGCATCATTTTGCTCCTTTTCATGTTCAATAAAAAAACATCATTATAATATAAGGTCCGCCCTCTACAACGGTAACATTTCGTGTAAGTGTTATATTTTATTTTGTTTCACTCATTTTTTGTTAATTCCATTTCAAGTCTATGATACTGATGAGCAAGGAAAGGGGTAAGCAATTCGTGCCCAGGTTTGTGTGTAAGGAAGAAAACAACAAAGAAATTTGAAACAAAAAAGATTAGCTCAGAAACAGAAGCCTTTTTCTTTTTCTGATCGCCTGGTGAATGAGAGATTTTGGACATTACAAATCAATTAATGAAACAAAAACTTAGCGCTCAATGTGGCTTTTGGTGGTGAAGGGGAGGGATGTAAGATTGTTTGGATGTGTTTTTAATAAGAGAAATCTGGTCGGAAATTGACATAAAAAAATTTAATGTGCAAACTTTATCCTTTCACAGCTCCATCTTCTGGAACGAAAACATTTCGTGTCAGTGTTTGTACCTCTTTTCATTTTGTTTTCACACTGCTATTCGCTAATGCCATGACAGGGAAGGAAGGGGGTAAGCAATTTTGTGCCTAAGTTTATGTGTATTTAAGAAAACAAGAACTAAAAAACAGATCAGAAACAAAAGCCTTTTTGCTATTCTGACGGACGGGTGCATGAGAGCATTGTAGACATCACGAATTAGCAGCATTGTCAGTATTTTTCAGGGTTGTCCTTTACAAAAGGTACAAGAAAGGTTTACGATCTGATCACCTTACATTAGTTGAGTGAAAAAAGAATCATTCATTAATTTGAAGAAAATAAAGTGAAATTGCGTTTTTTGATTCATTTAATTTTGTATTTCTTGTTCACGTTGACATTTTTAATTCCAAGGGTGAATTATTTGTATTATTTTGTATGTATTAAATATAAGTTTTATTATTATTTTAGTAAAATTATAGCTATACTCAGTGATTATTATTCCTACTTCCAAAATGTCACTTTCAACGTTGTCAGTTGTCATCTAATCTTATATAAAAATGATATAGGCAATTAGTACTCTAAGAGTAATTATATAAAATTTTAGGATATAAGTCAATTTAAACCCTGAATATTTAGTTATTTGCATACTTAGCAAAATTCATTTAATTCTTACAAATGAAAGATAAAATTAAACAATACTGTTGTCCTTTAACAAATTTACTCATTTTAGTTAGTAAATAAATAATTCCGTTTAAGAAGAATGAGATAGTTAAATTATACAGACTTAATATTGTCCTTTTTACATTAGAAGTGTTTCAACATATGATTAATTCGATATTGTTTTTAACATTTAATTTTGTAAGAACTTGTCATTTTTAAAATTAAAATATAAACCCTTAAAAAATACTACACAAAAATTTGTAAAAACTGGACTTGACTCGAATATTTAAAGATTAAATGAAGGTATCGGCTTCAAAATTTATTCATTCATTGCAAAATATTGTAGTTAACATAAGAAAAAGAACTTAAATGTGCAAAATATCGGTTTTATAAGGAATTACTTAACAATTACTATACAATTAAATTTATTTATTTTGACACGAGCCTATTTGTAATTTTTTTATTTTAAGAACATAAATAAATGTAAATGAAAGTAACGAAAACTACTTTCTCGAAGAAAAACTAACTAGTAAAGGAACTTTGCACATCACTATGCTGAATGTTATTTATGTTTCCATTTTCTTGTTTATACAGGCAAACACACAAAATGGCGAAGCCTAGCTAAAACTATTTACCTACATACTAATGCATATAATCCCAAAAATTTGCTGAGAATTAGATTGCTGGTAACGTGTTTTTGTTGGCGGAGGGGGAAGGATGAGGCTTGTAACTTGGAAGATGTATTGAAAGAAAGATCACAAATTGACAAATGAAAACTAATAATTTTTTGTAAACTTTCTTCATTCGTTTCATTATCTAAGCTCCACCCCCTTTTACCTTTTTTATTTTATTTTATTTTCACTCTTCTTGATTGGGAATTTCAGTTCTTGTTATTGATTCCGAGGAGTAAGGAAAGAGGCAAGCAATTTTTGAGCTTGTGGCTGTGGGTAATAAAGAAAATAAGAACGAAATTTGTAGTAAACAGATGAAATCAGAAGCCTTTTTCTTTTTCTGGTCTCCTGGTAAATAAATAAATTTCGGACATAACTTGCCTCACTTTTGCTCTTGTCAGAATGATGAAACATGATCAAAGGCCTTGGGGGAGGGCCAAGGGGAAGGATGTGAGATTGCTTAGGTGTGTTTGGATTCTGATCAGAAATTGACTAAAAAATGTAATTTTTGTGTGCAAACTTTGACAATTGTTTGTAAACTTTATTTATTCATCTCATTATCTAAGCTCGACCTTCTGGAACGGTAACATTTCGTGTAAGTGTTAGTAGCTCTTTATATTTTATTTTGTTTCCAACCTTTCTTTTTTGTTTATTCTATGTCAAATCTTTGATACTGAGGAAAGGACAAATAATTTTGGGATGAGATCAGAAACAGAAGACTTGTTTCTTTTTCTGATCGCCTGGTGTATGATAGAATTTCGATCAGTGATATAGTGTCATGTTTTTACATTTTGAATGACACTACAAGGAAGGAAGGGGGTAAGCAATTTAGGGCTTTAGTTGTGCGCAACAACATTTAAAAGAAAACAGATGAGATGAGAAACAGAAGCATTTTTAACTTTTCTGATGGCCTGGTGCATTAGAGAATTGTAGACATCACAAACACATAAAATAAAACTTTGCTCTATGCTGAATTTTATGTCTTACAATTTTATTGTGGTTAGAAGACTATTTACTCAGTTTCTTATCATCATCGCCTGGTGAAATTGGAAGAAATTTTGACAGAAAGCTTATTTTTCTTAGTTCTTGCGAAGGGTGTAAGATGAAGAAGGTAGACAGGAGCATGATCAGAAGATAAAAAAAGAGGCTGGGATGCGACCCACACTGATAACTTCCCATCCCGTCTGTCGATTTGTCTTGCTCAAAAGATTGTCTATATGTACTCGTATCAATTTATACCAAATTTTCGTACTATTTTTTGTAGATTTTATTTTTTATGAAACTGTTATGGACTGTTGGATTTTTATATAAAAATTACTGAATATTGAAAACAATATTTCAATTTTTTGTAAAAAAAACTTTCTTTTCGATTTTTTTCAAAATTTTCCTGAATGTTAACAACAATATTTTTTGAAAGATAAAAGTGCATTAAAGCCAATATCTCAAAGTTTTAAACAGATGTTTAAGTCGAAAATCAATTTTTACCACCTTTTATTCATTTTTTTTTTAGGTTTTTAATTTTTGTAAAAAATTGTCAATTCGATTTTTCTCAAGATTTTTCAAAATGTTGAAAACAATATTTCTTATAAGTTAAATTAAGTTTGAATCCTAAATTTCAAGTTTTTGAAAAGATATTTGAATCGATATTCAATTTTTACCAACTTTGAGTAATGTTTTTTTTTTTAATTTCTATTTTTATAAAAAAAACTGTCAATTGGATTTTTCTCAAAATTCTATCAGATGCCAACAAAATTATTTTTTGCTGCACAAAATTGTTTTGGAGATGAAATCATATTTTAGTCGTTAAATTTTCGAGCTGAACATTTTTTTTTATCAGTTTTTTTGATCTATAAAAAACCGTTAAATGGATTTTTTTCAAAAAATATACTTCTTTGATATCACGTTACAATACATCATATAAAATTCAAGTCTCTAGCGTTTTTGGTTCGTAAGATATTAAAGGTTAACCAAAATTGTCACCTTTTTTTCAAACTGCTATAAAAAAACTACCCACTTGAGAGCCCTTTCTGCATTTTTCTGCCTTATTATCTGTGTACCAAAATTTATTTGAAGTCGATATCTCTTCTGATTCTGGAGCTATGGAGGATGAAAAAAAACATCGCGAACTTACGGACGCACAAATGTACTTACACGCGCACGCACAGACATCTTTCTAAAAATCTTTTTTTTCGACTCTAGGGACCTTGAAACGTCGAGAAATGTCAAAATTTTCAATTTGACAAACTTCCTATGGGAAGTTAATAAATAAAAATATAATGCGATTCATATCCATTAACGCTATACGATAGTTTTGAAGTCAAGGGAGTTCATAGGAAAAAAAATGATCTACTAGGGGGAGGGGGCTCATGACCCCTATGACCCCCTCTGGATCCGTCATTGGGTGTGAGAACCTGATTTTCGATGACATACACCAAAAGATTAACATCAAAATGTGATGTGAATTTCACTTCAAGTGAATCCAAATACTTAGAAAATAGTTGGAGAAAAGATGATTGCGTTGTTTTTGAGTTCAAATTGTTGGAGATTGCAAAATTTGAAGTCCCAATCCTAAGTTTAATTCAATGAAAACAATTTTTATATTAAAGTCTTAAAAGATTGCATTCCCAAAAAATTAAACCGAAAGTAATAATAAATGAACACTTGATCATTGATTTTTCGTACCATTTGAAATTTTATACTTCTTCTCACTCTTCATTCCAGTGCCTCATAAATTCCTATTTTTGTCTCAACTTTTAAGAATCTGAGAACAAAAATATCGTTTTAATTAACATTTAAACTTTAAAGAATAATTTATTTTTGTATGAAACGAAACGCCCAAATTATTTGACTCCTGAGGCTGATACACACCACATTTTTCCTTTGATTTTTCGTTAAGCGAAACGGCAAGATCAAGGGTACTACTTACATACATCTTTTTTTTAATTTCGTATTTCCTTGAAAACTTCAAAAGTTACCTTGATTATAAAAAAAATTTCATTTAATCTCATGTTCAATTAAAATCCACCTCTCACAAAAAATTCCAACTCCTGAATATTTTCACAAGAGTGTGGTCTTGTATAGTTGCACAGCACATAAAAGAACCTCATATGATCGCATAAACCCTACCCAATATTTTGTTATTAATTTAATTACTTCATCTTTGTACACTTTTAATTTATTCAAGCTCATGTAGGTATTTAATTTTTGTACTGAATTAAAAAAATCTCATAACGCCTATAGCCAATATGATTTTCTGAAACAGGCATCAGTAACAGTACAAAAAAAAAAAACAAACCAACCCCAACCCACATCCCGAACCCAACAAGGGCAACAATTTTATGAACTTCCCATGGTACCAATCACTCAAAACAGAATACTTAATTAACTTCATTAAAAGCGAGAGGGCTGCTTCCTTTTTTACTTTGCAGCGAGTTTTGTTTTATATAATAAACTGCTGCCAACAAATTAATTAAATGTGGCAGGCGGCCAGAGCGGTGGGCACTTGGCAGCAGCAATTCCATCGAAGTTATCTATACTTTTGACAGACAAATTTATAAACGCCTTGACCCGGAATATCGAACATAATTAATAAATAAATAATCGATTGGTTCGTTGGGATTATGAAATGTATTTATAAAAATCAAAAATAGCAATGTGCATTTAAATTAAATAAATCTTCAAAAGTTAAAACGAAAATTAATTAAATTCACAAAAACGAAAAAATTTTATCTGTAATCAACTAAGTCTCTCTTTTGAAAGTCAGTTTTGTTGGTTTGTCAAAATAAAAAGAAAATTTTGTGACCTTCTTAAGGACTTATTTTTGTTTTTCTTTCCTTTGTTGGTTTTGATTTAAATGAACCCTTTTTTGTTATCAATTTTGCAGAGCTGTCCACATTTTTGTCCTGTGTCACACCATTTTTCACATCACAAATTATTTCTTCCTTTTATTTCTCTTGCTTTTGCTTTAACCCCTCACCGTTAAAAAAAAATAATAAATATAAAAAATAAATCAAAAAATATTTATAAATTTATGTATATAGTATATTTTTATGAAGGATCCTTGAAGTTATTTACTGTTGTGATGTTGTTGTTAAGGAGACTCCATTACATCATTCGTTTGACTATTATACTTGATGGCCCTAAAAGTGAGACAGTATGAGATTAGAGGGAGTTGAATTTTTAATTTCCGGGTTAAGTGTTGGCCAAATAAATTTGAAACTTTTTTCCTGTAAGGTAGGGTAAGAGAGTGTATACTGTATATAGTGTACATGGTACATGGCACAAGGCCAGAGGGTGTTTGTTTGTTATTATTGTTGTTGTTATATTTTGTTTGTATGGCCATTACTTTATCCGTCCCAAATGTTAGAAAGTTTGCTTTTAAAAATAAAAAAAATAAACAAAATTGTAAACATGACCAGGAGAGTTTTGTTTTCGTATTAAAATATAAAAATAAAAATGAAAATTCCTGTAAGTGGAAACTTTTTTTTATACATATGTATTTACATGTATGTACTGTACATACATTTTCATCAAATATGATTTTATAGTATGTTTTCCTAGGTTCCTGTAAAATGAGGTCATAAAAGGATACAATTGTGTACCTTTGGTCTACATGGATGCTATAGTTCGAGAAGTTGTGTTGGTATTTTTCCTAATTATACTCGTTCTTTAACAATAGGAACAAGAACATGAGTCCCAAAAGTTAAACTACCTAAATCATATAGAAGAAGTTTTGGATTTTTAAAAAAATTCATGATTCGAGGTCCTTAAAAGAAAAAAGAAAAGAGAACGCGGACAAACTTAATCGTATAATTATAGAAGTTGTCTGTGACTTTTTAATTGAAGTAAAATTTTGTTAAATTTTTTAACATTTAAACAATACTAGAAAAAACCAAGTCCGATGTTTTGAAAAGGCTGTCAAAAACTTTCAATCAGATGTTGGATACAATCATTTTTAACTACTTACATTTCTTATACATTAAAAATTGTGGGTCAACTTTGTTTATTTTAAAATATGAATTTGGATTTTTTTTAGACCATGGTTACTTTAGGTTAAAGTGGCTGTCCGTGATAGAATAGGACATACCTAGGCCAGTTTAATGGCCCATTGTGATAACACATGAATCTGGAGGCTTACTTTTAAGCTTAATGAAACCAGTTTGAGTCCCTTACGAAACTTGAGAATCTTTTAATGCTAATCTAATTTAGATTGTTAAAGAAAAATTGTCCTAGGTAATTCTTGCGTTATTGAATTAGTGCAGGGCATGTACAGAGAAGGTGAAGAACTGTTTATTCCTCTTCCTCGTCCATACAGCTTCTGCAAAAATCATATGAGAATAACCACGAAGCCTCGTGAGCTTTCCTATTAGAAGTTGCCCGGTTATGTCAACTAATTTTGAGCTTATAAATAGCAAGCACCTTTAAATCTAGTGTAGCTCAGTTGTTTTTTGTGACCTGAAACGTACTGATGTTATTCCACCCGGTGTTGGCCTTCTTCATATTGTCCTGCATTAGTTTACATGTAGCGATTGGTATACCAGCATTTGCCAAACGTGGTACCATAGAAGAAACTTCTGAAGCCTCCAGGCTGTCTGAAAACTGCAGACGGCTCCGGGACTAATTCAAGTGAAGATTCGCTGAACTAACACTGGATACTCACTTTCCTAGTAGTTCTTTAACCGCAACTTGCAACAATAATATTCGTTCAAATTTCAATATAACATATCTACAAGGTCTGATCAGAAACGACAAGCTGTAGGCTCTCAACAGCTTCGAACCATTTTAATCCAGATGGGATGATACGAGCCGAACTACAAAAAGCTTCAATCCTAAAGATTTACGACCTATAAGTCTAACATCATTCTTTCTAAAGATCTTAGAAGGATTGATTGAAATCATTTAAGGGCAACTATTGATGGAAGACTTTTGTCTACATAACAGCTTGCCTTCTGTAAAGGTAAATCGGTGGAAACGGCCTTATACACACTAGTACGCACCATCGAATACTTTCTCCATCTTACAGCGTTCGCTATGGTTGATTTTCTTGACATCTAAGGTGCTTTTAATAGCGTGGACACATCTGCAATCACATCTGCACTAATATCTCTAAGCGTAGAGAGTTCGCTTGAGGATTTAATTCATTTGATGCTGAGTAGCAGAATAATTAAAACAAATCTAGGTAACTCTTCTGATAATTCGTTGTAGAAGGACACCGCAAGGTGGTGTTCTATAACCTGTTCTCTGGATCCTAGTGATAAATAAAATCCTGGTCTGGATACGGAGGGTTTCAGAGTGATTGCCTATGTGGACGACGTTGCTATAGCGGTTTCAAGAAAGCATCTGAGCACCCTGAAAGAACTCTCACAAAATGCCCTAGACAAACTAATACTTTGGTCTGATCGGCGTGGACTGGGTGTTAACCCACACAAAACCGAATTAATCTTATTTTTGAAGAAATACAAAATTCCATTAGTTAACCTTCCTTATATTAAAGGAATGTATTTAAAGTTTTCAGACCAAGGTAAGTACCTGGGTCTTATTTGAAAAAAGAAAAATTGGATCTGCAATATAGAAGAAACAAACAAATGGTTGGAAGTTGTGCTATGTCCTTCAAAGCTTCTTCGCAGTGGATTAGCAACAACATTGGCCACTCCGTAATTCTTAGGTATTAAGAATCAATTCCAAAGTACACATTATACAATTTGACATAAATTTCCAGATTTTATACTTTCCATATCTTTCTGGGAGGCTAGGGCATAACTATCGGTCATCTCTAATGAAGATGCCCAACAGTTTAATTTTCACCCTTGCTCGGTGCTAGGCCATAGAGATATTTCAGGTAACTGTAAGGCAGATGAACTTGCCAGGAACGAACAGTACAGTACAATCCATTCTTTTTAGAAGAATCTCATCGCAACTCCAATCGCTAAAACATGATTTCTTAGATTTAGATTGTTGTAACAGAAGTACTTAGCTATTGTTCAGACAATCATTCATGTAATCAAGTAATTTCAAGAAGGTACAGTTTTTATGCCTAGAAAGCACTTTTCATGGCAAGCAATACTCCTGAAGAATTTGTCAATTGCTCCAAGAGGCAGAACCTACCCGTGAAAAAACTTAGTTGGCACAGCAAGGGTTTGAACTAACCTCTGACATGAAAGTCTTAATCACTAGACATTACGTACTGAATCAAAAATCAAATGGGGTGGCGCAACAGTCCGTTGTGAACCAGGGCCTAGTGACTTACAACTCTCAACCATTCCTGTGTGCGAGTACTGTTGTCGGAATGGAAGGGACCTACAATTTAAGGCCGAATCCGAACGGCTAGTTTGAGAAAGCTCTTTTTCATGACAAGAATTACTCTTGAAGGATTTGTCAATTCCTCGCAAGAGGCAGTACCCGCGAAAATTATTTTTTTTTTTTACGTACTGAATACTAAGCAAATAAAGTGCTGCTCTTTAAAACTGTGTTGCTTATGCTTGGTGTTCTTAAACTAGGTGCAAATCCAAAGTAGTTGTTATAGTAGTACCATAAAGCTGATGGTTTATGCGTACGACTGTCATTTTCTCGTGCGAGGAATTTGCAAAACCACTCGTCATGAAGAGATCTTTCTTAAACTATCAATTTATAAACTGTAGGTCTTCTCCATCCCTGACATATTTGCTCAGAAAAAGTTGAGATTTGTAAGTCACTAGGCGTTAGTTCTCTACAGTCTGTTGAGCGACCTAAAAACAACTAACTAAATTGATTTTTAAGATAAAGATACAAAACTCGGAAGAAGCTCAAAAGCAGCAGGTAAATGGGTTATTTGCAGTGATAGTCTTTCAGTACTCGAAGGAATGGTCTACAACAGAAATGACACAATAGTTATTGCAAAATTTCGAGACATATTTGTAAGATCACGTATAAATTAAAAGCTAATTTGGAAAACTGGCCATGTTGCGCAGAGGCAGAGAGCTCGAACAATTCTAAGCCCTCTGCTCTTAAGGGTCGAACGTTTACAATAAAACCTTCCCAAGTCCTGACTTTAAAAGAACTACATACAAAAAATAGTGCCACAGCTAACGGATACTTTAGTGAAAACATTACATTAACTATTTCTTAACACTGAACCAAGTTAATTTTTCTTTTAAAAAAGAACCACAACCCTTTGTTTCTTTTGCAAAAAACAAAATAATAAACAATTTAAATAAAAAAAAATTAGATGTACTCGTATAAATACACTTGTCGGAGGAACGCCTGCGTTTTCCCAGATCTTATTCTTAGTTGCAACGCTAAGAATTCGTCCAGGTTATCTATTCGTTAAAAAAGAATTAATATATCCTTTTTATTTACTTGCGTTAGCTGATGGATTCCTTGAATAAGGACTGACAAATTGATTACTATTCTAGGTCCTGTAATCTAACAAGCAGTTCTAAAAATGTTGGCCCAACAAACACACATTTTCATGTTTTGGATTTCTACTAATTTTTAGGTATTTGTCAGTCTTCGTACTCCCTTTAACTTGTTTTTTTTTTTTAATGTTGTTAATTTTGGTATTACTTCTCAACAATACTTGCTCATCTCCTCAGGACTTAGAGTGCATAATAATGGTACACTGGGCGTATGAGTATTTTTTTGTATTAATATTTTTTTAAGAAAATATTTCAAATGTAGAGAGTAATCACAATACCTGTTTGTCTATAGATAGAAACATTACAAGAATTCTATTTAATTTCTAAAAATGCATACCAAAGAAGTTAATTTTTAGAAGTTCGTCTGAGCTCATTCTTATCTCCTTTTAATATAAATTTTGAATAAACTCTTCCAAGAAAGAAATGTAAACAGAATATCTACCTTTATCCTCAGCTGGTAGTTTTGCATATATATACCTTCCCATAATTCTTAAGTCCATCTTATTAAGATACAGATATTTAAATTTTTAAATGACATTTCTAGGAAAGGAGTTAAAGAGATTCATAAAACCCTAAGGAAGATGCCGTTTGAAGGTATACCTTATACTTTTTCGAAGAACCTTAAATAACAACTAAATCTCTTCCCTTAAGATATGATTTCAATTCCAAATAAAGAATAAAATAGAATATAAAAACTTTAAGCCCGAACAAAAAATAAGATTTTTTGCACTAACAAAATAAAATAATACAGATACAACTCAACCCTTGACAACGACTCAATCTCCAATAACCTCGGTTAAAAAAAGGATTCTATGGAGCAGGCAAGACTCTCTTTCGCATCCACAGCCGTCGCATCGTCGTTGGTGTGTATAAACATATATTTTACGACTTAGGTTTTTATTTGTAGCTCCTTTTTTATTTAGTAATGCCTCATTCATCTTCGTTTGGTCGGAAAGAAGATGAAGAAAAAGAAACAAAAAACAAAAATTGCGGATTGGTTTCTGCGTTGCGTATATAAAATCTAAAATCCTACCAATCATCCAATGTGCATCAGCTTCAGCTTCAGCTTCAACTTCAGCGTCAGGATCAGCAATAGACGCGCTGATGCTGCCATACAAAGTGAATGTTCTGCGTTCTGTCTCTGATGCCATTTCGAATCGCATCGATTCGAAGCCAAAAGGGAAAGATTCATCTCAGAATATTCTGTCGTACACAAAAATGTTAAACGTAAGAGAATTTTTCGTATTCGTATTGTCGTTTGTCGTTTGTCGTTTGTCGTCAGGACGATTTCTTTTTCCATTCACGTTTTTGTTGCGCTGTGTATTTTGTATTTCCGTATAGATACAACAAAAAAAATATATATATGTACATAGGTACTAGAGGTTGCGATGTGGCTGTGGCTGTGACAACAAAGGGATTGTCAACTATCATTGCCTAAAGGACGACATGTGATCAAGAGTAAGAAATTTATTATGCGGATGGGTGAAATTGATTGGAAGGATTTGTTGAGTGGAAAATTTTGTTGGGCTATATATATTCAGATAAGACAGAAAAGATTTTATTTTTGTTTTTGTTAACTTTAAAGTTGCTGCAGGTTTTCAATGTGATTTTTTTCTTGCATTCATTTTCAGTTTCTTATGTGTACTTATGTTCGGGCGTTAATATTAAGCTTCGAATGTATCAACGAACCTCTCAATTTAATGGAAAACTTACTTATATTCGAGGAAATTGAAAGTTTCATTTGTTAACGCTCCCTATTATAAAGATATCCAATTAAATTTATCAGACTAGGCTAACTACAAGGGTCTTAAGAAAGAAAGGTTCAAAAAAGCTACAGTAGCTCTCTTTTCTTGCAAAAAAGATATTGGTAATGAATGGGGCTTATAACCCAGGATCACGCATTGGCATACACATCGGTAATTAGACCGATTTTAATGTGCGGTGTGGCAGTATAGTGGACTGCTTTAGAGAAAGCTATAAACCGCGATAAATTAAATGAAGTCCAACGTTCCTCTTGTCTATATATATAAGCGGATCGCTTCGCACGACCCTATCTGCTGCACTCGATGCTTACTGTACCTAACGCCTCTTGATATATTCAGCAAACAAAAAGCTGTCAAAGTCTGCTATTCGCCTTAAAGCTTCGTCCTAGTGGATTAGAAACAACATTGGCCATTCCGTAGTTCTCAGGTATTTAGGATCATTCCAAAGCACACAGACTACACCATCCTCCGAATGCAATTCGACAGAAACTTCCAGATTTCTATACCTTAAAGATCTTTCTGAAAGGATATGGCTTTCCTGGTAAACGATTCAATGAATGTTTTTAGAGATGGATCAAAAACAAAGAAGGGAAATTAACTCCTTCATTCCGCCTTCCCAATCATTGTAGCGTGTTCCAGGTGGAACTTTTGGCGATAAAAGAAGTCTTGTCCTAGCTTAAAGAAAACGTGATATCAACATCTAATATCCGTTTTATTTCATATAGTCAAGTCGCTATCAAATCTTTTGGCTCTGTCTCTACAAACTCTATAACAGTCCATAACTGTCGATCATCTCTAATGGAGATGGCTCAAAAGTTTAATATACCTTTGCTGGGTGTCGGGCCATAAAGCATTCCAGGTAACTGTTAGGCAGATGAACTTGCCAGGAACGGTACAGTAAAATCTGTTCTACCACATTTGACAAATGCTGGTATACCAATCGCTATTTGTAAACTATTGCTAATGCAGGACGCTATGAAGAAGGCCAATACCAGGTGGAACAACATCACCAAGTGTCAGTTCATATCTGGCCTACACTAGATTTAAAGCTCTCCAAGCAGAACGCGTACAAACTCGATAATTGGTGTCATAACCGGGCACTGTCTAATAGTACCGCATGCCAAGCGCCTAGTTGTAGTCTCAAATGACTTTTGCAGATGCTGTATGGACGATTAAGGGGAGGAAACAGTTCTTCATCTTCTCTGTACATGCACTAGCTCAAAAGCGCCTCAGTGTGTCCTATTTCATAACGGACAGCCACTTTAACCTATAACCTAACCTAAGGTGGTACTAATGTCCTGTGTGAACTAGGGCGTCACCCAACAAACTTCTGCATCGAGATCAGTGTGTTCTAGATTTGTTCAGTTTCGCACTCTAAGTCGGTGAGATCACTTTCCACTTTTGAGCTGTTCTGCACTATATTGTAGGCGTGGATTTAAAGACTATCTGGGACGGAGCATTGGATTCCATGCGCTCTACGTGACCTAGACATTCCACTCGTTGGAGTTTTATCCTTTTGGCTAAGTCCACGTTGCTATAAAGCCCGAACAGCTCGTTGTTCCATCTTCTTCTCAACCCGTCTTCTATGCATATAGGACCGTAGATCACACGAAGAACTTTTCTCTCGAAACGATACCAGGTGCTTTCATCCGCTTTTGTTAAAGTCCATGCTTCTGAACCGTATAGAAGGACGGGATGATAAGGGTCTTATATAGCGAAACGTTAGTCGCTCAAAAGCGCTTTGCTAAAGCCCTATTGACATCACAATAAGTTGTTCCAATTATGTCAATTTCATCAGCATATGCGAGTAATTGGACAGACTATTGAAAAATAGTGCCTCTAGTGTTGACGTGGCAGCTTTGCACTATTCTTTCAAAGACGATATTAAATAAATTACATGACAGACGCATAACCTTGTTTAAAACCTTTTTTGACATCAAATGGTTGGGTTAAATTATCCGTTGCTCATCCTGCACTAATGGATAAGTTTGGCAGGGATACCAAAACTAGACATGGCTCTATACAGCTCGTTCCTATAGATGCTGTCATATGCGGCCTTCTTGGTTTTTTTCCAGGATCTGCCGTAATGTGAATATATGATCGACTGTATACTTTCCTGGTCTAGAATCACAGTGTTGAGGACCTATCAGTTTGTTGAGGTTGGGCCTAAGATGTTTACATATTACGACAGAGAAGATGTTGTAAGCAATGTTAAGTAGACTGGTTCTTCTAGTTGGTGCAGTTTTAACGATCTCCTTTTTTTTACAGTCCGGCAAAAAATACTGAGGGTCCATTAAAAGGGCATACTTTGCTCCGTTCATATCTTAAAGATAAATTGGCGCATGCTCCTCACCCAATTATTTCAAGCCGCTTTGAAGAGCTCGGCATTCAAGCCATCTTAGGTATGCCAATCTTTACTTCGCCTTACCGGGAAGGCGGTATTGTTGGTCGTCTCTGTTGAGAATGGATCATCCTGCCTGACAGTGGAATTCGGTTGGTCGTCGTGGTCCTTCCATATCCTTGGCATTGACTGCGGTTATACTATGATGGTTCTATTATTGTCTTGGGTTGGAAGTTTATTCACTTTATGAACTTCGCTTCATCTGCTAATTAAAAGTTCGAACTACATTGTTGCTTCTGAACCTTTCAACATCTTCGACTTCACGCTTTTCATGTTCTCCCTTTTTCCCTTTGAGAAGTCAGTGTTACTCTGTCCCTTTCTACTCATATGGACCTCGTAAGCGATTCTTGTCCTTCTATGGGGCTCCACTTTGCGTGCCTGTTGTTTGGCTACAGTTTCCTGTCAACATTCCTCATCAAACTAAGCGCTTATTGTTGGTGGCTGTTATTGTTGATTGACTTTATGAAAAAGATAATATTTACGCAAACTAAAAGCTTAATTCATCAAGGCTTGCAAAAAGATCTCGTCTTTTTATCTAGTTAATTTTATGTTTAAAACTATAGGAAGTCATAATTCTTCACAAAACAATTTCTCAAGAAATGTCACTAAACACAACAACACATTGACAATAATTGCAATAAGGATCAACAAAGCATACCAACCATGTAGAAAATAAATATTAAAAAGTTATGTGTTCATTTAACTTTTCTTGTTTTTTTTTGTTTAAGTACATACGAGTGCAGCATCCTTTCTTGCAGAAATTTTGTCTTAATTTTTCTTTGACTTTGCTCATCATAATCATAAAAGTACACACACACAAACATTTATACGTATGTATATGTGCGATATTTGTGTGTGTGAACTCATGATTATGTCTTTTCTAGTTTAAGTTGAGTAAACATTTTTATACGTTTTTGTTTATGTTGTCAAAAAGTGAAGTGGAAACAAGCCAAAAAGGATAAAATAAAGAAGCAAAAGTATACATTATATATATACATGTACATACTTACAGATATGAGTATCCTGCATGTTAAATAAAATAAAACAAAAATATTTAAATTAAAAAAGAAACGAAGGAATTTTTACATGTTTGTGATGTATGAGAATGACATGAGGCGTGATATAGAAGCAATGACAAGGGATAAAAACATAGGGTATGTGTATCATCAAAAAGATATTTGATAGAAGAAATAACATCACAAAAAAATTAAAAAAAAAAAACAGAATTGCTTCTCTTTATTTTCTTTCAAAAACAAAAACCAGAAGAAGAATTATTTCTTTTAACTGAACAAAACAATTTTCATTTGGAAGAAATAGAAAATCAAACAATGGAAATAAAATGATCACATTTTTTCAGAAAATGCATAACTTTTACCGAAATTGATAATAGTTTAACCGTTTCTAGAAGTCAAACTATCGTAGTTTTGGGGTAAATTTTTAAATTTAATTTTAAACATTCTATTTTTGGAAATTGCGCTGCTTTCTACAATTTGTAGAAATAAAACATCAAAAATTAAAAAAAAAGCTAACATGGTAAAAGAAAATCAAAATATCATATAGAGATATTCCAAGTTATTTAGTAATCTTTCCATTATCAAAAGAAACAAAGAGGACTACGCTGCCTATTGTTAAAGTGCTGAAGCACGACTTTTCTAGATTCACCTCCCATAATTTTATTGTTTGCCCTTGCGCCTTGTGAATTGTAGTAGACTCTAATGGGAAGTACTTATTTATTTATAATTCGTTCAATACTTACATTAACAATTCTTAATATATACTTAAAATCTAAACCAGACTGTTGAAAAATTTTTAATTTGCAATTCAAACTTTTCAAATTATTATTTGGTGAATTAATACAAGAGTAAAATTTATTATAGATGTCAATTAATTGCTTCAAAGGGCTATGTACCCCATAGTTTGATCTGCTAAAATTAGTATTCAAAGATTTCTGGAGTCCACCAAGAACTGTTGGTGATGAAATTTGTGCGTTTATTATTCCGACAATAAAACTAAACTGCAAGTACATCCTATGATTTGTCAAAGAAGGAAGATTTATAGGAGAAAGTCTTTGTGAATAAGGCGGTAATGTATGAATATCATGAAACTACGGAAGGGATCGTAGACAAAAACGCAAAAATCTTTTCTGAATGACTTCGCTTCTTGTGACGTGTACGGCGTAGTAAGGTGACGATATTGTACAAGCATATATATATTCCAGGACTGGTTCTACAAATATAACAAATAATTTTAAAACATACGGATCACGGCCAAATCTCTTAATAAAACCCATAACTCTATTTGCTTTTTTAACTATGAGGTTAATATGTTCATTGAATGTTAGTTTAGGATCTTAGACAAAACCCAAGTCAGAAAATACATGTACTCTACTTAAAGGACAAGAATCAAACACGTCACTAAAAACGATTGGAAGTTCAACATTTAAAACAAGACGAATATTATTGCACCATTCCCTGAATAATATTAAGTCTTCTTGCAAGAGAAGACAGTCAGAAGTAGAGTTATTTTTTTTTTTAATTTTAATGTCAATAAAATAAATAGAATAGGACCAAGTTGACTGCCCTGGGGGCACCAGAATTCACAGCAAATGAACTTGGACACTCATTACTAAATTTTACACTATAACGTCTATCTTGCAAGTATTAGGAGAGCCAGTTTATGAAACAGTTATTAAAATCTTGCTATGATAGTTTTAAAAGTAATGTTTTATGACACAATTTATCAAAGGCCTTGCTGAAATCAGTAGAGATACAATCTACTTGTTCACGTTTTTCAAAAATATCTAAACAAGAGGACGTAAAGTTAAACAGATTAAGAAATGACGCTACATACGATTGACTCAAATAGTTTAGGTATCAAAGATAGTTTAGCAATAGGTCGGTAGTTCATTATTTGTTTTTTTAGGACCTTTTTTGAATACTGGTATTATGAAGGAGCTCTTCAAGATAAGAGGAAACACCGAGTTATTTAAAGACGTGTTGAAAAGAACACATAACGGGTGTGCTGAATAGAGCACATTTCTTTTAAATGGATGATGGTACACCCTCGGGATACTATTAAGGACAATATCTTCACTAATAACGAAATTGATATTTAAGTGGGGAAAATTTAAAACAGTGGTAGATGTGTTGGGAAAACTGATAGTATTATAATCTACAAAAGCATCTTTGAATCAGTTTGCAAACATGTTCGCAATTATTCTCGGCTCATTACTATTTGATGTCTAATCAGTCATTAAGTTAGGGTAACCACATGATTTCTTCTTACGATTAACGAATTTCTAAAAACTATCAGCATTAGTTTTAAGGTTAAAGGTTACGTCTTATAATCATTATCAGTTCTTGTTTGATTGTATTTTATCCAAGCTTTGTTCCTTTTGCTTGTTAAGTTTTTAACGTGAGAATCAAATCATGGTGGAACACTCAAGTTATTTCGAGTCTTTTCAAATGGAATCGTCAAAAAGAGTTAAATAAAAAATGTCAATATTTAAGTTACAAAATAAGTAATCCCAATTGATCGTATATAATAAGTTAAAAAGGTTCTAAAAATTACACCTACTAAAGTTGAATTCTAGTTTGTTGTAATTAGATAGCATATGAGGTGAAGCCGTGTTTAAATTAAATGCTATGTCTAATGTAGTTTGGTGGCAATTTTCGTCCACAATTTTGACAGCAGAAGAAATCACAGCTGCTTCAGAGCATATGGTTTCGGAGAAAAATACCAGATCGAGTGTTTCCAAAACGGTTTTTTCACACCATTTAGTTGACTTAAGCCACATGAAGGCATACCATCTGTTAACAAAAACTCGTTTGAAGATGACGCGTTTATTGGAACGTAGAAATTATCGTCGTAAATTTGAATCCAATTAAGATTGGGTTCCAAAAGGATATCAATACTTTCTATACAGTTGTTTAGTTTTTCATAAATCTCGTTCTTAGGAAATTGAAGTCTTTTAAATTAGAATGGCAAATCTGTTCAAATAACTGGGATTTTAGAACTAATATACATTTAAAATCGAAGGGCATCTAAATTTCGCATTAGTATTACTGGCAAACCTAATTTCAATTGCAGCTTATATGAAAGCACACCCGACAGCCCAAGTTAAGCTAAGAAACTCTACTAGGTATGAAGTGCTCAGTTCTGAGTCAATGACAGTGTCTGTAGACAAATTTTTCCTCATATCTCTTGCTATTTCATCTAATATGTTTGTATTGGTTTTCCATATTAGAATATGGAAAGACCACTTCTTCAAATTATATAACGGTGATGACGAATCCAATTCTGGTGTAACTTCAGCCTTGGCGACGTAGATCACAATTCCGCCTACCCCACTTTAACATTAGCATTTCGGTAGATCTTGGGAAAAACCCAGGAACTTCAAACCGACCATCAAATCCACCATCTCTTTATCAATTTTAAAGTGGCATACGTCAGCATCTATAGAGGACAGCTCCACAGAGCAATGTCTAGTTCTGGCATCCCTGTCAAACTTATCCGTTTGTGCAGAATGACGATGGATGTGGGAAAAGATTTCACCGTTGGATTTGATGTCAAAAATGTATTAGGCAAGGCCATGCACTGTCGTGCGACTTCTTCAACATTGTTCTGGAAAGAATTGTGCAAAACTTAACCGTCAACACTAGAGGCAAAATCTTCCAAAGGTCCATCCAATTACTTAGATACGCAATTGATATTGACAAAGTTTGAAGATCAAAGCGTGATGGCAGTGGAGCGTTTTGGAGCATTGCTACGGAAGCGGAGAAAACGGGTTAAATGGTCAATGAGGGCAAGATTAAGTATATGCTGTCATCAAGGAAGAATAAAACTTTTCCATGGACAGCTATAACTTTAAGGTAGTCAAAGACTTCATCACCAGAGCTGAAATAAAGAGAACAGTAACTCTTGCAAGGCGCAGTTTCTTTGGAGTTGGAAGGCAATTGAGTATCAAAGTCCTCTCTCGAGCATCTAAAATCATTATCTATAAGAGACTCATCATCCCGGTCCTCATTTATGACTTGGACCCTTTCAAAAAAAGATGAGAGCGTCTTAGGATGCTTCGAGCGAAAAACTCTTTAGGCTGATTTTTGGTCCCGTCTGCATAGAAAAAGAGTGGAGATTAAGATACATTACAAACTGAACGGGCTGTGTAGCACCACTGACATGGTTAAAAGAATGCAAATCCAACGACTTAGTTGGCTGGGTCATGTAAAGCAAATGGACATCAACGCTCCAGCCCAGAAGGCCTTCTAACCCAAACCCGAGAAATGGTGCAGTAGAGGAAGACCACGACTCAGGTGGCGCACGCAGGTGAGAGAAGCACTCAACCAACTTGTGAAACTGGAGACAGCTAGCTGGGAACCGAATATAAGATAATTTTGAAAAAAAAAGTTTTTCTGAGCTGTAAATATTTCTTCGAAAATTCAAATCTTTATCGTATAAGCATTGCTATACGATTAAGCCAATACTAAGAAACAAAAGCCTTTTCTAGCTAAGTATAAATAGCAGAACTCTGTCTGAACAAAAAGCTGAAGAAGAGCTAAGTATGTAATCTACTCCTAAAAGTTATGGATACCTTTTACGACCACTGTTTGGCCAAACTTATATGAAATACACTTTTTTCATGTAAACCATTCTCATGCAAAATTTTATTAAAGCCAACAAACTAATATTAACTAAAACCAAGTATTGTATTAAGTGGCAGGTCGAAAACCTCTTCAAGCCTCTAACTTCTAATATATCATCAATTATAGTAGAAAAAAGATCCCAAAAACACTCATCTATAAACTGTGATATTGCCTTCACACATGAGGAAAAACAAAACAAAAAATATCCAAAACTGAAAAACAAATTAAAGAAAAATAAAAACACTCAATATGTCTATTCATCAGTTTTTCTCGCCTTAATTCTTATCTTGCAACGCTTCCCAAGCCAAGCGAAAATCCAATTAATTTTATTTTTCTTCTCATTTTTATATTTATTTATATTCATTCTTCAGCTTGTTTTCTATAAATTTGTATCTCTTTTCCTTTTTGTTTTGTGGCCTTTTTCAAAAATACGAATTTCAAAAAAAAGAAAAAAAATAAGTTATCCTGTCGTGAGACGATTTTGTTTATCGTTTCAGCAGTTGTTGTCTCATCAGGATAATGGCACACAAGTAAAGTAACGTAAACAAAAAATGAAAAGCGAAAATAAAAAAAGAACGAAACCCAGAACTTTTGGGAATACCCCGTGTATATTTTTGGTATATTCTTTCCAAAAAACATCCCCGAAGGATAATATTTCAATATTGAGAGAATTAAAAGAGGAATCTGCTTTCACTTTTAGCCCAAGCCATGTCAACATCTGTAAATAATTGCGGTAAACAAATTGCCAAAGCGTGTATAATTTATTGATCACTCGGGCGTATGAGTAATCACACAATTTTGGTGCTTTGAGCTTTTAATGATGGCATAATGTGTATTTGTGTCTGTATTAAGGAATGTATGGCGGCAGCATGAGTGGCATTCGAGTACGCTTTTGGGTAAAGATGCGACGCATTGATTAGCAACGCACAGAGTACTCGTAAAAGTTTTATAATTATCTTTCTTATTCATCCCTTTGGATAGGGGATATTTTTTTTCGTGTTCGTTTTTCTTTTTTTTTTCGTTTTTCTCGTTTGCCTTTTGGATTTTTTATGACTGTATGTGTCTTTCGTTTGACGTTCTCGTTCTCTGTGGAAACATTTCATTTCGAATTAAGTGAATAATTAAGGCTTTCGTTTTGGAGAGATTTTGACGATGAGTATGATGATATGGCGACAACTATACGACAAGAGTGCTGCCATTGCCCCCGAAAATGGGGTCCTTTTTATTATACAAAAGAAACACGATGAAGCAAGTAGCAAACACATAGATATTCACCATACTTTCTCTTCTCTAGATTCAGATTTACAAAGTGCTACATAACACTGGAAGAGAGGGATCAGGATCAGCACAAGAAAGCGAAGGGTTTTTGTTGTTGTTGGATTTCCGTATAACTCGCATCACACTGATTATATTGTACGAGTAACTGTGCCTGTGATGTTGTCCATGTTTGACATCAGATGCATCATTCATCATTCAACGCTCTTCGTTCTTAATTACAGAGTAAACATTTCACTAAAAGCACAGCACAGTATCTATACTACTCCTCGAATAGGACGTAGTCGGAAATTTGCTTCATTCATTCCGGATGCATTTCTGGCAGGCAGGCAAGAAGTATTATCAGACTAGATGTAGATATTATAGTGTTTTGAAGAGATGTCGGAGAGGAATCAGAAGCTGTTTAAATTTTGATAGCAGACTCTCACTAATTAGACTTTATTGCAATTAATTGTGACCAATTTTCAATGAAGGGGATACATTTTCAGTAATTTATTGCATTGTTTATGGAAATTAAAAGAAAATACAAATATCGAACAGATACACGACTGATTGTACGAACGTGCTCTAAAAATTCAAGAATTTTAGAAATCAGCATTTTCGACATAAAAACAACTACGAAAACAATAACAAAAAGAAGCTGGAATGCAGCTCACACTGATAAGTTTCTATTCGTCTTTTGATATTTAAAAAAAATGTAAATATCAAAATTGTTTGAAAGTCTGAAATCAAAAACTTTCTTTGTTCCCAAGAATTTTAGTCAAAAATTAATGATTTAAAAGAATAATGTCAAATCGAACATCAAATTTTACCAATGTTGTTTAAAAATGTTTGTAGATTGTTATTCTACTTGATGAATCAATGATTCTAGACAACTTTCTCCAGATGAATCGTGAAGCCAAATGACGTTCATATATTTTTACTTCCTTACTTAGTTAAGGTGGTGCTACAGTCCGGGGCGGCCCTGGGCCTCAATCAACATGCGTTTCCAGCCAGCTCGGTTCCTAGCTAGTTGCCTCCAGTTTAGCACGCCAAGTTGGTTGAGGTCTTCACCCTCCTGAGTGCGCCACCTGAGTCACGGTCACCCTACTGGGCCGTCCCTCGGGATTGGATTCGAAGACCTTCCGGTCTGGAGCGTTTATGTCCATTCGATCTACATCGAAGGCTCTAGCCATCTAAGGCGCTGGACTTTAACTAGGTCAGTGACGCTGTACAGCCCGTACAGTTCGTCATTATATCTTCTCCTCTATTCTCCACCAAAAATCACCCAAAGAGTTTACGAACCTCATAACTTGGCTACAACGAGGTAGTGGTCCGAGTCAATGTCGGCCCCTCGAAAAGTTCGGATATCCTGTATACTGGAGAAGTGTCGTGTGCCGATCCCAATGTGGCTAATCTGGTTGCCAGTTTATTGATCAGGAGATTTCCATATCCCCTTTTGGATATTAAGATGTGTAAACTGCGTACTAGCAACCAGAACGTCTCGCCCGCAGCGAAATCGATCAGCCTGAATCCGTTGTCGGAGGTGGTGTCGTGCAGGCTGTATCTCCCGATTGTGCCACCAAATATGTCTTCTCTTCCTAGCTTGGCGTTAAAATCTCCTAAGATAATTTAAATGTCATAGCCAGGGCACTGCTCAGTGCTCATATGTCTTGTCCAAGAGCTCGAAGAATTTGTCTTTGGTGTCTTCATCTTTCTCCTCTGTTGGGGCATGCGCGAATATTATGTTGGCGAATTCACCCTTGATGTGGATTGGCGTGATGCGCTCGCTCACACTGTTGAAACTCAAGACTTTTTGCCTGAGTCTAGTTCCAACAATAAATCCAAACCCAAATTGAAGCTGTCTTTGTTCACGGTAGCAGTCGCCGTAGTATACATCGCATTCTTTTAGTTTGCGTTTGCATCCCATCGCACTTCTTGGATTGCGGTAATATCTGCATTGCAGCAGTTTGAGGCTTCCGCTAATTGTTCGGCTGCACGTGGTCTGTTAAGTTACTTAACTTTCTACGCACAGATGCGGAGTTCGTTGTCCTTATTCTGTTTGCGTTGAGTTGTCAACAGTAAATCCGTCCGTACCCGAGGCTTGTTGATGCTTCGCAACTAAGGTATTTTGTACGTGGCCAGGAAGTCACCCGGACGGCACAACCCCCAACCTGGAGGGCCAGATCCTTAGTATAACTCCAAGGACGAGGAGTCAGATAAACCGCTCCTTATAGGCCTGGGCTTCGAATAAGTCGTAGAAGCCCTATTAGGTTTTCACTAACCCTACTGAAACTGTAGACGCCACTCGTGAGTTCGTCCTCAGCCGTCTGGATAAGGAGAGGTGCCTTAGTGGAAACACCTCTTCCCCCCTCTCCCGTTTGCTCCTCTACCCCCCTTCCACAATCACTACCTCCTCTTACATAGGGACGGCATACGAGCCCACGTCATCAATTCCCATCTCACCTCTCACGCTGAAATGGCGAAAAAGCTATCCAGCGTTCCTTTCCCTGGTGTTTTTTCTTATGGTCCTAACATTAATTGACTTCTCACCCTATCTCTTCCTTCCAACGGCCTCTTATTATTATTGTGCTGGATTTAAGGTGTTAGACGACCCGTGTCGATGATCAGGCTGGCTAGGAGCCCAATTAAAAAATAGCTTAGTCTTTTTAATGCAGTATTTCGATACCTTTTGACCTCCGGATAACTAGCCTTATCTGTATAATGTGAATCTCTGTACAGACAGACCCCCTTTATTCGCAACTCGTGGGGCCAATATGACCCAAAATAAACAAACCTAAGAAAAAGAAGATAATGTTAAGACTGATATCCCTTCTAGACCGGGCGATAGGTTGGCGCTAAAGCCTGTTGCCGTTTCTCCTTCGGCCAACACAAAGTAAGAAGCGGTGGCTATCCATGGACCCTTTTCTGAATGCTGAAGGAAGCAACGAGAGTAGAGGTAGTGATATCTTATTCCAGAAATGGCAGAGTTGTGAACAATGGCTCTACCACTACTACTGAGATTACACCTCTATGACAAAAGTCCAGAAATGGAAAGGAGAGACTCTCAAAAACCCAATATAAACACTGGTTGCAAGAACCTGAAGGACTTAAGTGTACTATTGAAACCTGGAGGGATACACCGTAGCAAACCGCTTGCGTTTAAAAGCGATAGGTCTCTGGAGTGGCCACATCGACACCAAAGCGGCTTCGTGTGCACAACATCAGCAATCTCTTCAATCCCACTAACAAGCCGAGTTACGAAGGGCAAAGTATTGGTTGGGAGCATTGATAGAAGCGATGATGATGGCACAATTTCGTCTGATCGTTGGAAGTTGGTCAAAGTTACGTCCTCAGGTGGCTTTTTAAACATTTTGATTGGCCGAAAGCAAACATTTTATAGAAAAATCAAATCGTCATTTTATTTAAGGGTTAGGTTAAAGTAGCTGTCCGTGATGGAGTAGGAGACACACTAGGCCAGTTAAATGGTTTATTGTGATACCACATGAATCCTTAGGCTTTCTCCTAAGCTCAATCAAATCAGTTTAAGGCTTTTGAAAACCTGGGAGACTGATTATGTTAATACGATTGAGGTCGTTTAGATCGTTATAGAAGAATTCTCCTACTTATTTCTTGCGTTTTTAAGCTAGAGCCGGGTATGTACAGCGGAGCAGAAGAACTGTTTTTCCTCTATACAGCTTCTGCAAAAGTCATTTGAGAATAAGGGAGCACTATCAAAACAATACTTTTAGGATTAAGATATCATAAACTCGCACCTCGACTTTAAATTTTTCTATCACATCAGGTTTTTAAAACATGACTCTATAAAAATGCTAAAATCAATTAAAAACGGGTTTTTAAAGGCTAATTTTTTCTTCCATATACAATAAATCATTTCAGTATCTTAATTAGTTTCTGGAAATTAGTATTAGTTATGAGTCTTTACTGGACTCAATATAAAGTTTTGAGCAAACATTAAATTCAACATTTCCATAGTTTTGGAAAAGAAGTTTTGTAGAAAATTTTAAGTGCTGGTTTCGAATCCAATCTAAAATGTTAACTATTTGCTCAAGTTTTAAAAATGCCTGTTTTCACCATAAATTGCGTATTTTGTATTATATTTCAAAAACTTGATGTAATAAAATTGTTTAGACAAAAGATTCGTTACAAGAAAACCGATTTAGCATCTATAATTAATTTTGTCTTCCAGAGTTTTGTAAGAGAGGTTAAAGTAACAACTTATGAGGATTTACGGAATATTATATTTTCAAAGTTATTGTGGATTTGGAAAACTGTCACGAAATTTACTGATCAGTTTATGAATTTTTAAAAGTAATATGTCAAAAATTTGACATATTAGTTTTAAAGTCTGATATGAATTAAGGTCATCAAAACCCGTTGGAAAAGCGCAATCGCATTGACAGTAAGAAAACCAGTGTTATCTTTTAAAAAAAGTAAATTTCGTATCACTTTTAGAAAATAACACATGTTTTATTTCATTTCAAGAAGTGTAAGGTCAATTCAAAAACGATTTCAATTGCGTATTTACATGACTGTAGAGCCAATAGACCTTTCGTTATCGCTTTATAGTATCTCTATGAGATGAGTATACCAAATATAAGCTTTCACAATTATACTCAGTTCTGTAACATGTTGCCCAGTTTTTTACAAGTTTTCGAAAGGCAGACTGGTTGATAGTCAAAGCTGAAGGTCTCTGTCGTCTGTTGTCGTTTTTTCGGACAATAAAAATACGAAAAAAAAACACTTTCATTACGGTTCACTCTGTCTCTTTTAAAGAATCATTTCATTCACGTTTTTAAGAAAAGTATAATAATAATATTCCCTTTACACTTTTTCTCTATTTCCAAAGTATTTAAATGGAAATGGATAGAAGAAGCCAAGGAGCTCTCGCCTAAGTGTACAATCTGCATAAGGGTTGAATTCAGTTTTGGGACTGAAAAACGAAAAATAAAATAGAAATGAACCAAAGCAAAAATACTGAAAAACTTGATTTTATACAAAAGTGACGACGTGGAAAACTTTAGTAGGTATATATTTTATTCATTTCAAAATTTCATTGAGAAAAACACCTTCATTTATTTTTTTTATCATCATCATAATCATCATCATCAGCAGCAGCATCAAAATCAGTAGAAGTAGAAGCAAAAACAGACCTATAACCGATCTCCACCCCTCGTCATCAGAAAGAACCCCATCCAAAAAACCCAGCGCTTCCAAGGAATTTATTTTTGCCATCAAAAGTTCTGCTCCGACTGCTGAGCAAGTCCTTTGCCTTCATCTATACCTAGAGTACAGGGTACAATAGCTTGTGCTTTGCTTGCTACAACCGACGACGACGGCATTGAGGTGTTACTCAGAGGGAAAAAAAAGAAGAAAATGCATAACCTGGTGTACGAGCAAACTCAATTAGGTTTAGTTTCTTTCATTTGCCGTGTCATTTCTATGCTTTTTTGAATGTTTCATAAATCTAAATGAGCATGATTTTCTTCAAAAATGTGAAAAAACGAAGGAAAAATATACGAAAAAAATAAATTTTAGAAGCGTGAAGTATCTAGTTTAAAAAAGGGATGCATTTCATAGTTTATGTTGCCTTTTCAACAGGAAAATTTATATGAATGGAAAATATGTATGTACATCTATATTTATCATGTAATAATTACCTTTAATAAAGTGATTTTTTAAACGGGGAAAGGCTTTGGTATTACTTTGCTTTTTCCGATCCAGACTTAAGGGAAATGAAGAGGAAAATGTACAGCATTTTAAAAGAATACACTAAACAATAATTAATTAGGTATCATGAATTTTCATTAAAAGTTTCTTGTAAGATTTTCTTTGTAAAACATTAAGTTTATAAAATAAAGATATGTAATTTCAAACTTTAATTTGCAGACTTTAACTTTACTTCCACTCGAAAGATTTAAAAAAGAATGAAAAAATACTCAAAAAGACATTTTAGTAACTTCAGTAAAAAAATTTAGTTAAGTTTGATATTAAGCGGTTATCTACTTTGCGGTTTTAAAACTATAGGGCTGGAATTCGACATTTGTCAAACGCCGATTTTTTCAAGAAAGTTTCAGCGACTAAGCACATTGTCGTATTTAGGTTGAGGATCGTCTCAAGCAATTATAAAAAAGAGGCCATTACATCCTCAAAAAATCACTGTTTGGTGCGATCTTTGGTCCGAAGCTGTGATTGGACCTTACTTCTTCGAAAACGACAATGGAACGATTGTCACCGTCAATTCGGAGCGTTAAGGTCATATGATAATAGACTTTTTGTAGCCTGCTATTGAAGAATACGACTTGGTTTGAACAAGACGTTGCCGCATGACATACTACTCGAGCGAATATGGCTTTATTACAAGAGACATTTCCTGGCCTCGTAATTTCTCGTCGTTTTGTGGCAATATCAACTGATCACCAGGATCATACGAGTGCTATAAGCATATCCAACTATTGAATTTATGTGGTTATTCAAGGTTAGAGTTATGTTAAAAAATACCACTACATTTTAATATTTTTCAACGAAGTTCCTTTCAGCATGATTGATGGAAAGTAGGATACGCTAAATGGTATTTTTAAGATCTCTAGACATTTACATTTATTTGAATTAAGAGACAGACTGCTCAATAGGAAATGTGCTCAAGATCTTCACTAAGACTGCAAAACACAGCTTTCGGTGTGACCTAGGGATTAAATTTTATATATATATTGAAGCCTCGGGGCCTCCACATACGGGGGGCCGCCACAATAGGCACTTCGGAAAATGTTTGTTTTCTAACTATTAAACACTAGCAAACATATTTTCCTTTGATATGTATTTTTTGTTTGCTCTTTTACCTTAATCTACAGCCTTGAGTGTTTTGTACATGGATAATTATTTAATTATATTGATCTCAAATAACAAAAATCATTGATCTATATTTGTTCAATCCAATCAGACAGTCAGTGAAATATCAAAATCTTAAATGGCTTCGATAAGAAGAACTTCCAATTCTCTACCCTTCTTGAAGGAGTACACGAATCGCTTAATGGCTGAGCAGGGTGGTACTTGCCCGGAGCTTGGGTATTCAATTCCGTGCCTCGAAATTGTTGTTCTTGTAGATACATGTACATTTAAATTAATTGCTGTATATGAAGAATCGGTGTTCTTCAATTCAATAATTTGTCCATCGGCTGTTCAATTCTTTGATTTCTCGCAGAATTTGTACACGTTTTTCACAGTCAGTACAGAGCCACACAAAATTTTGATTGAGAAATCAAATTTTCATCGGAGATGAAAAGCGTCCAGTTTTTAGTCTTTAAAAAGTTCAGTGGCACTCGTTGGCCTTGTCGGGCTGAAGCTACGAAAGCATTATTCAACAGCTATTTGGAAATCGAAGACGCTCTAACCAGCATATCTTTCAATTAAGAGCAAAAAGACCACGAAAGGAATGAAGCAAGGCACCTTCTTTAGAAGATGAGTGATCTCGAAACCGCTTCGTTTGCAACATTTTGGTTCGATGTCTTAAAGCGTTTCAACGCTACAAACAATATGTTGGAAGACCCGAAAATAATTCTTTAATCAGCAATGCGTGCACTAGAATCATTGAATCCAATTGAAATGATTTTGAAAAATACGAGGAAGCAGCCAAAAAAATATCCCATACTGATGAATATGTACAATCACGCACCCGCACGAGAACGAGAAATGTGAGGTTGAATCCTTTTGATTACGGGAGAGCACAAGACGCAAATCTGTCACCCAAGGAAAAATACAAAGTATCCGCCTTCATTTCAGTGATTGACCAGCTATCCGTTTCTCTCAATGAAAGATTGCATGCCTATGAAGCTGTACGTTCGAGATTCCAGAATCCCATCGAGAAGAAGGTTTGACTTATTCAAAAAGGGAAAGGACTATGGAACAGATCAATCGCCGGAACTATTTTACTACCAAATTCTCGAAAATCAAAATTTCAGAGCTACATTCCCAAACCTCGAAATTGCATTGAGAATGTATTTGGTTTTGATGGTATCAAATTGCACTGGAGAGCGCTCATTTTCAAAAATAACAAAAATAAATAAAAATAACCACTATGGGACAAAACCGTCTATCGAAGCTTTCTCTCCTCTTTTTGCCGAAAAAAGCACGAAAGGTTCCGTTTGTTAACCCTAATTTTAGATAATTCTTAAATATATAAAATGAGTGCAATATTGAGATTAACATACTGATTCAAAGACAGAATGAGTACGACTTTTCTATGTAAAATTATTGTACTGATTTTTCCATTGAATTGCATTGAAATTTCTCTAGAATGGTATAAGTTTTCGTGCGAGGATTACATTATGATTTACATAAGACAAACGCATAATAAACAAATATGAACTGACTACAGTAAGATATGAATGCAGTAAATACAATATGAAACTAATCAAAAAATGCAATCAAACATGATTTGATTCAATACAAATCTAGCTTCAAGGTTATGTAATGAGTACAAACGACTTGTATTAAATCAATAATAATTTATGTAATTTTATTTAAAGTGTGGCAGAAATTTCAAGTTTAATTCACTGAGTTATGGGATCAATACAAGCAACATATAATCATATACATTGAGTATTGCACATAATTATACAAATTCCCAGCTTGAATATGCTACTCATAATCTTGTGCATAATTTTATGCTTGGATGGAAAGCATCGGCAACATTCAACTTCCATAATGCTATGGATAACATGCTTACTCGTTGTAAAACCAGGCGTTCTTTTAAGTTTGTTCTAATATGCGAGCTTGAACGAATTATTTGGGAAGCAGCGAAGTTTATGAAAAATACGAACAAGTTAAATAGAGAAATGTGAGTGAGCAATTGAGTAAAAGACCATTAGCTGTTATTAATCTCCCCAGAAGATATGAAATTCCTAGTGTAAGGTTAGATTACATGGAGATAAACAAACTTTACAAAAATACGTGTAAAGAAAATAAAAGGAACATGAAGAAAATTTAGCGGATTACTTAAGTCGAAGTAAAGATTCAGCCGAGTTTCGGGCTATACAGAGGAAACTAAATGGAAATTCTGAAGTAAAAGTTGCAGCAGCTGTGTCATTGTAGTCGTTAAGTTATCATTTCGCTTCATTTTTAAATTCTTCAACTCAAATATCTTGGAGTTATGCACGACCTTCAACTTGGATTGAGAAATTCGATAAGAGTATAACTGAAAATGAGGTAAGTTGTATTCTACAAAGAGATGGCAAGGCCACTGGATGGTATACCAGTTAAGTTCTTTAAAAATAGCACAATTTTGTTAAAGATCAAATTTACAGAAGCGCTTAACATTATGCTGATATTTAGAACATTTCCCGACAACTTTTTTGAAGGCTTAATAATGCCAATCCATCACGAGAAGTGTGACGTAGAAGACCCTACAAATTAAAGGTAATATCGTTTCTGAATGCAGCCCTAAAAATATTCACAATCGTTCTTTACGGAAGACTGAAAAGTTGGATGCAAGATGAAAACAAGCTTAGAGAATTCCAAAGTGGTTTTTGTAAAGGATAATATCTTTGGGCTTTGTTCACTTGCGCAGTGGAAACTCGACCAAAATAAAAAAAAAAGTACGTCTTTTTTGTCAATTTCAAAGCAGCTTTTCTATCAATAGAAACGCTTCACTATTAAAGCTATTTAACCTAGGAGTGTCAGCTAATTTTGTCAACATTATTAAAAAACTGTACCAAATCACCGTAGCATACATTTAAATCGGAAAAGAAAAATCATAGAGGATTAAAGTGGACCAAGGAGTAAGACGAGGCTGTAATATGAGCCCCTTGTTATTTGCACTTTTTCTAGATGATTTGATTGAGTATCTCAATTGTGGATTGGAGTTTGCTAACAAACGGATCAAAGTGATCAAGTATGTATGCCGATGACATTGTCATTCTGCAGTTGATGGTCAATAAGCTGGAAGAATATTTGCAAGTGTGGAATCTAGAAGTTAATCCGGAAAAATCAAAAGTCCTATTTTTTAAGAATGGATCTGGCAGAACGGCGAGAGACAAGTAATGGAAATATGGCGAAAAATCTTTAGACGTAGTTAAGTCTTATATTTATTTGGGAACGAAGTTCACATTAAATTTAAAATTAAAAAATTCTCAAAACCAAACTAAAAAAAAGAATCTATAATATCAAAAGAATCTATAATATCAAGCTAATAGCGACTGACTTAAAATATAGTGTGTTTAATGCACTTGAAAGCCTATTACGCTTTTTCTTAAGGAAAATATTCTTTCTGCCGATAAACCCCCCAAAATGTATGTATTATTTGGAAACTGGTTTTCCGACACTGTTTATTTTAACCCTTAAGCTAAATGTTGACTACATTGTCAGAGTACTAAATATGGAGGAGCATAGGCTACCGAGAAAGATGATGGAGAATGCGATTTAAACAAAAAAGCTGTCTGTAAAAGATTGAAACTTGTTAGCAGAATCGCAGTATGAAAAAGTTTGCTTATCAACGAAAAGGCAATATTATTCAAAGTGCGTATTGAATCTCAACGACAGAAACTATTTCACCAGCGAATATAACAATTCTATCATTGGATCCATATTTAAGATATGAGGAGAACTGATCAGACTAAACTTTAGGCCCCATCGTAACGAGGTTATTGATCTTTGCAACCTCTGTAATCAGCATGAGTGAGAAGATGTATTACACTTCGTAGGCGTTTGTCCATTGCTGACGGAGATAAGGCGTGTACACGTTGAAAAAAACATTCTGCAAGTTGAAGAGGTTGTGCACTATCTGAATAGTGCGAACTGGATGCGCATTATAGGCTGCAAACTTTTTTCTAGCGACTTATAGGAACTATGTACATACATACGCACATGGTAAATATTTCATTCGTAAGCAATTTCTATACGGTAGAGAAGCCGAAAAAAGTGGATCCGGCCATTCCGCCCGTCTCTTTCTCTGTCTTCGCCCTTGCAGCCGAAACCATTGGGTCGATTGATTTCACACTTGCAAATTAAGGTTGTAAGCAGATGCACGTAAGACCAAAATAAAAAGTTACTCGATACAAATTATTTGATTCAATATTGAATTTTTTCGAGAACCACTCGATAGATTCTTATGGTTCTTTTTCCAAATCTGACTTTTAACATTTGGCTTCTTTCAATATAATACTTATGATTTTAATCCATTGAACCGTTATTTGCTTTTAGAAACATGGTATTTTATAAAAATTCTATTAATAATTTCGAAAATATATATAGAAGACTAGCAAACCCATTTCGCCACAGATGGCTTCGTTTTTTGTAAAATTTCGTTTGGGGATTAAAAGAAGAAGAAAAATTATATTTTTTGTTTTATATTTGAAAACGAAAAATTTTATTTCATTTCACAATAGTAATGAATTTATTTCGATCCAAAGTAAATACTGAATCAAAGCGTTATACTTGTCCGCAAATTTATGTTTCATTGAAGTGCTCTTTATTAAACAACATTTTTTAATTTTTGGTCTGACATTAACACAAACAAAGCTGATGGTTTCCCAACTCGTGAACACGCAACGTATAGCTGCCCATGTGAAAAACAATGATTTTCCAAATTTAGCCCGCAAAAACTAAGCGATTGGCCTTGCGACTTGTTAATTGTCATTGTGAACGCAAGGCGAACCGGAAATTGCAATCGTTTGACTGATCGTCAAACGTAAGATCAGTCGGAATCATTTGTATTCAAGAAATACATACATTTTCACATACGTTCTTTCCGTTAATAATGGTTGCCCTGATCAAATCACAAATCTTTTCACCGCAAGTCGAGTACCGTTGCAAGTTGCGGTGGATTCAAACTACGCAATATCATAATAACTGAACCAACTTTAAGTTGCAAGTTATGTGGTAGAAATCCTGGTTACTCAAGAGACATCAAAAACTCCGTTGGATAATTTACTACATCATCGGGATTTGTTATGGAATCAACGGATTTGTTAAGGAATTAAGGGATTTGTGTGTCAACAAATCGGCAGCGATTTTTAAATAAATGTTGAAATTCAGTGCGTGTACATCATTATTCTTTGCGGCAAGAATTGCTCGTTGACTTAACAAAGCACAATTCTGATAATTCTCACTAATGTTTGGGAAAACAATTTCAATTGAGAGTATACAAATCGGCAAAAGTCGTTGGTAAGAGTAATTAATCCAGTTTTCGCATCAACTGGCACTTTTCTATTTCCAACAGCTAACAACTGCTTGGAAAATTGTACAGCACTTTGATCATTTTGAAGATGAACTCTCTTTTTACGTATTCGACAAAAGCGATGCCGTCAGTCAAGCATTCAATTCATTTGATGGCTTTCCACGGGGAATAACTGGCAACGTCTGCCTGAAATCGCCTGCCAACAATATAATCAAGCCGCCAAAGGTGTTGTTACTTCGTCGAAGATCATTCAATGTGAAGTTAAGTGCTTCAAGTGATTTCTTACGTGCCATTGTGCACTCATTCCAAATCATGAGCTTGCATTGCATCAACAATTTTTTCCATTGCATTGGATCGGGAAATATGGCATGTTTGAGTATCAATTGTGTTTAAATTGAGAGCCAACTTAAGGGCAGAATGTGCAGTACGAACGCCATCTAGAAGAGTTGCCGCAATTCCAGATGATGCTAACGCCAAAGCTATGTCACATCAAGATCGAATAGTGGCCAAAATCAATGAACTGACAAATGTTTTCCCTGTTTCTCTAGGTGCGTCCAGTAAGAATAGAAATTATTGTCCACCGCTTGCGTTATTGTTTCGTATACTTGTTTTTGCTGTTCATTCAGCAACGGCACATTTTTTCGAACGCATCAACATTGTATTGTAGCTCTTGTGCATCGATCGATTTGGCGCAATCATTCCAATCATTTCATCAGTAGCTTGTTTGCCATCGTGAAGCATTGATCTTTTATCCTTCATTGTAAATTTCATACTAGAAATATGGTTTACCAAAAAAGTTTCCCAAAAGCCCTTGAAACGTCGAAATTCTTTTTGAATTTTCAATTCCACAAATCGGAACTTTTACCATAGCTTTCTATGGGAAGCTAAATGGAGTTCACCTTTTTTCTGTTGAAATTTTTCCTGAATTTTGTCTGCTATAAACCTCACCGAGCCCGAGACTTTTTCAACACATACAAAACCGTGAAAATCGGTTCGTGCGTTCTGGAGTTATAGCGTCAGGAAGGAAAACCCGACACATTTTTATTTAGTAGATTCACAATATTCACAATAGGAATTATCCAAATTTGCTTATTTAATATTTTAATTAATTTAATTATGTCTAACGCTATTTTAGGTTCAATGGTTTTAAATTCATTGAGGACATATTTTCACAATTCAACAATTTTTTGAACTAAGCTTGCTTTTTGATTTTGTTCCATTCACAAAGCAAACATTCCACGACTTAAAAATAATAATTATTGTATCTTTACTTTAAGCCTTTCAAATTTCTAATTTACTCTACAAATTGGTTAAATATTATGTTCCTTCTCTTACACCGACCGGTTCCATTTGTTCTGCACCATTAACTTTCATGTTAAACATAATCGACTTTATTAGAATTATAAGCTCTTAAAAGGTATACCCATTACCTTTAAGTTATAACATGACCAATCTCAAACATTAACCAAGCAATTATTATTCATAAAGGCTATGAGTAAGAATTTCTCTAGAGAAATGTCTTATGATTTGAACTCATGTATAAACGACATTAATATTATGTAGGAATTTTATTCCAAAAAGAATGTTTCGTCTTCTAAGGTATCTATGTACATATAAATCCTGATTTAGTTTCAGTCTTTCTCCACTCTCTGTCTCAAGAACAAAAAAAAAAGAGATGTTATGCTATTCAACCTCAATGGGAGATTTTAGTCAATAATTAGGTAGATAGGTATTTCTAGAGTATCTCTTCTTGTGCTAATAATAATAATAATAAGACAACCTTACCTAAGCTCTATAGTAAGTATATCACTGATGTTGTAGACGTTATAACTAAATTATATAAGCTGTTGTTTTATTTTATCATTCCATAAGCAAGTTAGGATACATTTTGTTGAAATAATAAGCAAAACTTTGACATTCTACGCAATCATCAATTTTCGACCACTAATTGGATCCCAAATATATTAAGACTTCTAACTACCTAGTAGCTTTTATATACCTTAGACCTAACCTCAAGAGAACTGTACACCCTATAGGAATTATATTTATTTTCAAAACTTGAACCTTCAATAAACTTGTAACATGAAATTTAATTTGTAAGCCCAGAAGTTGTTCTGACTATTTTCCTTAATAGTTATGCGTATATACTCTTGGAAGATGAACAACTTATAAGGTTGTCCTAATTAAGTTATCCTTTTTCATAAGGGATGGGACTTCTTAATACTTTATCATTTGTCCTGTCGTCGTCGTCGTCATCATCGTTGTCGCCTACGTCTTGGCCCTCTACAAAAGGATATACCAAACCTTAGCTGTGTTCGAAATTGAAATGCGACGAAAGAGGTTTATCAAAAGATAAGTTCATGAGTATATTTGATTTTGATTTTAAAGGGGATTATCGTAAGCTTTGTCGATTTTCATTCATAAATTATTTCAACTCATAAACATCTATCATAGAATTATTTTGAAATCTGTAAGTCCGTCGTCGCCTCGCCGATGGGAATAAACACCGTTTACGAATCTTTTGAAAACAAAAACACACACGGGCAAAGCCATATCACATATGAGCTTTTTTGTTTCTTTTTTGCCGTTAATTTTCTTCAAGGTACCTTTTTCTTCCTTCTCTTACACATTTTTGTAACACAGAGTTTAAGCTGGAAACCGAATTTTCTGGGTTGAATTTTTTCATTGTGGTGGGTGAAGGCTCACTTCAAGGATACGGTGTGCATAACATACCTATAGCATTCATTTATTTCATTGCACCATACCATACCATCATCACCGTTCACCGCTAACAAGGATTCACTTGCCAGAAACTAGCAGTTAAGAGATCCCATAAATTTTGGCGCGCTCGCTCTCTTTACAACCACAAGGTGTTACATGGTGTTGTAGATGGTTCTTGTTTTTTCTTTTTTTTTAAATCTTCTGGCATAAGGATGTTGCCAAAGAAAAGAAAAAAAAAATTAATGTGGATACCGCAATGGAGCGTTTTAATTTCCGGCAGTACGGTATATGGAGTTAATGATGTTGTAATTAAATTCATTAGCAACCCAGTGTTGTCAAGTTAAAAACGTTGTTTAAGGATATTCGAGTGTGCGATTTTATGTATGCCATTTCCTGCATCACCTATACCTATAACTTCCGTGTGAATGTGAAGATATATGGGAATACCTAACAATTTTTCTGGAAGCACCAGCTGTGTTGGAGAAAGAAGATAATTATTATTGGGAGAACTATAAGTCCATAAGTATGTGTAATATACGCTTAATATGAGCACTTGAGTACACTTAAGATATGATATGTTATACATTTAAATAAGATTTTTAAGTCAGCGATCGAGGAGAGGGATGCATTTGACACACTCAGCAACATGTTCTTCCACTCTAGCAAAAGCACTGTGTAAGCTTTTCCATCTCTCCTATTCTACTGGGCTCGTTCCGAGTAGTTGGAAATATCACTAACGTCCCTTCTTTCTAAGCTCATGAAAACGCTGATTAATTATCAGCTTAACAAATATCTTAAGGAACGGAATCTTCTTAGTGACCGGCAATACGGTTTTCGTAGCGATAGATCCACTGGGGATCTCATGGTTTATCTCACCGAATAGTGGAACAAATCTTTTCATCGTTTTCGAGAAAGTAAGATTATTGCACTTGATATTTCAAAGGCATTTGATAAAGTCTCTTCATCTTGCTCTTTTATCGAAAATGCGTGCTTTTGGTAGTGACGAATCTCTTCTTCGTTGGATTAGAAATTTTCTTTCGAAACGTTCAATACAAGTTGTTTTGGACGGATTCAGGTCTGAAACCCATAAAATAAATGCTGGTGTTCACCAGGGCTCCATTTTGTCTCCGACCCTTTTCCTCATTTTTATAAATAATCTCCTGTCTGCTACTTCTAATCCAATACATTGTTTCGCTGAGAGCAGCACTCTTAGCTTTTCAGACTCGTTTCTAGACTCACAACCTTCCTCTTTCGGATATGAAACTGCAATGGCAAAATATGATAAGCTCATTAAATTCCGATCTACACAGCATTCTACAATGTGGAATAAAAAACCGTGTGGAACTTAAGGCTTCGAAAACACAATGCTGTCTTGTATCGTTAAAGCGAGATATACCCTTTTTGCCACTATACATAAGTGGCACTTACATCAACAAAACTTAAAACCATAGTCGGAATGTGCATCAGCTACCACCGTTTGTGAAGCGATCACATACGCGATGTCGCCAAAAATGCCGCAAGATGTCTAGGTTTTTTAAGAAGATGCAAGAAATTTGTCTTTAATTTTACCTTCATACCTGGCTTCTAGGAATACCCATCAGTTTACCTTTGAACCCAACTTCGGCCGTACTATGAAGTACAGAGATTAATTGTTTAGCCGTACTACGCGAATGTGGAATGCCTTGCCACGCTCTATCTTTAACTATGATTGAAATGTTCAGGAATTCAAAATCAATATACACCAACACCTCCTATCTAACCCTTCCCTCTTTTCCTAATGCTCACACTGTGTCTTTGGCATATTAAAGGAATACAAAATCCCTTTCATTTTCGCTTATTATAAAAAAAAACCAGAACTTTTGAACTTCGATATGTATAAAATAAAACATTATAAAATGTAGTCCCAAGTTTTTCTAAAAAATCAAAAATGTCAATGTCATTTCACACACCTTTTATATCATATAATTTAATTTAAAATAGTGTTGGTGCTAGGACACAGCCTTGTGGTATACCGGTTCAAATTTGTTAAATTTATTTAAAGCAATCGACTTTTACCATGTTCTTGCTCAGCATTAATGAGTACACTTTAAATTTTTAAAATTCATTTAAACAATCACTTCGACTGAATTCTGTATTAGTTGCGCAGCATAGTTGTTCAAATGTATATCCCATTCATTCATGTAACAACCTTTACTCTATTAAATTGACAACCAAAAATAATTCCAAACCTCAATAAAAGTTTCACACCTATGATGACAGAAGCTGTCTAAGAAGAAAAATACTACTACTGTAGAAACCATGTTAGTGAGAGTAAGGGTATAACACTACACGTTAAAATCATTGATATCCTGCTGTAAATCCTGTGAAATGGAGTGTCATACTCAGCGATGATGACGATGATGATGATGCACCCAGAGAGATGGGGCATCCTTTCGAATCTATTCCGGTAGAGCATCATCATCATCAGCGTCAGCATTCAGCAGTAGATATTCTCGTTCTCGTCTATAAATCTGCCATAATTGACAATGTTGTTGTATAGGTATGTATGTACTCCTCCGTACCGTACATGTAGCTCGATTCCGTCCTGATTCATCGTAGATACAGAGCTCAACAACAACAAGAACAACAACAAGAGGATTCGGTTAGAGAGAGGATAGAAATGCATTTAGCATTTTAAAATGGGATTTATGCAGACATAAACAACAATCTTCGATAAGGATATAGGTGGGTGATGCGATTCCTTATTTTGGTGATGCACCAGGCTGAAGTTTGAAATGAGGTTTCTATTACACAAAATTTAACAGAAGAATTGATGTTGTAAATGAATAAATAATTGTTATGTTGCTGAGCTATACGAGTTATGTACGTAATACGAGCTACGAGAAGTATGTAGGACAAGCAAAATAATGAACCCCATAGTAAGTTCTACAAAATCGTACATTCCGCATACTTTTCCCTCAGTTCCACTTCCAATTTCAGTCCCTATATCCCAGTTCCATTTTCACTCCCAGCCTCAATCTCTATTCTGTCAATGATGCTTACAAGTTCCTAGAATTTGATGCATTTGTGGATTATTGAAATGCAATAAGTCTTCAATTTGATGACCATTTTCAAAATTTGTAAAATATTTCTTCAATTTTGAACACAAAACGAAACAAAAACTATCATAAACAAACAAACAAATTGTTTTGAAAGACTTGCCTGACAGACCTTTCAACACAAATAAATGGGGCATATTATGACCATTCCTTAAAAATGACGTAACAAATCGAACTTTATATGGAAGACAAAATGTGATGTGTAAGGATTTTTGTAGAAAACTTAATGAACTACACTTTTTGAGGAATTGAAATATTCAGCTTATCTCATTGTTCCAAAAGAGTAAGTTATTGTTAAATTGTTTAATTAGTTTATTAAATGAAAGACCTAGTCAAAAGGCTGAGGGAGTTCTGAATTATTGGTATTTTGGTTTGTTAAAGTTAAGTTAAGTTTAGATTGATGTTATGACAAAGATCTTTCCAGTTTTTGAACACAATAGCGCAATTGGAAAGTAATTAGGTGAACACAAATTAAATATAACATGGAGAACATTTTACAGTCACAGTTCGCAAAACTTAAGCACTTTTGGGTCGTGGATAGGAAAGTTTTTCCAAAAAAAAACACATAAAGTTCAAAAACGTGAACGTGAAATAAAATGTTCACCGAACTCGTGGATTGTGGCACCGTCTTGTTAAAACCACATGTCATGCAAGTCAAGCTCTTGCATTTTGGCATAAAAAGTTGGATATCATCTCACGGTAGCGATCACCATCCACAGCTTCGTTACGATTCGAATCATCTTTGAAGAAGTACGGCCCAATGATGCCACCAGCCATAAACCGCACCAAACTGTGACTTTTTCTGGATACATTGGTAGCTCTTGCAATGCTTCTGGCTGATATTCACTCCAAAATCGACAATTCTTCTTATTTACGTATACATTAAGCCGATTCAGTGGTTCGATTAAACTGACCATAAAATGGAAGAAGCGATGAACTTTCTTAACAGACCACGCATTTTGATAACAAAAGCCAATAATTTGCAAGCGTTGTTCGTTTGTAAGACAATTCATGGTTAAATTAAAGACCAATTTGAAGATGTTTAACGGTGATACAAAACACGAAACGAGTGTCAACTATTTAAACCAGTGCTGCCAAAAAGATTATAGCTAAAAAATCACCCTTAAGATTTGAGGTATGTATTTCGAACCCCGAATATTATGTTCAGCTTGAGAACCTGGATAAAAATTCCATCGCATTTAAAAAAGCAAAACTCTTGTGAAACCTGCATTTTATTAATCTAAAAGCGTTTGGAATTCAATCTTACAAATGATTCAAAAACATTTTTCTGAGACAACCGCATGAATACAATTGATATCAAGGCTTAAGATCCTCTAAACCATTTAATAATTCATAAAAATCTACATTTGTGTATTGAACCAATATCAACCGTAGGGTCAATATCTGATAGAAAAATAGGCAAACATTTTGTAAAAAGCTCGAGATTTTTTTTGTAAATCAGTAGACATTTCTTTTTTAAAGTTGAATTAATAAAACTCTAGCAGCGTTTCGAATCACTCTTAAGATTGAGTTCAATATTAGAGATACAATTTTTGTGGAAGAATTTTCCGATAAGCATGAATTCTTTCGGAAATGTACAAAATGTTTTTATCTTAATTTTATACTTAGCATATGATTTATTTTTAAATTGTTACAATTAGACAACCATTTGTTTACCACCAAAGCTTTGAGACGTTCTTTTTTGTCCTAGAATTTACAAATTAGTTAAAAGCTTCTCTCTGTTACACAAATAACGAAACTATCTTAATTTGCTCGTAGTGAGAAACAATTTCCTGATAGTATTATTTTTCGATCACAATCGGCTACCAAGATCCTGTTATTTTACACTTTGACAAAGGTTCAAACATTTCTTTCACCGCCGTCGGAAAAATTCTAAGCATTGTAAGAGGTGATCTGTGATGCACATACCGAGTTCATGAATAGTGGCATAGGCGATGGGTTACGCCTTAACCAAAGTAGACAGCATTGAGTTTTTGAAGGATTAAATTCTGCAACGTTAATAATTGTCCATTTAATAATACTGTCGAGATATGAACTTAATGAGATTCTCATACGCTTAAGTTGAAGTTGCAAATCCGAAAGACAAGGATGTGAATAGAAATAAATATGAAAAGCGGAGAGGAATGTCATCAGCGAAAAAGTTTAATGGATAAGAATTGGCAGATAAGAGATCTTGTATGAACATGAGGAAGAGATTCGGGGGTCACCAGCAATTATTTTATAAATTTCGGACTCGAAACAATAGAATGCCAATTGTATTGGACGGTTAGAGAGGTTGTTTCTAGTCCAACGAAGAAAAGATTCATCCATACCAAAAGCACAAGTTCTCGATAAGAGAGCTGGGTGTTGGACTCTATCAAATGCTTTTGAAATATCAAGTACAATAATCTTATTTTCTCCATAACTGTTCGGTTAGATAAATCATCAAATCACCGTTGGACTTATTGCTACGAAAGCCATCAACGTTTCCATGCCCAAAGAAACAAGGACGTGAGTGCTAGTTGACGATAGTTAGAGAGCAGAAAAGATTTAACTTTTTAGGGACAGAAGGAAGTAATCTTGCAAGCATTGTAAAGAATATGGCTGACACGTATGGATGGTTAAATTAATTAGAACAAACTTCGATAAGGCCAGGAGAATAATTAACATTTGTAATTGTATATAGTCTATATGACAAACAAAAAATTAACTCTTTATCACATATCAACCTTTAGATCGGTAATAAAGAATACAATAGACAGAGTAACACTGCAAAAATGATAGGTTCTAGAAATCGTTTACTTGAGAAGATCACTGATTTGTATTTTGCAATAAAAAGTTCAAGAAATTGCACCAGGTAAAAAGAGTGTTGAAGAAACGAGTAGTCTTTGGTAGAAGTGATCGCCTTGATTATTTTTATGTCGTCAGCATAGATAGAAATATCAGAAAAAAATGATGCTACTCACGTCATCAATGGCAGCCGAGATGGCTGCCCTGCGAATGCGAAATTGGATCAGACACCAAGTTTATAAAAACAACTTTATATGGACGATTTTTTAAGTAAGTGTTATTCCATTTAATAAGAAATGTTTGAAAACTTAAATAAATAATTTGGTACCTGATATTGTCAAAAGGCCTTACTAAAATCAGTGGTCATAACATCGACTCTGAGCCAAGTTTTGCAGCCAATCTTTGTAAGATAATTCGTGGTGGACCTGCTTTTAAAGAAAACGTGATAAAAAGGGAAACAATAGACTTCCAATGCAATTAAGAAAATCGTAAAGAATACTTTCGAAGAACTTTGGTAATGCAGAAAGTTTAGCAATTGGACGGTTATTAGAGATATCATCAACCCTTTTTGAAAATGGGAATGTTAGAGGATTCTATCTAAACAGACGGGAGACGGGACTCACATGGTACAGTAGAGCATTATTGGGATCCCATCTTTATCATAGAGCGAGCTTAACTTATCATAGATGGAAGGGGAAAGAGGGGGGTTCAGATCTATAAAATTCCAGATCAGGTTATTATTTGTGAAGGATGGAATAGGATCAAAAAGAATTACTATGATTTTTGTATAAAATGTATATTATGTATGCATATCATACACTGTTGAAGAAGGTTGAGCGTTAAGGGAAGACCATATAATTTCTTTTGACATTATTGAATTGGTGAAAACACTTTGGTTTAGTGATATGACAAGTCTGCATACGATTTGGGACTGGTATAAAGCTAAAAAGGCAGCACAAATATTTTAGAGGCGTTTGGAACTTTAGTTAAGTTTACCATAGCATTTTTCTGAAAGAGCTATTTCGATAGGGGTAGTTAAAGTGGTAAAAATGAATGATGTTTATAGAACCGTATTTAGTTGATGACAATCGACATTACAAAAGTTGAAGGTGGAACAGTTTTATGACTCAATTGTTTTAGAAGTATCATCCAGAATGTTGTTGAAGACTATGTTCTTGATTGTTCTTGATATGTAACAAGATCTATGTAAACCGTAGTACTATAAATATTTAAGTATTCATGGAACCTGGTGTAAATATTATTTAGAGTAAAAGGATCAGTGGTTTTAAAATTTATGAAATTTATTAAATTGTTTTTATTTCAATAAATAATGTTCTCAACAACAACTGTTTCGATCTATTTATACTGTTGTTCACAATCAACATCTAGAAATAACATTAATTAACACTGGGAAACTGCAAAACCTTCATTAATTAATGTCTACTAAAAATCTTGAATGCTTTCTGGTAATTCTAAATAAGAACTGAATTGGACATATCTTGTAATGATTGCATTTTAAAATAGGTTGTACAGTCATTTTAAGTCGCTCAAGACAGCAGAAGAGTAGGGGAACCGAAAAGGACGTAAGATAATACAAGAGGTGGATGAAGGTCAAAAATGTAAGAGTAGTTGAGGCACTATGTGCCCTTGGCAACAGCTTAATTGCCTTAGTGATATAAAATGTTAATACATTCAAATTTGAAACACACATACTTATATAGCAAGGGGGCTCAAGGCACAATTTTAACTGAATTCAAGCAATGGTACATTCCTCGGGGAGTGATTCAAAAACTCTCAGTGAAAGAGTCTTTACTCTTTAAGACTCATTATTAATCTCTGACTTTCAACTCGTTTGGCCATTTCATGGTTTCTCTATTAATTAAGACCGAATTTAAAATTTCACTTTATTGCAAATACATTGTTTTAAAATCAGTACCTTTTCCTTCCATTTAAAAATGACTTTTCGGATTTGATAATTAATTTCACAACTTTAAAATACTTTAAATTCAATATTCTATGCTTTACCATCTATACTTATCTTCTTTTAGTTAAAAACAAAACGCAAAGAACATACATACAACTTTAAGGAAATATAACCCAATGCTCATACCATCATTATGGGCAATTTCAAAAGAACATTCAGATGCTACGGAATGCTTTTTTAAAAACCTCTTAATTACATTCATAGAGAGCGAAGCACAGCAGTTTTAATTATATTATTTCGTTTACCCAGAGAACGCCATTTACGTCTTTTTTAAACCCAAAAAAAAAAAAAAATAAAAAAAAAAACTTCAAGACAAAATGCAACAGAATTCCTTTTGAAAATATGTCCTCAAAGGACACGAGACACTACACGATACCACGAAAACCGGACCTCAAACCGCACAAAATTCCACATCATACCCAGCACCCAACCCAATCCAGTTCAGGCCAAACCGAGAAGAGAAGAATCTGCACAAACCACCATACCATACCAACCAACCGATATAATTTCACACTGAATAAGTTCCATTTGAAAATTGAGCTGTATCTTGGAGGGTTTTTCATTTTTTATTTTTTAATTCGTCCTTTTTGTTTTTGCTACTTTGGCATGACCGCATCTCGCGGCGTATCGCAAAAATTCAGCGAGGGAATCTCCCATTGAATTCAAAGGGAATTTTAGTTTTCTCATTTTTTGGGACAACTCGAACCCAACGACCACCAAGTCATCATCTCTCTTTTGGTTTCTTAATTTGCTCTTGTTTGATAAACACCCCGTTTGGTATACTACACGAATTTAAGGGATTTGCAATTCAAGGATCTTAAAACTGCGAAACAGTATTGGTGATGGTGATGGAGATGGTAATGGTGAATGAGGAACAACTCGTCTTCTGTCTTGTCCTTGTCTTGGGCTTTATTCTTTCAGCCATAGGATAAAACAATTCAATTTGGCAAACGAAGTAAGAGAATCCGGTATCCGTTGAGCTGATTGCCAGAAAAGCTGCCGGCAAGCGAATATACCAAAAGCAACTACTACTTCGCTATTTTGTCTTTTTGTTTTTTTCTTTTAGTCAAACCGAAGCGAACCGAAGCGAAACACACACAAAGTTAAAGAAAAATATACAACTTGGATGACGGAGTGGAGGCTACGATGACCTACAGGCTTTCGATTGAAAGGATCAAAGAAGGAAACTTCTTCGTTTCCTTCTAGATAAATTTTCTGTCTTCGCTGGCGATGGATGTAGATATATTTTATGATATTATACCACCAACAGCTTGTGGTTTTAGGAATTTTGTGGCTTCCCAAAAGTACGGGGTTATGCGACGCTACGACGCATGAAGATGCTGACGCTGATGCTGAAGACCAACGATGAAGATGAAGACGAAAAACGCGACGCAACGGTAGCAGTTCAGACAGAGGCGTTATAATACTTTGGCGAAGGTAGAATAATAAGTTTGAAATTTTCAGTGATTTTGCTTTCTTTTTTAACTACTTTGTTGGTCGCTCTCTCTTCTGTAAGAATTAGACGGATGGGGTTTGGTAATTTTGAAATTTTTGTTCAACATGCACTCGATATAATTTGTGGGGTGAACAAAGAAAGTAAAAGAGAAAGAGAAGTTGGTATCTATGTTGTATTTGTCGAAAGTATTTCAGATTAAATCAAAGTGAATTCATGCACAAGTCAAGCTTGAAGGCAAAGCAAGTTTTCAGTTAAGAGAATGTACGAGTAAGGATAAGATTGTCAAATATGATTATATTATCTGTTTGAAAGACTTTGGACTGATTTTTTTAAAAGCCAAAGAAAGCTTTAGAAAGAGTTTTCCTAGAATTTCTTTAAAACTGACCAATAGAGAAATTTGTTTGAGTGGAGTGGTGAAGTGCTTGTATTTTCACAACTTCTAACACATATCCTCATTTACCTCGAAAGTTATAAGTTGTTTCATTTCAATTTTGTAATCGTTATTAAGGTTCATATCGGTCAATATGAAGCCCGAAGACTTAACACACTGGGCTGGTAACAAGACGAGGCTTCAGAGAAAAGCTTTCAAAAACGAAAGTAAATTGAAAAAATTTCAAAAATGTGATAAAATACTATTATTATTGATGTTAAACAATATTAGAAAATAGTTAAACTACTGATCGATAAATGAATTGCAGACAATACCTAAAAGAGTCTTTCACCTTTTATATTTTATATATTTTAGCGACCGAATTCATGAAGTTCAAGTATGTTACTAGTGGCCCTCATATATTCTTGTGAAAGGCCTTCACACTTTTTAAAACAATATTGGTGAGGTTCTTGCACAAAATCAATCAATTCTTTTTTGGTTCCCAAACATAAACAAATTGGTACGATGGTAAGAATTCAAAAATCTCAAAACAGAATCAACTAACAACAAATATTTATCGTTGGGTAAATATGCTTTTAGCATTTAGGTTAATATTTTGTTAACATTTCTCAATGTATGTTCTTTCAAAAGTTATATGTGTTGCCAAACTTTTGAAGTCTATTTACTTCTAGCTTAATAAATGGCCCCCAACAAATAATAACACTTTGAAACTTCAAAAGACACTTCGTAAGAATCGGTACAGAGTAGTGAACTAAAGTACTAAGACTACCGTGTAATCGGGTCCAATCTATGAAAGATCGGAAAATGTTTTGTTCTTTTACATTTAAAATTCACTTATCATAGTACTTTCCCATAGCTTTTATGCCATCAATTAATGAGGATTAGTTCTTCTTTGTCTCTGAACATTGTCTTGTAACATTTAAGACAATCTCCAATTCGAAATCGGTGTGACATTGCAGTCACAGATTGTGTGATGCAACGTGCTCAATTTAAAGGTCACAATGTAGAAGGCACTTTTATTGTTCCCCTAAGGACTTTGTTTTTAAATTATTAATTTGTTCAGCATTTGTTTTCTTCATATACCGCACCTTTGTTGGATGCTATAATTCCAAACGGGTTTTAGTACTTGTATCGACTTCTTTTTTATTAACCAGTACATTCTTCCGTACTTCTAGCTCAGGTTTTCTCTTTTCTTTTAAGCTTTGCGTCCAGAGTCAAGGTGTTTGTCAGGAATGAAATAAAATACTACTGTAGTTTTCTTGATTAACTAATTCCATATTCGTCGTTCCATTTAATAAACTGTAAGTAATGTGTAACCGTATTTGTTGGAAATGGTTTAAGAACTTTTACGAGATGTTCAGCAAAAAGATCACATTTTTTTTCGAATCTTTTTTAAACGCTTTGCTGCTGACTTCCACAAACTGTATTTAATAGAAGCGTCTGCATCAACAGACTTTTCAAAAATGTTTTTTAATCTGAATCATTTTTGAACTCACTGATTCTTTTTTTTAGCTCGTTGTTTTGGTGTTCAGGACCGTCTCATTATCTGGAATTCTCGTAGTTTGCCATTTTATTCGAGCAACAATTCAGTAAAGGATTCGTTTTAACTACTCTCTTTTAACTTGAGCTCAATGGAATGGGCTGATTCACGTTCAAGCATTTACGTAATTTTTTCGCAGAAAGGGGGGATACTTTTATGAGCAACAAGAACTAATACAAGAGGAAGATCCAGCGGGGGACATATTATGGGTATAAAAAAGATCTAAAAAGTTCAACATATCACCGTCAGACTTATATTGATTAGCTCAATAGGCGATTTTAACGCAAAAGTTGGTGAAGTTTCAGAAAATAATCAAGTTGGAATTGTGAGAACATCGAAAGACAGAATTCTCAACGGAACCAGTTAAGAGGACCCCTGTGAAAAATATACATTTGTTGGAGAACAAGGCTAATCAGTATTTGATTATGGCTTTGTAAGAGGCGAATGGTGGAATAACCATGTTGTCTATTTTAAAGTGCCAAAAGAACCGACCACATGCCAATCGTGGTGTACTTTAATATGCTTAGGGTGGTCAACTTACAACTTGGATCTTCTACCTAAAAAATATAATTTAAATCTGAATTTGAATTTGAAAAAGTATACTGTTGATGTCAGATTAAGGACTAAAATTTTGCGTAACCATTTTCAACAACTCTTGAATAATACCACAAGGAATATCTTGAAGTTTCACTATGCTCCACCTGACTACTACGAACCTGTCCTGGACTCACCGCTTTCGGACGAAGAGTTTTCACTAGCTGCAGCTGGACTCAAAAATGGCAAAGACCGAATACCATTTGAATTTTATAAGTACGCGACAAATAACCTTATCCAAAAGTATTGTTGAGTCATTTCTAGCAAGAATTGAAGAATTTGCGATGCTCTTATTTAGAAGCTATACGGACTTGGTATGACTCAAAAGTTTTCAAAACTAATTCAAAACATGAACAAAGACACAAAGTCGGCAGTTTGGAATGGAAAAAACAAATACGAGTGGTTTTTTAACTCAATCTGGATTCCGACAAGGTTGCACCCATAGTCCAGATTTATGTTAACCTGGTGATGCAAATTCTCCGAAACTCTACAACTTATGATTAACAAGTTAAAAGATATCAGGAACTGTAAAGAAGGGAGTTGAAATATGAAAATGGTTAGGCATTTGAGTGAAAAACTAATAATTGAAAAAATAGCTATAGATGCTACTTGGGAAAATTGCTCCAATAACAGCCAAATAAGCCACAGCTGCAAGTAAAGCGTTTTTGACATACGGAGGAGTTTTTCATTTGAAAAACTTTTAAGGTTCTTCTTCAAAGAATCACGACGCATATGTTACACAAAAGAAGAGGATGTTTTGAGGTATCTCATGAGCTAGCATGAAACATCCGATATGGATCTGAATGTACATGCAGAGAAATTAAGTTCTCGAAAGAAATTGCTGTATGAGTTGATATAGATCTAAATATGAAGAAGATGCTCCCTCCACCGATCATTATATAATCTTCTTGATTTATCTCTTTAAACAAAAAATTATTTACGAGATGAAAACGATAGAACCTAAATATCACTTTTGTTCTGACTGCGAGGGAAATTATTGGATCTAAATAACGAAGCGATCTTCCAGTCTCATGTCAGCATTGTAACCGAAGACAAAGAAAGGATATCATAAATTTTCCAGGGCAATGTCCAATCTTGAGAGAGATAAGACGAAAAATATTCGGCAATAAGTCTTTAAAGGAGGATTCGTGTACTTCACTGTAAAATATGATGGATGTTTATAAATTATACACATAATTCAAGATTGCACTTAAATATAGGAACCGTTTACAGACCAACTATTTAAAAAACACTTTTATTTAGAAAGAAAATGACAATTTTACGCAACTAAAAATAAAATATTTACTAACTTAAGGATTTAAGGATTTATTAATGGGAATGTCTAAATCTAATCAATCAAAATTGGGTGCTTATTCGAGTACAAATGATTGCAAGAAGTCGGTCAATCTTTTAATAGAAAAATTATCGACGATTTACTTCCAAGTTTTGGCAGATATAAATTCCGTATTTATATAATTGGTTAAAATGTTTTCTGAACAATTTGCTAATGCTAGAAGATCTTCCAAAGTCTTCCATTTACATGTCGTCTGTTTATGTGTAGCATACAGGATCCACAATGATTTCCTTAGAAACAATACTCGAAACAATGCTCACATACAATTAACATACAAATACTTGAAACTTTTTCATAACGTCTATTCCCTAGCGATGTTGTTCTTATAATTCTCCCTTAAATTACTTTTTTAAGAATTACATTTTTCAAGCTTCCACATGTACAACAAAAAATACACGCTTAAGATAACTATACTGGAAACTCAAAAAAAAAAAGAAAAACTAAAAAAAAGTTCCACATACACTACAGTGCACTGAAGAAATCATAAAATTTTCTCACACAATTTCTACAGTTTTCCATTCAGGCAACACTTTTGTTGAAAATTTCAACGAAAAGTTAATTAAAAGTTGGCAATATTTTCCAGTGATTAAATGCTATACACTCTACATTCACCATCAAGATAAAACGAACACTTATTCAAATTATAACTACAAACACACACACACGCGGAAACTATACACACATATGTTCATATGTATATTTGACTACTTTACACAGTTATTCATCCAAAGCTAAGCCTGATTCAGTGTTAAAAGGAAATTAATATTTTTCCGTCTTATTTCCCATTATAATGGAAACGGTTATATGCCTCCCGGAAATACTCGCGTTCCCGCTGTCGGTCTTTGTCTCATATATTCCTTTCTCTTCGTTTTTTACTCATACTCTTTCACGCTTCATGAATAATTTACGAAAATTTTAATTGAAATAAAGACACTGTGTTTATGTTTGTGTGTGAGTGTGTTTGTGAGTGTAGTCAAATGAGGGTTTTATGGTTAATTATAAGCTTAATCGTTCACAAGATAACCTTATTGGGTGCTAGGATGGATAGGATATATGTTATATAATTTTTCATACAAAAATATAGACGAAAATTGTTTCTTTCTATTTAAAAGAAAAATAAGGTCGTACGTCGTCGTTATAAAAGTTGCTGTCGTCGTCGTCAGAATGGATGAGAAGTCGTCTTCATTTTTGAAAAGGAACATTTTTCTTTTCCTGTTTTTGGTTTTTTATTCCTTGGTTAACTGGGAATGTAAAGAAAAAGTTACTTTAGTTTTTTATATTTGTGTTGGTCCTTGAGATGAACATCCTGTTTCACAGCAGGGGGTACTTCTTCTGACGAGTAAATTAAAATTTACAGCAAAAATGTTGCATCAACTGAGAAGAAGGATTCTGCAAGGACCAAAGGAAGAAGAGAAGAAAAGAAAAACTTTGTGCAACAAAAAACCACAGGAAGTCGCTTGAAAGCCATTTGAAATAAAAATACGTCTCGTTTTGTGAAGTTTAAGGGTGCATTTAAGATTTACATACACATACATTATAGTACAGTGCCTACGAGACGAGCAAAGTACACATGAAGAATTAAATTTAGAGGCTTCTTTCTGAAGGCAAAGCTCTGCACTGCAAGGAGCCTTCATTTCTTTGTTTATTTGTTTGTTGTTTGTTGAGTTATTTTCTATAAGAAAAGTCAACTGTCTGCTGTTGACACTTGAACTATTTAGTTCCATTATAACCGTTTTGCTATGTGTTCTATTGACGTTTCGACTTCTCATTGTCACGTGGTTCACTGTACACTGTTCACCAAAAACTGCTGGAATGCAATATATTTTGTAATAGAAAAATTTTGGACGGAAAAGTTGTTTTTCTTCGATCGAGTTGAGAAATGAGATATACAAGTATTTTCTCTCTGTCCATTTTAAACTGATCTAATGTCCTTCTCACACCTAAACAAATTTTTCAAGACCGTTGGACATATTTTTTTTATTTATAGACCATCAGGCGTAAGAACTCTTAATATAACGACCGAAAATGGCCAACACCAAAAATTTGCTCATCTTAAGTTAAATAAATACAACATTTAAATGAGTGGCTGAGTTCAATTTAAAAGTTTAAGCATTCAAGAAAATGGCGCATGCATGCTATAATTAGTGCGCTGTTATGATACATGCAATAATTTTAAACTACGGGTATTGTGGTTACCTCCATGGTATTTTGAAATTATATAATTTAATAAATCAGGTGCATAAATTACACCAATTAAAAGTTGATGAATGAAGGCAATATCATTATTAACACTCCTTTGTGATAGAGGCTTTATTTGAAAAAGCTATATCCGATGTTTATAAGGATCTACGTATATCGTACATAAAGGTTTATAAGATTGATAGCTATAAGATAAAGTAGTAGAGTACCCTGGGAAACTTATGATTTGGCAATTAAAGGGTTTAAGTAAGAACTTCAGCTACAAACCTTCAGTTTAAATATGATGATATCATGAGACCATATGCGGAACTTGATTATCTACTCTACCTAATATCTCTTGATATACGAGAACACACAGTCCAAAAAGTCTGCATATACCAGCTTTCTTTTTGTTGATTATAAGATAAAATATTTACTACAACAATATATAAAAACAGGTTTTTGAAAATCACAATCACAGTTTTTTAAAACTTGGTAAAAAGATGAAGGTAGAAATTAACTTTTTTTCAATGTTTTTTTTACATTTATTTCTAGTCCTTTTTTCAAAAAAACACTACGCGTACTAAGCAAACAAATAGCTTCAAGTTCTGCTTCTCACCTCAAAGCTTCATTACAGTGGGTTAACAACAACATTGGCCACTTCGTAATTCTTAAGTATTTAGAATCGATTCTAAAGCACAGATGCTAAATCATCCACCCAAATACAATTCGACAGAAACTTTCAGATTTCTATACGTTTTTTCTGGGAAAATAAAGCAACCCTGGAAGATGAGTCAATTTACAAAAAACTTAACTACATTTAAAACGATCATGATTTTTGTTATCTTGTCATAACAAGGCACTGTCTAATAGTAAAGCACGCCACTTTTGCAGAAGCTGTTTGGATGAGGAAAAAGAGCAGCCCTACTATACACAAAAACCCAAGAACTAGCTAGGAGAATTCTTCTATAACGATTTAAACGATCCCAATCATATTAACAAATTTGGTCCTTATGAGAAAATTGGTATTGGCAGAGAGTATTGGAGCATTCACACAAAAATGTTTTCAGCATCTGCTACAATTTTTAAAAAATTCGCAATGACAGTTTTTTTAATTAGAAATAAAAACCTAAAAAAACATAACTCAAAGTTGTTAAAAATTGATTTTCGACTCAAATATCTTTTCAAAAATTTACGACTATGGCTTAAAATTAATTTTGCCTTATACAAAATATTTTTTTCAAAATTCTGTAAAATTTTGAGAAAAATTGATTTGACAGTTTTTTTTACAAAATATAGAAACCTAAAACAAAATTAACAACCGTTAGTAGAAATTGATTTTTGACTAAAATAACTTTTCAAAGCTTTGAGACATTGCCTTTAAACTAATGTTATCTTATAAAACATATTTTTGTAAACATTCATTTCAACATTCAGTATAATATTGAGAAAAATCGATTTGCCGGTTTTTAACAAAAAATAATTACCTAAAAATTACTATTGTTAGTAAAAATTCGTAAAAATTGATATTCGACTTAAATATCTTTTTAAAACTTTGAGAATTTTATTTTATAAAAAATATTGTTTTTAACATTCAGTAATTTTTTTAAAACAGTTTTTTTCATAAAAAAATAAAATCTACACAAAATAGTACGTAAAATTGGTAAAAATTGATGTTCGGTTCTTGATACTTCGTTCATAATAGAAAACATTGTCTTCAAATTAATTTCATTCATGCAATTTGTATTTGTTTACATTAGAAATAAAAACTCTAAGGAAATGCTACTTAAATTGGTATGGGAACTTTTAATATAAAAATTTGTAAATGTGGCATTAATTCAAGTTCCTTAATAAATAATATACTTACTATTCTCTCTCAATGCGTCAATTGTCTCTTCATCGTGTATGCAGAGGCACAGTGTGAGAACTAGGAAGATAAGAGAGGGTTTAAAAGGAGATGTCGGTGCACATTGGTTTTGAATTCCTGAATATTGCAATGACTAGGAAAGACAAACTGTGGTAAGGCATTCCACATTCGCGTAGTACGGCTAGGGAACGAATCTCTGTATTTGACAGTATGACCGAAGTTGGGCTCGAGGGTATACTGATGAGCATTCCTAGAAGCGCGAGTATTACGGTTGACCTGTTTAAGGGGAGGAATGCAACTGGCTATTTCACTAGAGCCTAAGCCGTCAGCCAAGAGACCTTACGACGATGTTCAAGCGAAGTAAATGAACTTATGATGATATTATCACCTATCAATTTAAATGCTCTACGTTCAATACTATCCAATAGGCTTAAGTAAGTTGCAGGAGCACCAGTCCAGAGATGGGAGTTATATTTAAGCTTTTGGCGTACGTAAATCTTGTAGATAACAGCCAGATCAGAAGGGGTAAAATCTTTCTTACTACTTGAATTGATCGATTCGAAAGGTAATTACTAATCCAATGAAGTAAGGATTCATGAAAAGTGAAAGCACGCATTTTCGATAAAAGAAACTGATGACAAACCCTATCAAATGCTTTTGAAATATCAATTGCAATAATATTACTTTCTCCAAAACGATGTAAAGATTTGCTCCACTGTTCGGTGAGATGAACCATGAGATCACCAGTGGACCTATTGCAACAAAAGCCGTATTGCCGGTCATTAAGAAGCTTTCGATCTTCAAGATATTTCTTGAGCTGATAATTAATCAGCGTTTCCATGACCTTGGAAAGAACGGAAGGAACGTAAGTGCAATCGGTCGGTAGTTAGAGGGTGAGGAAGATTCGCCTTTTTTGGGAATAGGCTGGACAAATGCCGTTTTCCATCCGCTAGGAACGAGACCTGAGCAGGAGGAGCAAGGATAAAAAAGCTTACGCAGTGATTTTGCCAGCGTTGAAGAACAACTCTTCAGAACAATAGCGGGGATACCATCCGGACCAGCGGATTTATCTAAGGAATCTTGCCACAGAACGAGTGCGAAAAAAGATTGGTCCCATAGAATCACTAACTCGCTCAAGTACAAGCGGAGTCATGACACTCACTGGCAGCGTAGAATTGGCGGCGAACTGCCTAGCAAAGAGATTAGCTTTCTCTAAAGAGCTAACAAATGGAGTGTCATTAAAAACGAGCGTAGGAACCGAAGAAGAGGAAGAATTCCTCATGTGTTTTACAAATGACCAAAAATTTGTACTGCCTTTGGGACATTGCAGTAGTTTTTGCCGTAAAATTTGGTCCGCCTAATATGGGCGTTGCAAGCCTTCCTGGCTTGTTTGAACTTATTCCGGCTTCCTCTTTGACCCTAATAACCTCTTTACAGCTCGCATCAAACCAAGCGTTTTTGCACATGTTATCAGCTGAATAATTTGAAGCATGATCCATCATGTTAACGTTTGGCAGACTTACAGGGTGATTAATTAAATTAAAGAAACTGCATTTTCTTTACATACAGATAACAAAGAAGGCAGATGCAGAAATAACGTTTTAAATTGGAGTGGTTGGTCTTTTTGTAGCAACTTATTAAAAAAGAAAATTTTTCTTTACGCCAAATATCTCAGGAATCCATAACTCTAACTCCTTAAATTAAATTTTATATTATGTAATATAACGTGATACTAAATAAATAAAATTTTGAATAAAATTCAAATACGTTATTTTTATAAATCAGAAAAAAGTAAAATAAATATTTTGTACCTCCAATAAATTTCGAACAAAAAATTATTTTATAACAACGATATCTTATCAAATTTTGTGAAAAATCAAATTGATAATTTTTTTTTCAAACTTCGAATAATTTTTAAAATCACTTCAAGTTAAATTAAAGCAACTGATATACGTGGCTCCCAACCAAGTGAACCTGTTGAGAACGAAAAGAAAACCAATAGTTATATTATTTATTAGGTTTATTCCAATGAAGGTTTAAACGAAAAATGAAGAAGTTATACATTTTTAATAGCTTAACCAGTCATAATAATTATTTTGTTTAGAAATAATGTCTCAGCTAAAATGATGCACTCAGTTTAAAGGTAAAATGTATACTGAGGAAGCAGCTCGTTTTCAATATCATTCGTGCTTCAATCCCATTATTAAATATTTTGAATTTGCGTGAATGGGACGCCATAACAGTATTAAAACATGCGAACTAATAATTAAATATTTTAAAGATGCAAAAATCCAACGAAATATTGCATAAATTGTAAAAACTTCTCCGACAGTGCAACATATAATTGAACGTTATGTCCGTTAAATCGGAATAAAAACAAAAAAAAATGTTCCGATAGTGATTGCCGATGGATTGTAAGAAAAGTGGAGGAAGATCCTACTTAAAGTGCACAAAAATTTGCCCAAGAAGCATATAAAGTGAGAAAATACGCCGGATCTAAAGGGATGCCGATTTTAATGGAATGCCCGAAAAAAGTCCTTTATCAGCACTAAAAACAAAATAGAAAGAATCAACTTTGCTTGTGAGCATCTTAACATGGACGAAATTTTTAGGAACACCGTAATATTTACTGATGAAAGTGGATTTAATCTTCACGGATCGGATGGTAAGGGGTACGTTTGAAGGCACCCAAATATGGAGCTGCAGCCGAAGAATTTGCGTGGGACATTGAAACATGGTGAAGGCATTTTATGGTGTGGGGATGTATGTATTCTTCTGGCGTAGGAAACATGGTTTTTATCGAATGTAATATGGATAAAAACATGTATCTAGATTTGTTGATGCAAAACTTGTTGCAAAGTGCTGAAAAACTCAACATAAAGGACAGTTTCGACTATATTAAGATAAAAACCCTATACACAAGTCTGGAACTGTGCAAACTTGGTTAATCTTTAACTGCCCTCATGTCATGCAACCGCCTGCCCTGTCGCCAGACCTAAATGCCATTGAAAATTTATGGTCGAAGCTGGAGCGCGAAACTCGAAAACATGCGATTTAATCTAAGGAAGATTAAAAAAAGGTTTTTTTGGAAGAATCGGCCACCATATCCTCGGAATACACCTTAAAGCACGTTAATATACCAAAGAGACTGGAGTTGGTGCTTAAGCAAAAAGGGTACCCAACGAAATGTTAAGAAGATTTTACGACTTTTTTCAACTGTTAAAACAGCTTTTTCAATCAATAAAAAATTTTGTTTATTGTCAAATATTGTATAATTTATATATTAAAATTTGTTTTGTGCCTTTTAATAAATAATTATAAAATATTTTTGTTTTTTTTTTATTAACACTTTGTTGATGCACATTTCCAAACACAGGTTGAGAAAGACTCTGGTATCGAAATATAGTTTTTAAAAGAACGTTATTTTTGGTATAGAGAAGACTTTTGAAAAATCGTTTTAAATGCTTTATTCCTTTTGTAAATAAAAGTAAGAAAATGCAACTTCTTATGGCTTAAGTGAATTCTATATAGAACTTAAGGTTTATTTCCTTTAAGTGAAAATAATATTGCTTTTCAAAAAATGTTCTTGTCGAATTCAAATCACACCAATTAAATCTGTTCGAATTTAAAGCACTTGGAAATCGGTAATGTCGAATTGTAGAATACGCAAATTCACTTCGTTTTGAGTTCGAGAAAAATGAAATTGATATTGATAAAAGTGAATTTATTTAGAATCGATTTTAGTTTTATTTCGAGAGAAAGTGAAATGTAGAACCTATAGCTGCTATAGTTGGCACTTTATCTTTGGAAAAATGTAAAAGTATGGTTAAGATATAAATTATATTAAAACTTTTCCCGCCTCCTTTACAGAATATTAAAGAACATTTTTAATCTGTTTTTAAAAACTCGTCTTTATGTTAAATGTGTGACACCACCCTGATTAAAAGTATGGGTCTACCCTTGAACACAGATCAGTTAATGACATCTCACAACATGATCCATTAATATCAACTTATTCAACAATTATAAGTTATTTTAAAAGTGAATAATCGAAATCTTGACAAAAAGTCAGAATTAAAATGTTGCAAATTTGGGAAATACTGAAAACATGCTCTAAAGCCCTACAAGTCCGTTTTTTGAAAATGAAGTGTAAGCAGTAAATTTTGCTCAATTAAATTCGATTTGAATTAAAATTTGTTTACAATTCCTCAAGTCAAATTGCGACGAAATAATAAAAGTCCTTTGGAAGGTATTTTTCGCCATAGAATACAATACATTTAATGGCTTTTAAGAAATTTAGATTTTTACTGAGGTAATACTCAACTCTTTATCTGGTAGCAAACTATATCCTTTTTCCCGTAATTCAATACCACTTTGTCGAATAATTCGTGTGTATTACACATAAAGTTGTCCAATTTCCAAATTGGTTTCAACTATCTAACCGTTTGCTGGTATTTGTCTCAACATCTAAGTGCGCCAAAGTTCCTTTTTGATTCCATATATCGCCTTTTCTGTTACAATTTAGACAACAAGAAAAACAGGACGAAAAGAATCCAAATAAAATACCTACATGTTACTCGTATATGGACATTACACTTCAAATTCAAGTAAGTTTTCTATATATAGTTTTTTTTTGCGGACTTCAGAGTTGTGTTGCATTTGGCGATAGAATAGAATAAAGTCATAGTAAAAGCATTGTCATTGTCTCTTTCCGAAAACAGCATTCTTTTTATTAACTCTTTCGAAATTGACAAAAATAAATTTAGAAAAAATAGAAATACAAAAAAAAAATCGTAAAAGAAAAAACAAATTTAGCAAGAAAATAACATTTTAACTGATTCTGAAACTAAAGAATCCTTTATGGTCCTTTTTTGTGTGTTACATCCCACCACCACCGTTATAGTGGAGCTTCTGTTTATTCACTGTGTCGTTGAGAAAAACAAATAACTAAACGTATGTACATTGTACACACACTCACTTTAAAGTTTATTCCTTCTTTCGTCCTGTGGAACAAATAGCTAAAGTTTATTGTCCAACATAGTATGGTGCACTTACTACTCTTTATATGTATGTCTTTTCGTTACAAAAAGGAACTACGACAATGGCTATATAACGATACGACCGCCATACGAGTACGACAACAACCCAAAAGAATATATCCTACGTCAAGTTAAATAGTGAAAAGAGACAACTCCTCGAAAGGAATTTATGTTTCATGGAGCATCCTTATTGAGAACAATTTCCTATTATAGTTTTGGTTTGGACGATCACAAATATACTCTAAAGCTTTAGTCCAGCTCCAGCCCAATATACCAGCTTCAGACCAATATACCCAAAACACATATACATACATATGTACATATCTATACAGATATGTAGGTTTACAAAATGCATTGTTGTTTGTTATAGAGGATATCATTTAAGGATAAAATATATAAAATATAAAAAAAAAGAAAACACTCGAAGGATAAAGGATAGCTCACTTATATATCGATCTTATATTGGTACAAGGGGAGCCATTTAGGGATTTTTTTTTAAGGATATTCCAGAATAGTGAACACAAAAGACGGCTTGGACGAAAACGACGACGACGAAGTCTCAGAAGACGAAAAAGTGAACACCATAAAAGGGACAATTCTACAAATAAAATCCAAATAAAATAATACATTATGAAATCTAAAATGTTGTCGTCGTTTTCCTACAATTCGACGAAAATCAAACTCCTGAAGTGACTTACAACCGTGAGTCATATAATTCCTCTGCTTCTTTTTGTAGATTCTAGCTTCTACTAAACTTTGATTCACTGAGATTTTTATATTGAGGGTTTTCCTTTCCTTTTTATTATTTTTTCTTTGTGGTTTTTATAGACCCATATAATACCTTCTCTTTGAAATGTACTTTCAAGAAAAGCTGAATTTCTGGGAAAATTTTAGAAAACAAGGTGCATTGAGTCTTATTTAAGGAAGTCGATGTTTTCAAATATTGTTTCGTTTCGGTTTTTTTTTTTAATTTTATTTTCTTTATAAAAGCACATTGCATTGAACATTTTCAACTCATGGCTAAATAACTATTTAAGTGTATAGATGTATAGTATTTTATATAATGTCAAAACGAAATATTTCATTGTGAGCAAAAGCTTATTTAAAAATTAACTTAGGAAGGGTTGTGATGCTCTTTTAGAACAGTTTGCTGAATTAAGTATTTTAGTGTGAAATTTTCTTATAAAAATAAATTATTTAATACCCACAATAAGCAAACAAAATCTGCACCACATCATACAAAGAATATTTCATTTAAGAATCGATTAACAACAAAAAAAAAGTTTTCTAAGAGACTTTTTTATAATCGAATAATCGAAATGTAAGTATGTTAATCTTTTTTTTTCTTGGAAGAAATATTATTTTGAAAACTATTATGCGTTCATATTTGTTAGCTTTCAAAATAACTAAATATTAAGTGTTTATTTACCATCAAGATACCTTTCTTAAATGAACTGTTCAAGTTTCTTGATATTCTTAAGTCGTTGATCAAATTTATATCGAAGATAAAAAAATTCAAATTAAGGATTGACATTAAATAAGAAAGATTTGAAAGACAGAAATGGCCTACAACTGAGATGAATATAAAAAAAATATATACTTTTCTAATAGGATACACACTCTGTGACGGCGAACAACATCAATTAAGACATTTTTAAGCTCAGCTGTATTAACAATTCTAGTGACAATGATCTTTGTAAGCTCAGCCAAGTTAATAACTTCCGATAGTTTAATAATTTTTCTTCTAAGAAATGAAATATAGATCAACAATTAAATGAAATAATTTTGTAAGCTTAGGTTTAAATTTTTCAGCAAGTTAAAAATTATTTAAGAAAACATTAGTTTTTCTATTGATGTTGTTTTAGAACTGAGCTGAATACATACAAACTATAGATAGTTTGAAATTCATTTATAAGCAAGTTTGGAATTACTAATGATAAATTTTGTTTACCCGTTTTACCATGTTTTTCTTATTTTGAAAATCTATCAGGTGTTTCAAACGAATAAGATTTTGCTTCGAATTTAGAATTGATTGTTAGAAAGATAGGCTTGTTCAGAAAATTTCTCTAAATAAATGTTCCCATTCCTGTTATGGAAACAGATTGTGAATTCTGAGCCTTCGATTTTCCTACTAAATGTATGGTCAATGATTTCCGTGCTACGACTTTTACTCCTCCTCCAATCGATTTTTTTATAGGAATTGAGTAAGCGGGTAATAAAATGTCAATCACCGTTTTAAAGCAATTTTGTTTTCAGTCGTCGAAAAACTAAATTTTTAACGTTTTTGTCGAGGTCGAGGGAAAAGCAAAAGGGTTTAATGAGTCAGAAAGAGCCAAGACAAAGGCTATCTTCTGTGATTACAGCACCTGATAAGCGAATTATTTTGAAGTTTCCAATTTACACGACTCAACAGAAAAAAAAAAAACGGTATAAAAGCAAGCGTACGGACTGAAAAAAAAAACTGCTTCTTAACCAACTTTGAAAGACACAGCGCCTCGATATCTGCATAGCGCATATGACCTGGACGAAAGAATGGCAGTTTCTAGTGTTTTCAGGGGGAAAACAAATAATTAAGAGGGTTCCGATGGATTCGAAAGGAGAAGCAATATCTTTAAGGAAAAGCACCAGCTGTGCTGGTGGTGTCATGGTACGGGGAGTCATTAAATACTATGCCACTATTGAATTGCAATTTCTTACTTATCGTATGAATGCCACAACATACATTGTTATAAAAAAGGCAATCCCTACAATAAAGGATATTTTGAATTAAAGGCCATAAAATGGATTGAGCTTCAAAAGATGCACTTACTAACCTTACCGCCATACTCGCCCGGCCCTTACATTTTAAAAAATGTTTGGGGATGGGTAGTACGAAAGGTATACGAACTTCGAACGCAATTTTCATCTGAACCAGAAGGAATAAAAAGTGCCTGGGGGACTTTTTCATTAGTTTTCATAAAGAAACTATAGGATTTGTTACCCAAGGTGCTTCCTATATCTAAGCAGCACTGGGGTGCCAGCACGTAACTTGATACAATCGAGGATTGTCGATCGTCGATCAACTCGAAACAAATTATTTTTGACAGCACGTAATTTGAGACGAGTTCCATTGTGGCTTTAACTTAAAAAAGTCATTGTGAACTATAAAAGATCTACCAGAAGACAGAAAAAGGACATCAGTTCCACCAGTTCTATACAGCTTTGTGCAACATTAAATCTCCTAGCCAGTAGGAGTTACCAAACCAGTGTTGGAACAAATGTGTTGCTAAGTCTGGCACAGACAACAGTTTCCAAGTTCTTTCGCCGAACGTTGAGTCTACTGGAAAATAAGTATTGTCCGCAATGGATTAAATTTGATAGCTCTAAATTTGGAGACAGGATGGAGTTTTATTATATTATAGAAAATTTAAACTACCGGGAATACTGGTCTGCGTTGGTGGTGCTCATATTTTCTTCCCTTGGGCAGTTTTAAGAATTCCCCCTTGGTCAAAATCTCAGTCTGTTTTTTTATTTATTGACATATTATTTTGTCTTTCCGTTTTCCTAACACAAAAATCATCCCGACGATAACTAATTTCTGTCGAGTGAAAACTTTTGTTTCAAACGTTAATTTGAAGTTTGTATGCTGCCGAATCTGGCGAAACAATCGAGGACACTCGATTGAACCAAAATGTGTGCTGCCAACGCTCGATTGTATCGACTAAACTCGGTTGTATCAAGTTACCCCTGTCTAAAAGGATAGCACGCCACGTGGATGGGGGTTCCCATTGACTTTTGCAGAAGCTGTGGTGATGAGGAAGAGGATCAAGCAGTTCTTCTTCTTCTCTGCACATGCTCAAAAACTCAAGAATTACCTAAGCGAATTCTTCTATAACGATCTCAATCATATTAAAATAGTCAGTCTCTCACGTTCATAAGGGATTCGAGCTGGTTTTATTGAGCTTGAAGAAAGCCTCAAGATTCATGTGAAATCACAATGGGCCATTAAACTGGCTTAAGTGTGCAATACTCAATCACGGACATCCACTTTAACGTAACCTTACCTCACATATTACACAATAAGATGTACGAGGCCATGGTTTTCTGTTAGAATTCTATTAATTGAGTTACTACCTTAGCTTAAGCTTTTTTCGGGTATTATCTAAACTTTCATTTGCTAATAATTCATTTCAAACGTTTAATTTGCTGAAATGAAGCTCCAAACCCAAGAAGCATAGGGAAGTTTTAATAGGTTTTTTGGCAATGTGCAGCGCTACATATATGTATGTATGTATTGCTAGAGCTTGAAAATTAATGTATGTATGGATCAAGTCCCAAAGCTTATAAATGTCGAACTCATTAACAAAACTGGAAATCATTGTAAGTAAAATTGTTCTAGACAAATTTTCCGAAATTCTAGTTTTCCTCTTTTTTAAACGTTAAAGATTCTAGAGGGTGTTTTTCTTACAACTTTATATATATGTATGTAGTTTTAAATCGAACTTAAAAATTAAGTAAAATTTGAAATCAAGAACACTTGAATTACAACTTTACTTCAAAAGAAGAATGATGAAAATCATTTGATTAAAGCTGAATAAACAAGTTAAGAAATATAGACAAACACAGAAATCTTTTTTTATAACAGTGCATTCACAAAAAACTAAAAATACGAACTATATGGCAAGTTTTGCATTCGTAAGAAATTTCTAATTCGAGATTTTAATCACACATGACATTACAATGATAGGAGCCCCTACAGCCTAAACTGTTCACGTTAGGACTTTTTTTATTTTCTTCTTAAGATATACACATAGTCCAGAAAGTCTCCGTACAGCAGCTTTCTTTTTTATGATTCGAGATAAAATATACTTTAACAGTACGGGTTTTGAAAATCACAATCACAATTTTTTTAATTTTGGTAAAAAGGTGAAGGCGGAAACTATTTTTTTTTTCATTTTCAAACCCACATTAGTTTTTGCATGTATTTCCAGTACCTTTTTTCAAAAACAAAAAACACTAAAATTAGGCTGCTGCACATAGACTTTTTGGACTAAGTGTAGGTTAACATACAAAACTTGGTCAAAAACTGTAAATTTGAATTGCCTCAAAAACGAAAGGATAGATTTTTATAAAATTTCCTTTATATTTTTATTTCTTAACATGTTTTTCTTCAATAAAAAAATATGTTTGCAATGCTCCATAAGAAAAGCCCCATAGAACCAAAATTATATTTTTAAATTTTCTCAGTATCTCATAAACCGATTTCAATAAAGCTGAAAAATGTCAATTTTTTTTAAACATCTCAAAAACGGGTAAACATTTCTTTACGAAAATCAAATATAAAATATACATAAGTATGTTCTAAAAAACTGCATGCTTTCTTAAAAATTCTTTTTTTTTTAAATTAAATTGCATTTAAATTTTTGAAGACAATATAATAATAATAATTATTATAATAATAATAATTATAAAAATAATAAACATAATTAAAATAAATGATTTAGGCTTTGTGATTGTGATGAAATGCAAAGTTTAACCAATGCATCCAATTCTATGGACATGGACATATGGACATTCACTTAGAAATTAGTCAATCTGTACTTTCTTTACTTCAATCATAATTTTTTTAAAAACCTCGGTTATCGAAGAAAGCACTTTATTCCGAAAAATTGAAGCCCACCAAAAATAGTCGGGCATGTTTTAACTAGCAACAGAGCTAAGATGCAAATGGAAACTTACTCCCACGTTCCGAATTTCGATCGAAAGCGAATTGAAATCTCTATTCAATTTCACGTGAAATGAAATTGCATGTTCTTCAATTCGATCGATTTCCAAAACTTCGAAATTGCTTCGAACTGTCAGAACTTAAGGATCATCCATTTTTATTTTGTTTCTGAAGTAAAATGTTTGCTGTTTTGAAAATGGATGCAATATTTTTGGCAATTTTAAGTGAAAAAATGAAGCCGAATTCAAGAGAAAAAATAACAAGACGAATTTTGCGAGAAAAGTGTGTGAAAATTATGTAGAATTGTTTTGACAAATAAAGTAAAATCTTGACGCTTTTTTATATGTTTTAAGGGAAATATAACCTTTTTTAATACCTTCATCGATTCCTTCAATTCAAAAACTTTCTGCAACCCTCCGATTTCTAGAAGAAAAAAAGCTGTCCAAAATCAGTTCACAGAAATAAAAAATGTGATTTGAATACGTTCAAAAAATGTAACAAACCGAAATATAGAACATCCGAATTGTGGAAGAACCAAATTCACTTTCCCAAAGTGTATTCACAACAAGTGAAATTGGCGATAAAGGGCAATATTCTCCAGGTAGATTAACCCATGTTAATAAACTTGAAGCACCTTCTTCTGAATCGATGAAATGATGAACCGTGCTGGAGCCTACATAGTGGATGCTAATTTGTGTCCTGTTTTTCATAGTTATTGTAACTGTCGAATTTTAAATTTTCAAAGTCGAATTCTCTAAGATAGATAAATAAGTTCTACATTACAGTCCCTGGCCATATTATTAGACGCACTTTAGATTTTATGCAAAATTGTAATTTCCAGCTAATTTAATCAGGTTTTCGAATATTGTAATGCATTCAAATTATGTTGTATGCAGAATATAAACTACTTCCCAGAAATAAAGTAACAGATTTAAAGAATTTTTATAAATAAATATTTTCAGTTTTTGTATTTTGTTTTTAAATATTTTGTTGAACCTCCTTTTGCTTTAATAAGAGCCTCAATTCTTCGCGCCTAACTGTCAATGCATGATTTGACTGTTTCCTGCATTTGTGCGTGATGATTCCACAAGTGAATTACTCTTTCAATAAGTGACCGCATCTTTAGCTACTTCCCTCTTCATCAGCTCTCACTCGTTTTCAATGGGTCCAAATCAGGGCTGTTTCCCGGCCAGTCCAACAAATGGATGTTTTCTTCCTTCAAATAAGTTTTAATGGAACGGACTGTATGACATGGAGCTCCATCTTGCATAAAAATGTAATCTTACATCCAACATTACAAATATTGCGTATAATCTAATAATTATAAAAGTTCTGCAGTGCGTCTAATAATATGGCCAGGGACTGTAGGGTAGGACGGTAGGTATACCATTGTCCGTCTTGCCTACCTCAAGAACCAATAGAGAAATCGATTACAAAAACAATTGTTTTACAAATAATAACACAGAAAGATGCAGAAGAGGCTCGCACAAAAAATTGAGTTCGTGCTATTTTACCATTTAAAAAAAAACTTGAAAATTTTGGTTAACCCAAGATATCTCAAGAACGAATAAGATTAGCGACTTAAATTTTATATTATATAATGTGGTGTTATACCAAAGAACCTTAAAAAAAAAATCAATTAACTGTTTTCTTATAATTCAAAAATTCTGAAAAAAATAATTGTCAAACCGAATATTTTATGAACAAAAAATTATTTTGTCTTCAAAATAATTTCATACAAAGAAAAACAAAGTTTTTGATATCTGGTCAAAACTACTAAAAGTGGGTAAAACTTCAGTTTCGACTTAAGTATCTTTTTCAAAACTAAATAATTGGCTCTAAGCTAGTTTCATTCTATACAAAATATTGTTTTTAACATCCCCTTACATTTTGTTTAAGATCTATAAAAAATAGTACGCAAAATTAGTAAAAATTGAATTTCGATTCTCGATATATCGTAAATAAACTGATGTATTGACTTCAAAATGATTATTCTGTGCAAAATTTTCCTAAAAAAATCCAATCTGTACTTTTTTATATAAGTGATAAAAAGTTTCAAGAATTGCTAATTGGTAAAAATTGGTTTTCGAAAAAAAATCTTGTTAACAATCAAAGATTTTGAGTTCAAACTTATTTTATCATTTTTGAAAATATTGTTGGTAGTTTTTAGTTATTTTTTTTAGAAAAAGTTCATTTGACAACGTTTTTAACAAAATACAAAAACAGCTGATAAGAAATAGTTTTCGACTCAAGTATTCTAAAATAAAGATATTAACATCAAATCATCTATCGCGCACAAAAGATTGTTATGATATATTATATTTGAAAGTTTAAAGCGAGACAAATCGACAGACGGGTTGGGAAGTTATCAGTGTGGGTAGCATCCAAGCCTCTTTTTTATTTTGTACTTAAAATTGATCTATACTCAATAAGGTTTATTCTTGAAGACCTAAGCTGTGCTTCAAAAAATATTTGCCCGCTTTGTATTAGTTACAGCTTTTGAACAAAATTGTTTGCTCGCTTTCGTTCAACGTTTTTTTCCACTAACTAATTTTTTTAAAAAATATCAATTATAAGGTAATTGGAAGTTGGTACCCGCAATAAGTGTGAATATTATCATAACTTGTTACTTTTAAATTAACGTAAGTGTTTAACATCAAAAGAACAAAAATTTACCAGCGGTAAAACTACTTTGAAGGATGTAATAGAAACAAATTGTAAGGTTTGATAAAAATTCGGTTATATTTTAAATGTTTAAACAAAACAATCCTTAGAATATAATATTTTGTGAGCTGAATCACACAGAAAAACTGCTGTTACATAATAATTATGTTTATCCTTTAATGTACCCAAATATGAATCAAGGTTATATTTCAAAATCATTAATCTTATACCATAAAATCTATACCCACTAGAAACACTTTTTATCACTTTGCTTCAGTTAGCTGAATTGCTTAAATCGCCACTTAAACACTTAAAATTTTACCTATAAAGCAGTTTTAACCCTTAAATATTATATTTTTAATGGTGCTTACAAACCTTAATGACATTCGAACATAAACAGATCATAAAATGTCATCTTAAGAGAGGGAGACATAAAAAGATAGTATTAAAACAATAAATAAAACAACATCGAGTTGAAATAACTCTGGCTTACACATTTATTGTGCAAAGAGCGCATTTATTATTATTATTATAGTTTTTTATTTGTTATTATTACATATTGTCTTTGTGAATATTAGGGTTTTGTTACATTGTTTTCTTTATGAGTTCTGTAGGCGCATGTTTTAGTATATAATGTATAATGTAGTATGAGATGTTATTAAATTAAACATAATTTGTTCATCTTTTACAATTTTTTTTGTAGCAAATAAAAATATAAACACAATTATTTTAAATTTATCATATTTTTTCTATAGTCCATATTTGTTAAAAATTATATATAGGTACATTAAAGTGTTCCATTAGTTTTGTATCTTTTTGTTAGCTAGTCAAGTTGAACTGTTATAAATATATAGTTATTAAAGCAAAATAAAATATCTTGGAACGTATACGAAGATTCAAACTAAATGAAATTAAATAATATAAATTATTATCAATATAATATTTGATATGCTTACAAAATATGAACAAAAAGTTGTTTATTTCTTCATTTTTCTCAAATCAAAAATGACTGCTTACAAAATTATTGAAAGTATATTAAATAGTTTTATATTTATTAAGTTAAAAATACTTCGTTAAATATGATTTGAGATGTGCTTACAAAAAAAAACTTATCGAATAGGAAAAATTATTCAATCTCTTATTGTTCTAGACAAAGCTTACAAATTAGTTACATGTGCTTACAAAAAATATTGAAAAGCTTATTGTTATATTTGTTCATTGTTTTAGTTACAAAAATTGTTTGCATTTATATATATGTATGACTTAAAAATTAATTTGTGAATTGTTAATAAAGTTTTTGTTTCTGCTTTTTAATGGAATGATATGATATGTAAAATAAAATAAAACAATTTAATTAACTTAAACGCAACAAGACCATACCATAAAACAAATAAAATAATATACACACATTAATGAATCATAATTTATTGCCAAATGTCAGCAAATTATTTGATGATGTTGAGAGATTATTGTGAGCTGGACGAAGCGACGAACGATAAACTGGCGAGTTAACTCGATTGGGAAGACTGCCGCGCAGACGCAAAGGAGCATGTGATAGATCTGAACGACTACGAGCGTTCTTGCGAACAAAATTAACAATAGCCGATGGTGACGCCGCCGTCGCCGCGGGTGAGCTGCGTCCACTTGGTGCAGGTGTTCTTGTGTTGTTGGCCCCAGCATTTGGTAAAAATGTTCCAGGTCCCACACGAACTGGGCTGTTAGTTGCGCTTCGCAGTCGTCTCTTTGCCAGATCCAAAAATGTGCTGCTGTTTGTGTAATACGATGATGCCGGTGATGACGATGATGATGATGGTCCAGCTAGACCTAGCGTCGACGAGGACAGTCGTTTCAGGGAGCTTCGTAACTTCGAATTGCTTCCGCTGAATTCAGCGTCATTCGTCGAGTTTGTTCGCCGCAAATCGGCCGTTTGTCAGCTACTATCGAGGGAGCATTGCCTCTTAAGGGCATTGGTGAACCGCCACATCCGCACTTTGCCATCACTGATCGATCCATCCAGATGCACACATACACACAAAATACCAGACACGAGACGATGATAAAATGATGACAGGCGAAGGACATCACATTTGAACGAAGGATGAACGAAGAACGAACGAACGCAAGATACGCAAATTAAAACATGATGCCATGTGTGTTGTGTATGTGCACGCATATCACAAAAAAAATCATGTGAAATAGACGAAAACAGGAGAAAAAAGAAAGAAAAAAAAACAGAACGAAAATAACATAACCGAACAACAAGAAGAAGCAAAAATACAAAAATATTTAACAATTATTTTCAATAAATTTTTTTAAAAAATAAATAATTTTTTTTTTCAAAAAAGCAGCTTAAAATATTTTGTGTATAGAAATGAGGTGAGATGAGATGAGATGAAAGAGTATTGTATATGAAGAAGGACAAATGGAAGTGGTAAGGTTTATTTTCATTTTTGAAGTTCAAATTAGAAGAATAGAGTTTAAGGAAGAAAGAAACGAAAAATAGTAAGAACATGCGAACTTATAAAAGTAAGAAACAGAAAGTTAAAATTCAACATAAAAGCAATTCGAAAATAAATAATGAATGCAATAATCAATTTCGGACTTTTTTTAAGCAGCGAATGTTACAGCTTTGGTAAGGTTTAATGAATAGACAAAACAAATTCTTTGATCCGATGTTTTCGTTTAAAAATCGCACGTTTCAAAATCTAAACATCAAACGACAATTTAACGAAAGTACAATAGGAAATTCAATTACAAAGTGCAAGAGGCGTTTTCAAAGAACGAACAAATTATAATTCTAGACTCAAAAGGCAATACATAAGTCTTTCTTAAAAACTTAACGAAGAAACTACTTTTATTGTGCACTTTTTGCTTCCTTTTATCTTATTTAGGAAAAATATTCCCATAGTAAAGTAAATGAGTTGTTTCCATTGATGTAAGGTTAAATTTGAAATAGTTTGGTATTTTTAAAAAGTGGAGTTACACGAAGGAGTGGAATGCCAGACAGAATTCGTGAAAATCATAGCTTCCCCCAAAAACTTTGAGTCGGATTTAGTTAAGTTCTTTATATTTTTATATTTTTTTAAATTTAGAACACCGTAATATTACACTGGCCGATTAGGCTTTCTTGCTGGCAAGAAAGTGGTTTAAATGGCCTTCGATGGCTTCAATTCAAATCCAACTTCAAAATTAATGGTTTTTAAGATATCACTTTTTTAAATTTGAAAAAAACACATATTCAAGGCTTTTTGAGGTTATCTTAAATTATTTTTTTTAAATTAAATTATTTCTTCAGTATTCAGTTAAAATATTTTCATAATTTCATAAAATATTTGAAAACCCTGCATAAATTGTTAGATCTCACCTGTCTCAGCACATTCTGAAAGGAATGCTTTAACATTTATGCTAAAATTGTTTTCAACAGACAAAGGCAAAACGGTTGGAATGTAAATTTTCTCCTTATAACAAATCTTTTGTATCAAGTTTCCGAAGAATATTAAAAAATATACGTTTATTTTTAAGTCTTGAGTTTGTATACGAAAAGAAGCAATAAGATTAACTCCAAAACTATGAAAGAATTAAATTCAGTTAAATGCTTAGAACTTCATGTAGAGTCAATCAAAGATTCAAAACTAAAGGAAATTTCCAGAAACTGATTTAAAATGTTTCTTTGTAAAATTTTTAAAGAGGTATATTCTTAAAAATATAGGGATATATAGAAAAAATTTTAAGGGAATATTCGAATTAGGGGCATCGTATTTCTTTAACAAAGCATTCTTTTGTTCAGTTCTTCACAACGAACAAGTCTACAATATTCTTTAAGAACGAATTTAAAAGTATCTCTATTCTGTTTCCAAGCTTACTTTCGTTAAACTAAACTTTGGAAATAAATTACATATTACAAATTAGTTGAAAGTTGTTTTCGCAAAATCTAAAAAAACATACATATTTTCTATATACATCTAGCATACTAATATGCCGCGAACAAGTCCGACAGGCTTGATATGAGCAAAATATCCATTATTCTTTTACAATATTTCTACCGATAGGAAACTGAACACTTTACTAAGAAATTTTATACTTTCTCGTTTACGAAAATACCTATTCAGCAAAGGAAATTCCTATTCAGCAGAGAATATTTTATCCTTAACTTTGTCTAGACATCTTTTGTATCAAATTTCTTCAACTGACAACAACTGACTACATTTGCTTACAACAAAAAAACAACAGACGGACTTAACCAAACCCAATTAACCATCATTATTCTAATTACAATTTGTCTCTTAGTCAGAAGAAAAACCCCAATCTATTATTTAGCTCTTTGTAAAACAAAATAAACATCTACTTATAACTTTTGTGGTGGAATGACTTATATAAAAACAAATATTAACAACAAAACATTAATAAAATATTCAATTACAAAAACATGCCTTGCAGCAATAAAAGTCATCATCCACCATGATGTGTACTAGTTAAAGATACAGCAGTATTAAAAGCAAAAATATGTGATGCATGTGAATGAGAGAGAGAGAAACAGAGACTGAATGTATATTATATTTTAAACCTTTATGTTTTTTTTATTTTTTATGATGGATGCATAAGTGAAAAATATTGATTTTTACGTTAATTTAAAAAAAAAATAGTGAAAACAAAATACAAATAAGAAACTTACATCAAATTGTGAATACTGAACATCAAAATATAGTAATTTGATTTTGCTGAATTACGATTTTCGTATGTTTTTTTTACTATACAAAAAATGTTTCAATGACTTCAACAGATGACATTCAGCTCCCTTACTCCATACACACACATCCACACACACCACCACAATATCACAGAGGGGGTGTGCTTAATGTTTTATGCGTGGTTTTGCTGAATTTGTATGTTTTTTGTTTTTGTTAAACAAAGCAGAGTGGAATAAGAAGTCATTTTTGGTTATTTTGGTGTAAAGGTGGTATAAACATTTCCAAAAACTGGAAAATGGATTAAGCCTCGACCTTATTATCTTTTTTAATTGAACGTTGGTGGTAATGATGAAGTATGCCAAGTTAAACCGTGCTGACATGAACACGCACAATCACATTTAGAACGCGGACAAAATCCGCTTAAAATTAAATTCACCAATTTTATCAGCAGCACAAATATAAGACTCCAAATGATTGAACGTGGCCAAAATCTAAATTATATTGTATTGTAATATATGCGTGACGTAGTATTGAAATTTTGATTTAAAAAAATTCATAATAATAAACAAGAAAATACATAAAATAAATATTCATATACATACAATTGCAGAATTAAAAATGCTGAATTGAGAGGTGAAGACGTTTTTAAAAGCCACATAACAACAAACAATAATTATAAAAAAAAATAATTTGTAAATTATTTTGTTAAAGTGAGAGAAAGAGAGTGAACATACATTAAAATATCGCGCTGAATTCAATAAAAACACAAAACATCTGCTTGCAAACCAAAAAATATACAACAAAAATAACTCAGATGTAAAACGTGCAAATTTTTATGATGACAACATGAACATGAATTTGAATCTTGGTTTTTCTATGAATGAATATTTTCCTTCAAATGTTATTTTGTTAATAATATAATACTTTTTTAAAGCAAAATTTAAAGCTGCATTAGTTAGAAAAGCAATAAGTTAAATAATTTAATAAATTAATTGATAATTTCATAGTGCTGAATAAGTATTAAGAAGAATTTCAGTTAATTTTATTTAAATTTTTTTCACCAAATATTGACGTCTTCTTATTCAGCACTATTAAAAAATTATCAATTTATCATCCTTGCACTACATATTATTAAATTTCTAACTACTTAAGTGTGTAGCTGAATAGGATAAAATTTGAGCTGAATTAGGATTTTTGCTTTGGTAGTAGTAGTAGTGGTATTGAATATTAGTATTTCAGATTATTTTCGTTTTCTTATATATGTGAATATATTTTGTTTATGATTATTTTTTTTCAATTGACGTTGTCATTTGCGATGTTGGAAAATTTTCTTGTGGTGCAAAACGCCAAATCCGTACTTCACCCGAGCTAAATTCATGAAATTCATTTGAAACAAAAATAAAATCAATAATTAACAATAATATTTAATGAAAAATAATGAAAAAAAAAGATTTAAAAACACAACACACAAATAAACAATAAAATAAACAATAGAAAATACAATAAAAATCATATAAAAAGAAGAAAGAAAAAAGTAGAGAGAGAAATAATTAGATTAAAATGGATTTTGTTTTTGTTTTTGAAGATTATTTTTAAATTGTTGGTTTCGAATAGAAATATATATTTATAAATTTATGGGTGGAATGGAATTGGATTTGATTGCGGATTGGATGAAGAATTTGGAGTTTTATTTTATTTAAATTTGATTTGCTTTTTAAAATTTTGATTTATATAAATTTTGAAATTATAAATACTACTAACTAAAATTAAAGAAACATGAAAAACTCACCTTGATGCAGTGAAAACACGCTGACCAGATGCAACAATGTCATTTATCATTAAATCAGTCTTCAATTCGGCTAAACTTTCACAGGTTTTGACATTCCATAAACGTATAATGCCACCACGACAGCTAGAAAGCAACACATCACCGGAAATAGCCATTCCGGAAACCCATCCCTTGTGGGCGTTGTTGAGGGACTAAATCAAAACAAATAAAGATAGATAAATCAGTCTTCGTTTTAATTTTTCAGAGCCAAATAAAAAAAATGCTGAATAAAATAAAAAAAAATAAATAATATTCCGCTGAAATCGAGAAAAAATGTTAGTAATCCGTTCGTCGTTTGTAGAAATTTGAAATAGGTAGGTTTTCTTTTAGTTTAAAGACGACACACTTTCCCTATCGCGCTTACAAGTATTACCCCAAGCGTTTTGAGTTTTAAAGCTATAAAATTTTGCACATTCAAGAAACATACCAATGAGAGAAAGTAATGAATTTATGAGCGAGATTGAAAAAGAGAAAGTTAAATTCGAATTACAAAACAATATTTATTTCGATTACTTTGAAACGAAGTGCAAACATTTAACAGTGCGCTGCTGAATATACCGAGTTTGTTCATATATTTTTTTTATTCTCCAAGCACCAAAAGAAAGATAGTAATTTGTTGGTGGATTTTTAAGATAAACTTACCTGCTTGAGTTCTCCGCTTTTAAGGTCCCACCGCTTAATACCGGAGTCTCTACTCCCTGAAAACAATTCAGCATCAGCTCCAAGAGCATCCTGAGCAACAGCCAATGCTTGCACACCATCATAATGTGGTGGTTCGAGATTCAGCAGTGGATAAACAACACCACCGGCTGTCGGAACTTCGAATACTTTAACATAATGATCTTTGGAACCGGTCGCAACAAAATCTGTGCTTCCACCAGGACCCTCCCAAGCTGTAACACACATAACAGCAGCCTGATGACCACCGGATAGTTTTCCCAAACAATTTAAACTAAAAACAGATAGAAAACAAAGTTAATAGGTGCTGAATATGGTGCTGAATTAAGTAAATTACCTTTTAAGATCCCAAATTCGAACTTTATCCGATGCTGCAACATACAAGTTACCCGAAGCGCCCAAACAAAGTGCTGTTATTGGTGATTCTCCAGGTATTGTTCCAGTGACATTAGCATTACCCGGTAAAATTTGACCCGAGGAACTTAAAGTCTTAATTGGTCTTGAATTGCTCGTACGCAAATCCCAAACTCTTACAAATGGACCCGAGGCAGAAAATAATAATCTTGTGCGATAGTCATTTTGTACAGCAATAACTGGTCCAGGATGAGTCGAGAGACAATGTTGGGCAGTTTCTTGATTTAAATCCCAAACTTTAACTGTTCTATCAGCAGCTGCTGTATAAAGAATATCATCATCAACTTTAATCGATAGAACTGAATTATTATGGCCCGAAACAGTATGAGTACAATAAAGTGGTACTCCAATGCGAATCTAAAAAATAAAAAAAAAATAATATCGAATTTAAGTAAAGCTTTTTTTTTAAATAAAGCGCGCTGAATAAGAATTAAACTCGCTGAATAGCAATAAACAACATCTTATTAGTTTTCTTACCTTTCCAGTAACCTTTTGGATGCTGCCGCCTGGAGCTGGGTCTTGTGTCCCGGCTCCTAATCTTGCAAAAACATCACCTCCTGCGTTATTATCTTCACGTGATATCATCTTTCGGTAGACTGGTGGTGACTGTGGTGGTGGTGTGACATCTTCCTCCCTTTGGTTTTTGTTTTGTTTGATTTTTGCATTTTTTGCGATTTTTGTTTTTTTTATTGTTCGGGGAGGATTTTGCAAGCGTTTTGTGTAAATTTTGTGTCGGATTTTGAAATTATTTTATTATTTGGTTTTGGGGGGACATTGTTTTTTTTTTAATTCGAGGGGAGGGGGTAAATTGTTTGTTAAGTTATTAAAAAGGAATTACAAAAGGTTTTGTTTGATTTATTTTTATTTTTGGAATAAAAAGAGACAAAGGCAAAAAATCAAAGCATTATGGTTAGTGTTATTTTATTAATTTTAAGGAAGTTAAGCATTTTTAATAATAATTATAATAAATATATGAATGTATTTTGCAAGCACACAACATAAGTTAGTATTTCATCTAAGTAATATTAAGAAATGAACAACAAACTTCTTAACCATAAAAATAAATACAAAATATTTAAAATGCAAAAGAAATATGAATTTTGTGAGTGGGACCAAATGTAAATGAGCACCAGGAAAATACAAAAAAGAAAAACAGAGAGTGCTGAATTGAAATGAAGATAGATGCAACAAAAATTACAAAGCAAAAAGAAAATGAACGCAAATAAGAAAACAAAAATAGAATGAGCTTTAAACTACAGAGGTACATAAATATACGACGAAGAAAATGACGACAACCAAGAGAAAACGAACGTGAAGCCTAGATCCTAGAATATGAGATGATGGTTCTGTAGATGGAGCTGGAGCTGGCTGTTTATAAAGCAGTAAGGGATGATTTTCATTTGCTTTGAGGTGATTTTAGTTATAACAAAGACTGCATACAAATGGAAAAATTATGAGTTTGTCTTCTCTTTCCCTAAACACACACACACTTACAAATATAAGCTTACATATAAAGATTGAGGATGAAAATTTTTCTTCTCATAGAATACGAACGAGCAGGGTAATTTTACGTTTATGTGCTGAATTTATTTTAAGTGACTTTTATGTCGACAATTTTTTTTTTAACTTTTTGTGTATTTTTGTAAGCAGCACTTTAAAGAAGTTTTATTTTACCACCGGAAAAATAATGATTCGTTGTTGATAGAGAGATATAGAGAGGGTGGTCTGGGCGGTGGGTGTGGTGTAGGTATATTTTTCTATTAGAGGAAGGGAAATTATCAACACAGCAGCAGCGAAGATGTTTTTCTTTTTTTTAATAACAATTTTCAAACGGATATTATAACGCAGACAGATTGTGATTGTATAATGTGAGGGGGAGGAAGAACATTCTGGGGAGAGAAGAAAGGCCACTTGTTTGAGTTTTTCACTTTAAAAAAAGTAGTCCTTCCCTAGTCTAGAAATAATGCATAATAAACCGCTTCTAAATATAAAATGGACAAATAATAATGTTTGTTTTATGTTTTTCATTTTTACTAGACTTTGTTTCTTCTTCTTTGAATTGTATGAAGAAGAATGAAAACAAATATTTTAACTAAATAAAAATCATAACAATTTTTCAAAATCCTACGTGATTTTTTAAAATAAATTGACAATGACATGGACTTTGACAATGAAAAGAAACAATAATTTACTTAAATCGAAATTGTAAGACATTTTAATTAAAATGTGTTCCCGACTAAATTCATGCCAAGTGGTTTAATTTTTTGAATCTACACGCTCCATTTTTTTTTTGAAACGATATTGATAGGAGGATCTCATTGGTGTGATAGTCAACGTCTTATGCATTGACACTGTTAACGTTGACGGTGCGTTGGCAGAGAATAAACGTGACTTTATGAAGATATCTAAATCAAAGAAGTATCCTTTTTCAATAAAATCCTTGATGATTTTCTAAATTTAATGATTTCAAAAAAGGATTATATCCCATTCTTCAATAATTATCTCAAATATACATATGTACATATGTATATAGGATTTCATAATTTTTTTCAAAAATCTTCATACGTGTTTGATTTAAGCTATCTTACAAAAATTCAAAAAATGATAACCATTTATGCTAAAATACTTTTCAACAGAAAAAGACAAAGCAGTTTGAAAGTAAGCTTTGTTTTTGAAATGAACCCGTACTAAAATGATCTAAATTGTTTCTGGATGACAAAAAGATTTTTTTGCGGTTTCAAAAGTATAGGACTGGATTTCGAAATCTGTCAAACAAATTTGTTGAATCAAATTTTATTTTTCCAGTTAAAAGGCTGACATTTACGAAAATGGGATCGATTAATTATCTCACAATGCACACAAATTGGTAAAACCTACTACAATAATGGTCATTCTGCCACAGTCACATATCGTGCTTTAAGAGGAGATTATAGTTTACATAATCAAAGCAATTGGAAAAATTGTGGTAAAATTTTAAGAGACTAGATTGGTTACAGATATTGTAAGTCCTGGGTATCATCGTTTCGGTCGTACCACTAAAAATATCGCTACTGCAAGTGAAAGTCTTGCCGAAAACTGTGTCGATTCGTCATCGTTCTCAGGATTGGATGGACGGTGATTTTGCGAACAAAAATTTCTTCAGCGACGAAGCACAACTCTCATTCGGTGGGTATGTTAATAAACAAAATTGTCGTACTTGGGGTTTTGAGAATTCTCAAGTAATTGAAGTGAGGCCTTTACATCCGCAAAAAAGTCACTTTTTGGTGCGCTCTTTGGTACGAAGGTGTGATTGAACCTTACTGCTTCGAAATCCACGATGGAACGATCACGCCCAATATATGTCATAGTGTCGAAAATATCCTCAAAAGAATCGATGCTTGCAATAATTCGCGTGGTGGTCATTTAAATGACGTAGTTTTTCACACATAATGTCAATGTTCAAACTTTATAATGAAAAAGGAATATCATGAAAAAAAATATTGTATGTTTTATTTACGTTTAATTTTGAAACTACAAAACGGATAACTCTGTATAACAAATTTTATTTGAAGTCGCATTCTCTGCTGGATCTTGAGATATGGACGACGAAGCATGGTAACCCATACGTACCGACATCTCTCGGAGACATCTTTTTAAAAATAGTTTAGATTTTATTGACCTTAAAAATTCGAGAAATGTGAACATTTTCAATTCGACAAATCGGACCGGCTATAATAACTTTCTACGGGAAGTAAACCACCTAATTTTGCTGAACAGTAAATATGTACAAAAAAATACCTTACAGCAGAAACTACGATGTGTAAAGTTCTATAAAAATTGAAACAGTTTTGCGAAAATATTAACAATGTTTCAAATTTTAGTTCCTTAACGTAAAGAATGCATACGCCAATTTCTGAAAAACAAATATTTCTCGATAAAAGGAAGAATCTTTTTCAATTCATTCCCTGGAAAAACCGAGTTCAAATTTGTTATGGATATTTTTTAACAGAAATCAAATTATTTTGAGTGAAAATCATGTGCATGGACTGCGCTATAAAACCAAAGTCAGAATTTATAGCTATCAATAGCAAGATTATACTATGCTCACTTTATTAGAACTTTAAAATGTCAACAATTTTTCAAAAAACATTATTTGTTTCACATTCACTCAGAAGGATTTTTTCACTTTTCGAAAATTGTATGAAATTCTAAAAAATTTTTTTGTTAAAATTTTTATAACTGTAACGATTGTTTTAGTTAAGTTTATGCATCATGAAAAGAATTAAATTCAAATTTTACTGGAGATTTACATGGTTTTCAAGGTATATAACAAGACCAGTTGTAGGTACAATAACTGACGTGTCAAATTTTTACTTTAGCACATATCTTTTTAAATTTTCCGATGAATTTGTGCGACATTTTTTACCTTACTTATTTCTGTAAACAAATAAAACTGTTTTTGTTATAATTAAAATGTTTTCAAATAAAATAAAATAAATATTTTTTGTATGAAGAAAACGTATTTACATCTTTTGAAATAAGAAATATTTAAAATTTTGAATTATTTCCTTTTTTTTAATAAGGCATCAAGAGTGAAACGAATAATGCGAATGTGAATAAATAGCATTAAAAAATATTTGGTCAACAGTTTTTTTCCTAAAAATGTTTGTGTTTGTGGTTTCTGAATTTTAGTTTTGTAAACAATCCGAGTGTCTTTTGACACATTTGGCACAATATAACGATGAATCAGTTTTCTTCACTTTTTCGTAGATCCTAAATTTTGTTTGATTGACAGGAAATAAAAGAATAAAAATGATTTTTTTTAGAATATTTCTTTTACTTTAAATATAATCGTTGTGCGCTTAGAGACTTTAAGTATAATACCGAAATACAGCATGTATCCGTAGCTTAGGCATAATTTGGGCTTGTGGTTAAAAAATAAATGTAAATGCTAATTATTGAGTTTAATTTTTAAAAATAACTTTGCTTTAATTTGAAAAGAAATGTAGTTTGAGCTACGAATTAAAAAAACAATTAACATAACATCTTGGCCATTTAATAAAGTCAATCAAAGTGAATTATAAACAAAAAAATGAATATTGAGCTAATTAAATTTAATCAAAATCATTTGAGTCATTTACAAAAATATAACAAAAGAATTAAAATCCTTTCATCCGTCAGTGTATAAACGTGTATAAAGATAGCAAAAAAGGGCTTACGAATTTAAAGTTTTTATTTCCTAAACGTTTCTAAACAATTTTACCGATATTATCGCGTAATGCGTTTAAATTACCATTTTTGTACTAAGCTTTGATAATCTCAAAATCTTGTTCAATTAGCGAGCGATCCATTAAACTTATCGGAAATGAGAAACATTAAACTAATATTATATGACTTAGAATGACAGTTGACTTTTAATGGTGTTAAATGCCAGCAGCGCTATCAATTTTAAACGAAATGAATTACTCTTTACAATAACGCATCAAATTTAAATATGGTAATCGGATTGAAAGCTTTTTCTAACCATGATTCCAACGAAAATGAAATTTTTTCATTGAAAAAAGTGTTACCTCTGGAAAAATTTCAATTGAAAACAGTAATTTACTGTAAATCTCTCTCGAGACAAATTTGAAAAACAAAACCAAATAAGAATGCATTACTATATATTTTTTCTATAAAAACAAATTATGAGGATATCTGTAGGGCATCATTCAAATTTACCATGTTTTACAGAAAGAAAAGAAACATTTTTTTTCAAGAAAAGCTCCCTTATCCTTCTCTCATTATCAAAGAATTCTTATTCTTCTTTATGTAATATATAACAAAGACCGATATTTGCATTGTTTTGATTTGGCTGTAGGTTTGCAGTCCCTTGCTTAAAAATGTGTCCTGTAATATAGTTTGGGAAAAACTCTGATGTCGAAACTTAGTTTTTGATTGTGTCAGTTTATTTAAGAACATGGAAATGTAGAACACAAAAATTCACTTCGTTTTGAGTTCAAAACAAGGGAACTTCAGAACTTTTATTTATATTTTGAATCGATTACAATTTTATTTCGAGTGAAAGTGGAATGTAGAACCTAGCTGTATATTATTATTAAGTTTTACAATCAATCAGAAAAAAAAAGAACTCAAATATCGAATCTACACTTAGGAACGTTGAAGACCAGAATTTAAAGTAAAATTTAAATTTTTTGAAGACTTGGTAAGACACTTTTTAGGTTTTATTCTGAAGGGTAGTCCTACCACATTTGATTTGAAACTACCACAATATTTTATAGGACTATAACGAAATTGAAAACACGAATTTTTATCGTTCCTAAAATTAAACATGTAAAAGACCTGCTGCTTTAAAAACGTTTTGGCTTAGGAGAAATTACACAACTTTCTATGGCACCAACACGACATAAAATGTTACGTTTTTCTTATACAAATCTTTTTAATCTGTCGTTCCCCTTTAGTTTGGTTTCAGATAAGAAGTGCAGCGAACAGCAAATTGCGTATAAGTTTCCACCGAAAAATGTTAAGCAACAAACTACTGATCATACTTTACACGAACATAAATTCGAGATACACAAGAGTTAACAATTGTGCTAACATTTACATTTTAGGCAGGACCAAACTTAAAAATTCTATCCAAAATTGTATTCTACTTTCACTTGTATCTAAAGTGAAGAAATTATATTTGTAACTCGTGTAAAATCATACCTCACTATGGATAGTTTTACCAAAAAAACGCCCCTATTGAAATCAATCCGCATTTTGATAAGCAAAGAAAACTAATCATCTAATCGATTAAAGAACAATCAGCGACTTTTTTTGAGAAAAAAAAGTTAATTCCAATATTTTTTTTTTGCTAAAAATAAATTTTTTTTGTTTCCTGATTAAATAATGTCAACAAGTGAATCTCATGACAGATTTCTTACAGAATAACGTGCATCGCATAAGAAAGACTGTACAAAATTTCAAATTTTCTAAAACAAAAATCTAGATAACCCTTAATAAAAGCTTATATCATATCATTTTTGAAGACAAGAATAATATTTTGATACATTTTGCTACGGATAGTTCTAACTATTGATCAAATAATAAGAATATCAACTAGTTTCCAATTACATTTTGCAAGAACTTGTTATTCTAAAATAGGTTTTTAGGAAATAAAAACCCAAAATACAACATTTTTGCTCAATACCTTTGTCAAGCTGATAAATATGAATAACCGAGCAAAAAAGTCAAATCAAACTAAATTTAAATCCTTAAAAAATATACGTACATACAACATGAGGTTAAAAACAACACCTAACAAAATTTGTATGAATTTGAAACAAAAAAAAAACTAAAAAACAAAAAACACTCATTACACACCATGCTTAAATTACACTGGTCGACAAAATACCTTTTTTTCAAGAGCTTAAACAAAACAATACTTTTTTAAAGGATTAAGATAATTTTATTTCGAATCTCGCCTTTGAATGCTTCTATCACATCAGGTTTTTAGAATATACCCCTTTAAAAACGCTTAAAACAATAAAAACGGAGTTTTTAGGGTTAATTTAAAGCTCAAAATATCTTTAAACAATAAATTGTATGATGATTTTGCAAAGTACACATTTTTTTCTTCTATAGATACAATTAAAATCATTTTAGTATCTTAATTAGTTCCTGGAAATTCTAATTGGTTATAAGTCTTTAATTGGCTATGAATGTAGTTTTGAGCAAACCTTGATTTTAAAATTTCCATAGTTTTTTTAGAGTTTTAACTATTTGTTTAAATACCAGTTTTCAACATTTTTGATATATTTTTGTTACATTTTAAAAACTTGATATAAAAGAACTGCTTAGACAACAAATTCGTTACAAGAACATAACTAAAGTTTAAACTGTTTTGCCTTTTAGTGTTTAAAACCATCTTACCATAAAGTGTTGAGTGTGTTTCTTAAAGATTTTTTTAAGACAGGTGAAATATAAAAACTTATGAGCATTTTTCGGACATTATATGAATTATTATAAATATTTTAACTAAATATTAAAGACAGGGATTATAGATTTTGAAAACTATCACGGATTTTTCTCGAGTTTTAAAATATGTAAAAAACCTGACGTGATGAATTTATTTTTATGTCGGATTTGAAGCAAAACCCATTGCAAAAGTTAAAATCTATTGTCGACCAGTGTTGTTCCTGAATTAAAACTAAAAACCAGCACACAAAATTACTTTGCAGTAAATTTGCCCTCACGAAAAAAGAAGAATATATTTAAATATATTACTATATTTTACATATCAGTAATTTTTTATTTATTAAAATTATAAAATTATTCCTAACATCTTAAATTATTAACTTTTATTCATTAAAAAAATAACAAAGAAAAAAAGTAACAAAACAATAAATTAGTAAAACCAAAAATTATAAATCAAAAGAAAACATTTTTGAAACATCAACAAAACAAAAAAGGAAACATAATGAAAAGTATGTATGTATGTATCGACGACGACGAAGTAAATGTTTTAGTTGGTGTTGTATTTTGTTTAAGTTATTTTGATGTAGAATGTATGAATGTAGTAAAATGATTGATATAAAATTGTTACATTCATTTTGTTTATCAACTAAACTAAAGTATTTGTTATAAATTAAATTTATAATTATGATATTTTCATCGATGTTATAATCATCATCATCATTCTTATCATCACAATGCTCATCATCACCTAGAAGACGACGACGAGGACGAAGTAGAAATCGAGACACATTTTATCATCATCTCACGAGACAAATCAAAATATACTGAAAAATTAAATTCGAAGAGAAAAAAAAGAAGAAAAAATATAGAAACAGAAAAGATAAAATATATAACAAAAAATAAGAAAAAGATACATAAGTAAAATTAAGAAGTGAAGAAAAAAAAAACAAACTTTAACACACAAAGAAACAACAAAATTATTTACACGTGAGTCTATGACAAATGTAAACATTGTTGTAGATAATTAAAGAAAATCTAAATGGTGTGGATAAATTAATAACTCAGACACAAATCAATGTAAATAAAATTAATTAAAAGAAAATTAGGAGAAAAAGAAGCGCACTAAAAATGTTTTCTGTAAAAGCAATAAAGTCCAGATGTCATATGTACAAGAAAATAATTAAAAATCATCTTCATTTCGGTTTAAACCTCTCAATTTAACAAAATAATTAAAAATTAAAGTATTCATATTCATAAACGATTTAAAGGAAAGGAACAAACGGATAGATATATAGATAAATATTTATATTTACAGTCAATATTCATTTTTAAATTGTGTTTTGTGTATATGTACTTACAACCCTGGTGATCCTTTGGTTGGAAATGTCCTTCGGCTAACACGTGGTGAGACTGGAATCGCTGTTGCTGCAGCTCCATTGTCAAGAGTCTTTCGTGTTAGCGATGGTGAGTTGAGTGATTGTCTAAATAAAGTAGAATGTGCCAGAAGGAAGAAAAAGAAACAAGGGTGCGACATTAAGGACAGAGACACGGTTTCTTGTTTAAAGTGCAACATATAACATTTTGAGTGTGTAACTTTAAATGATTGATGATTTGTTTTGTTCCCATGCATAGGAAGACAAAGGAAAAGCTTACTTTAAAGATCCAGGCGCACTTGGGACACGTGCTAATGGAATAAAGCTACGTGTAACAGGTTCCAACTGAGTGAAGGATTGTGTCATTGGATCATCCTGTGAATACAAATTAAATATAAATCATTAAACAAAAGAATTTAAAGGATTCAGATTTTATTGTTTCACTTCACGACAAGAGAAATAACAAACTCACCCCATTGTGACTGACTTCAGTGTCTCCAAAGAGAAGTTCTTGTGGTTGGGCTGTTCGTCTTCTTATCTTTGATGTCCTTTCAGTCCTTCAGAAAACAAAGACAGACAAACAAAAAAGAAAAAAAGAAACAAGCAAAAACATTAAGTCAAATAATTATAAATTAACTTTATTGAAATCTAAAAAATTCTTGGAATTAAATAAATTTCAAAAACGTATTTTTTGAAAATTCTTTTTCTTCATCATCAAATAAAACAGCTTCAATGGAACAATTATCTCGAATAAATTTTGTATTCATTCCAAGTGGAATTTCGATTTTTCTTGAACTTGTACTTGAGACTGATTTTTTCAATTGATTTTGATTCTTTGGATAACTTTTGAGAAAAAGAAACCATACGGAAATTGCATTTTTATTTAAATAATAATAACAAAATAATAAATTATACTTACAAATCAATAGTTGGTGCTGGTGAAGGACTTCGGCTAGATGAACGATTTTGTACAGCACCTGGTCCAGGTATAACTCCATCCCAAAAACTAGAGTTACTAACATCGGCCAATGGAATGTCGTAGGTACTATTGCTGTTTAGAGATTTTGTTGATCCGCTCATATTATTAGCCGAAGTTAGATTGAGAGTGTCGAAAAGATCAGTTATTTGAACGGAAGGATTTTGAGCGAGGAAATGTTGCAACAGCTGTTGTTGTATTCCACTCTCTTGTTGGACTTCCTTCAGTAGAGTTTCATGCTCGATCAGACGACCTTGCGTGAGAGCTGTATCGCAGGTTTGATCTATGGCATTGTTGGCTAATTCTTTTAGCAGATATTTTGCCTCTTCTACACTCTTGACATTCTCAATCATACTCTGCAAAGAAGCCAAATCATTTGGTGGATCTTTACCTTCTTCAAATTCCATAATGGCCTGTTGGACATGGGTTATGTTGTCCTGAATGAAATTCAAATTGGCCTTCAAAGAGTCCTCTTCGCTGGCCAAATCTGCAGATTTATGTTGACGCTGGCGATTTCGAACGTTGGCTATGTCCTTACTCAGGGTCTCACGTTCGTGTAGCAGTCTTTCCAGTTCTTTTTCAAGTTGAACAACAACTTGTTTGTTGCGGGCAGCACGATTAATGCTTCGATGGAATTTTTCTAGCTTCATCCGAGCATGACGTTCGGAAAAGATCGAAGATTCTTTCTTCGGTGGAACTCGACCTGATGCTTTGAGACTTAGCATACCCTTTTGGCTGCGACGCAGAGCTGTTACTTGCTCGGTTTTACGCTTGAGAATTTGGTCTTTGGCTTGGACTTGGGCTTGTAAGGATTTCATGGTGTTTTGTTGTTTGCGCGATTCTTTGCGCAATTGTGCGATTTCACGGGCTTTGCGGGTTTCTTCTTCTTTGTGGCGATTGGTTTCATCCGTCATTTTGCGAATCAAACGGGTCTAAAAGATAAAGTTATTCAGTACTTAATGGGGTGGATTTTTAAAATTATAGTAAACTTACCTTGATGTTCTTTAATTCAGCAAGTTCATTGCGAAGAGTTCTTAGTTTGGCTTCCTGCGCTTGAAGTTCTCTTTGCTGTCGCAGGTGTTCCCTTTGGGCTGCTTGTAGTTTTTTCAACTCTCGTTGCATATCATTGATCTTTCTTTCATATTCATCTCGAACTTTTTTAACTTTATCACTTGAAGGCGATGTTTGATTCGAACCTAAAAACAAAATTATTAAATTACCTAAATGGAATGCTAATGCTAGAATTTCAAAACCTACCCATATTGGCAAGAACTTGATCACGTTCCTTTTGGGTGTTCATAATTCTATTGTTAAGGACATTTAGTTTTTCTTCATAATGCTGACGCATAAGTTGCATCCTCTGTTGGGATAATTCTAGCTGTTCGATAAGTTTTGACTTAAGTTCGATGTCAGAACTGATATCGTTGAGCTCAGCTTGGATTTCTCCAGCTATTTGGAAGAAAATTATATGAAAATATTTCTTGGAGTAGAATAAGTTATATAAAACTTACCTTTATCATCAGATTCTGTGTCACTATCACTATCTGAATCGTTGATATTTTCAACATTTGAATTATGGGCATCTTCATTGAAGCCTGGCAGCGAACGGGACATAAGCATTTCACGATTTTTTTCCAACTCTCGTTTGGCAACATTGATTAAAGTCTCTGGGTCTACACGAAAACAAGAGTCAGTAAAAGAGACGAGGATTATGTCTTTATCTTTAAACTTACTATCAAAACATGAATTCATTTTAGAATTATTTCTTGGACTTAGGGCAGTGGATTTCTTTAATTGTTGATACATTTCTTGGGATTCAATAAGTTTGGCTTGTAGTTTCTCAATTTCACCCAAATAGCCAGCAACCATGTCAGTAACTGATTTATCACCATCAGATTTGGTCCAACCATTTGTTGCCTTCTCAACCATCAGTTCTGTGTTTTTCTCGGTCAGAGCATTGATTGTCTCCTGCATGGCTTTCAATCGTTGTTGGAGGCGTTTGTTATCGGCCATAAGCATTGCATTCTCATGGAATGTATCAGAAATTGCTGAATTGCCTTCGGCATCGATACTTCGTTTGCCCTTAAATTAAAGTATTTTATTGTAATGTTGGTCTTACATTTAGGCTTTCAGCCCAAGATGGACTTACCTGTTTGTATTCGACAAGTTCCAATTGTAGAGCAGCGATTTCTCTTCGAAGTTGTGAGATAGTTCTTGAACTTTGATCTTGATTAAGTTGTACCTTATTCTTTATGTTACGTGCACGATTGGCATATTTAAGGGTGTTCAAGGTCTCCATGAAATCTCTGTCACTTGGTGACACACAGGCAATCATGAGTGTTTGACTGTTACCTAAAATAAATAAAACAATAAAAAAACATAAACTTTGAATAATCTTTCATTTCAAGTTAGATCTTACCTCCTAGAGAATCCTGCAGAAGTCTGGTTAGTTTTGAATCCCTATAAGGTACATGAGATGCCTTCTTTGACTTATCACCCAGCGCAGATATAACATTACCCAATGCTAAAAGGCCACAATTTATGGAAATTCCCTCCCGGGCTCGTTCGCCTGTTGCTCCAGTTCGTTTCAATCGCTCCGAACCGGCCAAATCTACAAAATGAAACTTCGATGTCAAAGTTTCTAAATCGCCCTCAGGTAAACCACACTCCTCAGCGGACATAACTCTCTGTCTGCGTATAAGAATCGTAAAGAGAGCATGTGACCTAGAAGATTGTTCATTCATTTGGGTTGAAGCTGTAGTCCGAGCTAGGGCACCTTGTTGAAGGCACTTCAGAGCATCTTGTGGCCCGCCGATAGGCTTAATGGTTGCTCCAGCAACTGTTATCCCTCCAGTTCCATCTTCGTGGATTTTAAACACTCGTCCCTTATTATAGGGATCTAGAAGATCAATAATGTCTTCATTATATAGCTCCATAAATTGAGCGGCTACACTAAATTGCACTCCACCCAGGGAAACACCATCTTCATCGACTACCCCAGCTTGCATACTTTCGATCCCTTCAAAAATATGACGCACAGCTCGGGGTATGATTCCCAATTGTTGTTCAATGAGATCACGATCGAAACCTGTGCCCATTGTGAATGTTTTCCCCGATCCAGTTTGACCATACGCCAAAACTGTGGCATTATAACCTTTGAGAGCGCCATCTACAAGTTTTTCTACACAATTTGTATATACTTCAGCCTGGAAAAGGGATATTTTTGTTTGGAATGAAAAGAAAAAAGAAGGTAGTTTAAGAAAGAGAGACTTACCTGTTGTGAATTTATATCGAAAACATAATCAAAGGTAAAAGCTTTGTCGGTACCCAGGACAACATGAGGTTCACCTGGTGTCACTGTGGTACAGATACGGCACAAATCGATTACTTCACGTGGAATTTGCGGTCGAATTCTGAAAATGAAATGGAAAAGTAGTTTAAGATTTTTGTTATACTGTAAATATGAAATAAGGGAATCATTCGTTAAAAAAAAAACTGGATTGAAAATAGCAGCAGGAAATTTTATGTGCCCGGGTAGCTCAGTCGGTAGAGCGTTGGACTCCAACCCGTCAAATCTTCGGTCGATAAGTCTTCTTCCGAGTATCAGCAAAGTTTTCGAAAAGATCATTAATAGGGCTCTGACTAAGTGGGCTGCGGACAACAAAATAATTCCGGATAAACAGTTCGGGTTCAAGGCGGGTCATGACACAATTCATGCTGCGTCTAAACTCGTTTCTGATATCCAATGGAATAAATCAAAACAACAATGCACAGGTGCTGTTCTGGTTGATTTGGAAAAGGCCTTTGACACCGTATGGTTAGAGGGTCTTTACCTAAAACTGAGCAGGCTTGGCATAAGCAAGCCATTGTTGTACATACTTTATGATATGCTTAACGGTAGAAAGTTTGTTGTCAAAAGTGGCAATGTAACTTCTACCACAACATTCTCAATTAAAAATGGTCTTCAACAAGGAGCGGCGAATTCGCCGATTCTCTTCAGCATTTACACCAGCGATCTGATAGGTAGTCTTACAAAGGCAATTGCGTACGCCGACGATCTAATTGCGTACAGAACGGCCCGAAAGGTTGAGGTTATTAGAATTCTCTTGCAGCGTGATTTCGACAAGATTCAGCGATATTGCGACGATTGGAAACTGAAAATAAATGTCCAGAAGTCAGAGACAATTCTGTTCCGGACTCCGTTGGCTAGGGCCACGAGGGATACGTGTAAGAATTGGCGCAAGATGGTCATCGTTGATCTTCACGGGCAGCCATTGGCGAGCAAAAGTGTAGTGAAGTACCTCGGTATCTGGTTAGATCAGTATTTATATTTCGACAGACATATAAATGCTGCTCTGACCAGGGCCAGAGGAGCCTTCGCTCTGACGAAACGGCTGTTTTTTAGCAGTCGGCTTGACCCCAGAGTGAAGGTAATTTGCTACATGGCCCTCATACGGCCAATGATCGTGTATGGTTGTCCTGTGTGGTTCAACGTTGCCCCTTCCCAGATGGAGAAGTTTCGGGTGTTCGAGCGGCAGTGTTTACGACGCTGTACCGGCTTATATCGAACAGCCGAATCTTCTTATGTGCATTATTATTCCAACGAGGTCCTGTACAACGGGGCTCGAATCAACAGAATTGACAATTTCGTGATAAAACTCGTTCGAGGTCACATTGCAAGAGCTATGTCTTCGACCAACAATTTAATTTTCGGGGCGTTCTATCCGAACGACGAGTATTTAGAGAGTGCACGCTTGAGCGGCTTCATTCCACCAGAGGCATTCCTCTTTTTAGACAAATGCGGTCTGATACAGGATAGATTGGCAGTCCCGTTAATCTACCACGTCAGACGAAGAACCGTGGATAGGCGACTCCTGTACAATCGGGACGTCATGGCACAAGGCGGAGCAGAGCTCCTTCGGTTCAGTAGGGCTGTGTCCGAACGAGACCGAACTGATAGGGTGAAGCAGGAGAACCAGTTTTGGTGGCTTCAATCGGCACTTGATAATGGGTAGGTCGGGATGGGGTTTAAGCCTTGGCCGGCTTACATACTTGTTTTATAGTTTTAGGGTTTAGTTTTAAGTAGAATAGGCATGGTGGCACAAAAAAAAAATACAAAAAAAAATTAAAAAATAAAAAGAAAAAAAAAACAAAAAAAAACAAAAGAAAATTAAAAACAAAAAAATCAAAGAAAAAAAAAACATGGAATAAAAAAAAAAAAAAAAAAAAACATAAAAAAAGACAGTAAAATATAAAATCAAAAAAGTTAGATTTGCTGCTGTGGTTGTTCTAGTTTTAAGTAGTTTATAGGTAGAATAGGTAGTTTAAGTTAGTTTTAAGTTTTATTTAAGGACCTAACTTTAAGTAGTTTGTAAGTAAAAATAAATAAAAAAAGGATATTGATATTAGTTTTTTGTTCAAATTTTCTAATAAATACAAAAATAAATGAAATAAAATTTAAATGAAGTAAAATAGATCTTAGGGCCGAAAGGCATTAGTTTTAAGTGTTATAGTTTAACTTAGAGTGTCCGTATGGGACCATTAAGTTAGTTGTAAGTTATGGATAATTAGGCTAGTTTTATGAATTTTTGTCTAGCTTTAAGATAGGTTTAAGATTGAATAAATAAAAATGAATTAGAAAAAAAAAAAAAAATGTAGAGCGTTGGACTTTTAATCCAACGGTCCAGGGTTCAAGTCCCTGCTCGGGCGGCCTTCTTTTTTTCTGTATTCTTGTTAAACTATAAAATTTTACAATGAAAAGCTATCCTAACATAAACTGCTTCATTAAACTCAAATGTTCTTTTATGGATGATCCTCTGAATGAAATATTTCCAGAAATTTTAAGAACGAAAGGAAAACTTAAACGTTTTCTAAAAAGTATCCCACGAAATAGACGTTTATATCGCATTTTTTTACAAATAAAAAGTGTTCCAACCAATGAACCGAATGAAGAAAAAACATATTTTCAGTTTTAACTGGAATAAAAAGTTCCACATACGCCCTAGTGCACACCTAAAATAGATAATTTTCTTTTTCATACTAGGTAGAGGATTTTTATTTAGGTTATTAAATCTTACGAACTTTATTAAGCTTTTATTCATAATCAAACAAAATCCATCGTAGGATAAATCATAAGTTTCTTACAATTAAACGAAAGTGTAACGAGCTAGAACTATGCATATTCGTGTTTAATTTACCAGATTAATTTTCTAAGTGACCTGTTCCAAACAGTTCGCCATTGCAAGTCATTTCTATTGTGTTCAAGAGTTGAAATTAATTTCTATTGAAAACGTCTTATTCCACGGTTGAATGCTAAATATTTGAAATTGTGCAATTAAATTATTTAATAAGTCCTAGCTCTATAGCTACATTATGTATATCAATTTCGATGTTAGGTTTTGAAGATTAATCAATCAAGCAAATATTTATAATTTACGAACGTTTTTGAGGCTAGAGAATCCTGCCAAATATTATGGTGTTGCTCACATAATGAATATGAAAATAAGCAAAGTTAGTGAATTAATAATAATTGTGTCCAGTCTTGCTTCTTTTAACCTTCTAAAGCCTTTTTGATGGGCAAAACTAATTGTTTTTTTAATTTTAAAAATTTTCAGAGTTGAAATCATAAAGTTGTTTCCTAATTTTCAATTTAACAAAGGAGAAATTTATCAAATGAAAAACTCTACCAAATGCTTTTAAATATCAAGTTAAATAACACCGGTCAACAAAAATATTGTAGGCGGCAATTTAGTTTGAATCTTATTCAAAAATCAACCTTTAATAATTTGAAAAAAAGCTTTCATAAGGCTTTCTAAAGCTCAGTAAATTCAAGAACGTAGTTTTTGTTAAAATAAAATTAGTGATACATTTTTAGTATCTTAACTTCTGCTATGGAGACCCTAAACGTCGAATACTCAATCTGTGATTTGATTAATCTGATGCTAAAAAGAAGGATCATCAACTCTAAGATGGAACATTTCTGTATGAAAAGGTCTGTCGGTAAAGGCACTCCGCTAGGTGGTGTTCGTTCCATTCTCCTGTGGAACATAGTGGCTTACGAACTACTAATATCCCTTTAGAGGGAAGGCTACAGAGTGGTTGCGTATGCCGATGATGTTGCTATCGCTGTCACAGGAGAACATCCTAATACACTGAGAGACCTCCTCCAAAACAAACTCAATATGCTCACTAGATGGGCTGATCACTAGGGAATTAGTATTAATCCTCAAAAAAGAGACCTCGTCCTTTTAACACGGAAATACAAGATCGCAGTAATTATTCCTCCTTCAGCGCACTGCATGTCTCTGCATAAGCGGGGCATTGAGAACCACACCCTCAGCAGCGTTAGACACTCTCTTCCATTTGACACCCCTCGACATCTTCAGCAAACAAGTGGCAGCGAGTACAGCTATAAGAATTCACGCCTCATCTCAATGGACCAACAACAATGTGGGTCACTCCATCATTTTGAACCTCTGTGGTTCTATACTAAAGTACACAGACTACACTATTCCTAAACCCCAATTTGGAAAAAAAAATCCAGGTATCCATTCCATCCAGAGATGAATGGGAAGACAAAAAAACTCCTGGATGACAAAAGCATCCATTTTTATACCGACGGATCCAAGACAAATGAGGGAGTTGGTAGTTGTGTGTACTCAGAAAAGCGTAATCAAAGCATCTCATTCCGCCTCCCTAATCATTGTAGCGTCTTCCAAGCGGATCAAAGAGGTTCTCTCCTGGCTAAGAGAAAACTTGATATCAACTTCTGATATCCCAATCTTCTTTGAAAGTCAGGCTACTATTAAATCGTTTGACGGTGTCTCAACCAAATCTCAAACGGCTCTCGATTGTCGATCGCCTCTTATGGAGATGGCGCAGCAATTTAACAATTACCTCTGTTGGCTGCCGGGCAACAGAAACATCACAGGAAATTGTAGAGCCGATGAACTCGCTAAAAATGGAACCGTCATACCTATTTCACCTGAAAGGGAAAAGATAGGTAAGTCGATAGCTACATGTAAACTTCTGCATTTTATACTGAATACAAAAAACTTAGGTTTTAGAAAATAGGTAAAGAAATTTTATAGTTATCTTTCCGCAAAGTTTAAAAACATGACTCACTAGTAAGCTCTGTAAGTTGAAGCACTACAAAGAACAGCGTTTCTGAAACGCAAACAATTTCAAAGAAATCTGATAATTTGTAATCGTTATCTTCATTCATTCTCTTATTTTGCTCTGCCGCCGGGCTTAATGCGTGACTGACTGAATATCCGTGTTTTTCCCGAAATGCTTGGAATTTTAGGCGCTCAAACTACTATTTTTTAAATAAGTAAGTCTGCAAGATATTTCTGAAGCTGCTTTTCCATGAAGTTAGAAGAAATTAAATTGGCCCAAATACAATTTTTACTTTTATTTGAATATTTTTTCAAGACTACCGCATTTAAAAAAAATCATTCAGAAGACTCAAGTACGTTAATGGAGCACCAGCCCAAATATGAGAGTTATACTCAAGTTTTGGCCAAATGAATGCTTTGTAAATTATAGCCAGATCAGAAGGGGTAAAAAACTTCTTGCATCGTTGGAGAAAACCTAAACACCTAGGACTGATGGTTGTTCTGTTTCCACGATGCAAGTACAACTCATGGAAAGTGGCATTGGGGGAGGGTTACACTTTTGCGACAGTAGACAGCATTGAGTTTTCGAAGCATTAAACTATACACGATTTTTAATTCCCCATTGAACAATGCTGTTAAGGGTATGTCTCCCGCAGAAGCGAACTCAGAACTCATGTAAATGAATTTGAATGTATTAGTGAAAGATCGTTACTCTCTTCATTATCAAATTCAAAATTTGAATTTCCAATTACTCTATATTTGCCTCTTGATCTTTTTTGTCTCTCAGAGCGAGGGATATATTTCCGCACAAGCAGCCAATCAAAGAAATAAGAAATAGAACAACGTTGCATGATAAACCGGTTTTTTTTGGTATGTCTAGTTAGGTAGATTTGTTGTTGTCTTTTGCATATGGTTCGAATTTTATAAAGCAAGTGGGTATTTTGCTATCGAAGGAGATGTTTTTTTCTTGAATTTCTTTTTTTGGTCGACATTTTCTTATTATTGAAAATACCTATTTTATTTTAATATTTTTTTACTTCCCATTGGAAATTATTGTAATGGGTCCGATTTGTCAAATTGAAAATTTTGACATTTCTCGAGGTTTCAAGGTCCCTAGAGTCAAAATAAAAGGTTTTTAGAAACATGGCTGTGCGTGCGTGTGTACGTACGTTCGTACGTCCGAACTTTCGCGACGTTTTTTTCGTCCTCCATAGCTCAAGAACCAGAAGAGATATCGACTTCAAATAAATTTTGTTATACAGATAATAAGGCAGAAAGCGCTCTCAAGAAAATTGCGTAGGTGTTTTTTTTACCATAGCAGTTTAAAAAAAAAGGTGAAAATTTTGGATAACCCTAAATATCTTACGAACCAAAAACGCTAGAGACTTGAATTAAATTTTATATAATATATTGTAACGTGATATCAACCAAGTATATTTTTTGAAAAAAAATCCATTTAACGGTTTTTTTATAAATCAAAAAACTGAAAAAAAAATGTGTCACCTACCAAATTTTACGACTAAAATATGATTTCATCTCCAAAACAATTTTGTGCAACGAAAAATAATGTTTTTCAAATCTGATAAAATTTCGAGAAAAATCGAATTGACAGTTTTTTTATAAAAAATAAAACCCCAAACAAAAATTAATAAAAGTTGGTAAAAATTGACTTTCGACTCAAATATCTTTTCAAAACTTTGAGATATTGGCTTTAATTTACTTTTATCTTTCAAAAAATATTGTTGTCAACATTCAATAAAATTTTGAGAAAAGTCGAATTGACAGTTTGTTTACAAAAAATTAAAAACCGAAAAAAATTAACAAAAATTGGTAAAAATTGAATATCGATTCAAATATCTTTTCAAAAAGTTGAAATTTAGGCATCAAACTTTTTTTATCTTATAAGAAATATTGTTATCAACAATGTTGAGAAAATTGAATTGACAGTTTTTTTTATACAAAATAAAAATCTAAAAAACTTTACTCAAAGTTGGTAAAAATTGAATATCGATTCAAAACTCTTTTCATTTCATTTTTATATAAAAATCCAACAGTCCGTTTTTTCATAAAAAATAAAATCTACAAAAAATAGTACGCAAATTTGGTCAAAATTGATAGAAAAACTTATAAGCAAGACAAATTGACAGACGGGATGGGAAGTTATAAGTGTGGGTCACATCCCAGCATCTTTTTTGAAATAGTTTGACAGGATTGTGCACACTGATAACTTCCCATCACGTCTGTCGATTTGTCTTGCTTAAAAGTTTGTCTATCAATTTTTAGCAAATTTGCGTTTTATTTTTTGTAGATTTTATTTTTATGAAAAAACGGACTTATGGATTTTTATATAAAAATCACTAAATATCGAAAACAATATTTTCTGTGAAATAAAAAAAGCTATTTGAGTCGAAAGTTTTATTTTTTGTAAAAAAACTGTCAATGAGATTTTCTTCAAATTTCTATCAAATGTTGAAAACAATATTTCATATAAGATAAAATTAGTTTGAATCCAATATTTCAAATTTTTGAAAAGATATTTGAGGTGAAAATCAATTTTTACCAACTTTTGTTAAATTTTTTTTTAGGTTTTTAATTTTTTGTACAAAAACTGTCAATTTGATTTTGTTCAAAATTTGACTGAATGTTCAAAATTTTCAATTTAACAAATCGGACCCATTATAATAACTTCGTATGGGAAGTTAAAAAAATGCAATACCCAGGAGTGATAGTACGCAAAAAAAATCAGAGGATGGGCGGGCGAAATTCTTTTGCAAAGAATTCTCTTCTTGAGCGCTGAGATGCAGTGGCATTCTTGGGAACTGGAAACTTCATTGTGTGCGTTTACAAAGAAATTTGTTGTTAAAAAATGCAAAAGAAAACAAAATATATGACAGCGAATTCACGATACCTACAATACCTCTTTACCCTTTTTTAGACCTACACTACAATGTGCAACCACAAAACTTGCCGAAAGTTGAAAGTTGAACCAAAAATCAAATTCTGCGTATACGATTGACTACGTAACACCCAAATCACGAGTCCATGACCTTACATCATACCACAACTAGAAAAAAAAATATTTCTAAGAAAAGTCTTTTTTTTGTTGTATTTTCTGTTATTGTATACCGCAAGCAAAACAAAGAATACAAAAACTAAATGAGCCATGAGACCAACAACAAAAAAAAAATCTGAGAGAGGATGGGCGGGCGAAATTCTTTTGCAAAGAATTCTCTTCTTGAGCGCTGAGATGCAGTGGCATTCTTGGGAACTGGAAACTTCATTGTGTGCGTTTACAAAGAAATTTGTTGTTAAAAAATGCAAAATAGACCTCTTTTATAAAAATTAAATTAAATAAACAGTAAACGCAAGAACTTTTTACTTTTTTAAATAGAATAAACAAAATGCCAAAAAAAAATAAAAAAAATATTTTGGAATTATATAAGCTCCCGATCCCTCACAATTGCACCACAAATGTTGTTATATTGAAATGCATTTTTAATTATGTTGCGAAAAATATTTTTTTTTTTCAAAATCGATAGTAAGAGTAATATATATGGACCTTTTTTTTTTAAAAAAAATTAAAACTAAAAAAACAAAAATCAGCTCGCCCCATGAATTCGCAAAAAATTTTGGAAAAAAAAGAATGCATTTTGGATTTTTTGTCTAAAAAAGTTACTATAACTATTTAAAAAAAAAAAATTTAAAAGCAAATATCTGAACATATATGTTGAATTTGAAAAAAAGTTAAATTGACTTAGCTAGCTGTTATACTTTGGAAGTTTTATCAAATATTGCACCTATGCCACAATGCAAATTTGCCCTATTTTTCATAGTTTTCTACAATTTTTCTTGGAATAAATAAATAAATTAAAAAAAAAATAAAATCGATACTATTTATAAAAATTTATTGTTTTTTGGAAAAAAATATAAAAAAAATAAAAAATTATATTTTACACACTGCCCCATTGATTTTCGCAAGTAACTACCTGAATTTAATGATTTTTTAGTGATTCTAGTGCTGTTAAGGAACAAACAATTTTTTTAAATTTTTTATTCCTTTGTACATATTTAGCCCAATATATTTTCAATCAAAACCCGTTTATTTCGTTTAAATATTTAAAAAAATGTGAACGCTACAAAGCTAAGCGCAAAGCACCAATCAATTTTTTTGCATGCGACATGCCCTTAAGTTCAGGATTTAATGAGCTTATCATACGCTGCCGTTGGTAGTCCACATCCGAAGAATAAGGATGAGAATCTAAAAACGAATATGAAAAGCTGCTTTTAGCTTTTAGTGGGTTAAAAGTTTCTGACAAAAGATCATTTATAAAAATAAGGAAGAGCGTCGGAGATAAAACGGAACCATGGGGCACACCAGCGTTTATTTTATGAATATCAGATTTGAATCCGTCTATTACTACTTGAATTGAACGGTCTGAAAGGTAATTTCTAACCCAACAAAGAAGAGATTTATCAATACCAAAAGCACGCATTTTCAACAGACCTAGTAGCTAGCCCCAAACGACCATACGCAGCGTCGAAAAACCATGAATGGCCACGTGAATAAGCACAATTCCCAGATTTAGGAGCACACCAATCCAATCGAGTTGTACAAGGTGCCAATGTATCAACAAAAAGTTACTGTTTGGTGTGGATTTTTTGTTAGAGGCGTCATCAGCCTGTACTTCTTCGAAAATTAGGTTGGCCAGGCCATCACTGTCAAACATCGATCGCTATAGGTCGATCATTATCAATTTTTTGTGACCTGAATTGAGTAATTTTCAGACAGAATAATGGTTTCAAAAGAATGGCGCTACGTTGCACACAGTAACATGTCAAGACGCAATCGATATTCTGCACAAGCTGTTTCATGGTATGGTTTGGTTACCTCACGTCGCGCCGAGGCGAAGTGTGATAGTGCGATTTGACTTTTTTAGATCTTTTATTGTAGGGCTTTCTGAAGTCTCTAAACTTAAGTCAAACAAAGGTGCTGGAGCTGACGGCATCGCTGCCGAACTATTCAAAGCAGCAGGCGATGAGTTGGTACGGAGCATGAACCAACTTATCTGCAAAATATGGTCGCAAGAAAGCATGCCCGATGAGTGGAATCTCTTTGGACTTAGAAGGCAATGGAGAAGTAAAGTCCTCTCTCGAGCATCTAAAATCACCATCTATAGGACACTCATCATCCCGGTTTTCATTTATGGCGCTGAGGCCTGGACCCTGTCAAAGAAAGATGAGAGTGTCTTAGGATGCTTCGAGAGAAAAATTCTTCGGGTGATTTTTGGTCCCGTACGCATAGATGGAGAATGGAAGAGAAGATATAACGACGAACTGTACGGGCTGTACAGCGACACTGAATTAAAGTCCAACGGCTAAGATGGCTATGTCATGTAGAGCGGATGAACATCAACGCTCCAGCCTGAAAGGTCTTCGAATCCAATCCCGAGGAATGGCGCAGTGGAGGAAGACCGCGACTCAGGTGGCGCACCCAGGTGGGAGAGGACCTCAACCAACTTGGCGTGCGAAACTGGAGACAGCTAGCTAGGGACCGAGCTGGCTGGAGACGCATGTTGGTTGAGGCCCAGGTCCGCCCCGGACTGTAGCGCCACCTTAAGTAAGTAAGTAAGTTTCTCAAGTCTATGCAAATAAGCCTCAAAGTACATTGGTACTAAAAGAAAACATATTCGATTCCATCTGTAAAATTCAGTACAATGTATGTGTCCAGGTCACCGAAAATTGCATCTTTCTAATGTGCGCAGTCATTCAAACGATGTTTAATTACACATACATACATAATAACAGTGATAGGGCTTTCAAATAAAGATAAAACATTATTGATATCTCATATACAGCATATTTTATTCAATTTAAAAATCGATCCATCTCTTAATAAAAAACCCTTTATGCACAATCAACAAGCCACTTGACTTTCGTCTAAAAACAAACTTTAAAAAAAAAAACAAAAGTGTTTGTCAAATGCCGCTTACTTTATTGTGAACATTTAGTCAAGTACAACTCAAATGTACAAAAATGTATAAAATCTAAACAGCATACTTCACTTTTTTAACGTGTGTAATCACATCTCATACCTGCTGTCCTTTATTATTTTATACAAAAACATCAAGTATACTGATTACATTTTGTAATATACTTAGTGCACTCATCTCTCATCTAACAACAACAACAACAAAATTAAAAAATTAAAACATTACACATAAATAAATTTCTCATGTAACGAGTTATTGGTAAATAGTCCTTGACCCCGTAGTACATGCCTATATTTAAACTCGCACAAAATTGCTCGAAACAATTTTCAATTACAATTTACCACCGTACGCCTCCAACTCTTCCCCTCGTTCCGTTACTGCCACCTCTGCATAAAATCTCATTACCTTACGCATTTAAAATTATCAACAAAAAAGGAACTGCCTACATACATTTTATAAAATGATATGATGTGAATTTAACTTAGGTTTAACAAAATTAAAATGTCAACTTGCAACAACTCTCCGATGCCGCACGCCCCCGCCACAGTCGCCGCCAAACATTCTGACAGCAAATTTTTAAATTGCGGTCCTCCATTCTGCTGCCTATAAACATACTTCCATATGTACGGCGCACGACTCCCAATGACCAACAACAATTGTGCACCCTATAACCATACTACCTCGACACAGCTCAGCTCAGTTCAACTCAGCTCGGCTAACAGACCACCACCGTCATCAGTATTGCTGCCACAACAGACATCGCCTTCAATTACTGGAAAATATGTTGTGTATATATACACATTGGATGTCAAAAGCTGTGCACTTTGACATTCCGGAAATTTTCGTGTCACAAGCGTAAACACCGTACACATATTGACGTGGGCCTGCTTGAACCCTAAAGCCCAGAGTTTATAACTACCTTTGTGTACACATCATGCTGCATGGAAAATAAATACGAACCCATAACCAACGAAAAAAGAGAAATGAAAACTTTAGGACCTGGCCGCCTCGCCGCCAAAGTGAAATGGCTCTCGAAAAAACATCAGCGAAGCCCAAAAACCGCATATATGATGCCAATATGTGTATGAAAACGAAAACGGAAGCGGAAGGGTCTCTGGCGGTTTGTCCCTCCTTTCTGATGGGATGCAACAACGTTTACACATTGTTTAATTTTATTCAATAAAATTCGTTACTCTGTGGTGGAGATAGAGAAGTCCTCTCATCGCTGACGAGGAGCGGAGGGAGCCACTAAAAAATTCTAATTGAATTAAAATGTCTGTGACATTATTTCTGCTGGCTACTGCCGGTCCTCACAAGTCTCTCCTGTGATAAATGATGCTCCTGCTGATGATGATGATGACGCTTCGGCTTCTTGTCCTCGCGGATAGAGGATGTAACTTTACGACAAATTCATGAATTTCATTGTTGTAACACCAACAAAATTCATCACCTACTAACCATAAGGATGGACCTGGCCTGACGGGCAGACGGACGTCAGGTTGGCTTTGTTTATGATACGCTGCAGTTATTCCATCACGCATGTATTACAATACCTTCAGCTTTTTCGTGACAGAAGGGAGGATTACCCTTCGTACTCAATAGAAAGGCACTAAGTTCATTAAAGATTCAACAACTAAACTTTTTTTCTTTTGTTGATGTTTCAGTTTGTGATGAATTCTTTGGACGACAAAAGCTTTTTGAATTAAACACACAGAGCCTTTTGGAAAAATGTTGAAATAAATATTAAAAAACTTGGAGATGCCGGGGATCGAACCCGGGGCCTTTCACATGCAAAGCGAACGCTCTACCACTGAGCTACATCCCCACGATGAAATTGCCTTGTCAAAGTTTGTACAAAACTTAGTGGAATGTTACACAGTGGTAGGATATATTATTTGACATTTTTCTCTGTTATTCTAAAAGTTTACTTTTAAAGCGAAAAGTTGTCAATATGAGAACTTTTCAGATCTTACTAACTGATGATAATAGAATTCCGCAACTACAATTGACAAGATGGCAATTCTAATTTAAGCAACTGTCAAAGGTATAACATTTTTGTATAAACTCTGACGCAATTGCGTCAAGTGACACTTGATAGTTTGTTAATTTGCAACTTGACAATTGTCAAAATCTGTTCCATAAACAATTAGACAACTTTTAAGAATAATAAGAAAATACCAGGCAGTTGTCATCTGTTCGTTTCATAAAGAAATTGTCAAATATTTGTCGACAATTGTCAGAAATTTTCCGAACAAATTTTACTGTCAATTCCAAATACTGAAATTGACGGAATCGATGCTCATATAACACCAACGGAACTTGATTTTACTTTGCAACAAATAAAAAACAATAAAGCGTCTGGTATTATGGAGTTCCTGTTGAATTTTTCAAATACAGTAGTAAAGAATTAAAAGAATGTATCCTCGACCCTTACAACTCACTCTATGATAACAGTTATGTACCAACGAATTTTACGAAAGCTGTTATAAATGTTATTTACAAAAAGGGCGACCCAGATCTTCCCGAAAATTATATGAAAATTATCTCCATTTTAAATTCCCTTCGAAAAGATTGCACCGCGATACTTTATAATAGGTTAGTTGGATGGATCGAAAACACACACAAATTAAGTGCCTTCCAAGCTGGCTTTCATAAAGGTTTTCCAACTGTTGATCAAATGTATGCATTGACAAGTATCGTAAGAAATTATCTCGAAAAAATACAGAAAACTTTACGTATGCTTTGTAGACTCTTAAGCAGCTTTTGACACTATTAACAGACAAGCTTTATTTTACAAACTTTCAAACATGGGAACGTCAAGAAAATTCCTACTGTTATACTTGAATTTTCTTCGACATCTTCAGCTGTTGTATGTGATGGATTGAAGATATCTGAGTGGTTTGGTACTTCCTCAGGTGTTCCTCAAGGATGCATCTTGAGCCCTCTTTTATTTGCCTTGTTTATAGATGATGTTTCATCCATTCTACCTGGAGGTGTTGTGTATGCGGGGAATCTAATCAAAGTAGGTACTTATGTATGCTGATGTCCTAGTACTTATAGCTGAAAATCACTACGCACTACAGCATCAAATAAACAAACTAGTGGCGTACTGCAACACCTGGAATCTTTTTATCAAAATACAAAAAAAAACAATGGTTATGATTTTTGAAAAACGAATGAGCAGAATAAGACCAGAGGAAGGTTGGAAGATTGGCAACGAATCGTTGGCATCGAAACAGTAAATGAATTTAAATATCTAGGTGTTTTATTAACATACAATTTAAACTTCTCAAAACATGCAAAAGAAAAATGCAGCGAAACTAAACTAACACTCAACTTAATGTGGCCGAAATTATTCGGAAATATAAACGTTTCAATGCCACGTAATTCAAAGTACTCAATGCAAACATCAATCCATGTATGATATATGGTAGTAAAGCATTTGGTTTTACCCAATTCGAAGAGTTTGAGATAATTCAAAGAAACTTTTTCAAGCGAATCTTCAAGATACCTATGTCAACTCCAACCTATGCTACCTATGTAGAGTCAGGACTACCCCAAACAAATAATGGCTTAAGCACTACGATCGAATGCATCACCTTTTAACCCTTTCGGGACGCTATTCAGGTGATGAAGTTACAGACATTTTTTATTTCAGAATTTGTTAAGGGGCTGTTCATGAGTATAATTTATATAATAAAAAAATAATTTTTTTATGGGCGTGACCAGGGGGCGTTGGTACATATGTGTACCATTCGGATAGTTTCGTGGTACAATTAAATACCATTCGGCCTGTATAACACAAAATACAACACAGTCGTAATTTTGGGAATGAACACATAAACTTTATTCTTTTTCTAAAAATAATAATAAAACAGAAATACTGTTGATTATTTTATATAAGATAATATGAATAGGTACATAAATATATTTAAAAAGTATGATATGGTGTAAAACAATGTTTACATAATGGAATTTCGCATTCCTTGCATATTGTTTTGGTACGCGTTTGTTTTTTAGACTTCGCACATATTACGCAACGTCGTCTGGAAGTGCCTTCGATTGGCAGATGTCGAGACCCTACTCCTCTCGCTGGCTGACGACCTCGATGGTTCGATCTTCGTACCTCTGTTTTTTCGAGTCCTTGAGCAACCAAGGCCTCTGATAAATTTACCAAAAAAGTTTTGAATGGCATTTTTTGTCGATTCATTTCTGAGTGAATAACCCATGCGTTCACTGCTGCCATCATTATCAGCCGGTAAAAAACCTTCTTCCACCATTTATCAGATTTTCGGTCGTATTCGTAGAGGCCGCTCATTTGATCTGCCACATCAACGCCTCCCATTATCTCTCTATAAAACTTTATCATTTTAGGGTAAGGAACTTGAATTTTTTCACCGGTCCTCAAGGTTTTTGTAACAACTTCCATATCATTGTTATGGCAGTTACTAAGCACTATAACCTCTTTAGTATCTTGCCATTTCACGCATAAAAGCCCACCTGAAGATCCTTTGAACTCAGCCTCTCCCCTCTGCAATTTTCTCCCAAATTTGGGAACGTTTTTTCGATTGCACATAATGGTTCCCACCGATAGATATCTAATAGATTCCAATAATTTGACCGATGTGAAAAAGCGGTCAAAACATAGGTTTACATCTAATTAATTTATCGTGCTAGCCAATTTATGTACGACTCTCTCGCCCAAAGTTCCCTCAAGTGCTGCTAACTGTTTTCCGCTGTAAATGTTAAAATCATACGTGTACCCAGTTAGGGCATCGCATCGAAGCCACATTTTTATTCCACGTTTTACAGGCTTTAGGGGCATGTACTGTTTGAGGTTACTGCGCCCTTTGAATTAAGTCATTGACTCGTCGATGCTTTGATAAGCGCTATCTTGTCTGCAGTTTTGAAAGGTTTTTTTTTTCAAGCATTCAACTAGATCATTGACATGGTAAGTCTTGCAACAGTCAGCTGGCTTTTCGGGTGGCGAGAAATACATTTTTGATGTAATCATAAGGAACCGATCGCGAGTTATAGCATTTCTTACTGCTTGGTTTCCCAGCGATAAATGGGTTGACCAATAATCCTTTAGGCTTGGCACCCGGTTGTGGCACATTGTAAACATACAACCAATGATTACTTCTATTTCATCAGCGCTGGTTGGATCCAGTCTTGCAGCGTTTATTTTTTGATGATCTGCGATGAATATCCAAGCGTTCGTTTGTGCACTATGCAATATATATGTAGACAGATCTTGACCAAAGTTTGTGGAAAATTCGAAGGATTGAGAACGATCGGTGAATGGTCTGTGATATATTGCATGGTCGTGAGGGAAAAACTGTTTTTTTTTTTGTAACAAATACACCGGTGACTATAGTCCAAATTACATCCCCAGCTTGTGTATCACCTGTAGAACCGGCTTCACGATGATTGCTATTACTGATTTCAGGAACAGATATCTCTTCATCTGAATCTTCTCCAGAGCTTGAATCCTGGTAGTCTTCTGTTTCGGATTCATCACTTGGATCTGGCCGAAACGAATCGTCACTATCAGAAGAAAATTCTGCTCCACCCGAATTTTCTCCTTCACTATTCAATAATCTTTCAATTTCTTTGTTGTCCATTGAAGTCTAAGAACGAAAGTAGTATAATGCAGTAGCCAAAAATTCCGAACGGTACTTATAAGTACCAACATACAGGACGAATGGTACACTATTGTACCATGCACTTTTATTTGATGATTATTATTTTATTTTGATCCAAATCACTTACCTTTTATGATATAATCGCACTTTATAAATTTATGATGTATGTAATCACAGTTTTTAACCAAAATATTTGATTTTTATGCACTAAACTACAAAAAAAAAAGAACACAAGCTCGAGTTTCTGGCCTTACGTGTGAGTAAAAACTTTCGAATAAAATAATGTACAGTAACTGAAATTTCAAAAAGCCGTTATATTTTGTTCGCAAAATACTCACTGACGACCTGGTCAAATTTTAGTTTGATTATGGGGGACCTGCGAAATTTAAGGCATGTTTATAAACGGTGATTTTTTAAGAGCTTGAGAACTTTTTTCTTCGAATTTCTTCGGAAATGTTGTCTTCCAAAGCTGAAATAGTTGCTGGCTTATTTGTGTAGACTTTAGACTTGACGTAGCCCCACAAAAAATAGTCTAAAGGCGTCAAATCGCATGATCTTGGTGGCCAACTTACCGGTCCATTCCTTGAGATGAATTGTTCTCCGAAGTTTTCCCTCAAAATGGTCAGGAGTAATAAAGGGTCCTCCAATCAACTTTTTTGAAATGGGCGCAAAAATTGTAGCTTCGACTGTGGGGCACGTAGCACCGTTCTGTTGAAACCAAATGTTACTAATATCCTTCTCTTCAATTTTTGTGAACAAATATTCGCCATTGATTGTAACGGCCACTCCTTCCTCATTTTCGAAGAAAAATGGCCCAATTATGCTTCTGGACCAAAATTCGCACCCAACGGTTACTCGTTTTGGGTGTATCGGCTTTTCAATGTATGCTTGCGGGTTTTCTGTGCCCCAAATGCACCAACTTAGCTTTAGCTTAGCTTGGTGGAATCGCTGAGGAACGTTGTGGATATTTTAAAAAATACTTGATTTCATTCAAAATATACGAATATAAATGCTTCTTTATTGACCCTAAAGTAAATTTAAAACCTGGAACCAAAAAAATAGACCGTTTGTAAATAGAAGTATTTGGAAGTTCATCAGCTGATTTTGACAGCGAATTTGCGCCTAAAAGATGGTAACGTATTTTACATCGCAATTAAATTTAGTTGTCTTACATAATACGTTGCCCAACCAAGTTGGGTTGTAATCCATAGTGGGTATAAAATGTCCCTGTAGAAATTATGAAAAAGATCGATGGAGTTCCGAAGAACACCCAATGTTAAAGATTATAAACCAACGAGTTTTACCATTATGGTCAACTGTACCTATATAATATATCTTTCAAATATAACGGGTGTTTTTTAAGAGACATAAGTTGACAACACTATTTTAACTTGCGGCTAACAACGCTTCGAAATTGTGGAGGATTATTTTTAAAATTGTGGTTATTTTTATTCTTTATCAGCGAATTTTGAATTATAATCCTCAAGTAGTTTTAAAATTGGCGCGGGTAGATTTTGGCGCCCAGTGGCGTAAATTTTGTTTTGGTGACACCTGTCAAATCTGGAAAAACTGACTCAGGACCTCAAAGCTCATGACCATACTCCTAATGCCGTTTGTTCGCTGACTGGGCTTCGAAACGTTTTGAAGAGGACCCCAATTTTGGCCGAAAAATCATCTTTAATTACGAGGCGCATTTTTGGATCAATGGCTGTGTTAACAAGTAAAATTGTCATATATGGGACGACTTAAACTCACTCGACGTTCACCATGTGATAATGCATCCTCCAAAAGTTACCGTTTGGTGTGGATTTTGGGCCGGAGGCGTAATTGGTCCGTACTTTTTTTTGAAAACGGCTACAGCAGCGAGCGCTACATAACGATGATAACTAATTTATTAATTAATGAACCATATGGACCTAGACGACATGTTGTTCCAGCTTAGTGCCACACACCAAACAAGATTCACATTTTCTAACGTACCAGGTACGAATGTAGATCAAAATTCTGTAAATGATACCTACTGTCCGGTCATAATTCTGGATTTTCTTATATTTATATACCATAGTGCCTGCGGCATGGCAGATCGGGTAGTTGGTGATTGTCTAAAACTTGGTTTAGGCCAGCAATGCAACTTTCTTGCCATGTCGAAGTTTTTGTTTTAATCCTCGTGGTGGCCTGCGGCAATGATTTGTGTATCCCAATATACATAAGTTAGCAAAAATTGCAAGGGCGAAGTTTCCTGATCTTAAGGATAGGTTACGGAGATTAGCTACAAAATCCGAAATTACAACTCGGATAGTTAATGATAACTCGTTGACGAGTTTCGGCTATTGTACCCGGACAAATATTGGTTTCTGGAATGTAAGGAAGCTTCTGGACACAGGAAATGAAGTTCCGCACAATGCCAAATTCATCCACTTACAGAGAGAATTTATGAGGTACAGGATAGATATATTAGGGTTAAGCGAAATGCGATTGTTGGGATCCAGGAAACGATCGAGAAGCTGGAGCTGGGTTACTCCTTACAAAACTGGCAACCAGAAGCCTTATTTCGTGGGAGCCCTTTGGGGAAAGGCTTATCAAGACTAGGTTTCAGAGTAAAATACGACCCGTCACCTTTATACAGTGTTACGCACAGACGGAACTCGCATCTGATGAAGAGAAAAAATGCTTTTATAGTCAAATAGGATCCGCATACAACAACACTCCCCGCGGAGATATAATTTTGGTTATGGGAGACCTCAATGCTAAGGTTGGCATTAACAACAATGGGCTAAGGCATGTGATGGGTGCCCACGGAGTCGGCAATTGCAATGATAATGGTGAGAGGTTCATTGACTTCTGCAACACCAATAGCCTTGGTGGCACTATGTTTAAACACAAACTCAGTCATAAAATTAGCTGGGTGTCGACGGACAGGCAAGCGTCTGCCAACCAAATTGACCACTACGCGATTAGTCGATGCTTTAGAAGTAGTCTCTTGGATATACGAAACAGAAGAGGCGCCGATATGGGACTTGCCCGTGACAACCACTTAATGATAGCTACCCTTAGATTGCGTACAGCTACATTTCGAAGATCCAATGGAACAACACGAGCCCCCAATTCAACATCGCCTGACTTAAGGATCTATACACCCGTCAACAATTTAGGGACCACCTGTCACACGAAATGAGAACAATCAGCAGCATAGTACATGACGACATAGAACACCATTGGAATGCTGTGAAAAATATTTTCATTTGAGGTGCTGACAGAATCAAAAATCAAATCAAATGGGGTGGCGCAACAGTCCGTTGTGAACCAGGGCCTAGTGACTTACAACTCTCAACCATTCCTGTGTGCGAGTACTGTTGTCAGGAATGGAAGGGACAGAATAGTCGGTCGGAAAAAATTAAGCAACAACACTTGGCTTTCAGAAGAATCTTGGGCAACGATAAAAGAACGCAAACAGGTAAGGGCTCGAGATCTTACAAACTGTGAAAACTGGAAAGGAATTTGCGTTCTACCAGATGTTGCCAAAATAGGATTAAAAGTTATACTGGGACGCATCAGAGAACACCTTGAGGCCAAATAAATATTTTTCGCCACCGGTGGAAAAAGTGGAGAGCTTTCAATACAATGGATGCATCGTTTCGTATGGAAGGTGGAACCGAACAAGACGTCATCTGTTGCATAGGCAAAGCAAAAGCGGCGTTCGGTAAGCTGTCCAAAATTTGGACGAATAACTCTATCAGCTTAAGAACAAAGCTACAACTCTTCCGCACAAATGTGGAATCTGTGCCTCTTTATGGGTGCAGCACTTGAAAGGTTACGTCAGCCATAACAAGAAAGCTGCTAACCTTTGTAAATAGATGTCTACGTAAGGATTTTCTGACTAAACCGTATTTCAAATGAGGTCCTTCATATAAGGACAGGTGAAGAACCTATAAAATCTCTAATACGAAGACGTAAGTAGCAATGGATTGGACATACGCTTCGAAGAGGTAACGAATGGAATCCGCTCACACAAGAAGAAAGAAGAGCTGGACGACGAGAAGCACAAGAGACTAGGCAAGAATTCGAGGGAGCTGAAACACATCTCCGGAAACCGTACACGATGGTGCGTAGGCGTAGTCGAGGCGCTTTGCCCCTTAACAGGTCTGAGGACCTTAGTAAGTAAGTAATATACCATAATGCTATATGAACAAAACACTGTGCGTCATTATACTGTATTTCAAAAGTTCTTTCAAAAAACAAAAATTTACAAAAATACTATCTAAAAGTCAAAATATTGACATGTTCATCAAAAAAGTTACTAAAAATTCAACGATTAACTAATACACATTTTTTTTGTATTGGAATGTTTTTCAAAGTGGTGTTACCTACTAAAAAATTGTTATGATACCTTATTCACAGAAACATCTTGTTCTAAACATTTTGTACTTCGAAATGATAATTTTTACATCGTAAGACCTTTTCTTTTTGTCAGACTACTCAACTATTTTTTAGACTATTTACCGCATTTTGAAAAACAGAATATTGACTAACCAGAATTTGGTACTAAAGACCATACTGAATTTTGTTCATACAGTACTTTGAACCATACAGTATTATCGACCCAAACCCAATTAGATATAATAACCCCCCTCCCCCCTGTTTGACACAATATAGGATATATGGAAAGGGCGAGGTTGGGTATATTCAAAGGTTCTTTGTCTAAAATACCCTGACTGAAATCCTTCTATCATGGCACTGAAATACTTATACTAAATATATTCAAAGATATAACACAAAAATTAATAATTTAAATATATTCCTTGACTTTTCTATCAGTCTGACGTTTTTTGAACATACATACATACGTTCATAATTCTTTTTTTGTAAAAATAATAAATAAATAATAGGAAAATAAGCTTCAGAAGAGAAATGGGACAATTTCCAGTTTATATTAAACATTCCATCAGCATAATGGTAGATTATCTTCAATGGCCAATTTTCATACTACTTCCTATGCTATGGATTGGTGATTATAAAAATTTAATTTCCCTTCTTTTCAAAATAATTCCAACTGACGAAAATTATTCTGTAGAAATTAGTCAATCTTTATTATTTCTTATAATTTGTGGATTTTTAATTGGATATTTTTGTCATCGTAACTATCGACTCAAGGAACATCAAAAACGTTATGAAATTTTAAAACTCGAAAATTCATTTGTTGATACTTACGAATTTCAAGAAATTCAAATCAGAATGTTGAAAAAAGTTGATGAAGTGCTTGAAATGCGAAAAAATCAATGGGAAGAAAAACAAGAAGAAGCAAAGATGAATGAACTTAATATTAAACTGTTTGAAGATTTCGAGGAAGAAAAATATGAAACGGCTCAAAGTTCCAGACCCATTATCACCAGTACGGAAACAAATTTAAGTCCCTCATCAAGAGTAAGAAGTCAGAAGCTTCAATTCGAAACTTTACAGAAACAACAATGTCGGAAACCCAATCAAAAGTATTTGTTTAAAAAATCATTATCAGATGGTGAAACTTTTAGAAGAAATAAATGTTAATTTAATTTTCTACTAAGAAAGTTACTTCCTACTATCAATAAAACCGTAAAACTGTATTTGTTTATGACAATTTCTATAATAATTTAAACAATTAAAGTTGGTAGAGTAATGCGACAATTGCAAAATAAGTGACTATAAATTTTTATGAAGGGGATGTAGCTCAGTGGTAGAGCGTTCGCTTTGCATGTGAAAGGCCCCGGGTTCGATCCCCGGCATCTCCAGTAGTTTTTTAAATTCAATTCGGAAGAAAGCCAAAAGGTTCAAATTTGTTGGTAGCAAGTCTCCTTTTTCTGGCTCTAAACTCAACCAATTTTGTCAAATAAGGTGTAGAATTGTCTATAGAATGTGTAAAATTTTTTCGGACGAATTCTTTCTTACGTTATGAGCTAAGCCAGTGGATGACGGAATATTTTTGAAGGCATTGTGAACAGAGCCTATAACTCAGCCCATATACCCCAGGAACAGGAGACCTCATACCGCTGAGAAAAACTCATTCCAAGAAAAATGTAATAGTTTGCATCAGCATCATTACTTTTCCCGTTTTGGTTAGGGGTCAATTTACCAGTTGTACTTTTTTCACGCTTCGTCAACGTGGATGAAGGTGTAGCCGATTTTTGTTTTGACTTTCTCAATGGTTTATTCATAAGGAACCAGGATGAAAAACTAAGTTTTCGACGAAAGGTAACAATAATGACTAAGTTCCTATCTATGTACACAATAAAAATAAGGGGGAAGGTACCAACTTAATTAAACGATTTAAGATAATTTTAAAAAAGGTGAATTATGGGTTATTAAATAACTAGGATTTTAAAATAATCTGGATGAAAAATAATCTGGGTTTAAAAATAATCATGGGTTGAAAAATAATTTTGGTTTAAAAATAAACTGAGGTAATAAATAACATGGGTTAAAACATTTCCAGGGTTAACCTGGATGAAAATAATATGGGTAATAAAATAGTCTGTGTAGTTAAATAAACCGGGTTATTGAAAATAATCTGGGTTTCAAAATATCTGGCGTTATAAAACATCCATGGTTAAAAAATAAATCCATTTTTATGGATTCTTGGGAGTAATTTAATTCTTGTATTGAGAAGTTATTACATTCTGAAATTTATTTACGCTATGAAATGAGGTAAATTCTCAAATTTGGAAAGTTCAATAAGGCCTAATTTTAGAAGTTGGTCTCAATTCCTTAACTCGTACAAAAATTGCCTGTTTCTAAGTACCTATATAGCTTTGTTTGGTGTTTTACAAGGAAGACTAAAAAGCTTTGTAATAAAATTACCTTTGAACGTTTCAAAGTTACAAATTTTAAACTTTGCAAAAAGAACGACTATTTTTTAAGAAAACACATTTTTCCACGAAAGGTTAGTAAACTTTGAGAGCTTTGTTGCTTTTCGGTAAGGTGTTGACTGAGATGCAGTGTTTTATTTAACTGTTTCCAGATAATGGCTATTTAAGTTCAATTGTTCTTCTTAGAGATCGTATGAAAACCATAGTTTTCGACTCATCAGTACTGATTCTAACATAATATAATAGAAGATTGGTCATCAGTTGTAAATGTTCCGGAGATTCAGAAAGAATAACGAGATCAACGGCATAAACCATACATTGATTGTGGTGTTAGCAATTTTTACTCCTCCTGGAAGATCATCTACTACATCGATTCAAACCCATTTGAATATGATGGACTCTTCCAAACTGCTGGATAGGTATGTGTAAACATTTCTTTGATCACCTTTATGAAGATATTATACATAAGTATACAAGGTCAAATGGTGCGCCACCGCTTTGAAGTCAACAAAAAAGGAATACACCGAGCTTGGAACGCTTAGATAATTAACGATAGTGTTAATTTCTGATGTACGGGGGGTTACTATTTGGGCAATTATTTCATGGAGCCATAAATCATCACACAAAAATTCCAAAAAGGATCTCCATCTAAACTAATACTTAACAAACCACAATAATTTTACCCTACTTAGAACACTTTACTATTCATTTGAATGCCTCCGACTTAATGGACACATTGTGTATAGTATTAACCTTAAGTTAGAACTTATTTATTTGTCTAAGGCTTACATTTTTAGGTATGTATATGTATTTTCTGTAGCCCGAGAAAATTTGTGAATGACTCGAAATCATCATGTTCGTTTACCCTAAACAAATCTTAAAATGTAAACACATAAATCAATCAAAAAACAAAACATTCTGATGGCGAACACAACCGATTGACTGTTTAAGGTGCAACCTCACGTCAGCTTCATTATTGCGCGTTCTGTCAACTTAACATTTATTATGTTAAGCTCGTTTAATATGTGTGTGCGTGTGTTTGGAAAAAGGGTTACCATGTGAACATTTTTTTGCTTCTTAAGGGCATTTGTTTTTAATAAAATGTGTACAAAATATCGAGTTTGATTCTTTAAGTTTTTTTTATAATATGACACAAGGTTTTTGGTTATGAAAAAACAACGTCATCATTTTCTAAACAGAAAGTATTTTAACCAACTCTCTATTTTTCATTCGTTTTATGATATTACAACTGTCATGCTTTTAAGTTTTTCACCCGGTTTATTCACGGTGCTTCGATTCGATTGCCTCTATAAAAAATTTATAAGGAATGTATTATTTTCATTCAATTTCATTTGTTAAATATTTTCATTTAAATGTACAATGGGATTTGTGAAATAAGAAATCAGAGTTGAGGAGAAATGATTTCAAACAAATTCCTACACTTTTCCAATTACTTTAAAATATAATTCAAAAATTTCAATTACTAATTACATGTAATTAACATTATTACTAAAAAATTTGCTGAGTTGATTTGAATTAGAAATAAGTAATGAGATCATATTCATCAATTCAATCAATTTTTAATGGAAAAAAGGTAAATTACTTGTAATAGAAATTAAAGTTGAAATTAATTACGAAATTACAAAATTACGTTAGTTATAAAGGGTGATTTTTTTGAGGTTAGGATTTTCATGCATTAGTATTTGACAGATCACGCGGGATTTCAGACATGGTGTCAAAGAGAAAGATGCTCATATGCTTTGACATTTCATCATGAATAGACTTACTAACGAGCAACGCTTGCAAATCATTGAATTTTATTACCAAAATCAGTGTTCGGTTCGAAATGTGTTTCGCGCTTTACGTCCGATTTATGGTCTACATAATCGACCAAGTGAGCAAACAATTAATGCGATTGTGACCAAGTTTCGCACTCAGTTTACTTTATTGGACATTAAACCAACCACACGAATGCGTACAGTGCGTACAGAAGAGAATATTGCGTCTGTTTTTGAGAGTGTTGCTGAAGACCGTGAAATGTCGATTCGTCGCCGTTCGCAGCAATTGGGTTTGTGTTATTCGACCACATGGAAGATTTTACGCAAAGATCTTGGTGTAAAACCGTATAAAATACAGCTCGTGCAAGAACTGAAGCCGAACGATCTGCCACAACGTCGAATTTTCAGTGAATGGGCCCTAGAAAAGTTGGCAGAAAATCCGCTTTTTTATCGACAAATTTTGTTCAGCGATGAGGCTCATTTCTGGTTGAATGGCTACGTAAATAAGCAAAATTGCTGCATTTGGAGTGAAGAGCAACCAGAAGCCGTTCAAGAACTGCCCATGCATCCCGAAAAATGCACTGTTTGGTGTGGTTTGAACGCTGGTGGAATCATTGGACCGTATTTTTTCAAAGATGCTGTTGGACGCAACGTTACGGTGAATGGCGATCGCTATCGTTCAATGCTAACAAACTGTTTGTTGCCAAAAATTGAAGAACTGAACTTGGTTGACATGTGGTTTCAACAAGATGGCGCTACATGCCACACAGCTCGCGATTCTATGGCCATTTTGAGGGAAAACTTCGGAGAACAATTCATCTCAAGGAATGGACCGGTAGGTTGGCCACCGATCATGCGATTTGACGCCTTTAGACTATTTTTTTGTGGGGCTACGTCAAGTCTAAAGTCTACACAAATAAGCCAGCAACTATTCCAGCTTTGGAAGACAACATTTCCGAAGAAATTCGGGCTATTCCGGCCGAAATGCTCGAAAAAGTTACCCAAAATTGGACTTTCCGAATGGACCACCTAACACGCAGCCGCGGTCAACATTTAAATGAAATTATCTTCAAAAAGTAAATGTCATGGACCAATCTAACGTTTCAAATAAAGAATCGATGAGATTTTGCAAATTTTATGCGTTTTTTTTTTTAAAAAGTTCTCAAGCTCTTAAAAAATCACCGTTAAGTTATTCAAATAACAAATCATTCTTTTCTACTTAACACGACAACGATGACGTCAATTTGACTTGAATCATTGGTGACGCCACCGCCGCCGGTCGGTCTCACAGACCGTGTTTTTCAACAGGAAGAAATTTGTTATTATAAAATTAAAAGTTTATTTTTTCTTTTTCAATAAATGTTATTTGGATTACTGCAAAAAATATTTTATCAATCTTAGCCCTTTTACTTATCTCTTAATTTTTTAAAATAATTTAGAGGTAAATGAATAAACATTATAATAGGATTTTACAAATTTAATTATAATCTAAAAACAATACAAAATAAACAATAAGTCGTAGCATAAAATAATTTCTGTAAGTCTCTTGAATTTACTAAATTTAAAAAAATAAAAACAAAATACGTTCCAGTAAAAAATAACGGGTTATCCAGTTGCGGTTTCAAAAGTATAGGAATGAAATTCGACTGAAAATATCGCCACTGTAAGTGAAAGCGTTACCGAAGACCTCAATGTGTCGCGTCGGTTAATGGTCGATCTCCGAAATTAGGACTGTCTTACTACACATCATGGCGTCTTTTGCATTTGGATCTTCCATATAAAAGCTCACCTAACACAACAACTGAAACCAGCTGACCATTCACAACGTCGTAGATACGTGTACTTGAACAAAAGGCGGTTAATGGCGAATTTAGAACAAAAGTTTATTCAGTGACGAAGCACATTTCTCACTCTCCTATTTGGGGTTCTAAAAGTCCTCAAGTAATTGCAGAGGCAATTGCATCCACAAAAATTCACTTTTTGGTGCGCTCTTTGACCCGGAGATGGGATTGGACCTTACAACTTAGAAAACTATGATGAAACGACTGCCACCGTCAATTCGCAGCGTTATGGTCATTAGATCACCGACTTTTTTTGCCTGCTATTATACGACTAGGAGAATATATGGTTTCAACAAGACGGTCCCACATTTCACACAACAGGAGCGAATATGTCCTTTTTTGTGTGGCTACGCGAAAGCCCATTTTTATGCAGATAAACCTTCAACTCTTGGGCACTTAAATACTAACATTAGTCAAGTTATGGCTTAGATACTGCCAAAAACTGTGTCAAAAACTAGTCGAAAATTACATCAACAGAACTGATGCTTGCAAAAATTCGCGTGGTGTTCATTTAAATAATGATGTGTTTCGCACATAAAGTCAACGTTCAAACTTTATATTTCAATACAAAATTACGTTGTTTTAACTTTATAAAGGTTTTAAATGTTTTTAAAATTGACAAAATAATTATTCTGTGAAATTTCAATAAGTAAATTTCACCTCTATTCGAAATCAACTTTCTTTCTTAAAAAAACGTCAAACGGCAACCCTGTTGTAAATTAAAAGCGTGTTGTATAGTGCAGAAAAATTAGCAATCCATGCTCGTTGATTTTTCAAAAAAAAAAATACTATCAATTGTGTTTATGTTTACATAAAATCAAAACACGAAACCAAAAAAAAAATTAAGAAAAAGTACAAAAAACTTAACAAATTAATGTTTAACTAAAATTTGTATAACATAACATGATCATGCGACAAAATGATTATTTGTTTAAAAGTTGTTTCTTTTTTTTAAATTTGTTGATGGATGTAAAAATGTACTTTTTTGTCAACGTTTCTATAGCTGTCATCGTTGTCGGTCGTGTTAGTTACTCGATATGTAGAAATTTCGCTTGTTTTCGTCATTGTCGGTCATGCAGTGTCAATTTTCATTTAATTTTATTTATTTGTTATTGTTGTTATTTTTGTGAAGAAATATTGTGTAAAGAGATACAACATAACTAATAACTATGCCTTAAAATTCTATATTGACAGTTCGTTGTTTGTTGCTTAAAAAGACGGGAAAGAAGATATACATTAAATATTCTTGTTAAACAGTGTGGCCGATGGATGGCAGTGGCGCGCGGTGGCTTATAGAAACACGATAATGCAACGTGTTTTCTTCACACTTTGGTGCTGCACGTTTTACATAATTATGGCGTTTTTTTTTTTTTTCATACGTAAGTAGCAATAAACTTACTGACGTTTTATGATTATACAACAAGAAAAAGAATGAGTTGAAAAGGTAATAGGCATACTCCGCGGAAGTCTCAAAAAAGAATACAATTAATTATGTTTATTCAGACGGAACACTATTGAGAATGTTGTTTCTTCCATTTAGAATCAAAAGTCAATGGAAACACCGCCACCGGCCGCTTCGCCGACCTTAAAAGGCAAACGATTCGCCTCAGTTAGTTTTTCGACTTAAATACTTTTTTTCAATAAAGAAGGAAACAGGTGTGTAGGCATTGTATTTTTTAGTTAAATGGCGCCCGGGTAGAATGTACAAGTGACTTTTCTAAAGATTGGTTTGTTACTGTTTTTTTTTCAACACTGTTTATAATATTTTTTTCATTTTCATACACCATTTATGTCAAACATACGAACATAGGTTACGCAAGGTTAAAGTGGCTATCCGTGATGGGGGAGGACACACTTAGCCTAGTTTAAATAGTCCATTGTGATACCACATGAATCTCAGCTTGAGTCCCTTACGAAACGTGAAAGGCTGATTATGTTAATATGACTGCGAACGTTTAGATCTAGGTTGTTCTTGTTTTTGAGCTAGAGCAGGGCATGTACAGAGGAGGTGAAGAACTGGTTCCTCTTCCATACAGCTTTCACTGGTTCCTGTTCCATACAGCTTCCACAAGTCATTTAAGAAAACACCTAGCCGAGTTCCGTGCTTTCCTATAGATAGCAAGCACCTTGATCGCTTTAAATCTAGTGGTGGTATTATTCCACTAGTTGTTAGCCTTTTCATAGCGTACTGCTTTAGCAATAGTTTAAATGCAGCGATTGGTACGCCAGCATTTGCCAAACGTGGTAGGATGGGCTGTACTGTACCATTCCTAGCGAGTTCACCTGTCTTACAGTTACCTGGAATATCTCTATAGCCCGGCACCCAGCAAAGATGAATATTAAGCTGTTGTGCAATCTCCATTAGAGATGATCAACAGTTACGGACTGTTATAGAGTTTGTAGAGACAGAATCCAGAGATTTGATAGCAGCCTGACTATCTGAGAAAAAACGGATGTTGATCAGATCACATGTTGATATCACGTTTTCTTTAAGATAGGACAAGACTTCTTTTAACGCCAAAAGTTCTGCCTGAAACACTTTACAATGATTGGGAAGTCGGAATGAGCGCCTTGGAATTGATTCTAAACACTTAAGAAGTACGCAGTGGTCAATGTTGTTGTTAATCCAATGTAACGAAGCTTTGTGGCGAATAGCAGAGCTTACAGCTATTTGTTTGTTAAGAATATGTTAAGAGGTCTTAGGTAGAGTAGGGTGTCTAGTGCCCTAATCTGCGGGCCGTGCAAAGCGATCCGCTTATACATAGGCAAGCTAGCTAAACGTTGGACTTTATTTTGTCCTCGGTTTATTGCTTTCTCTAAGCGCTTTCTCTGCAACACCGTACATTAAAATCGGTCTGATTACCAATGTGTATTGCCAATGCGTGGATCAGGTATGTAAGCTCCATCTATCACCAATAGCTTCTTTGCAAGAAAAGAGGGCCACAGTAGCTTCTTTGACTCTTTCTTTCTTATTTAATTTATTGTCTAAAATAAAACCCATGTATTTAGCCTCGTTCGAAAACTTTAATTAGATTTCTTTAAGGGAGGGTTAACAAATGGAACTTTGAATTTCCTCGAAAATAGTTCTAATTCGGTTTTGTGTGGTCCCAGTCCACACTGCACCGGTCAGCTCAGAGTATTAGTCTGTCTAAGGCATTTCGTAAGAGTTCTTTTAAGGTGTTAAGATGCTTTCCTGAAACCGCTATAGCAATGTCATCCGCTTAGGCAATCACTTTGAAACTCTCCGCACTCCACCTTGCGGTGTCCCGCTACAACGAATCATCAGAAGAGTTGCCCAGTTTTGAGTTTATTATTCTGATAGTCAGCATTTATTGAATTAACTCCCCAAGAAGATGTGATTGCAGATGCTTCAACGTTGTTAAAAGCACCTTCGAAGTCAAGAAAAGCAACTATAGTGATTTCTCTATGATGGAGGGAGTATTCGATGGTGCGTACTAATATGTGTAAGGCCGTTTCTACCGATTTACGTTAAGAGTAGGCATGTTGAGACATAGATAGAAGTCTTGTCTCAATACTTGCCCTTAGATGGATATCAATCAGCCTTTCAAGGTCTTAAGAAGAAAAGATGATAGACTTAAAGGTCGTAGATATTTGGGAATGGCTTGCGAGTATTTACATGCTTTGGGTATAAAAACAACTTCCACCTCTCTCCATGGAAAATAGAATAAGTTATTTTTTGATTTACTTTTTATATTTAAATGGCGCCCGGGTGAAATTGGTAAGTGACTTTTCATAAGGTTTGTTTTACTATTTTGTTTTTAGCATTTGTCAACTTTGTATTTGTATTTGTAAACAGAATTGGGTGATGTTTTATGTTACTTTTCATATTTAAATGGCGCCTGGGTAAAGGTGAGTAGTAAATTCAGAACTTATCAATGAAAACCAGCATCAAAAACAATGGGTACTTAGATAAATTACATTATAATATATTCACGAGACAAACAAAAAACATGATATTCAAAAGGCGACCTTTTAGAATTCATTTAAATCAACGAAACCATACAATAAAAATGTATTGTGTATGCAAACATTGTAGGATTGTAGGTTAAATATATTGATTAACAATAAACAACTATATGAAAAAGTAAATTACCCAATCTTACATCCTTAAGGCGAAGTAATTATCATTTAAAAACATATAAAAATTGTATTTTAAACAACATTTATACGAATATTAACACATTAAATGTGGAAAATTAAAATAATATCATTAAAAAATGTAATTAAGAAAAAAAAAATATCTTAATAAATAATAAAACAAGGAACCAAAGGAAATTGATCCAATTTTTGTATTTATTTATTATTTTTAACATTTTTTTTTTCTTTTAAATAAATAAGTTTAACTCGATCGAGTTTTTATATGTTTTATTTATAAATCGATGGAAAACAAAAACAACATCATCCACATCTCCAGCCGCAAACATATATACAACTTTTAACTGTCCTCATCCTGTTTCCTGCGAGAGACTCGAATCGAGTAATGTAAATTACTTCCGAGCGTTTGCAGTTAATACGTTTTATTTTTTCTTCGCTTATATTTATTTTGGTTTTTTATTCGAAATATTATGATGGGCAAATTATATTTGTATGCCTTTATTTAATTTTTTATTTTTGTGCCAAAGGTGCGGTATGAAATCGCACTTCGTATTTAAATTGAGGCAATTAAAAGTCCTTACATTTATTTATGGCTTTTTTCAATTTTTTTAATTTAAGAAATCGCTGTATACTTTAAGACCACTGGAAACTGCAATAATGTTCGGAAAATTTTGAATTGAAGGTGAAAAGTTGTAGCATAGGGATGTGGCTTGTAAAGGGTTAAACAAATACCATTTTCAATTAAATCTTTAAAAGGATTTTGGCGAGACAAACAAAGCCAAAAGAACAAAAAGTGTCTTATAGTCAACTTCGTAGGTCTTAGAAAAGCTTAAGATTGGCTTTCGAGGACTCCATATTGTAATCCATATTTTTGTATGGTCAGAATCTTAGAGCGTTCTTAAAAGAATTCTCTATAGGCCACAGCGTTTAGGGACTGTCATTTAAGCTGGGGTCGTAATTTTGAGTGAAAATACTTAAAATTATGATTTTGTTTCACAAAGTTTAAATTATTTTGGTTTTCTAACTTCTCATTAGTCTTGATATGACTTATGGATCTTCATTTGAATCTATCTGAAGTTATATCGTTTTATAGTTAGTCCTGATTTGAACTCAAACGCACGATTCCTCCTTTCTAGGACGATGTTAAAGAAGACACATGACATCGCATCAATTTGTCTAAAGCCTTTTTTGACACCGGAAAGTTCTGTTAAGTTGTTTCCAACCTTTATTCAGCAGCGCGAATTCTCCATGGCCATTCTGCAAAAACAGACTAGTTGCGCAGGGATGCCCTGTAGATGCTGTATTATGTGCACTTGTAATTGATGAAGAGATGGTGGGTGTCGATTTGATGTTCTTGGATATTTTTGCAGGATCTGCAATAATGTGAATATTTGATCAATAAGTTGGTGCATGCTCCTAGCCAAATTATCTCTAGCTGCTTTTAAAGTCAGCTTGTCTGTATGTTTGCAGTTTAGATATAGCAATTTTTACTTCGTCTGATCAAAAGACTTTTGAACTTCATTTCACTTTTTGAACCTCTCAAACATCTTCGATCGCACGCTTTTCCGTTGTTCCTCTCTAGCTGATTGAAGCACAGCACTTCAGAGACGGCTTCTATGATTGCATCTTGCTAATGTTGACACTAGTTCTCGAACAATTCATTGGCCAGCAAATGGTGTTAGAGAGGAATTCATCAACACTCGACTTCTTTGTAGACGGTTATTTTGCTTATTCCGCACATAGAAGCAACCCTGTGATATTGGGTTAAATTCTAAGCCCAAAGTAGTATACACAAAAGTTGTTGTAAGGAACTTAAACGTATTTGCCTCTTGCCTTTGCATTATAATTTAAATTTAAATAGTATTATCCCCTTCAGTGTGCGCTTCTTATATAAAAAAAAGTCCTTGACATACACAATATGGCTTTTGTAGCAATAGATCTACTGGTGAGCTTATGGATTATATCACCGAACAGTGCAACAAATCTTAACATCTTTTTGGAGAAAGTAAGATTATTGCACTTGATATTTCAACAGCATTTGATAGAGTTCTGCACCACCTAAGTAGATGCCCCAAAAACAAGTTTAAATCTCTTGGATAGAATACAAAATAAGGGCTTTAAAAATAATACGCGATAGAACTATAATCGAAACATTTACATCGCTAAAATCGCCGAAATGTTGCATGCCTTTCGTTGTTTTATCGATATTTTTACAATTATCATAAGCCTGTTGCATTCCACCCCTTAAACGATTCAGTCGTAATACTCGCACTTCCAGGAATACTCATCAGATTACCCTTGAGCTCAATTTCAGGCGTACTGCCAAGTATAGAGATTCTTTCTTAAATCGCACATCGATAATGTGGAGTCCTTTGACCAACTCTGTTTTTCACTCCCATTTTGATGTTCAGAACTGTTCACCGGTGTCTTCACCGGTATCTTCTCCTAAATCCTTCTTTATTTTCCTAATGCTCATACTGTGTTTAAATATAAACATATAAAGGTTACGAATAACCCCTTGAGTGCCTGTTTCACTACTCTTCAGTCACTATTTTTAACTCCTTCGTTTCATTTACAATAGCTATTCAAAAGAAACATTTTGTTTCTATAAACGTTCAAATTCCAGTGAAGGATAGCTTTGATGTCTATGGATTAAAAAATTTCTACAAATTCAAAAATTTGTGTACATTGGTGTACATTGGTTTTAAATTTCTGAACATTGCAATGACAGGGAAAGATAGAGCGTGGCAAGGCGTTCCACATTCGCGTAGTACGGCTAAAAAAAGAATCTCTGTACTTCATAGTACGTCCGAAGTTGGGCTCAAGGGTAAACTGATGGGCATTCCTAGAAGCGCGGGTATTACGGTTAAATCGTTTAAGGGGAGGAATGCAACTGGCTATTTCACTAGAGCATAGTCCGTTAAAATAACGGTAAAAAAGGGTGAGGCAAGAAACCTTGCGTCGATGTTCGAGTGATGTAAACGAGTTGATGATGTTAATATCACTAATCATTTTAAAAGCTCTTTTTTGAATACTGTCCAAGAGGCTTAAATAAGTTACTGGAGCACCAGCCCAGAGATGAGAGTTATATTCAAGTTTCGGACGTATATAGGTTTTGTAGATTGTAGCCAGATCAGACGGAGAAAAAAATTTCTTGCAACGTCTCAAAAAACCTAGACATCTTGCGGCATTTTTGGCAACATCGCGTATGTGATCGCTCCACAATAGGTGGTTGCTGATGCACATTCCGAGGATGTCAAGATTTTCTGTTTCGTTGATGCAAGTGCCGCTCATAGATAGTGGCAAAGACGGTTTATCTCGCTTTAACGATGCAAGACAGCATTGCGTTTTCGAAGCATTAAATTCCACACGATTTTTTATTCCCCATTGTACAATGCTGTGTAGGTCGGAATTTAATGAGCTAATCATATTTTGCCGTTGCAGTTCCACATCCGAAGAGAGGGGTTGTGAGTCTGGAAACGAATATGAAAAGCTAAGAGTGCTATCGTCAGCGAAACAATGTATTGGATTAGAAATAGGAGACAGGAGATCATTTATAAAAATGAGGAAGAGGGTCGGAGACAAAACGGAGCCCTGGGGCACACCAGCGTTTATTTTATGAGTTTCAGACTTGAATCCGTCCAAAACAACTTGTATTGAACGGTTCGAAAGAAAATTTCTAATCCAACGAAGAAGAGATTCGTCGATACCGAAAGCACGCATTTTCGATAAGAGAGCAAGATGCCAAACTTTATCAAATGCCTTTGAAATATCAAGTGCAATAATCTTACTTTCTCCAAAACGATGTAAAGATCTGTTCCACTGTAATAACAAAAATTGTAAATACTTCGCAAAATAACAACATTTTCCAATTTCCAGAAACGACTTTGCACTTTGCAAATTTAAGTTTGGTGAAACATAACGGGCGATCCATTTTGGGGATTCAAAAGTATAGGGCTGGAATTCGACATCTGTAAGACTAAGTCGTTAAACCAATTTTTTTTTTTCAGTTAACATCGCAACAACAAATTATTAAAACCTGCTACAAAAATGGTGATTCTGCCACAGCCACATATCGTGCTTTAATAAGAGATTATGATTTACATAATTGTTCAACTACACATGCAAATGCCAAAATTGTGAAGAAATTCTAAAAGACTCGATTGGTTACAGATATTCTAAGGCCTGTGCATCATCATTTTGTAGCACCAAAAATACCGCTGTTATAAGTGAAAGTATTGCCGAAAGTGACGATTCGTCGTAGTTCTCAGGAATAAGGACTGTCATATGGCACATTATGGAGTATTTTGCATTTGGATTTACACCTACATCCATGTAAAGTCTAACCCACACAACACCTGAAGCCAGCTGACTAATATTTCTGTAATAAAGTTTATGTTGGTTACTAACCAAAAAGTGGATAATTTTTTGACTAAATGGTTTTTAAGATCCTTGATGGAACATTTCAAAGTGATTCAAGAAATAATAAAGTACTTTTGTGCAAAACGACTGAAAATATGGTGGTGTTTTATTGACTTCAAACATTTTTCATTATAACCTATAGCCAACAAACAGTTTTTGTTTACTCCCTGATTTAAGTTTTTTTTTATGATGATGTTGTTGTTGAACTGACGCTTATTATTAATCCTTGGACAATGCATAAGTTGCTGTATTTAATCTTTCAATACGCTCCAATGGCGATGACGACGCGACGTTGATAATGATGATGCTTCTGATGCCGATTCTGATGATGCTGATGATGATGATGATGCTGGCGATGGTGATGGTTTTGTTCTCTTGCATTTTACTTTAATGTTTAATTTAACGAGATCCTTCTCAATAATAATAATATGAGATGGAAAGAACGGTAATATCGTCCTCTTTTTGTCCTTTCTCATCCTCCAAAGGGACTTGCCTGTCCTCTGTCCTACGCAGAAAATGCGGTATTTGCATATTTTTCTTGTTGTTGTTGTTTTTCTTTTTGTTTTATTTTTACTGCAGAACAAAATATTTATAGATATTTTTTTCAACAAAATTACCTACATATATACATACATACATTCATCTATACATACAAAACATACTTGTATATACAACAAAAATAAAATAATGAGAAAAATTTCTGTACGCGGATGTTTGTAATTGCGATTAACGGTTTTTAATTTTCTGCCTGTGCAGAGATTAAATATAAATTTATTGATTTTGATAAAAAATAAAAACGAACATAAATGGTGAAATGTTTTTTAATTTTGTTTTTCTACACAAATTACTATAGGTACATGACATATAATATAAGGCGACTGTTTCTGGTGTCTTGAACATGGAACACAAGTCTGCAATCGTCAGTGTAAGTACATATAATACAGTTATGTTTACTAGAGTTAAAATTAATTAATTTACTATATTTTGTATGTGTATATCCCGCTGGCAAATACCACAAAATATTGATATTTCCTCATATGTGTGGTACAACATACAAACATATTTTGAAAAACTTATTTAAGAAACCAAAAACCAAATGAAGTAAGAACTAAAGTGGTTGATTGCGGCCAATGGCCAGGGTCGGTTCTTTTTTAAATTGTATTATTTTGTAAAAAGTTCTGTTTAAACGCAGTAAATATCAAATGTATGCACATATTGTTAACATTTCATTGGATATTGGAATTTAAATTTTATACGAAAATATTGATTGAATTTGTAGTAAGTTTAGTTTTTATTTGCTGAAGGAAAGGTATAAATTTGTGAATTATCAAAGGGTCTGAAAAAAATCGTATATTTCGCTTAACCATTCAAGATTATGTGTGTAAAGTTTGGGTTCAAATTTCGAAGTATTTCGGAAGAGAAACGCCTTGGTAAAAGGGTGAAAGACGATATCGATTACGATGGATCTGTTAACGAGTTATCAGTATTTTTTGAAATTTTTAGCATTACAGAACTTCTGTTCATCCAGTTGGAAGGTATTATGTGGATTCATGTGTCAGAGTGTACATGTTTTTTGAGACCTGTAGTGTTTCAACTTTCAAAGCTTAGGAGTCATAGTTTTACGATTTGTGAGAAAGATGACTAAAAAGTTCTTAATTACTTAAACCTCCGTTTTTTATTCAGTATAAAATGCTACTCTTTGTGAACTACGTTCCGAGAATAAGAATCTTACCATACCGAGACAATGCTGCAACACGTTTTTAACTACATTAAAATTTTTCTGAGCCTTTTTTTTCTTTGTTAATAACATTTAAAATATGACGAAAACATATTTTAAAGATTTTATGCTCTTTCTTTGGATTCTTGAGGGGAATGTCCCCTATAGATGATGAAATGATTCAAAAATTTTAGATTCGAGTAGGCAAGGGCGGATTCAGCCTTTTAATCAGAGGGGGGTCACACACTTAGATGAGTTTTTACTCACTGCTTAAAAATGTTAATTAATAATGTTTTATAAAGAAGGCTAACAAAATTTAAATAACATAATGTATATCTTAACCTCACATTTGCAGATTTGAATTGCTAAAGTGGCAACTTTAGTTATAAAATTATTTTAAAACACTGTTGTACAGCGAGGTATGGTCTAGCTAATTAATTTGGATGAATCCCTATTAGTGCGAAGAACGCTACAAAAATTCAAGAGAGACGATCCGATATGGAGAACTGTCGGGCTTTTTTTGACGTAGTTTTTTTCTGACTCAATTTTTGGGAGTCTATTATTACTTTTGCTATTAGTCTGGTTACTCGTATTTTGACCTTACAGGAGGCAACTAAACTTAAAAATTGTAGAGAGAATATACAGTGTCGGACAAAACTAAAGCACGAAATCATTTTGTTTTGAAAAAAGTCAAATAAAACTACAAATTAAGATATACAATTTTTGTTTTTTATTTATTTTAAATAACAATATTACTGTCTTAAATTAACGATATTTAGATTTGCTATAATTATTTACATATTAAAAATACTACAAAATATTTAGAATTCTTATGAAAAACGATTGGACAAAACTAAAGCACATTTCACTAACACAATCTTTAAAACTATTTCAATTTCAATATTTAGTGGCATATCCTTTACTTTTTATGACGGCAGCACATCGATAAGCCATGGAGTTGATAAGATTTTCTATGTACTGGCTGGGGATATTATTCCAAACACTTTGAGCCTGTTGAAAAAGTGAGTCTTGGTTTTTGCAATTGGAGCGATCAATCCTCTGATCTACAATTCCCCATAGATTCTCTATGGGGTTGAAATCAGGGATTGTGCTAGCCATTGCATTACCTTAACATTATTTTGATTTAACCAATCCTTCACAACTTTAGCAGTATGTTTAGGATCGTTGTCATGTTGAAATATCCATCTCAATGGCATGTTTTCTTCTATATAATGATACATGACATTTTGAAGGATATCTCTATACCTCTAATTGTGTGGATCGGTCCGACTCCTTCACAGGAAAAACATCCCCAGACCATAATACTACCCCCACCGTGTTTTATTGTCCTTTTTGAATAGCGAGGATTTAAACGTTTACCTTCTGGCCTGCGTACTGTATGAAATCCGTCGGATCCTTTCAAATTGAACTTAGATTCATCAGAGAAGAGGACCGTCCTCCATTTCGCCGCATGCCAGTTCATATGTGCTTTTGCAAATTCAAGTCTGGCACGTCTGTTCTTCGCAGAAATAAATGGTTTTTTTCGCTGTTCGATATGATCGGAGGCCATCATCAACCGCTCTTTTCCGGATAGTCCTGCATGATATTTTTAAACCCAATTCTTTTTTAATAATTTCCGATGATATGAAAGGATCTTTTTTAATAACCCTGACGATTTTTCTGTCTTCGCGATTTGAAGTTTTTCGCGGTCTACCACCACTATGAATAGTTTGCACTATTCCTCGAGCACGAAAACGTGAAATTATTCGGGAAATCACTGAATGATTAATACCTTATTTTTTGCTTATGAATGTAACTGATTCACCATTATTGAAATCAGACACAATTTTTTCCTTTAATTCGTCAGAGTACTTATCGCGAGCCATTTTAAAATCTCGATGCAATGCTTACGACAGATGACGCGGAATGGTGAACAATTCACTTTTCTTAGTTGCAATGGAAAAAACATAAGTTATTTTTGTTGTTCTCATTAAATAACTGTAAAATATAGACCATACAGATGAGTTATTTTAAAATAGGCTACATGTGCTTTAGTTTTGTCCAATCGTTTTTCATAAGAATTCTAAATATTTTGTAATATTTTAAATATGTAAATAATTATAGCAAATCTAAATACTGTTAATTTAAGACAATAATATTTTTATTTAAAATAAATAAAAAAAATAATTTTATATCTTAATTTGTAGTTTTATTTGAGTTTTTCCAAAATGAAACGATTTCGTGCTTTAGTTTTGACCGACACTGTAGGTGCATTTAAGTACGAAATTTCTCTAAAAAAAAATTAATTTAAAATAAATTAAGGTAAACAAATAAGTTGGGATGAAACGTTTGTGTGGCACTCACAAAATACACGTTTCAGAATCTCTTTTCACTTCAAATTTCAAGATATTCAAAGCTTTCAATTAGCCATTAGTTTAACAACTCTCACTTTTGCTGTTTTTGGGACATTTTTATTCTTGAAATTCGTGTTTAAATCCCAGTTCTAGAGCAAATTCGCTTCAAAAGTAGATTTATTTAATTTTTTAAGATCATTTAAGATCTTTTGTATTTAACAAAAAATCAATTTTAAAATAAATAAATTGTACGACTGTGTCGCAAGAACTTGCTTTCCTGCATTTTGAGATTTAAAAATGTAACTTATTTTTGTTTTGAAAATCAATTTAAATTTTGTCTAAAAAATATTGTTGGTAAGCACTAAATAAATTGCTTATAGATATACATTTTAAATTTTAATTTCGTTAACGAGTTTTGTAAACAAAATTAACTAATATTTTTTTTTTTTTAAAAAGGAAATTTTTGATCATTAAAAATCATCAATTCGATCATCGACAAGAGATTATTATTATAAGAATATTATTGAAATCGGTCCATTTGGTGTTGAGAAACCTTTAAAAAATAAGGGTTTTATGAGGGATACCTTTCTGGAGCAATACCAAAATATGTTTTTCTTACAGAAAGAAGACAAATTAAGAATACAAAATTTCGTGAAAGTTTTAAAAAAATCACATATTTTTAAATTGACAATTTCTTATTCAAGGTTTCTTCTTAAGAACCTGAATATTTGCTCTTTTTCTTAGAAACAAATTTTATGAAAATAATTTAAAACATGACTAAAATTTTTTCAAATTCTAAATTGAGTGAAAACAAAAAGTTGACCCCCACTGGTTTGTCCATTGGTCAAAAGTTGATTAATTGTTGCTGTGTTTTTGGAAAAGGGCTTAATATCCGATTCTATGTTCTTGGTCGAGTCTTCACTAAAAAGTAGGACTTCTAGGAAAAATGTTTAGAAAAGTAAAATAGAATTTTTTTTTTTTTTGGCTCAAATCCATTCACGCAATACGATTAGTTTTGAATTGAAGGGGATTCCTACAAAAAAAAAACACATTTTTTTCCAAGACTCCTACGACTCTCCCCCCCCCCTCCTGCATCCGCCATTAAGTGTAGTTTGAATAATTGAATATCTTAACTTTAAGCGTCCAAACAGTTTTTTTTATCACTTCGACCTTGTAAAACATTTCCCTACGATTAAAAAACCTACAGTAAAAAGAAGTATTTTTTCTGCAAATTTTTTTTAATTTTTGATAATATTTTTATGTTGAATAAAATAACATTTATTGATTGTATTAAGCATCAGGTATGTATATTGATTTTAAAAAAATACATGCAATAAATGGTCGATCACTTTGTGGCACCGCTGGCATTTGACACCTGTCAAATTCAGCTCAGTTGAATGTTTGCCATGAACAAATAAATTCAATAACGGTTCTGGAGCTACACAAAAATGTGTTGTATCATAAGAAGCCGACTTTGATAAAAAAAAAATAGACAACATTTTAAAAAATCTAACAATTCCATTTAGAGAAAATTTTAAATTTCCAAACATTTTGTATGGGGAAATACATATAATTTGATGCATTCATTCTTCCTGAAAACTGAAATCTCGTCAAATTTACTTTTGTCTACGATCGAAAATTAATCCGGAAATAAAATAATATTTTTTGCGCATTAAAAATATAATCAAATAAATGGTACTCAACTGTCATTGTAATTGTTTTAATATTATTTGAATGCTTGTCATTCACAATAATTACAATCGAAAAACACGTTAAAGTACAGGGTCCGGAAAAAGATCTCCCATATCCACCTTGTTGGCACCAGACTTCTTCGTGGTTCCTAGCAAACTAATTTAAGTTTGGTAGGAGGAAGGTCTCAATCATGTGACAGTAGTGACCCGCATTAACTGTTACTTTTTGCCCATTTTAAAATAAGGACCTAACATACCAAATTTACCAACAGCACACCAAACTGTCACATGTGACCACTGTGAAGTGGTCGCTGATGAATTTCTTGAGGGCTTTCTGTTGCCCAATATCGGAAATTTTGTTTATTTACAGTACCCGATAAATGGAAATGGGCCTTTTCAGACGAAATTAAAACAGCATCAACGGGAACCACCATTACGGATATATTGCTCTACGTCAAATGAGCGATGCTCATCTTGCCACACAATTATGATTACTAAAAATGGCACGTAGACCTCTCTCTATCTATACCCGGAATACCATTTTACGAGTATCTATAAATAACTTTAAATATAAACCTAAAAAATACGGGAGGTTTTTTTTTTGCCGGAGCCTGTATTTAAAATGACTTCATTACTGGTAATTCAAACGTATACACTTTTCGTGTATAAATCAAGAGTTGCTGATGATTAGAATTTAAAATAATTTGATTAACTAAACTCTTGAAATTTCTAAAACTATCACTCCCTTTTATGGAAAGGGTTGTTCTTAAGTTTTGTTGGGAGAGCTGAAAGAAATTTCATTAAATACTTTGAAATGCAGTTAAAGAATTAAAATTACTTATTTCATTTAATTGAAAACGTCAATGAGCGTAAATGTAGTTTAAAACGAAAGTCTAAGCAGTAATGTTTACTTTTTTTCAGTTTTTTATATCTTCCCTGAAAACTGAGTTTTTAACATATTTTTCTAGCTATTGTCATTTTCCAACCACTTAGATTCTTCGAGTTCTTCAAGACTTTGGTAGTCTAAGTAATATCCTAAGAATTAGTATCTTGTGTGGCACAATGTAAAGCAGTGACATATGAAGTGAGTAGTTTCCTAGTGGTTTTATATCCAGTAACTATGCTCAGAAGTAATCGTGGAGATTTTTTTTATTGCAATCCTGTTAGATTTTTATAAAAAAAATTACTGAATGTTGAAAACAATATTTTATAAAATAGAATTAATTTAAAGCCAATATCTCAAATTTTTGAAGGGATATTTGAATCGTTAATCAATTTTTACTAACTTTTATTTCGATTTATAAAAAACCGCTGATTTGATTTTTTTCCAAAAATATACTTGTTCATTCATTTCAAGTCTCTAGCGTCATTTGTTCTCGCGATATTTTTTTTTAAAACCCCTTATTGCATCTTTCTGCATTATTACCTCTTTAACAAAATTTATTTGAAGTCGATGTCTCTTCTGGTTATTGAGCTATGGACGACGAAAACGTGTACACACGCAGTCACAGACATCTTTCTAAAAATCAACTCTTGGGACCTTGAAACGTCGAGAAATTCGTCAAATCGGAACCATTACAATAACTTCCTATGGGAAGTTAAAAAAATTTCAAAGAATTATCTTAATTTTTTTAATATGGTAGAAAAATGACATGTGTGAAATAAAATATCGGATGCATGCTTTGTTAAATGCATTATTTATCATATAGTAAATATTTTCATTGACTTTCGCTTTCAGTAGCTCTTTAAGAAGCAGTTCTTCACCTCCTTGGTACATGCCCTGCTCTAGCTCAAAAACCTAGAAGAATTCTTCTATAATGAACTAAATCATAAACATAATCAGTCTTTCAAGTTTAGTAAGGGACTCAAATTGGTCTCATTAAGCTAAGAAGAAAGCCTACCAGTGGCGAAGGCACCATATAAGTCGATTCCTATCGACTTACCTTTTGTAAATCTCAATATCAACAAGAAAAACTTCATGCATCATGTATATTAACAAATCATACAACAGCAACCCTTGTGACATCGACATTACTTACAATAATTTAATCAACATGTACTTTCTTCTTCAAAGGTATGCCGGGTTATTATTTTTTCGCTGAATAGAGCAAAATTTGTTTTCTATCCCGTTTCCTCTTTTACTTCTCGCTAGGCGAGTGCTTCTTTATTCAACCAACGCTTTCTTAAGCATAGAAATAACCCGATGTTCACCGCCTTTCCTTCGATGAATTTCTATGTATCTGAAAATTCACTTGCTTGTGCAAAAACAAACAAGATTGTTGGAAATGGAGAAATACGCATTGCGCATGAGCATGTCAGGTTGAGCCTAAGCAAAGCAGTGCGTTGACGCACTATACTTGTTATTCATAGAGCAAACAAAAATTCATCCATTCTGTATAGAAAAAAAGCCAAACGTAACCCGTCTTCTATCGACTTATTCGATATTTTCCTTCATTCTCGGCGGATGAAGTTAAGAAGTAGGGGTTGCCACTTAAGCAAAATTGCGTAGTGGAATTATTTTTGGCAGAAAGTTACTGTAATTTTTATTAAGTGGCACAAGTAGCCAACATTAATGAGGCAGATTTGCAGTGCAAGGTGTATAAATAAAAGTGTGAACAAAATTTGAATTGGAAGTGATTTGTGAAATGTGGTTGCATTTTGTTTAAATTTTAGTAACTTAAAAGTCACAACGGCTCTTATAGGAATAGATTGCTGTTTTAGAGATTTTCTGTTAGATGAAAATAATGACTTTGAGAAACTTCATTCCTTAAAGAAAAAAAAAGTGGTAGAAATAGGACACTCTACCCCTCCTTTGAGCTTATCCATTAAATTAGAAAGCAAATATTTCTGGTGTTCTTTTCAATTTGATTCCAAATAAACAAACGGATGTTGAAATCGCAAAGAGAGAAATAGAATGTTTTGAGTCTTGGCTTGGCTTGGCTCTGATTTCATAGAGAAATTTGATTCAATTTGAAAAGTCTAACCGCCATTGAAAAGGGTATTGCTTGAAACGGATTCAAAACCGCGCTATAAACGCTTTTTTGTACACAAATTAAAGATAATATTATAGGTCAACTTAATGCAAGATATAAATCTTTAACTAATTTAGTATTCTTAGATTAACATTCTTAATAAATCGAAATAGGATTCTTTTGTAGCAAAAATGCCGTATAAAAAAATGTCTTCTTTAATAAATATTTTTCATGGAATATTCGATTGAATGAACTTAAAGTTTTTGCATACAACTCCATCCCTTCGTCACCTTGAAGATTAAGCACCCAAGTTAGACATGTTACGCGACACATTTCCTCAAATTTTTTATTTGAGTAGATTGCTTTCCACACTTCCGAATAGTGTTACTTCAGTTCTGAGATCTTTTTCAGCAAGTACATTTCTGATATTTTTTCTAGTCCCTCATTTTTCTCCGACTTAACTTTATAAGTCACGCCTCGCCACTGAAGCCTACTTCATTTCGGACACACAATTGAACCTAACCTAGCTCTTGAATTGTTCTGGGCCTATTGACACGTAAACTTTTAGTTTTCAATATGCATAGTGTCAAAGCACATTATCGTGGCAGCCAATTGACATCTCTACGAAGAAAAAATGGAATAAAATGGCCACTGTTTCGTATAAAAGTCTCTCTTTTGGGGTGCATCGGCTTTTCAAAAATCTTTATTGGATTTTTGTTTGCTTAAATGCTGAAATTTATCTCCTTATCGAAGTTGATTATCTTCATTTCAAAATGTTTTAAAGAATGAAACAAAGAAATGTCAAATTAATTTAGTCAAAAACCTTGCTGGGCCGCCTGTTTTACGGAAGAACTGATTTTCTTATTGCACAAAATATTTGTTACAATTTTGTATTTACTGGATGAAAGCATATAATTAAGAAATTTACAACTCATTATAATAATTCCCTATCGAAGCTAAAAACAAAACATAGAATTATCACATCTAATTAACGACTTAAATGCCTATTATCTACATGATAGACTTTTCGATATGGTTTCGCTAAGTTATCATCTTTTCCCTCTCTTCTATATAAATTCAACTCATCCACCAACAATTTGAAATCTTTAAACTTCCATAAATATATTCTTGATTGTTATCAACAGAAGCAACAAGCTGTCATCACCAGTAGCACATCCCATTAAATAAAATTAAGACAACCAAACTAACCTAAAAAAACATCAAAATCAATTAATTGGATTGGAATCGACCAGACTTTAGAAATTAGTTTTTTTTTTATTTTTGTCTGTCTGATGCTTATTGACATCGAACAACATCAACTACCATCAATGATGATGATGATGATGCCACTCCTTCTAATTAGCTTCTTCAAACCGCACGGCACTGGTCTGGCCAATTTCGTGCAATTTTTTTGTGACAGTTTTGAACAAAACACAGAAACTTTTGTACATCAGAGCACAAATGGATGGGTGTGTTTTTGTGATTTACAAAGAACTTGTAGCCCTCCCTATTTTATAACCTGACAATCATACCCTACGTCATTGAAATCTCTACTCAAGCGGTCATGGACATTATCATCACAAAAAAACACAAAAAAACAACAGCAGCAACAAGTTCTAAGCCATCAGCTAATTATTGCAATTAGCAGTATGATTATATTTTTATTTTTAATTTAATGCACGATTTGTTGTTTGAACTTAACATCTTAATTGATTTCTATTTAAAAAGAGTTCTATAGGGTTTGAGTTAATTTCAGAAACGAAAAAGACTCGCATCAAGACGCGATGTGACACTATAATCTTTTGTCCAAAAATACTCACTGCTTCCATTTATAGAAGCTAATATCTATCTATAGGGCCCCATCACATCGTCACGTTAATAATATAATGAGCACAGCTATAACGACGTAAATTTTAAGCCAATTTAAATGTTACCAGTTAAATTAAATAGTTAATTACTTAATTAAGGAGATTTTCGGTTGGAATCTCGCCTTATGCAGACACTGTGCCAAGTAAATAATTTCATTAAACGCGATGTACCATAACCATTATATGTATGTTTGTATATGCATAAGGGTAAGGGACAACTTTTTTTTGTGTGTGGGTGTAAAGTATTGATGTCGTTTCGAATGAATGCAAAAAACAATCCACGGCACGATAGCCTAGGACAAGGTTTGGCTCTGAATTTGGAGAAGATGGAGGCACTTAAACCCCGAACAAACATAACCATTATCATTTCCCTATCGCGTCCATTTGTATAACGTTTCGCGAGATGTTAGGGGGAGCATCCCTTCTTATTATGGACCTACCCTATCCCCTTAAATAGGTGTCTTTTTTATAAGAGCTTATAGAGCACAAATAACAACACAAAACAATTGCTCTGTAACATTCGACTTAAGTATGTTGAAAGGCTGACACGTTTACCACCCTCTCTAGAGTGAGGTAGGGCGTAGGGTTGTTGAAAACGAGCAATAACAACAACAAACAGAATAAAAACGAAACTTGTGTACAAAATTACTATAATTAAAATTTAAAAAAATGGAAAGCAAACAACATTACAGTTAACTTTCCAACAAGATTATGGTAGGGTTGAGTTTTTTACTTTTTTTTTTAAATTTGTAACAACTCTCCTTTTTTTAATTTCTTTAAACCAAACCAATTCTTTTTTGAAGGATATTTTTGTATTTTTTTGGGTAGACGTTGAAACCTTGCCTTTGGCTTGGCATCATCATCATCAAGCAGTGAGTAAGAGTGTATATAGTATAGAGGCTGTGTGGTGTTAATTGACAATTAACACATCAAGCGTTGCTTAATTTGGATTTAAATTAATATTCGTTGAAAAGCCATGACCAATGGAACGTGGAAAAGAGTCCAGTCCTTGAGTTTTTAATTGATGGTTTTAAATGAATTTCACAGACGAATGTTTTCATTTTTTTGTTTCGGTACTGTTTGGTTCGGTTCGGTTTGTTTCTGTTTTTTTTTTCCTTTTTTCATTATTCGCGGCATCTGGTTGTAAAAGGTTTCACAATCGCAGCAGAAAGGATTTCAAGAAAGGACTTTTCACACACTTTTAGTGACTTTAAGCTTAAAATTCTTAGAAAAGCTTTAAGCAAAGTTACGAACCACTTACATAGGGTATGTGCGCTAAAAAATAATTTTGACAAAAGCTTGAATTTACAAACTTTAGAAGTTATGTAAAGCTTAAGTAATTTAAAAATACGCTTTGAAAATTAAGAAAAAGGGATAAAGGAGTTTTGTCACACATTTTTGGACTGAATTCATTGACATTCCCTATCATCTTCGAAAGATAATTTCATTTCAAGTTTTGAAAGTTAAAAACTTCGGTTTAGCTTTTTAAATACTGAATATATCTCCACCAAGGCAAGGACTTAAGTCTACAACAGAGGACGAACTTTCTATCAATAAAAGTTTAACTTGCATTATTGGTGCTAGAAAAAGTTGTATTTTTGCTAAGAAAACTACAAGAAAATATATCAGAGCAAATGAATCCCCTAGCAAATGTTGAAACCTAACGAGGTGAATATATTTTTTCGAAGAACAATAATTGCTTATGACGTTAAAGTTGATTTGGTACAAGAAGTTCTTTAGTTCTGTAAGTTTTGAAGTATTAAGAAATATGCCTTAAGTGATTTCAAGACCGATGATAAAAGAATCTATATGGAAGAGCTTTACAAAAGCAATGTCTATTTTTGGCATCCCTGTCAAACTTTTCCATTTGTGCAGAATGAAGATGGAGAACGCAAGCTGTTTTATCAAGACCGGAAAGGATATCGCTGAGATATCAACTGGCCACTTATTGAAGAAGTTCTGAACAAATTGTGCAAAACTCACTCGTCAACAATAAAGGCCCAATCTTGCAAAAATCCATCCAATTACTCGGATAAGCTGATGATATTTACATAAATGGAAGATGGCCCTGTCAGTAGGCCCTTTTTTAGCATTGCGACGAAATTAGGGAAGATGTGCTCAATGAGAGCAAGACCAACAAATTGAACAACGACGTCTTGGACAAAACTTTACCATGGAAAGCTATAACTTTAAGGTAGTTTAGCACTTTGTCAACATAGGCACCACTATAAATTCAGACAACCCTGAAATAAATGGAGAATAACTCTTGCAAATCGCTTTTTGATTTTGAGCTTAGAAGACAGTTGATTAGTAAGGCCTTCTTTTAAGCATCTTAAGTCACCATCAATAAAACACTTATGACGTTGAGGCCTGAAACTCATCTCAAGGCAATTTGAGAACGTCTAAGCATGCTCGGAGAGAAAAATTCTTCGGATGAGTTTTGGCATCGTCTGCATAGATGGAGGAGAAGATAAAACGACGAACTGGGACTGTACGGACTGTACACTGTGACAATGATCTGGTCAAAAAAATACAAGTCCAGCTACTAAGATAACTAGATCATGTAGAGCGAATGAACATCAGTGTTCTAAAACACAAGGTCTTCGAATCTTATCTCGAGGGACGGCAAGTGGTCCTGGGAGAGGACCTAAACCAAATCAGCGTGCGAAGTTGAAGAAAGCTAGCTAGAACCGAAGGTAGTACCCGTGGCATGATGGTTAGTTGGACTGTCATGCAAGGGGTCTTGGGTTCAATCTCTGCCTGTGCCACATTAATTTAAAAAAATTAATTTGCGCGGGTACTGCCTCTTGCGAGGAATTGACAAATCCTTCAAGAGTAATTCTTGTCATGAATAAAAGCTTTGTGAACCGGATCAGAAGGAGTAAGAACTTCCTTTCATCGTGTAAAAAAACCTTAACACTTTTTGGCAATGTTGTGGTGATTCCACAAGAGATGGCTTGTGAAGCAGATACGATGTAAATGTCACCCATAAATGGCGGCAAGAGTGTGACGATTTTGTTAAACTAGTGAGCATTGGGTTTTCGATCTTTACGATTTTTCATTCTTCGTCAATATCATAATTAAATGAGATCATCATTCGTCAGTGTTAGAGACAAAACGGAGCCCTGGGAAAAACATCGTTTATTTTGTGGATATCAGATTTGAACCCTCCCAATACAACTTAAGTTGAACATTTCGATAGGTAATTTCTAACTCAACAAGAAACAGGTTCATCAATCCCATTTTCAACTAAAAAAGCCTGATTCCAAACTTTATCAAATGCCTTTGAAACATCAAGTGCAATAATCTTTCAATCTTCCTTCAAAACAATGTAAGGACTTGTTTCACTGTTTGGTAAGATAATGTATGAGATCACCAGTGGATCTATTGCTACGAAAGCCAAACTGCCGGTCATTAAAAAGCTTTGGTTTTTCAAGATAATTCTTAAGCTTTAAATTGTTCAGCGTTTTCATGACCTTGGAAAGAAGGGTTTTAAGTGCAACTGAACGATAGTTACAGAGACAGAAGGATTGGCCTGTTCTCAGAGTCAGACTGGACAAATGTTGTTTTACACCCACTTGGGAAGAAACCTGTAGAGTTGGTCACATAGGAAAGTTTTAAAGTAATGGTTTTTAGCGGGGATAGTAATCCAGGCTAGCGGATTGCGCCACTGTAAATACATCACTTGTACGATCTTACTGATCTTACTGAAAATACTATTATGAAGGGTGACTTTTTAGCTATTATCTTTTTGGGAACACTGGTTTAAACAGCAGACTCGCGTTTCGAGTTTTGTTAAACTGTCAAACATCTTCATTTCGGTTATAATTTAAATATGAATCGTCTAACAAACGAACACTTGCAAATTATTGAATTTTACTATCAAAATGAGTGCTATGCTAAGAAAGTTCATCTCGGGCTTCTTCCATTTTATGGTCAGTTTAATCGACCCACTGAAGCGGCTATTCGGGCTGAATGTGACTAAATTTCGCACCAAATTTATATTGTTGGACACTAAACCACTAACACGCTAACGTAGAGTGCGAACTGAAGAAAATATCACAGCTGACCATCAATTATTGATTCGTCGATGTTCGCAGCAGTTGGGCCTCTGTTACTCAACAACGTCGAAAATTTTGCGGAAGGATTTTGATGTGATGCGCTTCAAAACACAGCTAGTGCAAAAATTGAAGCTGAACGATCTACCGCAACGTAAAATTATTGGTGAATGGGCTAAAGAAGATCCAATTTTTTACCGAAAAATTGTGCTCACCCGCGAAACTCATTTCTGGCTCAATGGGTACATAAATAAGAAGAATTGTCGATCAGGGAGTGAATATTAGCCAGAAGCATTGGAGGAGCTACCAATCCATCCAGAAAAAGTCACAGTTTGGTGCAGTTTATGGGCTGGTGGCATCATTGGACCGTACTTCTTCAAAGATGATGCGAATCGTAACGTGACTGTGAATGGTGACCGCTACCATGAGATGATATCCAATTTTGTTTGACAAAAATTTAAGAGCTTGAGTTGCATGACTTAGTTTCAACAAGACGGTGCCACACAGCACGCGCAACAATGGACTTATTGGGAGGCGAGTTCGATAAACATTTTATTTCACGTTCGTGGTCATTTGGCCACCTAGATCGTGCGATCTCATGTCTATAGCGAGCTTCAATTGACGCATTGTCAATGATCAGTCAATGTCAACATTTGGATGAAATAAACTTCAAACATTAAATTATAAGGACCGTACTATCGATTAAAATATAGATTTCATGTATTTTTCTGAATTTTATGTTTTTATCGAAAACCTTTCTCATAGCCTTTAAAAAACCACACCATACATTGCCCAGCGTTTATTTAATTACAATTTTAAAATTAAACTATTTTGCCCACCCTTTAAACATGGCACTAGCCGAAATACATTATTTATTTTCTGGTGTGGTTGTTCATATTAACCTTAATTAATAAATTGTTTAAACTCTCCACTAAGTATTTAAATGAGATTTTACTGAAATGTTAATGTCTCGGTCAATATTTTCCCCTTTCCCAGTCCATTTTTAACAAATCACAAAAAACACACCACGCCGCCGCCGCCATATAACGATATTACTTGCAAATTTTGTCATGTGGCCATACGGACCACAGAGAATATCCGGGGTGGCTCTTGTATGACTAACCCTATACCTATCCCCCAAGCATTTTGCACATAGGTCTCGAATGGTGGAGTAACTATAGCAACCTAAACACATGACTAAAGTATACAACACATAATATTTTGAAACAATACAATATGCAAGTATACCCATAAATGTGATCAACCCCATTAACTGCATGCGTAACAAATCAAGCAAACCCTACACCCAACATCCCTCTGACCAATTTGTCTCCCCTAAGAGTAAAAATGACGATGGCTAGGGCGACGACGACGACACGGCGACAACGTCGGACATTTTAACGAGCAAAAATAGCTTCTAAAGGTCAGGAGCTGTAATACTGAAACTGAAAACCGTTGATGCATCATGACAACGACGACGACGAACCCAACAACACTCATCCATGTATGATGACTTCATTTACATCAGAGACATTCAAAGTTAATCTACTCAATGTTGATGCACCCTCTTCTTGCTTCATTCAATAGTGATATAGATAGTCTTATTGAAAGAGCGCAAAACGAGATTAAAATGAGAATTGATTAAATTTTGTCATTTAAATGATCTAGAATTTCATCTTAAATTAAAAACAATTCTTTTGAGCTTTTTGAAAAGCAATCTGTACATAAAAGCGTAGGGTGTGCAGGGGAGGGGGGTGATCAGATCGAATACAAAACAACAATTCCAAACAATAGAAATTGATTTGTTTGCAATAAAGTTGATGCATTTGTATCTTATTTCATCAATAAAGCTATTTCAATAAAATTTCAGATGATGACAAATAATTATATAGTCAAGTCGATACCCCATAATGAGACACATATATGTATATGTATGTGCATCAACAAAACTGACTTTGATTAAAATATGTACTAATTAAGATTGAGGAGGCGATATAATGAGATAGATTGTGGGATTTAGTTCACTGATTTGGAGATTGTTGATGTTAAGTAAGCGACTTTTTGTTGCAATTATTATAAGCTTGAAGTCAATCTTCAATGATGTATTTTTAACTTATTATTTTTTTTATCTGAAACAGTTTGAAACTAAACGAGCTTTGTTTAATGCGATTTTTTTACAAATCAAAACAATTATTCAAAACTACATTTTTCGTTTTATACAAGTTTTTGAAATAATAGGTCTTTTGTATTTAGAGGTTTCAATTTGAATAGGAAGACCTTTGGGAAGTTGTCATTTATGAAACTAGTATCTTTTGACTTCTTCCATTTGACATGCACAAATAACGCTTTTAATAAGGATCGAACCGTAAGTCCTTTAACAAAGCATTCAAAATAAAGCACTTTCCCGGCTGGAGACATTTAAGCTGGTTCACACAAATTTGTGTTATTGACAATAAAGTTAGTGATGTTGGAATCAAAACCGTGTGCATCGCTAATTAACAACCAAAAATGCTTCTTCTAGAAAAACTAAGATTGCTCAATCTTTGGAATAAGGAATTCCACAAGCTACATATCACTCCGTTTATTTTGCAGGAAGATGTGGGACTTAATGCCTCCGTAGAACTACGTGGGGGTCGTTTTCGACCTAAGTTTTTTTTTATTTTCAGATATTTTAAAAACTAATGACTATTTTAAGCTATCTCTCCAGGACTTAGTTGCTTGTAAAGTTTTAAATTGAAATCTAAACGTTAAATTTATTTAAATCCAAGATGGCATTGCTTTTTTTGAATTTGGGTATTTTTTTGTATATTGGGTCGTTTTCGACCCGTCATATATTTTCCCGAGGAAGTAGTAGAAGATCTTGTACAAAAAGGCTTCCAAGCGCTTGATGCAGTCAATCTATTTAAGAATGAGACAATTAAAAACTCCTCTGGAAAATCAATGACAAGTAAGAGGTTGCTGCCTTTATTCATGCTTACTTTGGACTACTAACAAAGTCTCGAGGAGATTTATAAAATAAGATCAATATTGTGCATAGATGTTAAAATTGAACCACTCCGAAAATCTAAAGTTGTTCCGCAGTGCAAACGTTGCCAAGCTTTTGGTCATACCCAAAAATACTGCAACCGAGAGTTTGCTTGTGTAAAGTGCGAAGGAAAACATCCAACTAAAAATTGTCCTATGAGCAAAGATCAGAAAGCAAAATGTGTGAACTGTAAGGGTAATCACCAGGCAAGCTATAGAGGCCCAGTTGCCAAAAAATTCCAAGAGTTCAGAAGCAAAAATACATCCGCTAGAGACGAACCCAGAAACACAGTAAATAACGATTTAACTGCTGAAAACAATACTAAGAAGGAACCGCCTAAAAAGGCTGTTCAAAGTAAAAGCGATGAAAAGAAAGCCTATTCTCAGATTGTTAAAAATGTGCGGAAGAATAAAGAGACTTCCATAAAAGAAATGCTACAACTTATTCTTAAAAGAATTGATAAACAGGATTTGAATATCAAACTGCTAAGCGGAAAAGTCGCTCTTAAAAAACAATGATGGACAGAACACTTAAAATCGCTACATGGAATGCAAACGGTCTTATACAACATTCATCCGAATTAAAAATCTTTTTAGATCTAGAACATATCGATATTTGCCTGGTGTCCGAAACTTATTTCTCCAATGGGCAAAGTCTAGATAATGTATTAGAAAACTATTCATGTTACCACGCTCGACATCCAGCTGACAAGGCAAGAGGTGGCTCGGCGATTCTTATAAAAGAAAGCTTAAAACATTATGAAGTAGCCAAGTTTACTAGTGAAAATATGCTAGTAACAACTATTAGTATTGGTATGAAAAAGAAAGAGTTTAAGATAGCAGCATCCCCCCCCCCCGACAGAAGATGACTATACAGATCTGTTTAATCTTCTTGGGCATAACTTTCTTGTTGTCGGAGACTTCAATGCGAAACACACCCATTGGGGTTCAAGACTTATATCAACAAAAGGCAAAACACTTTTCCAAGCAGGCCGTAAATACAATTGCGAACTCTATTCCTCCAGGTCGCCAACTTACTGGCCTTCCGATACTAACAAAATACCAGACCTTATTGACTTTCTCATAGCTAAAGGAATCAAACGGAATCAAATTAGTGTCGAAGGTAATTATGACTTGTCATCAGATCATACTCCAATGATTCTATCACTAAGTGAATCGGAAGTACTAGAAAAAAGTAATCCAAAGCTTGTAAATAAGAAAACAAACTGGAATGATTTTAGAGAAAGGCTTTTAAGTTTCATAAATTTAAGATCTCCCATGGATACAATCGAGCAAATTGATCATGAAGTGGTACAATTTATTGCTGATGTGCAAAAGGCCGCTGAAGAAAGTACTTCAACATTTTCTAATAGAAGACAAAATGAAATAAAATATCCTTTAGAGATAAGAGAGTTGATAATAGAGAAAATAAGAGCTCGAAGAAAATGGCAAAATAGTAGATTTCCAGATGATAAAACAACGTTTAACAATCTTAAAAAAGAAATTTTCAAATTCAAAAATGATTCACTCAGTACATTCCTAAGGAATTTAACGACTGATGCTTCAACCGATTTTTCGCTATGGAAAGCAGCCAAGCGCCTGAAAAGACCGCAGTTACAAAACTCGCCCTTGAAATCTCAAGATGGGAAATGGATCGGTGCTGAAGTAATTGTCATACCAAAGCAAGTTAAACCACCCACAGAAGTGACGGCTTACAGACCAATATCGCTTATACCAATTATGGCATACATTTTTGAAAAACTGCTTCTGAAGAGACTTAGCAAAATCATGGAAGAAAGAAGGTTAATCCCAAACCATCAGTTTGGCCTTAGAAATAAACATTCCACGATAGACCAAGTTCATAGAATATCGGATGTAATAGAAAAAGCATTAGAAGAAAAACAAGTATGTTCAGCTATTTTATTAGATGTTGCTCAAGCTTTTGACAAGGTTTGGCATGAGGGACTTGAGTACAAACTGCAAAGGGATCTTCCCAGGCAGTACTTTGAAATATTAAAATCATACATCTCAGACCGATTGTTTAGAGTAAGGTACGATCAAGAATACTCGGAATTGAAGAAAAAAGAAGCCGGTGTACCACAAGGAAGTGTCCTAGGTTCTACCCTGTATTTACTTTACACAAGGGATATTCCAGTTGGTAATCACACCATAATGGCTACTTTTGCAGATGATACCGCAATTTTGGTACCCGAAAAATGTGTCTCTAAGGCAGCAGTAAAACTACAAAATGCCGTCGACACAGTGAGAGCTTGGACCGAAAAATGACAAACAAAATCTTCACATATAAACTTTACAAATAAAAAGATAAACAATATTCCAATAATCATTAATAATCAAGCTGTACCTTACGCCAATACGGCCAAATACCTTGGAATAACTTTGTTTAAGTGGAAAGAGCACATCAAAAAGAAAAGAGAATAACTAAACTTGAAATATAGAAAAATGCACTGGTTGCTTGGTAACAACTCTGATTTATCAATCCAAAACAAAATAATGCTGTATAATCAAGTACTAAAGCCTGTTTGGACCTATGGAATCCAATTATGGGGCTGTACAAAGAAAACAAATACCGAAATCATCCAAAAATTCCAAAACAAAGTCCTTCGTGGAATAGTTAATGCAAGTTGGTACATAAGGAATACCGATCTACATCGTGACTTACAAATAGAAATGGTTACAGAAGTTGTTAAAAAATACGCTGTATCGCACAACCAGAGACTGCAAAGTCATACTAATTCTGAAATGGAGTCCGTCTTGAATATAAGAAATCATGTTCGGAGATTAAGAAGAACCAAGCCTCATGAGCTTATGGTCTAAAACAACATGGGAAAGTATTAAAAGTTTAAACTTCCCCCAAAATGATTGTACAAAATTAAGATAGAAAAATCGGAAGTCGATCCTTCAAGATTGGTCCTGATAAAGAGGTGGTTTTAGTGGTTAAAAGTCCCACACTACTTGGTGTCGAATACTGCCAAGTGTCTTTTGAAGATTTCCTCCTGTCAAAAAAAAAAAAAGAAAAAATTTATTTTCATATTATGTGTGGACATTTCTTTTCGAGTAAATTGAAAAAGGGACTGAATTTTATTATTTACTTAAATTCAATCAAAAAATAAAGCAAGAATTTCGGTAAAATGTTCAGTGGTTGTTCAAGTTTCTTCAGGTAGTGATGAAGATTTTGTTCCTGAGGAGTATGAATACATTACGATACAATTACGAAAGTTCTACGTTTTGACGATCCAACCAGCAGCACACAAAATCAAATGACCGCAATTGATAAATTTGCACCTATTCACAAACTATTTAACAAATGGGCTGAATTGCTTCCTTTATTTCACAACCTATCACCATGTGTTACGGTGGATGAACAGCTACTAGGTTTCCATGGCAGATACTCCTTTAGGCAGTACATGGCTAACAAGCCAGACAAATATGGCTTAAAGTTTTGGGCTTGCACTTGCACTGAAACATCATACGTTTGGAGGATTCAGCCGTACCGACTAAAACCAGTTGATGGTAAAGCAAGCTGAAAAAAAATCAAGATGAACGCGTCATTCCGGGGCTAGTCGAAGGATTGAAGGGCCACAATATTACAATGGATAACTTTTTTTCCTCATACCAACTTGGACAAAAATTGCTCCAGAAGAATCTGACCATGGTCGTCACGATGCAAAAAAATAAAAGAACTATACCACCGAAACTTTTAATAGAAAAAAAAACGACCGCTATTTCAATCAACTTTCGCATTTACGGATTCCACTACACTTGTTTCGTACATGAGTAAGAAAAATAAATGCAGTGGTACAAAGCACTATGCACCACAGTCTTGAATTAGGACCTGAACCCAAAATGATACCGGAAATTATACAATTTTATAACAAAACAAAAGGTGGTGTTGACAATGCCGATAAAATGTTATCCGGCTTTAGTACAGAACGAAAAACTAATCGTTGGCCAATGTGCGTATTTTCGAACACTAAAGAGACATATCAGCATTGAATGCTTTCATAATTTGTACTCAAATCGATCCCGAGTATCAGGCATCTCGTGGCAAGCAAAGCTGGAAAAAGTTTTTGCACGACCTAGGTGTTGAGTTGACTAAAAACTATATACATGTTCGCTTACTCTTCAGGCAACTATGAACAATGAAAGTGAACATTTCTATCCAGTTGCCAAAAAGCAAGGATTTTCTTCTCCCCTGCCAAAAAAGCGTGGTAGGTGTTTCATTTGTGTTGAAGAAAATTCAACAATGGACAACAATAGTAATAAAAGCTTCCATAAATATCTTTGAGTATTTCTAATAAAATATCATTAAAAAAGTTCCCGTTTTAAGAAATATTAATTTTTTGTGTAAATACCTTAACGTAACGTAGAATCAGTCGTTTTATTTAAACGTAAGCCTACGGTTAAAAAGATTTAGTCAACAAAATATCTGAAGTCTTTCGATCACAATCAAAGTTCGTTATCCGTTAGTGGGTCCTTAAAATCCATCAATATTTTACTTATTTTCATTGAAAAATTATTTTCAGTGATGAACCCCGGCAATATGGCATTAGGATTGGGAAAGATCCAAATGAAGGCTTCTCCATACTCAATGTTAAACGAGGATTTTTATTAATTTATGGACAGGATTTGAAGATACTTTTTGATGACGCAGCGCTTATTTTCAACAAGACAGCCTGAATCGCGTTACATGCTACTTGTCAAGCAACGAATATCTTGAATAAGCACGGAACAATGAAGTCACCAAAATCTATACTTAACAGAATTTCAGTCAATTTCAAACTTTTTTCAGTTTCTGGTTTTCAATGATGACATTTTGTATTTCATTTCGTTGCGAGCCCTTGCAACTTAGCAGCCGTGAGCTATTAAAATCTCACCGCACATATTTGCAAATACAAAAAAAAAATAAAATCATCACCTTCTAATGAAAAATTAATTTTATACTCAAAATTACACACAAATAACATAAAACGTCTTCCGAAATGAAACTTAATACATAAGATAGTGTTCAACAAAGCGAATATTAACGCCTTGTTGCTTTGAATCTCCATTTATAACCCAATACCGACATCAAACCATCCACTGGTTGAACGCATATTTAATCAAAAAATGCATTTTACATAACTCTTAACTAACTATAACAACAACAAACAAAACCTACAAATTAGCAAAATTAATTATAGATAATACACAATAGTACAACCTCTGTTCGAAGTCATTAAACAACAAGTTGCCTATGCACCTTCATTTGACGATATAACGTCAACGACAACGACACGATGACGGTAATTACCCACTATTAAGGTCTTAACCACATCGCTTGCAGGTTTGAAACAACAACAAAACCAAGCCGCATACAAAATTAAATTAAAAAAGAATAAACTGAACTTATAAGTATGCGGTCTTCACCGCGCTCGCACTTGAACCCCAACTTAAAACAACTCTATAAAATAAGTCTCAATCTCCCCCAACACAAAGTGACACTTGATTCAGAATTAGCCATAGATCAGCGCAACAAACGGAGCTAACTTCACGTGCGCGCCCATATGGAACTGTGGCGGGCATATATAGCCCTCCCCTATAGCTTTCAGTTTGGTAGTTCTATACTCGGAGAGCGGTTAAATCTAACGTCAAAAGAAATCTCATGTATTTCAGATCAAGTGCGACATGCAAGATCAATCGGATTCAAAGAAAACTTAAAAAGTATACAAAATCTGATTCGTCTCGTAGTCGTATAGTCCATAAAAGGGTTAAGCCACTTAGGCTGTTTTAACCTGACCGTATTCAGTTTCGCTGATTCATTTAACAAGCCATATAGATATTTAGCACCAGCTAACAACAAAATAACGTTAAAATCAGACTCGAATTCAAACAACTGGAGGAGCTCCCACTCAAAAGTCCAAAGATGATAAAGTTAAGACCTTTTTTTGTTTGTCAAGTTGTTGTTGTTTATCCAAATCTCAAATGACCTTAGTGATTTTTTTTGTTTGTTTAAATAAAATAATGAACGGTTGTCTTATTGTCAATGATGTATGTATATCTAGAGGGAGTTAATAAGAGGTTGCCTCACACAAATTGGCTTTACATGTCAAATATTGAAAGCCAGGTAGCATTCTCGGTAAAAACAGGTGAGGCCAAGTCAACCATGAGGAGGTTATCTCTAATGTGAATCTCATATTCGCTGTAAATTGGACATTTATTGTGTCGTTAGATAGATTTGTATCTGAACATAGGAACACATATATCTACTTTATTATGAAAGATTGCCTTCTTAATTTTATTTGTTTTTAACTTCTAAATACATGATAAAGTGCTTTTAGCTTATCTGCATCCGCACCTACCATCAAGGCCTTCGGCAATTTTCAAAGAAAAGGTGATATTGCAATCGAATTACGTTTGGGCATGCATCTTGTTTATGGTTAGATAGTAAATTTTAAAGTCAGTCGTGTAGTCAATGCTTCAAATTATTGAGACACTGACAGCTGTAAAATATCTTTGCATTCTAAAGAAACGACAAACGAAGTTCCAGCATACAAAAGACTCCAAACAAACAGTTGGAATTACACAAAAATATTTAAGGGGCGGATATATAACTATTTAAAAATGGTTATCACCAAGTACAGACTTTCAAAAAAATGAAACTTCTTTCATCGGACCTTAAATAAAGTATTGTAGGTACTAAAAAATAACACCAACTTTGACGACTTTGAGGGCTTTACTGTTTATGTACATCACACAAGTTCTTGGATTCTGAGGAGCTTGGAAGTTAAGGTTTTAAACGTTATAAGTAATTTTTGTTTAGTTTTTGTTTAAGATCAAAGATAATATAAATATAAATTTTGCTGACCAAAAATGAAAAAAATTCGAATTTACTCAAAAACGCATCGTAAGATTTTTAAGAAAATTTTCTCTTAATTTTTGTTTTCTTAACTTGGCTCCTTCAATAAAAAAAAGTATTTTTATTCTGCTCCAAAAGGGGTACCCCATATAAAACCGTGTTTAAATTTTCTCTGGAACTAAGCAAGCGATTTATGCAAATGATTTTTTGAATAAACTTTTATATTGGCTTAATACATTTGATGATCAAAAATATCAATTTTTTCTAAATTCGATAAATCAAGAACGGGTAAACACTTTTTAACAAAACACAAAACGTTTATTTATTATTATTATTATTATTATTATTTATTAATTTAACAATAAATGGACAAATTAATATAAAATCAGCGGTAGCTCCATAGGCTTTAAGCTGGGATTTTACAAGAAAGGGCATAAGAATACTTATATTTTAATAAAGTAAATAATTAATTCATATATAATTTAACATAATAAGTATAACTTAGTTATAAATTTGAAATTAGTTGTAAATATTTTTGCTAAAGACAGTAATTCCTTAGTTTGCTTATATAATTTTGATTTCAGAAGAGCTAATTTCCAGCAGTTGTCTGAAGATTTAACCATTTCTGGAATTGCTGATACATTAGCATTTTCAAACATTGACGAAACAGTTTCAATTTTTTATAAGATCCTTAATTATTGTTTGGAAAAAATGTACCTTTAAAGAAAACAAGAAATACAAACTTTAGCCACCCTTGATACACGATTTAATTGCATGTACTGTGTAACAAAAGATTTAAGGTATGGAAAACTGATTTCAAAACTTTTCTTTTTTTGTTGTACTCTTTAGCCAATTTAAGTCTCTTTCTAATTTTTGATATGCTAGCTATGTTACTGATATCGAAAACTTTTTGAAAGAGAATCCTAAAAAATTTTGGAAACTTGTAAATAGTAATAATAATAATAATCATAATCTTCACTCTTTTTCGCAGGCTAGCTGTAGTCATATCCCTGTGCTACAGTATAAGGTCCTTGATCTTTTATCTATGTTGAATGATGACTGCTCAACCGGTCCCGATGGTATTCCCCCGAAAGTTTTAAAAAAGTGAAGTAATGCTTTTGTTGAAACCTTTACCTTCTTATTCGAACTTCCTCCAAAGACAATCAAATTTTCCATTATATAGAAAAAGTCATTTCTAACACAAATTTTGAGGAAATTCAACAAGGCGGTTATAACAAACTACAGGCCCATTGCAAAGCTTTTTTGAATTCCTTAAGTGTTTGAACCAGTTGTTTGTGAATGTGTAACAAAATTTTAGTAAGAATCTCATTTGCAAACAGCAACATGGTTTTGCGAAAAAAAAGATTAGCCGTTCAAAAAAAAAAAAAAAGAAAAACTCTGTCGCGTCTCCACATTTAAAGATTTAGGTGATCATTTCTGTTCCACCTTAGAATTTACACATCACATTTATTTTATTGTTAATAAAGTAAGTTATATGCTTGGTTTTATAAAACGCTGGGCAAAGGAGTTCAATGTTCTTTATGTTACTCTTTCTTTGTAAAATTGTCATGTTTTTCCTCATCTTGAATATGCTACGCAGGTATGGGCTCCCTATTACGAAATTCATAGAAAATGTATTGAATCAATTCAACGTGATTTCATTCGCTTTGACCTAAAGGATATTCCTTGGGATGATCCTTATGATCTGTCCTCCTCTATGAACACCTTATTCGGCGGGAACTGAAGTAGAAGGATTTAAGGCTGTATTGATTTGTTGACGTTGTCGCCACAAAATCTATACGTCCAGAAATTAGAAAAATGTAAATTTGACAAAAACCGACAATTGAATTGTTCGAGCATTAAACTTCTATGTAGGGGAGAGTGGGTACGAAAGTAACAATTTGTACATTTTGTACAATAACTTTTAAACCAAAAGACATAACAAAATAAGACAACATATGTATTAATAAGTCGACATTTGGCTACCATAAAATAATAATTTGCCATCCAACTTTATCCTTTTCACGCGTTAATGCTGGAAAAAAGAGATGAAAGTCAAATGTTACAACCGTCCTTTATGTCGTACCGATTGTAACAAGATGAGAGGACGGTTGTAACACCACATAAATTTAATGAAATAAAAGAGAAAATCGGTTTAACTTCAGACTTATTTATGGTATATCACCCTTGAGATACGTAAAACTAAGTTTAATCACAGATATATTAATCGTAGTAGGCAACAAAAAAAAATCAAAAAAAAAAATAGACAAACAAATAAGATTCTCCTTAAAAAAAAAAAAAAACATAAACAATCTTCGATTTTCAAAATAAAATAAAAAACAAAATAATGTAAGACGTTCAACATACATAAATTACTGTTCTATACATGACTAGCAGTTTCGGCATTGGAAAAAGATCTGTTTTGAATTATCTCCCACACACCTAGTGTGAATCCACATTTTGTAGGAAGTACATTGGACCCACTGTTCCTTCGGAATGGATTCAGAAAATTTTCCAAGGCAATAAAAACTGATGGAATCTTCTTCTACACTAGAACTTTTCGCCTCAAATGAATTCTTACGATTTGATGTTCAATTTATTTTCGGCTTCTTAATCTGATTTGGCTTGGATTTGTTGCTTAATTTTTTCTTAGCTTCTTTTTCGAACGCATCAAAACAAGAAATGTCACATGTTACAAACGTCCACTCAAAAAGTGTTACAACCGTCCACATCTAGTTTTTTTATATTGAATATGAAATTAAAAAAAACTATTGGGTCGATCACAAAAACCTTAACAGCATTGAATAAAGGAAAAAAATAACTCTAATAACACAGCTACCACTTTATAAAAACGATGTTATTCGAAAAAGTACAACGAAAAGTAACACACACAAAAATTTTACGACAGGACCCAAATTTCATATTTTTAACTTTATCTGGCAAAATTCGGTACTTTGACGTTTGGATTTTTTTGGGTGCATTCAGGACCGAATTGCCAAGATTTCTACATTTAAAAATGAACGTATACAGTCTCAGGGTGTTTTTAAAGTTTAATGTTACAACCGCCCCGTGTTACTTTCGTACCCACTCTCCCCTACTTTGTTTCCTTAATTGAGTACCATCTTTTCGTATTTATGGGATTCCCCCTACAAATATAAAAGATATATTTACAATCCTGAATCCTGAAAAAAGGAGACCCTCTAAACTGCACCAACTATAGAGGAATCAGTCTACTTAACATCGCCTATAAAATCTTCTCTGCCGTAATATGTGAACGTCTAAAGCCCACCGTCAACAACCTGATAGGTCCTTATGAGTGTGGTTTTAGACCAGGAAAGATCAAATATTCACATTACGGCAGGTCCTGGAAAAAAACCGAAGAACACCAAATCGACAACCACCATCTTTTCATCGATTTGAAGGCCTCATGACAGCATCTACAAGGACGAGCTGTACAGAACCATGTCTTGTTTTGGCTTCCCTGCCAAACTCGTCCGTTTGTGCCATGGAGAATTCACGCTGCTCCATAAAGGTTGGAAACAACTTAACAGAACCTTTCAATGTCAAAAAAGGTTTTAGATAAGGTGATGCGCTGTCATGTGATTTTTTTAACATCGTGCTTGAAAGAATAGTGCAGAGCTCACACGTCAACACTAGAGGCACTATCTTTCAAAAGTCTATCCAATTACTGGCATATGCTGATGACATTGACATAATCGGAGGAATCCGCGTGATGTCAATGGGGCTTATGTGAGTATTGAGGCAAAAATGGGTTTACCGGTTAATGATGCTAAAACAAAGTACATGCTGTCGTCTAGAAAGGACATACAACACCGACGTCTTGGTCAAAACGTCACCATCGACAGACTTATCTTTGAAGTAGTCAAGGACTTCGTCTACCTAGGCTCCGCTGTAAACGCAGAAAACAACACCAGCGCTGAGATCAAACGCAGAATAACTCTTGCTAACCTCTGTTTCTTTGGACTAAGAAAGCAATTGAGTGGTAAAGTCCTCTCTCGAGGGACCAAAGTGTTGCTACATAAGACCCTTATCATACCCGTCCTGCTGTACGGTGCAGAAGCATGGACCATGACAAAAGCGGATGAAAGCACCTTGGGTCGCTTCGAGAGAAAAGTTCTTCGTGTGATCTACGGTTCCGTATGCATCAAAGGGGAGTGGAGGAGAAGATGGAACGACGAGCTGTACGGGCTGTACAGCAACGTAGACTTAGCCAGAAGGGTAAAAGTCCAACGACTAAGATGGCTGGGTCACGTAGAGCGCATGGAAACCAATGCTCCGGCCCAGAGAGTCTTCGAATCCGCACCCACAGGACAGCGCAGTAGAGGAAGACCGCGGATCAGGTGGCGCGCACAAGTGGAAGGTGACCTCATCCAACTTGGAGCGCGAAACTGGAGACATCTAGGTAGGGACCGAGGTAGATGGAGAAGTTTGTTGGGTGTCAAACACACAATTTTAGTGTCAAACCAAAAACAACGGAGATATTGATCGACACCTTCGATGGTTGCCATCGTTTCGATTACATTTCGAACCTTTTTTAACTTAACGGCCCATCCCCTCGTCGTTCCCCTATTTTATTAATAATTGACTCGACTTGCAATAGCTTGTTGTGCCAAGATTTGTCAAAATCTCCTATAGTAGCGTCCAGTGGAAGGTAATTGCATGAGAGAGGTGAACAAAGAAATTTTCATAATTCATTGCAAGTTAATATCAATAAGTTGCAATGAATTTTCTTTTATTCTATTACATTCCTCAATAATCATAATAAACCGTTCTTCAGTTGAAATATGAGAAAAGAAGCCAGCGGGAGTCTCTAAAGGTGACATTTCTTTTGGGAACTCTTTAGTCCCTAGAATAGGATAATGGGTTTCATTGTATGGTAAGCAAGACTCCTTCCTTCATGACAGTTTTTCTAGTTCTTATCTGTTTAAGACACCTCTAGAAGCGCTTTCAAGCCTAACTTCCCCATTTTTCGATTTAAGTATTTCATCCTCACTCTGTAGTCCAACAAGGGGAACAGCACCAACATACTTTTTGTAAACAAAAATATTGACGAGATCATTGTTTTTCACTGCAAGCGAAAAGATCGAATATCAATATTTTTTTGACAGCACAAGTAAAAATATTTATATGACTTTTGGATTCGATTGTTCTTCACCAGAAGGGTATCACTTAGGATTTTTGTAGAAGAAATAAAATATTTATGAGAAAAATTTGACTATCAGGGACAAAATTGTACTCATATTTAAATGTAAAAACAATTGTACGACATATCATATCCTGCTTTGTAAAAGTACACGTTGTACACTAGCCACTTGTTAGGTACATTATTTTTTTAAAGGAAGTTGCTAAGCCCTTATTTTTATTTTCAAACATTTCTCAAGCTATTTCTTTTGAATTTTCAATTTAACAGCTGCTAGTTTCTAGGAAATTTCAATAAATGTATGCAATTGTTTCATTTGAGATAGTACCGAAGTTAATGTTGTATTTTTGTATGTGGTACATTTTTGAAATCAAAAATTGTATGTTGCTCAATAAAATTAAATTCCATCCGTACAAAACTTAAATAAGACAATATTTTGAATTTGTTATTTGTATTCAATTAGTGAAAGTAGTTATTGATTTAAACTAAGGCCATAAAATGAAAATGATTTTTTTTTACTATTTAAAACTTTGAACTTCTTTAAAATGAAAAAAGTTACTTATATCGAGTTTTCCAAAAAAGACTAGACAACTTTGAATTTTATTTGTAAACGCATTCTTCCACTACTCATCGAACTGTTCTTGTCGATTTATTCAGTATTATTTGACATTTTCATCATGGTAAAGTACACAAACGAGCAACGTCTGCAAATTATGAACATTTTCTGCCGAAATTCGGAGTCAGTGTCCTCAATTCGGTCTTAATTCTGGTACTTAATTCTAATACTAATCTAATAATAGAATACATGTTCGCTGTGTGTTGTTTCCGTGTCAGTGAGACAAAATAAGTTGATGAAAGTGTTGAAAATATCGGTGCCGTTTAGGAGTCCGTAACAAACAAATAACAATACAAATCAGTCAATTCCGCTCAGACACCCAAAAAAAAAAAAAAAGCCGACAACAATTGAATCCGATGGATTGTTTGAAGCGTATGTACGGTCTTGAGCAAATGAGCCAATATGAGAATTTCATCTTAAAATCATCTTCAGTTTCGACTCTTGTTGTTTTCTGAATAGATTCGTTTGTGTTATTATTCGGGTGCTTCTTGAATCACTCCATCTATAAATAACTGCCCGCATTGGGATATATCGACTTGGACGGCATGTAGTTTCAATAGGATGTCGCCACAAGCCACATAGAACACCTAACAAACTTGTTATCTCAAAAAATGCGCCAGTCGTTCAACGATTTAACGACCGTAGACTATGTTCTTCGGGCGTACATTGAGTCATTGATTTATGCCAGCAAGAGAAATTGGCAGACTTCAAAGTCAACAGTGAATGTGAAATATAATTCATTTCACTCAACATGTTTGGCTGAAAATCTTAAATTGGGTCTAACTAATCTATCGCTGCAAATGGCAATATGATTGAAGTCGAACTCGCAGTCAAATTTACAACATTACTTCTCATACTACTGCTATTGATAACTTTGGAACATCGTTGCTGTTCTTGGTTTCATCATAAATTATAATTAGTTATTCTTATGTCGTCTATATCTTCCTTGTTTTTTGTTATTAATTCTGAATTTGTTGTGTAATAGTTTATTTTTTTTACCGTCGGAATGGTGTTTTTTGTCGCCACAAAACCAAGGAAAAAAACTCGCCCTTCTCTGTTATAGAAGCGGACTACGTCGACGACGGACGAGACGTTACGACGCTGTCAATCAAGAACCCAACTCTGCCCACTATCATCATCACTGCACTCTTGAGAATATAGCCTCTCGACCTTCTGTCGACCATGAGGAGAAAACTTCTAGTGAAATTGTAAACAAACAAGAAAGAATATAAACTAAAAACTCGAGTCACGACTATTGTCAGTCGGTAGTTGAATGCACCCTATTTTACATTAAACCATTGTGCTTTTTTAAGACGTTTTTTTTTAATTCAAAAAGAAAAAGGAAAGAAAAAAAATTATTTTATAGGGTTTTTGTTGATAAAAGTTTTTTTTATTTTTTATTTTATATTTTGTTTTTACAATGTTAACATTCATAGTAATTTTGTTGGCAGTTAATTAGTAAACAAAAACGAATGGTAAAGTACCCACAAGTATAACATTTCTACTTGCAACATTCAAGGTGCTGCTTTTGTAGGTTAGAAGTTGGGATTTTGTTTAAAAACATCGATCTTTATTTACAATGGCAGGTCCCTTAATAAAAGGTGTTTAAAGAGAGTTTGTGCTTATACCCGTTAGGGAACCATTTTCGTCGTCCGTACATCAAGTACCAGCAGAGATATCAACTTAAAATAAATTTTGTCTGACAACAATAACACCAGAAAATGCAAAAAAAATGAATGATAATTATATAAATTACTATAATAATAATAAAAAAAAAAAACACTTTACATATCTCTCGAACCAATAACTCTACAGACTTCAATTGAATTTTATATGAAACATCTTGACTTTATACAAAATAAGTATAAATTAAATAAAAAAAAATCAACTGTTATTTTTATAAATAAAAAAAACTGATCAAAAATATTTGTCATCTCAAATATTTTGCGAACTTAAAATAATCCAGTAGCGAAACTGCCTTAAGGCAAACAATGCAGTTGTCTGCGGCGCCACTCAGCTAGGGCGACAAAATTGGTCGAACAAATTTAAAACTTAAAAAGAGTTACACAGGCGTGTAATTATTAAAGAGCTAAGTAAAATAATTAAATTAAAATTATTTAAAGGGGTCAAGCCTATAACAAGGGTAGCAATATGGTTGGGATCAATAAAGTTACGAAGGGAAAAATTCTTATAAAGTCTAATTTAAGACCTGTATAACTTTTTTTCGAAAACACCTAACAGGGCTTTTCTACTAATTTATAATTCTGGAATCAGAATCGCAGAAAGTGCAGAATTTCAAAGCTTCAAAGCAATTCAACTAGGCAAACGTATATACAAGTTTCAATTTGTTTTTTTTTTTTACGATTATTTGGAATGAGTTCTTAGTTAAATTTAACGTACTTTTAAAAATGCTTAGGTCAAAATTCATGGGCTTTTTTTTAACATGCTTAAAACATTTAGAATAACTGCGGTAGAACTTTCAGGCAGGTTCTGAGGAATTTGAAGCATTATACAGGAACGCTAAAAATATTACTACAAAGATGAATATGCAAGTAGATTTCATTGTGTCCGATCCGAGACGCTTACGTAGTAGCCATTATCAGTCTTAACAACCTCAATTAATTGATCAAAAATTTAAGCTTAACTTGATTTTTTCTACTACGTTAGCAATGCGATGTTATATTCAAATTATTATTGTGCACTAAATTGTTTCATTGTTTAAATAAATTATTATAAAAAATTAATATTGACCATATATTTTCACTTTAAACAGTAATTTTTTAACTTCAAATAAGAAGTTATTGTAATGGGTCCGATTTGTCGAATTGAAAATTTTGACATTTTCTCGACATTTCAAAGTCCCCAGAGTCGAAATAAAAGATTTTCATAAAGATATCTGTGCGTGCGTGTGTAAGTACGTTGGTACGTCCGTGCGTTCGCGACGTTTTTTTCGTCGTCCATAGCTCAAGAACCGGAAGAGATATCGACTTCAAATGAATTTTGTTATACAGATAATAAAGCAGAAAGATGCAGAAAGGGCTCTCAAGAAAATTGCGTGGGTGGTTTTTTTACCATAGCAGTTTAAAAAAAAGGTGAACATTTTAGTTAACCCTAAATATCTCATGGACCAAAAACGCTTGAGACTTCAGTTAAATTGTATGTACATAATATATTGTAACGTAATACAAAACAAGTATATTTTTGAAAAAAATCCAATTAACAGTTTGTTTATAAATCAACAAAAACTGAAAAAAAAATTTGTCACCTCAAAAATTTTTCGAATACAAAATGATTTCATCTCCAAAACAATTTTCTGCAACGAAAAATAACGTTTTTAACATCTGGTAAGATTTGGAGAAAAATCGAATTGACAGTTTTTTTATAAAAAATAAAAACCTAAAAAACATTACTCAAAGTTGGTAAAAATTGAATTTCGACTCAAATATCTTTTCAAAAATTTGAGATTATGGCTTTCAACTTATTTTAATTTATAAGAAATATGGTTTTCAACATTAAAACATTAAGTAAAATTTTTACAAAAAATCGAAAGTTTTTTTACAACAAATAAAAACCTAAAAAAAAAAGATAAATAAAAGTTTGTAAAAATTGATTTTCAAAACCTTGAGATATTGGCTTTAAACTACTTTTATCTTAAACAAGATATTGTTTTTAAAATTCAGTTAAATTTTGAGAAAAATCTAATAGATATTTTTTTTACAAAAAATAAAAACTTAAAAGAAAATTTAACAAAAGTTGGTAAAAATTAATTTTCGACTCAAATATATTTTTAAAAAATTGAGATTATAACTTCTAACTAATTTTATTTTATAAGAAATATTGTTTTCAACATTCTGAAAAATTTTAAAAAAATGGAATTGAAAGTTTTTTACAAAAAATAAAAACCTAAACAAAAAAAATTAATAAAAGTTGGTAAAAATTTATTTTCGACTCAAATATCTTTTCAAAATTTTGAGATATTGGCTCTAAACTACTTTTGTCTTCTAAAAAATATTGTTCTTAACATTCAGTTAAGTTTTGAGAAAAATCTAATTGATAGTTTTTTTACAAAAAAATAAAAACTTAAAGGAAAATTTCACAAAAGTTGGTAAAAATTCATTTTCGACTAGAATATCTCTTCAAAAATTTGAGATTATGGTTTCCAACTAATTTTAACTTATAAGAAATATTGTTTTCAACATTAAATTTTGAGAAAAATCTAATTGACAGTTTATATTGACTTATTGTTTTTTTTTTTTTTTGAGTACTCAAAATGTTGTTATTAATAATTTGTTAAACTTTTCGAAAAATCTAAAGACGGGAACGGATGAGTGTGGGTCTTATCCTAGCCTCTTTCTTTTCGAATAAGTGCTTATATACCGAAGAGCGGTTCAGAAGGCGGTAGCATTACGCTTGAATTACTTAATGGAACTGGTATTTTGCTAGAGCAAACGGTTAAAAAGTGGTCTACAAATGAAATTCCGACGGTGTTAAAGAATCGAATATATTAGTTTCACCAATCACTTTAAACGTTCTTACTTAAAAACTCTATGAACACTGTTCAAGCGACTTAAGTGATTTTCTGAAGCAGCAGTCTAGAAAACGGAGTTTTACCAAAGCTTTTTAATCTTGTATCTCGACATTTTTCTCAATATCGCGTATGTTTCACAACACATTGGTGTAATGCATATACATTAGTCCAAGTAATCCTTGAAAGGTAGATCCGGTGTTGCAAGGGCCCCTTATGATTTTAGGACAATAGTCAACCAAAGATGGTAATATGACAGATGAAGGTCTCTTAAAATCGTTTATATTGAACACCTGACCTTAAGATATTAATTCCAACCAATTCCTCTACATTTTTTCAATCAAAACGTTAATTTTTTTATTCAAATACTTAATAATAAATATAACCTTGATAATCCGATTCAAGGCTCAATTGCACAGTGTTTAAAATGACACTTAAGTGGTCTGCAAACTTATTTGCATAAGTGCCAATCAACACATTTCTCATACATTCCTACTTCGATCAAAATCAGTAAAAGCATAGCTCGTATCTAATTTCTTAAGACAAATCACAACCTTTCAGATCCTGGTCACGAATAAGATAAGATGAACGCAAAAGTTGTCAAGTTTTCATGATCGCCTATAAATAAAAATAATATCACTCTAAACAAAATTTGACCCAAATAATAAGAAGTTGCTATAAACAAATCTATGAAATCATTTATCAACTTTACACTTGGTCTTTACAAAACATATGTATAAGATATTTATACCAAGACACACCATAATTTTCTAGGCGATAACTGTCTAAATGCTTTTCAAATTTCCCATAAATCAAATTAGATAAATTCTCTAAAACGCAACAACTCTCAAAACCCACTTAATCACCCAAAAGAACTTATTTATAAATCACAATCAGCTCTAAAATAGCATTTGCTTATATGATTTAGCTTTGCCAGCAGCTGCTCGTTGTCGTTGTCGTTTTCGTCGTCGTCGACGATCGTTGTAGTCTTTTAGTCTCCACCTCCATCCACCTACATTTTAAATTTACAAACTAAAAAAAAACTAGGAATCACGATTTTCCACATTCTTAAGTATTGACACAATATCCGTGCATATTAACAGAATTATTATATCATATACATGAGCATTGAGCATATGCTTTAGCTTTGCTTTTAGAGGGCTTATTGGAGTCCACCTACATTCGATGTTTTCATTTAACTTGTTTTTTTTTATTTTTCTAACTTTATCGCAGTTTTCTTGGGAATTTTCATCACGCAATGCAATTTGAAAGCATTTAAGCGTGCTGCATTTGATTTCTTGTTAAACCTCGTGTACCTTAAGTATTTCGCATACCTCAAGTCCATATACACGCAATTCATATATTAAAGAATTTTTGTAATTGTGAAATTTAATTAAGCGCCTTCTGCTCATCTGAGCACAGCAATAGCAACTTCATTACAATAACTACAATTTGATGAAATCTGAGCAATTAAACTTGTCATTAGTGCATTACAATGCAACTTTGAATTAAAATGTATTAAGTTCTCAAAATGTTCTCATCGATACTTAACACACTATGAAGAACCGAACGTTACTAACGAAAACATTCAAGTATCAAAAATTAGTATTTGTACAAACGAAAAATGATTCTGAGATAGCAGCTATTAATTGAACTGCGAGGCAGTCTCCAACTAAAGAAGACTTTGCAGAACTTCTAAAGTTGTTAGGACAATTATTTCTTATAGCTGGCGACTTCAATGCTAAAAACACACACAAAGCGGACCTAGGCTTATAAAAGCAAAGACTAAAGAACTGCACCAAGTAGGACGTAAATACAATTGCGAATTTTTCTTCTTTTAGTAAGCCAATATGTCCGTCTGATTCTAACAAAATACCAGAGTTTACCGACATTATCAAAGTTAAGGGCATCAAAAGAAATCATAAAAGTTTCACTAGGTGTTGCGGAAATAAAAGAAAAAAATACTGTTAAGCTCGTGATTAAAAGAGAACAAACTAGAAAGAACTTAAATGTTTTATAAAGCTTTTCTGCGGAAGAAAGTACTCTAACTATTTCGAACTTGAGAGAAAAATAAATAAAATAGTCTTTCAAAAACACTTAAATATTTCTGAAAAGTCTTACGACAGATGCTTCTGTCGAATCTTTATGGAAACCAGCAAGCGTCAATAAAATCTCAAGATGTTAAACTAAAACAAAACTTTTTGCTAAACACCTCTCGAATGTTCTGTAATTATCATTCCCATCAAATACGGCTACAGATTCCTTACAGTTTGTTGATAGGAACGACGAATATGAAATTCTTTTTTTCATGGTAAAAGAACTAAGATCGCTGTCAAATATCTGGACTCTGTCTCTACAAACTGTATAACAGTCTTTAACTGTCAATCAACTCTAATGGGATGGCACAACAGTTTAATATTCATTTTTGCTGGGTGCCGGGCCATAGGGACATTTTAGGAATATGTAAGGCAGATGAACTCGCCAGGTAGGGTACAGTACGACGTTTTGGGTGAAGCTGACATACCAATCGCTACATGTACACTATATGCAAGACGATATGAAGAAGTCAAACCTCACCACGTGTCAGGTCACAAAAAGCATCTGGTCTACACTAGACTTAAAGCAATCAAGGTGCTTGCTATCTCTAAACAGATCGCATAGAAGCTCGATATTCAGTATTATAACCGAGTACTGTCTAAAAGGAAAGTACTCCACTCGGCTAGGCGTATTCTTCAATGACTTGTACAGGAAACTTTTTTTCACGTCCTTTGTATAGCCCTGCTCCAGCTCAATACTATTAACTTCTCAATACTATGAACCTAATCAGCTGTTCAATTTTCATAAGGGACTCAAATTGGTGTCATTGAGCTTAAAAGCCTCAAGATTAATGTGGTATCACAATGGGCCATTAAACTGGCTTAAGTCGATCCTACTTTATCACTGACATCTACTTTAACCTAACATACACCGAAACTAGGTTAGACATTTAAAGAAAAAATGACATTTTAAAGACTCATATCGCTTATACCAATCGTGGCAAAAACTTTTCAAACAATGCTTCTGAAAAAGCTCAGCAAACTAATAGAAGAAAGAAAGCATTTAAAACATGATAGAAAAAGTACATCGATTTACGGATGTTGTGGAAAAGGCAATTGAAGAAAAACAAATATGATCGGCTTATTCTTAGATATTGTTCAAAGCTTTGGCCAAGTTTGGCGAACTCCATAGGGACTACGAAATTTTGAAATCTAAAGTTACGAACCTACTTCGTAGAGTACAGCGCACCAAAATTGCTTGGAACTCAAAGCAATAGGAGCCGGCTGAGGTGTACCGCAAGGAAGTGTGCTAGGACGAACCTTGTATCTTTTATATACAAGAGATATTCCAATGGATACCAACGCACTGCAAAGCTATCTATCTGGCTGCCTTTGCTGATGATATATTTATATTAGTGAAAGAGCAGTTGTAAAGGATACTCAAAAATGCCAAATGCAGTCAACTTTGGGGCTCTAAAGAAAAAAAAAAAAACAAATCCTGGACCTATACAGAAATTCCAAAACAAAGTCATATGTGGCGTATTAGATGCTTCTTGGGATATAAGAAACAGGATCGTTATTTTCTTTATAAAAGATAGGAACTTCGAAATGGAGACAGTCTTAAATGCACGAGACAATGTTCGGAGATTAAGAAGATACAAGCCCTATGAGCTGATGGTCTAAAAGCTATGGGAAAGTATTTAAACTATAAACTTTCACTCAAGTGAATTTTAAATTAAGAAAGAAAAATCATTTGTCATCCTGATTAACCGCTACCTTCAGTAATGTAATATAGTTCCACACAACTTGGCGCTAATTGTTGCCGAATTTCTTTGGAAAATTGCCATCGGATAGAAGAAAAACAATCGATACTTCAATGAATAACTTCAAAATTTGAATACTTCTGTCACTTTACATTTTTTTTTTACAATCAAGTGAAAACCTGATATTTCAGTAATTTGTTTTAAATTTCTAATACTAAGCAAGATATGGTTTCGATTCTTTGAATTTTTAGTACATATAGTTTTTGTGAAATTCATCAATTAAACTACAAGTATGTTCTGTTTTAGTACAATCTGTTTTAGTAAATTTTTTGTTGCTTGGTTATAACTTTTTCAGGTTCTAAGAAATTATTAGTATTAATTTCAATTTTGTGTTAACATATTTATTTTATTATTGATTTCTATTTTAAAATTTTATTACTATTTAAAAGACTATCCTTAAACTTGAAATTCCTTAATATTAGCTTAGTTTTTTTGTTCAAAATAAAAATTTTTCCTTTAGACTCATTTGGTAACTCTGATTTTAGTACAATTTTAGCACATTTATGCAAAGTTATAAACTTTACTTCAGTTACAGAAGTGCGATCATTTCATTTTATAGTTTGAATTGAAGCATTCATTTAGTACATAATCAATAGCAATACCATTAGAGTTGTGATTTGTAAACATGACATCATTTTATTGACCTAGTAGTTTTCCTCTTCATATTTTGAATGTTTAACTGACATGTTGTCTGACAGATTACCTAAATCTTTTCTTAACCAGTTTCCATTTTTACTAGGAAGCTCTAACCAAAACTTAAAACACGCTTTCAATTTCTTACAATAAAATCACTTTTATTTTTTTCTTTAATGATTTAAAATGGCACCTGCTCTGCTTGTCATTTACCGTACATGTCCTCTACTTTTACTTTTAAATATTCCAAATCAAAAAATCTTTCAATCACAATAAATATGTCAATATTAGCTCATTTTTGTTTTGTTCATTTATCATTTCAATACTCAATTCATTTGTTAATTAAATATTCATAACATGTACCAATAATTATAGCCTCACGATTTGCGCGTTAAATTTAATCATAATAATAATAATAAAAACAAAACGTGTTTATGTTAATTTTGTATTAAATACACAAAAAAAAATAAAACTAAGTGATTTAATGTGTGGTTCATGTGTACAGACTTGTTGACGCGATTAATATTGTATCTTGTTTGAGGTTTTGACATTTAGTTTAATTTTATTCCACTTAAGAACAAACAAATATACCTATAGAATTAACAATTAGTACATTTTTAGTACAACTCTTAGTTATCGATTGTTTACTAATTTAATTTTTGTTTAATGTAGCCATTTTCTAAATATTTGTAATCTTTTAAGAATGAGAAACGTTTGCAACCCATTTTCGTACTAAAATTTATATATTGCCTATTTAGTACTAAAATTCTTCTTAAAGAAATTTAAATTTCTCTTTCTTCCTAACAAATTTTGTATTAAAATAAAAAACTAATGGGTCTTGATGGTTCCAATAAAATACAAATAATTTAGAGGGGGAAGTCGGTTCTTATGTCTTCTTTAAGACGCCAATAGCTTGAGGAACATGTGTACATGTGTACAAAGTAAAAATCTGACACCGTCCGAAGACTGACTTTGCTTATAAGCTAATTATACGAAAATTTAGAATGTTTCGAATCATTATACATTTTTTGTCTTTCAAATGAACTACGTGCTCTATTATCCTTCGTAGAGATCTTAGCAATGTTAAGTACTAAAATACTTTATTTTTTATCTTTGCAACACTGCAACACTATGATCGATACCAGTGTAGAGTCTTTAGGCAGATCAACGATGGACCAAATATTCACATTAAGGCAAATCCTCTAAGCCACCAACGAAGTTTAAGCCGAGATGCAGCATCTTTTCCTTGATTCAAAGCGAAATAAGATAACACAATTCACGAAGAGCTTCCATTGGCGGTTTCTAAACTGGGGATCCGGTAAAAACGGATCCAGCTATGTCCATGACGTTTTAAAATACAAGGTGCAACGTACAAATGGAGGTCATGGAGCAGACAGTATTCAAGACTGTTGTTAATCTGGAAGGCGATATCTTTAACAGTTCTCACAACTGCTTGCTTGGTTTTACGGAATATATTGATATCTTCATCCGCTCAATATCTCAGGCTTAGACTCTCCAATGATCGGGAGACAAATAAGTAAGATAATAGAAAATAAATTACGGAGCAGCATTTTGAAGCATACCTGGAACCAAAGAATAATTTAGTACAATATTGTTGAGAATCATATAGCATATGTTACCCCAAACAGTAATAAATCTTATCAAAATAGACTTGACTGTCACTCACTTTTAAGTGACCAACTTGACAACGAGATGTCAGCGACCTCAGTCAAACTTTCGATTAAAAAACAAAAGATATGCCTTTTTAGGACATCTGGTGTACTAAATACATAAAATCAAATTCACACAACAAAGACCGACAGTTTACATGTCATTCGACGTTCTTCAAAAATGGGCATTGCCGGAAGTAAATGCATTTACTTTGTCATTTCTTCAATTTCTGACACAAGACAAATGAAATAAAATCTGTTCTAAATACAGGAAGTCCTTATTAACCAAACAGAGCTCAATTTGTGTGTACTCCAAGAATTTATATAGATTTTTGTTCTTCATATTAATTTTTGGCAAACAATATAAATTCAAAACACACCCCTATTCGGATTAGTAAAGTATTCATCAGACAGACATCATTATCGCATTAAAATATTAAATTAAGCCCCCATTTCCACAGATGGACGGCCAGCAGCGCATATATTCATTCACTGTGACTTCATCTTATCTTAGTGTCTCACGAAAGAAAAAACAAAAACCGTGACTTGGGAAAAATAAATCAGAAAAAATAAAAAGAATCACAGACAATTGAAAAAATCAAAAAATAAATAATTTTTGTCAACAAATGACTTTTAAAACAGTGACAGTGACATTTGGCTATAGCTGTCAGTGTCAAACATAACAACCTGTCAACATCTATCAAGTGCGCGCTCATGTGCTGAAGTGCGAAATATTGGTTAAACTTCAAATTAATATTCAAAAACCATACAAGGTGCATGAAGCATGATACTCGTTAAATTATTATTGTTATGCCAAATTCAAATGCTGTCTGAAAATTAAAAAAAAAAAAAACACAATACTTAAATATAAATATCCTTAAGCCATTTGAAATCCGAGGTTGTCGTTAGGTGCGGTTTAAGCAGGCGGAGAATGTCAAATTATACTTCTTTTATTGTTGTGTGTTTATTTTTGTCTCGGTTTCAGTCAAGGCAACTTGTCGGCTATCTTTGCCCCAAATTCAAATGAAATTGAAGTTTGTCAAAAAACAATTTAAAAAAAAATAGACACAAATTTCAAAAGTAATTTATGATTTGCATGTGCGACATTGGCAAAGGTTCTTTTTTGTTGTTGTTGTTTTTTTCTGAGAATTAATGTTTATTTGGTTTTGGTCGCCAAATTTATTTATTTATTTTTTTTGCGAACGAAACCGAAAGTTTTATGTGTTTACGTTTATGTTTGAATTGAATTGTTCTTTGACTTTGACTATATAGGTTATTGACTTGCGGGTTGAATTTGCATATAAAACAAATTTGGAAACTAGCCAAGTGGAAAATAAAATTAAAACAAAAAAAAAAAAACATTAGAGTGAGTGGGCTGAAGTCGTTGATGACTAATTCATGCCCTATACGCATTTGATGTGTCCACTGGTTTAGTTTTTGATTCATTTGGGAGACTACGTGTCGTTGAGAAAAATATTAAATCTTCCATATATCACCAAGGTTAGATCGGGATCAATTCAAAAGTAACTGAAAATTAAAGAATGAGTTGCATATAAATTTGACGTTTGTGGGCGGTTTGGCCAAGTACTTTTTCGGAAATTCGCTTCTGCCTTAGTTTTTTTGTTTAGGTGAGTCAATTAAAATTTGTTAAATGACTTTAGTTAAGTTTAGTTTATTTCATCCAACAAAACAACAAGACTTTTCTAAGCATCCTCGCTGCAACATTTAAGTTAATTAAGGTCAAAATGTTAGAGCGGTGATGATTTGCCGATACGTTACGTTCATTCGTGACATCAGCCTTTTTCAGGCTAATAAAAGGCAAGGTTTTAAATAATGTGCACCTTATACCATAGGAAGGTACATCAATGCTCCAGTGAAGCCTTTTCACTTAAACTCTTTTTAAGTATTTTTGGATTTCCCCAATACTATTAAGAGTGAATATCATCTAACAAACGCGACGGACAGATTTTAAATCATTAGGGTCACTAAATTCCCGAGAATTGTGAAATATAAAACCCAGCATTGAATTGCCTTGGGCCACTTAAATGTCTATATATTTTAAAAAGTTTGGTTTTTGATTAATAAATAAACCGAAACCGTTTGTCAAGCTCACTGTTTAAAGAATTGATATGTTTGTTTTATAGGCGAAATAATTTGATAAAATATTTCGACAAAACGTCTAACTTTGAAATTTTGCAATGTTAAGTGTTGGCTACTTCAAAAATCAATATTTCTTGGTTAATAGATCTTCCAAGGCAATATGAAAGCTAAGGAAGGCAGCATTCTTTGAAGCTGAATCCAAGAGATTAGCGTCTTGTAAAAGCGGAAGGGAGTTTTGGAAATTGGCAAAGCTGAACGGAAAAAAGTGTTCAATCCATTTCAGTATAGGTTCTGATCAGCTGGCAGATCACTTTCAGAGTTTGTTAAATCCAACAGAAGGGAAACTTGTTTTGCAATACGCTACTCCGGGTTTTTAAAATGAAACTGTTGATGCTACAATAAAACACCAAGAAGCGGTTTCAGCTTTAATGAAACTTAAAGATGGGAAAGCATGCGGACCGAATGGCGTACCAGCAGAATTTTATAAGTATCTCACAATATTTATCAAACGACACTAGAATTCAAGGAGTGAATCATTTTCTCGTTTCATAAGAAAGGTAGATTTGCCGAGGTGTCTAATTATAGAGGAATATTCTTTTGGTTTTGCAAAAACGTTTTAATAAATGGATAGAAGACAACAAGCTATTAAAGAAGTTTCAAGAAGGCTTTAGAATAGGTTATTCGACGGTTAATCACATTTTTACCCTTAAAAGTATTGCAGAAACATTCCTCAATAAACCAAGAAGCTATATACGTTTTTCGTTGAATTTAAATCTGCATTAAATATGATGGGTAGACATGCGCTTATCTACGAGCTGTATAGTAACGGAATGTCATGGAAGTTTGGAATAGTAATTCAGAATCTTTATGCAAATACTATTTCTAAGGTATGGAATGGAGAAGAGTTGTGGAGAGGTTTTAAAACACAATGGGGAGACACACAGGGCTGTATGTTGAGTCCGTGTCTGTTCGCCTTGTTTATTGAAAATCTTACTACGTGGCATAGACTTCGCCGGACAAGTAATAAAAGCATTGCTGTTTGCGGACGATATTGCTCTTCTGGTAGCATCACCTGAATCATTGCAGTTAATGATAAACCGCCTCTATCAATATTGTCAGCTTTGGAGTTTGATGGTTAATCTTAATAAGTTCAAAATTTTAATTTTTTAACAAGGAGGAGGCAGCAATTCACTGAAAGAAAAATTGTTCTATAATGGAGAGGTCATTAAAGCTGTCACGGAATTCAAATACCTTCATTTAACGAACAATTTGAGCATCGAAATTCATCTAAGAAAGAAACTACTAACTAGTTAAGGCTAAAGGTGCAATTAATACAACTTGGAAAAGTTGTTTTTCTAACAAAAGTATAGCACATAGAAGCAAGTTCAAGATATTTGAAGCGGTATCTCAATCTGTCATATTTAACGCGGCACAAACTTGGGGAACGAAACAGTTGAGAAATTTCTCCGATACTTTATTAAGCGAATTTTTAGACTGCCATCAAATTCACCCAACTATGTTATTATGTTGGAATCAGGATTATCACCTATATGTTCATACGAACCCTTAAAAATGCAAGTCGATTACATCTTGAGAGTTATGAAGATGAGAAATAATAGGCTTCCGAAGATAGCAGCGCTTTAAGTAATACGAACCAAAACAAGTTGGTGTGCTGATTGGATAAATTTGGCAAGAAAATGGGGAATGGAACTTAACCTTTTGTGTAATTATTAGGATGATTTAAAAGCTTCTTTATACCAGCAGTGAACATAAAACAACGAGAGAAATACTTGAATGACGCCTTAAGATCTATAAACAGGCAGCTTTACTGTCGACTAAATCACAACTTGGCAGATAGATTTTATTTTAGGGACGATAATAGCATTGTTTTTTGTTTGTAAACTTGATGAAAAAAACTTGAAATCAACGTTATCAAAATAAAAACCAATCTAATCAAAAAATCTAATAAAATCTATGTAGGTGGTAGGAGTTAATCGAACACCAGTTTTGATAATCATTCAAGATCTTCTTGTAATAAAATGCAATCATGCTTAGTTTGTATGCACATACATACAAAAAGGCATTTGGAAATTGGAAAATGCATTAGGAATATCATTGACAAAAATCAAGAAAAATAAGAGGACTAAGATGGCAGCCTTGCGGCACACCCGAGGTAACAATAATCGTTGTACAGGGATAAAGTTATTAGTACGAAGGTATTGAGTAATACCCTTTAAGTATTTAGAAATCTTGTTTAAGAATTTAAGATGGAATCAAATTGATAGGGAAAACTTGTAGGCTTAGATCGATAACCGGAGACAACACCATTTTGTTGACAGGTAGGAATAATATTTTCAAGAATTAGAGTTAATCTTTTGTTAATAAATTTTTCAAACACTTTTGGAATTGTACTAATTTTAGAAATCGGCACTAATTTCTGACGTTAAACAATCTTAGTTATCAATTTTCAAGAATTTTCAGAATTATTAAGTTGAACACCAAACAAACAAATTGAAAACGTTTAGCATAAAATTAACATATAACGAAAGAATCAGAAGAATCGTGAGCCCTTAGGTTAGGAAGAACATTTGACTGTTCCTTAAAATATAACTTCTATTTTCTATGTAAGCTTTATGAGCGTTAAAACAAGTGGACTACTTGTATAAATATAGCAGACAATGAGACAAATTCAAATCTGAATCGGGTTTAAAAGTCTCCAAAACAAACTTTGAGTCAAATCAACAAATCTCAGAACACCAATCAGTTATCTAATCTTACCGGCTTAGCAGAATGGAATAGATACCTTCCTGCAGAAGTTAAAATATAAACGAAAAAATTCACAGTCAATCGTATGCTCTACATTACTTAGTCACAAGAGTACAAATTTTAAGAATAAAAATGGTATTCCTTAACATAATTTGACTAACACAGTTCACGTATTGAATTGAACTTTAAGGTATAATTGATACAAAGTAAAAACTATGTTAATGGGACAACTTTGAACCGTGAGAAACCCTGAAGCTTATTTAATCTTCATCAAATCTATGATAATCAATTTCTTAAAAAATAATCAATGTTTTTTTTTTTAATTAATATTCAACAAAAATTAAAAATCTTCAAAGAAAAATAAAATATTTTGCGACTTTAAAATTTAAAATTCTTATGAAATCAATTTTAATTGGAATTTCTCTTGACACTGACCAGTTTTGGGTTAGGTTATTAAGAATGATAATCCTATTTCTACTGAAAGATATTGAACGTGTAAAATCTAAATAATGTCAATTAATTTTTGTTGACAACTGGATTTAAATCCAGAAAATCAGCTAAGGTATTTTGTTGTTAGTTTGTTATGTATATCAAATTAATTAAATTGTGGAATTCTGTTAATATATTTCAACAAAAACAATATCATCCATATGTTTGGAATACCTTTTTTTGGCAGCCATATCTAAGGAACCAGTGGAAATAGCGGCTTAAAACAAACTGTGTTATTTAAATAAAAGAGTAAAAATCTCATGCCTAGTTAAGTGTCTTGCTTTGTACGTATTGCAATGGTTGGTAAGTTTTGTGTCGAATACCTATATAGTACAAATTGTGTTCTGCATAAGTTCTTACTGTTACTTACAGGCCAGCCGTTCTGGAAACCCAGGTTGCTAAAAACAACCGAATTCGATGCGCTGTCCCACTTTATCGAGAGAATTTTGTTCCACATTCCACACAGTGAGGTCTTTTTTACTGGCGTTTTCAGCTTCAGACACCACCCGAAGGAAGGTTAGTCGAGATTTTTGCTGAGTTTAACCACACCGACAATACTCTAGACTTGTTTCTTACATCTGATTGTGGTAAGTGTGTTATAGCCTCTACCGCATCAGACCATTGTTTCACATCTGCAAATTTGTCATGCCAAAAACCCCCAGTTAAATAGAAAAACCGTATGGCAATATGAGAAAGCCAACTGGAACGGTCTCAACGACTGCTTCAGGAATTTTAACTGGTAGGTAGCACAGATATGGTTACAAACATAATTTTTTGTGGAATGATAAATTTTATCTCGAGTAGGGTAAAATCTATCAAGCCCAAAGAAAACTTATGGTTTGATTCGAGCTGTAAAGAGGTTATTAAGATCAAAGATGTAAGTTTCCGGAATTTGACAAAGCCAACCCAACTAAAGAAAACCTGAATAAGTTCAAATAATCTTAAAAAACCTGTAACGGACATATTACACAACCAGAAATCACGGCAAAAAATACTGTCCCAATGGTAGTAAAAATGCCTGGTAATTTGTAAGAAATGTTCGCAAGACTAGGTCCCCAGTTCCGACGCTCGTTTCCTATGACACTTCTTATGTAAGCTCGATTGATATAGCCATACTTACTTTACAGCACAGTTTGCTGTTAATTTGACGCTGCTAATGAGTGGGTTGACTCCTCCTATGGTTGAAAGCAACAACGATTCTATGGGACGAATCTTCTTTCGCACTCGTGCAGTTGCTAAAAGACTAAAAGATCTTGACATTCACAAATCCGATGTCCTGGAGGTGTTTTCCAACAAACAAAACCACTGCGTAAGCTGTCAATCTCTCTTATTCTATACGTCTCTTTCCGAGGGGATGGAAAATATAATTAGTCCAACCTGTCCCTTAAAAGGCGAATCTTTTCTCGTCTCTAACTATTGTCCACTTGCACTTACATCTCTTCTTTCCAAAATCATGGAAACGCTGATTAATTTTTAGCTTAAGGAATATCTTGATGGTCGATAGCTTATGATCGGCAGTATGGTTCCTTTTTAAGCAATAGATCCGAACAGTGGAAATCTTATCATCGTTTTGGAGAAAGTTAAGATTATTGCACTTGATATTTCAAAGGCATTTGATGGAGTTTGTCATCAAGCTCTTCGATCAAAAATGAGTGCTTTTGTTATTGAGAATCTCTTCTTTGTTCTCAGCTTTTCATATTCGTTTTTAGATTATCATCCTTGTTTTTCGGAAATGGACTACCAAAGGCGGCGTATGATAACCTCATTAAATACTGACTTTGACAGAATTTAAAGCTTCGAAAACTGTCCCAAAAGCGTAGCTCTCCTAAAATGCCATTCTCCATGGGTGGTACTTGCATCGAGGAAAATGAACAGCTTTCAGTTCTAGGTATGTGATTACATGCTGATTGTTGTAGAGTAATCACATATTCGACATCGCCAACATTGCTACTAAGTGTTTACATTTTCTCCGACGATGCAAGAAGTTTTTAACCCTTCTGATCTGGCTTAAATTTATACATCCTAGTCGTCCGAAACTCGAGTACAATACCCATATCTACGCAGGTGCTCCTTTAACATACTTCAGTCTCTTGGACAGAATTTAAAAGAGAGTTCTAAAAATGATATGTTAACGTTGTCTAGCTGAAACTTTTGTATCTCTCTAGCACCGTCGCGTAGTCGTACGGTTTCATGTCTGTCATTATTTTATTGCTACTTTCATAAGCAATGCTCTAGTGAAATGGCCAGTTGCCTCAAACAATTCAAGAGTAATATCTGTTGTTCTAGGAACGCTCATCAGTTTAATCTTGAGCCCAATTTCAGACGTAGTTTAAAGTACAGAGATTCGTTTTTTACTCGCACTACACGAATGTGGAATGCTTCACAAGACTCGATATTTATAACTCATTGCAACTGTGTGTGTTTTATAAATTTACAATCTTCATAACATATTTTTAGCCAGGAATGAAATACCATATGCTTTTTTTTCTAAAAATCGTTACAGTAAGAAAATTGATTGCTCCTTAATTTGATCACGATTTCTCGCATATAATAATGTAGAACATCATCTATTGGCGATCTTTTTTCTCTTTGAGGCATTTTCCATATCTCTCACGATCTTGTAGAGTAGAAGTTCACACAAATCACCAGTAATCTCACACTCCATCAAAGACGTACTACATCGCACATAGGCGACCCCCCATGAAAAAAGTTAGCCGATCATTAAATTATTTTTAAAGCAAAAAGAAAATCGTGACCATGATCACTTTACGTTGTTTTCCCGTTTCAAACGCGAAAACGGCACTTCTATCGCAAAAAAAATATATTCCATTCAAATTTGAAAAACAAAAAAGAAAACAAAATTTAATCTAAGAAAATAAAATTGGCATCAAATTTAATGTTAATGGTGCGATCGGCCAGTCAGCCATGAGATCATCACAATCTAAGATTTTTGCACGAAAACGAGCATCTAGCAAGGCACGATTCGATGCACAATTCTTTTCATTTATTTCGTGTGGGCTTGAGTATGAGTTTGAGTTTTAGTTCGAGTACGTATGTAAATTCCATTCTAACAAACCCAATCGATAAAACAACTAAAAAGGCGACCGCGCGCAGGCGTGAAACATCTAATTGAACTTTTTCATTTCATATTCAATTCATCTTTTTGAAAAAATAAATAAAACAAAATCAATTGCAAGGCAATCAACAACAAGTGGAGATAAATCCAGGAAAAGCCATGAGAGTTGTTTTTATTTATTTGTTCAAACTTCAAGCATTTGAACAGAGAACTTGAGATTAAGATAAGAAGGTGAACCTGAACGAACGAACGAACGGAACTTATTACCTGTTTAGGCGGCTAAGTTTTGGATCTTTATTCAAGATGTGGTTGGGAGTACAGTGGGGCGGTATCAGTTGAAAGTCCGACTTTTACGAAAATCGATCTACTACAAAAATGGTGATTCTGCCACAGCCACATATCGTGCTTTAAGAGATTATTGTTTATATAATCATCCAACTACGACAGCAATTGGCAAAATTGTGAAGAAATTTAAAGGGACTGGATTGGTTACAGATATTGTACCGTTTCGTTGGTACCACTGATATTATCGTTGCGGTAAGTAAAAGTGTTAAAGAAGACCCGAATGTGTGGATTCCTCGTCCTTCTCGGGAATTAGGATTGTCTTATGTCACATTTCAATTTGGATCTAAGCCTACACCCATATAAAGTCCAGCTCACACAACAACTCAAGCCAGCTGACCATTAACAACGTCGTAGATACGTCGAATGGGTGCTTTAAGTTTTTCTTCAAAGAAGAAGCACATTTCTCACTCGGTGGGAATGTTATTAAACAGATAATCCACAAGTAATTAAAGGGTCTCTCTTCAAATTACTTGCGGATTTTCCACGTGGATTCCATCCACAAAAAGTCACTGTTTGGTGCGCTACCTGGTCCTAAGGTTTGATTGGCCCTTACTTCTTCGAAAACGACGACGATGGAACGTCAACCGTCACCGTCAATTCGGAGCGTTAAGGTCATATGATAATGGATAACCCTGCAAAAAGTTCCCAATTTTGTATTGAAGACTCATCGAATTGCCATGAGACATTTTTGTTTTCTTCAAACCTTTTTCGAAAATGTCCTGATGTTTTCTGTAGACTTTGATACAAATTAGTTTAAATATACAAGCGACTTAATAAATCTCGTCTCAAGTTTTGAAGCTCTTTTGCCCATTGTGTGTATCTTCATTCTTGGTGCTTCTGCCGCAATTATAAGCTTTGTAGACTTGAAGTGTTCAACTGACCGTGTTGTTGTTGTTAGTGGCGCGTAAATGAACTGTTGTAAACATTGTTGGAACTTTTTGCTATGGAACTTATGATGAAGACTATTATTAATGGTTTTATGATTTTTATTTTGATTTTAAGTGATGTATGAGATTGCATACCGCCGATTGTCAGTTTGTTTTGACTAAATGTACTCAAACAACTTGATATGTTGGTAGGTATGATAATACAAGCTGGAAATGCTGATTTTAATCTTTTAAGTTGTTTTGCATTGCTTATTTTATAAATGTCTATACTGGTATATTTGTTATTGACACTCGGGACATATAAATATTAATTCAATTAACATAAGTTGCGGAACTTAGTGGATATTTGTTGTTGACTAAAGCTATGTTTTGTTTTATTTCTATTGTAGACAAATAATTATTGGTAAAGGAACAAATAATACTATTTACTAAGCACTCAGGGGATTGTCACATTAAATACATTTTTATAAAAATGTGATTTTACATTATGATTGATATTTGTTTCCTTATGACTTTTTTTTATTATAAACATGATTTTTCTCTTTTAGACTATTTACAGAATTTTGACCTTACAGAATTTAGTTCATACAGACGTTTCACATACATTATTTAAATTACAGTATTGTCAACAAAGTTGTGAAAATCAACCAAAACTAGGAATTCTGTACGAATCGACGTAAGACGATTCCGATCGAGTATATAACAAATTTTTAAGAAGTCCTGTGCTGCCAGTGAAAACCAGTGTAACATTGCCTTGAAGCCTCAGAGATACCATGTCTGCTCAGTTTTGACGACGAATGCCAGCAAGCGCACACAACTAAGCAACTAAGCTGCTCACGAGCTCTACGAGCAGAACAGGAGAGGAACATCGGCTTCTAAAACGAAAAAAAGGAGAGCATGAGAAGCGCGCGATCGAGGAGATAGAGGGATGGCACAACAGGAATGAGGTGCGTAAATTTTACCAAAAGTTAAACAAAAAACTCCCAAGGGTACCAGCCACGAACCGAAGCCTGTAAGGACGATCAGGGAAACATCGTAGTAGACAGTAGTCTATGTTGAGAATATGGAAAGACCACTTCTCCAAATTATATAACGGCGATGACGAACCGAATTCCGCTGTAAAGGAGATAGAACCACTCAACCTAGGCGGCACAGATCAACAATTCCGCCTACCCGACCTAGACGAAATGAAGATAGCTATATCTAAACTGAAGTCAAACAAAGCTGCTGGAGCTGACGGCATGGCTGCCGAACTATTCAAAGCAGCAGGCGATGACTTGGTAGGGAGCATGCACCAACTCATCTACAAAATATGGTCGGAAGAAAGCATGGCCGATGAGTGGAATCTCAGCTGAGGCCCTCTAAATTGCGCCAACCACAGAGGTATCAGTCTCCTTAACATTGCATACAAAATCCTCTTTGCCGTATTATGTGAACGTCTGAAGCCGTTCCTCAACAACCTGATAGGTCCTTATCAGTGTCGCTTCAGACCAGGAAACTCCACTATCGACCAAATATTCACACTACGGCAGATTTTGGAAAAAACCCAGGAGCTTCAAATCGATACCCACCATCTCTTTATCGAATTTTCCGCATATGACAGCATCTATAGGGAAGAGCTCTACAGAGCAATGTCTAGTTTTGCTGTCAAACTTATCCGTTTGTACAGAATGACGATGGAGAATGCACGCTGCTCTATCAAGGTCGGAAAAGATCTTACCGATGCATTTGATGTCAAAAAAGGTTTTAGACAAGGCGATGCACTGTCATGCGACTTCTTTAATATCGTTCTAGAAAGAATTGTGCAAAACTCAACCGTCAACACTAGAGGCACAATCTTCCAAAGGTTCATCCAAGTACTCGGTTATGCAGATAATATTGATATAATTGGAAGATCAATGCGTGATGTCAGTGAAGCGTTTTTCAGCATTGCTACGGAAGCGAAAAAGATGGGTTTAGGGGTCAATCAGGGCAAGACCAAATGCATGCTATCATCAAAAAAAAGGACACTGAACGATGACGTCTTGGACAAAACGTCATCATGGAGAGCTGGAATTTTGAGTTTGTCAAAGACTTTGTCTACCTAGGCACCGCTGTAAATTCAGACAAGAACACCAGAGCAGAAATCGGACAATTGAGTAGTAAAGTCCTCTCTCAACCATCCAAAATCAATCTTATAGAGACTCATCATATCCCGGGTCTTATTTATGGCGCTAAGAACGGCACCCTTTCAAAGAAAAATGAGAGCGTCTTAGGATGGTGAGTGGAGAAGAAGAAACTGGAGGCAGTTATTTAGGAACCGAGCTAGCTGAAAACGTATTTTGGTTGAAACCCAGGTCCGCCCAGACTTTAGCGCCACCTTAAATAAGTAAGTAAGTTGTGAGAACTATTGAAAGTAATTAAATCATAATTTTGACTTCCAAAATAACTTTGACAACATAAAAGTTTAGTCGTTTTTAAAAGTCAACTGACCCAAAGTCAGTAAGACTGCATTGTTCTTGGCTTTATCAGGTCTGTTAAGCCATTTAAAAGTTTATTTTAAAGGCAAGGTAGTTTTGAAAGTCAATACGATATTTTAATGCAGTTTTTGAATGCGATTAGATCGAACAATCATCAATTTATCGAATTTATCTTGCTCACGTTATGGTTTTAGATTGATTGTGGTTTCAGGGACACCACAAACTGGAAACAACAACTCATCCCAAGAAAAATGTAACACTGATAATCGATTGATGTTTTATGACCTACATACCTTCTCCCGCTTGGTTTAGGGGTAGTTCAAATAACTTTTAAATATTTATAAGATATAATCGATAATAATACTTTAAATGGAAAAGTCAGTTTGCTTTTTTTTGCTTGTTTGTTTGTTTGTTTGTTTGTTTGGCCGTTCTTAACGTCGGAAGGGACCTTTAATATGACATAATTTTTTGTGTTGAGTTAGTTACGAGGCTGGAGAGTGTTTTAAGACACTTTTTATCGCGGTAATTCAAGCAGATCCACCGATAACACTTATATTCAGATATTCAATATATTCTATTTTAAGAACACTTACTAGTAGCACATTAGTAGGATTTTGAACTTATTATCGTTGCCTATCGTAAGGAGTTTCTTCCAATGACATAAACGAAAAAAAGCATGCTGAAGCAGTTTTGGAGATGGTCGGTTAAAACCTGGTCAATGCCGAGGACTATGTTACACTAAAGGAAGGTTTTTTGAAATTTAGTATAGAGTTAATCTGAACTCAGTGCTCAGTGTTTTTTTCTGTCAAATGGCGATTCTAGCACGAAGAAACGATTTTGTTTAGAAAATGAATTACTAAATATTGGATGAGGCAAGAAGAGATATGAAGAAGTATTGGTCAATATACATACAATGCCATGGACTCAGAACAGAGTACTTTATACCCAGTAATACTAAAAGTTGTTGGGGAGACCTTGAAAAGCCGTGCTTCATCATTTTAATAATAGACAGCGTCACTTTTGGTTAATTTCTTTATTTCTTATGATTTTGAAAAGCTTACCGAATAATTTATGTACTCGTATTCTTGCCCCTTCAATGTGGTTACGTAATATTTTGATTTTGTTATATAACGCGGACAAAGCTACTACCCGTAGCTAGTGAGATATAAAAAGATAAGACAGTTAAGTTCAGAGTGACAATTTTTTGGTTCCCACAGACTTAAATGAAAATGGTAAGTGTTTTCATACTTCATAATAATAATTTTCAAATAGGGTGGTGCTAGCTTTTTTAAAAGGCAAACAAAACTGAGACTAACTACAGAAAGCTTGACGCATATAATTAATTTTGAACTTTTAAACCAAAATTTGGCTGCGGGAGGTCCCTCACGGGTACGCTAGTTATATTTATTTTGTCATATCCATTAGATGTATTGTGCACGGGTATACATAAATCAATATTCACCCTTTATCAGATCTTTATCTTGAAACTTAATTCTCCTTGTATCTACTTGAAATATGTTACGAAACTAGAACTGTAAATAATGCGGCGCCACTTCATAAAAAGTATTCCTCAGCTACCCGTTTTTTTTTTTTTTCTATTCATATTCAAGTGAGACGTGAAAAGAATATTAAAGTTATAGCTCAATAAAACAACCCAACCCTACTTAACACATCATACGATACATGATAAGATGATGATTATGAAACACTATTCCGACGGATGCACATAAACGTCATAAAATTCCCATTTCCCGTCGATAAAATTAATTTTTTTATATTTTTATATGATTTCATAAAAATATTTAAAAAACAAATAAAACTTTAAAGAACACTCACCTAACAGCAACTCGCACAGAAGTATCCTTATCGTCCCCGCCGCCGTCTGAATACATTTTCTTTTCAAAATTTGAAACTGACGATGAAGAACCACCATCGGCTAGACAGCCGCCTGCCTGTGTTGATGATGATCCAGCCGTTGAACCAGCTGAGGACAATGATGATGGCGACAAGGGGATGATGATGTTGTTGTGGTTGTTAATGATGGGGACAGCAGAGATCGCGGTCGAGACCGAGGCGGAAGTGACGGATGCTGATTGACTGCTATTACCGCCTGATTCTTCAGCTCCTGCTGCATTAGCTATGGCGGTGACGGTGATGTTTTTTAAATGTGGTATTCGTGTTTGTTTCTTGTTCTTATTCAATGATGATAAAGATGCATCTGTATCTTCTTCGCTAACGTTCTCAAATTCAAAGTTCTCGTTCTCCTCCTCCTCTTCCTCCTCCGCCTCCGTGGGTGATGGAGTGTCTGCTTCCGTTTTGGACGCCGTTATGTAATATGAATTTCAACACTTTGAACAATAATCAAACATAAGAACAAAAAGTCTAAAAATTCCCTTCCGCTCCTCTCAATGAGCTGTGTCACCTGAAATTAAAAGAAATTGAAAATTTCAATTAATATAAAAATGAAAATGAAAACAAAAATATAAAAACAAATGATGACAAGTTGCGTTTGCATTAATTTTCTTCTGTCAAAAAAAAACGCAAAAAAGACTTTAAAAACTGTGCGTTATGCATGAAAATCTGGGGGCTATTTTCTTATTGAAAGAAAAATAACAACAACAAAACAATCTTAAACCAAACGCTATTATATTTAGCTTTTAGCAGTCATAGCACGCAACGCACACGTATACTTTCATTAACAGCCACCCGAGATTCGTCCCGCTCCGCGCCACCTAGTGCTTGTGTGCTGCATGCGTTTGGACGATTTTCGAGTGCGTGACAGATGCTTTAGTAATTCATACTCAACTCATACTTGGGTATAAAGTATCTCTACCTGTGTTATGTTTGGAGCTAAAAATGTAGGAAGAAACAGCCTCCAGGTAAGATAGAAATAGGTTCATTTAGACGCCATTCATATTAAGAATCTAGAACCTAGCATCAGCAATACTGATTATGAAAAGGCGTCTATTTCTGGCTTGGCTTATCGTAATGGTAAATTAAAAATTCATTTTCAAAGTGAAGCGATTGCTTTGAACTGCTATAGCAACATTTCTTATACGAGGAGGTATACGATATTGCACGTTTAAAGCGGGTCTGTTGTTTGAATCATGACGAATTGCGTCGATAGCACGACGACGACGAGGCGACGCACGAGTGGGGAGTTTTAGTGTTGTTTTTTTTTTCTAATTTTAGCAGAGTTCGTAGTATATTTATATCTCTTCACTCTAGAAGTTGACCTGATCACCTAGACAAGGTTTGTTTTTAAAAAGCATAATGAATCACTTTTATTTTGTTTAAGAGTTGTATATAAAGTTTGTAGTCTATCCAAATTAGGTTTGCAGTTCTCTTAATGCATTCATGCATCTTGACAAGATAGTGATTAGTTTGAATGGAAGATCACTTTTTAAAAGAAGCAATGCGAGCTGGAAATTGTTTCTAATTAGTGTTATTGAATATAGACGTATACGATAAATAACTTTAGAAAAGACTTTTGGGGAACATAAACTAAGAAATAAAAGTGGCGCCCAATTGACTTTGATGTCTGTACCTAATCTGAATGTAGATTAAATCTATTTTTGTTTTCGTAGGAGAAAACCACATAATTTAAGAACAATATTTTAGTGAGTGTTCTGACAACTTTTTTATACAAATCATCTTGACATAAAGACAGTATTCTACTTTGGGAGAACAAAATGAGTGATTTAACAACGTTGAGAAATATTAGGCCTTGTAAAGGTTTTGGCTTAGAAGCTTAAGGTAAAAGTGTTATTCATACATAAATATTTCTTACTGTATATGATAACTATTCCCTTTGTAAAAATTATCATTTTGAGTTCTTAATGTAACTTAGCCGATGGATAAGTCCAAGAAAGTTCTAGCTAGAGTCTATCGTATGGACCGTTAGGCTTTAAATTTGGAACGGATAGAGAATATTTAATTGTTTTTTCTTGAACTTTCGCTGTTGTGCTAGCTTTTTTTGATTAAACTTCGTATCTGAAGAGTAATTTTAAAAAGACTACCTCTGAAGTTTTTTTGTAGTAGCCGTTGCGTGATGGTTAGTGCCTCGGACTGTCATGCAAGGGGTCTTGGGTTCAACCCCTGCCTGTGCCACCTAACTTTTTTCACTGGTACTGCCTCTTGCGAGGAATTGACAAATCCTCAAAGAGTAATTCTTGTCATGAAAAGTGCTTTCTCAAATTAGCCGTTCGGATTCGACATATAAACTGTAGGTCCCTTCCATCTCTGGAAACATTAGTAGCATACAGGAATGGTTGAGAGTTGTAAGTCACTTGGCCCTGGTTCTTCATGGACTGTTGCGCTCTAATTTATTTTATTTACCTCTGAAGTTTTTGTGAAAGAAATCCCAAAATAATGGAAATAGATTTTAATGATTTTTTTGAGAACATTATCTTCCTATAACAATGCGCTTTTGGCAGATTAGATTTTGTTTCTGCATTTGTTTAAGGATTTCTGTAAAGCGTTTGAAGCCAATGATATAATTGTAATATATAATATAATATAATCTCGTTAATTAGCAAATATATAGGTTATCTTTTCAAGAGCCGGTGTAATGAACTGTGCTTTTCAACTGGGCGTCCACACTTCTTAAATTTTGAAGTTTTAGACTGTGACATGTTGCTTCCAAATTAAGGCCGAAGATAATCTTTAAGGTTTGGAGATAGCAATATGGATACAATCAAATGTGTATTTTTCGGCCTATTCTGTTAATTCTGCTTCGCTTACCTTCCAGCTTGACGGAAATCTAATAGGAATATGAACAATTTATATAATTTTCCAATTTATATAAACTCCAACATTTTGTCCTAAATCGAACAGTTGTAGGTTCACTCTAGAGGTTAGAGGTACATGAGTCTTGATAATTTTTAGCTTTACTTTTTAGTATTCTAGCTTAAGCTTTCTATTTTAATTAACAATTTCCATTGAAAACTTACAAACAAAAGTCTAAATGAAGCAACAACCACGCCTACTAGATGCAATGCAAGATTGATTGGCACCTGGCTCACATAGATCTTAAAGAAAAACTAACCATTTATGCTAAAACTGTTTTTAAAAACAAGTAAAAAATTGGTTTGAAAGCAATTACTCCATTTGTAAGCGTTTGTCCTCTGATTAAGGCTTCAACATCAAATTTTTTAAAAATATTGCAAAAATAAGATAATAATATTCAAAACGGGTATTTTTTTTTTAAATGTTTGCAGAAAATTAAAAATCCAAGTTTATATTCGAAATCGGCACTAAAAAATAGCTAAAAAGCATATTTTTCAAAACTATTAAATTCATGATGGTTAGTGCGTTGGGCTGTTCTGACAAAACGGCTGTTTTTTAGCAGTCGGCTTGACCCCAGAGTGAAGGTAATTTGCTACATGGCCCTCATATGGCCAATGATCGACGCTGTACCGGCTTATATCGAACAGCCGAATCTTCTTATATGCATTACTTTTCCTACAAGGTCCTATACAATGGGGCTCGAATCAACAGAATTGAAAATTTCGTGATAAAACTCGTTCGAGGTCACATTGCAAGAGCTATGTCTTCGACCAACAATTTATCTTTCGGGGCGTTCTATCCGAACGACGAGTATTTTGATAGTGCACGCTTGAGCGGCTTCATTCCACCAGAGGCATTCCTCTTTTTAGACAAATGCGGTCTGATACAGGACAGATTGGCAGTTCCGTTAATCTACCACGTCAGACGAAGAACCGTGGATAGGCGACTCCTGTACAATCGGGACGTCATGGCACAAGGCGGAGCAGAGCTCCTTCGGTTCAGTAGGGCTGTGTCCGAACGGGACCGAATTGATAGGGTGAAGCAGGAGAACCAGTTTTGGTGGCTTCAATCGGCACTTGATATTGGGTAGTCGGGATGGGGTCTTAATCCTTGGCCAACTTACATACATACTTGTTTTATAGTTTTAGGGTTTAGTTTTAAGTAGAATAGACAAAACACAACAAAATATGAAAAACAAAAATGTTAGATAGTTAGATTTTCTGCTGTGGTTGTTCTAGTTTTAAGTAGTTTATAGGTAGAATAGGTAGTTTAAGTAAGTTTTAAGTTTTATATTAAGGACCTTATTTTAAGTAGTTTTTTAAGTAAAAAAAAAAGTTGATATTAGTTTTTTTTTCAAAATTTTCTAATAAATACAGAAATAAATAAAATATAAATTGAAGTAAAATAGATGTTAGGGCCGAAAGGCATTAGTTTTAAGTGTTGTAGTATAACTTAGAGTGTCCGTATGGGACCATTAAGTTAGTTGTAAGTTATGAATAATTAGGCTAGTTTTATGAATTTTTGTCTAGCTTTAAGATAGGTTTAAGAATGAATTAATAAAAATGAATTTAAAAAAAAGTTCGTTGGGCTGTCATGCCAGAGGTCTTGGGTTCGATTTCTGCCTATGTCATCTAGATTTTTTTTTTCACAGGTACTGCAAAATCGTCATACAATTTCGCGACCTTAGAACAAAAGGGTTGTAACTGACATTTATTTTTTTTAAAACTGAGTTATACATGTGATCGTAGTAAATCGCGTATGCTTTTTCGATTCCTTTCATCCATATTAGTCTCTTTTTTAGTTTCTTTAATAGTCAATACAAATTAAGGAAACAAAGCTCTAAGTACCTTAAATTATAAAAAAAAAACTTCGTGGTAACTAGAACATAGTGTACTTAAAAAAATTAAACAAAATGCAGATTGAACTTTGTTGCTTTAAAATATTTAAACGGTTCACGTACTTAAAACTATGTATGCTATGAATTTTGTGATGAATTTGATCAGAAATGCATTTTAAATTAATTCTTTATACAATTCAGTTTCATAAGTTTGTGCTGTATGAATTTCCAAATTTGGGTTCCAAATATTCATACATTTTACTAAGTAAAAGTAGATATTTCTATTTTAAAAGTAATTAGTAAATCAATAAGTGTTTTGTTCTAAGTATATCATTCATTTAAAATGTCCTCTTCTTCAATAACTTTTTTCAGATGAATTTGCATTTGCTATCTATTTTTCAACTACGTTTTGCTAAATTATAAATTATGTTGTAGATTTTCAAATTCAGATCAACACAATTTATTTAAAAAATTGTGTTTTCAAAAACTCCAATCTTTGTTTTCTCAAAAGTGACTTGATTGCGGTTAGAGCCGTATTGTTCTAAGGTCACGATTTATTGTTAAGGAAAACGTGTAGCTTTACAATCAACATTTTTGGTTGTCTTAAGCATTTTTAAAAACCTGATTTGATAGAAACATTTTAAGACGGGATTCGAATTCGGGACAACTTAATCATTTAAAAAAGTATAGTTTTGTTTGTGATACAGATCAAAAGAAAAAAAGCTTTTTTAATATTTAATATTTGACATTACTAATAAATACAATTTAGTTTAATTTAAACGCATTTTTAAAAAAAAACTTGTATTTGGCCCACCCTTTACAGAATCACTCAATAAATATTATATTGTTCATTACTCATAATTAAGTAACCACTTGTGAGACACCTTCCGCGATTAAAATTTGTTTGATAATACTTCATACAATTCCAAAATATTTCAAAGCATTTCCATTACTTTCGTTTCTTGCACTTGATGATATTTGTTATAATTACGTATATTTTTATCTTCCTTCCGAGTATTAACAAATTTTCTTCTATTTATTAAACACTAATATTCACATGTTTTCAATTATCTTCAATTTAGAAAGTTTTGTTTATTTTTCAAACTATAGAACGCAATTGTTATCAAAATTTTGTTTACCAAAGATAAGATAAAAAATATACATTTGAAAGATTTTTCAGATATAGACACCAACATTTATAAGTCGTAACCTAGACTTTCTATATGGGATTTAAAAATCGGTATGATGTATGTATTGGAGAAATTATTTATCGACAACATTGGTAGGTAAAGTTTTCTTATTGGCAATAAAATTGAATTTTTTATATGCGTTTTAAAGGATTAAGTAAAATCCAACTTTAAAATCATTGCATCACTTCATGTTTTTGAGATATCACTTTTTAAAATTCAAAAAAACACGTATGCAAGGCTATTTGAGGCTATCAAAATGTATGAAGTAGCTATTTTTTAATAAAAGCCGTGATAGTTTTCAAATCTTTTATCCCTTCAACTTCATTAAGAGTAAATTAAAGATTCATAACTAAAATCATCATACAATATATTGCAAACGAGACATTTTCAGCTTCAACTCAGCTTTATTTTATATTGTTTTAGCATTTTTAAAGAGAAATATTTTTAAAACCTTACTTACTTACTTAAATTGGCCTTACAATCCTGTGTGAACTAGGGCCTCACCCAACAAAATTCTTCATGTAGCTCGGTCCCCTGCTATATGTCTGCAGTTTCGCGCTCCAAGCTGCTTTCATCCACTTTTGTCATATAGTCCATGCTTCTTCACCGTATAGCAGAACGGGGATGATGAGGGTCTGATATAGCGACACTTTGGTCCTTCGAGAGAGGATTTTACCACTCAATTGCTTTCTTAGCTAAAAGAAACAGCGGCTAGCAAGAGTTATTCCTCGTTTGATCTCAGCGCTGGTGTTGTTTTATGCGTTTAAAGCGGAGCCTAGGTAGACGAAGTCCTTGACTACCTCAATGTTACGTCTGTCGATGGTGACGTTTTGACCAAGACGTCGGTGTTGTAAGCCATTTCTTGACGACAGCATGTACTTTGTTTTGCCCTCATTAACTCACAAAAGCCACATTGACATCACGCTGAGTTCTTCCGATTATGTCAGCATATGCTAGTAATCGGACAGACTTTTGGAAGATAGTGCCTCTAGTGTTGACGTGTGAGCTCTGCACTATTCTTTCAGGAAGACTGATTCCTCTAAATTGGTGCAGTTAAGAGGATCTTCTTTTTTTAGAAACGGACAAAAAATACTGAGGTTACATTCATCAGACGTGCTTTCTTGCGAACATATCTTACAGATAAGTTGGTCCAGCTACTTTAAAGAGCACGCCATTTAAGCCATCTGCTCCAGCTGCTTTGTTAGACTTCAGCTTAGATATGGCAATCTATACTTCGTCTAAGTCGGGAGGACGGAATTGTTAGTTTTCGTCATTTTGAATGGATCATCATCCTGCCTGACAGCGGAATCTAGTTCGTCGTCGCCGTTAAACAGTCTGCAGAAGTGGTCTTTCCATATCCTCAGCATTGACTGCGGTTCCACTATGATGTAAATTTCGTTTCGCCTGTTCATAAAACTTTCGAACTTCATTCCTGTTTTTAAACCTCTCAACATCTTCGACTATACGCTTCTCATGTTCTCTCTTTTTCCTTCTTAGAAGACGGTGTTCCTCTCGCCTCTTCTGCTCATAGAGCTCATGAGCAGCTCTCGTCCTTTTATGCAGCGCGGGCCGCTTTGCGGGCCTGTTGTTTGGCTGCATTTGCCTGCCGCCATTTCTCATCAAACCAGGTGGTTGTTTAAAACCTAGCACGTCAGAGGCGGATTCTCTGATTACATTTGAAGCCCTAAGCATTTTTCACGGGTACTGCCTTTTGCGAGGAATCGACAAAGCCTCGAACAGTTATTCTTGTCATGAAAAGTGATTTCTCAAATTATACGTTCGGATTCAGCTTGAAACTATAGGTCCCCTCCATTCCTGAGCACATTACTCGCACACAGGAATGGTTGAGAGTTGTAAGTCACTAGGCCCTAATTCTTAACGGACTGTTGTGCCAACTAATTTATTTATTTTTAATGTTTATATTTGTAAGAATTCTCCAAACGCAACAATTAGTTGCCATCAATAACATTTAAAACAATAATATAGTAGCTCGATTTGTTTATATTAAATAGTATATATGGTAATATAATCATAATCCCAACAATTCTTAATCAAATAAAACCCATTAACATGCTATACCTCTAGCATAAGGGATAAAACGTGCATTGCATTATTTATAGAACATTTCCTATTTTGTTTTAAACTCCTTTTACAATAAATTATACCTCGCGTGATTTTACTTTTTAAACAACATGAAAAATCCGATTTCCCATCATGCAAAAGGTAAGCGAACACAGGTTATAAACCTACAATCGATTGAAATTCAACCCTTTTTGTTTAGTTGATGTTATATGTATGTATATGTTGTTTTTAATTATTCCTATCACATAGCAATAATATTAGAAATGTCTACTTTATATATCCGTATTCAAACAACTAATTCCTCATCCTTTTCCTTTTCCTGCTTGACAATAAAAAGAAATAAATACAAAACAAAAATCAATGATGCACTATACTAAGAATATTGTCTAGCCGTCTACTGAAAATCACTTCCTTCCTCTCCTACAAAAAAGCTGACACAGAACCACCAATCTAAAAAAAAGGACAATTCTAAAAAATAATAAAATAGGTAGAAATATCCATTGAAATCAACATTACAATTCATCTGCACTGAAAACATGACAGTCAAGTTCTTGTTCTTTGAATGAGTGCAACATGCAGCAAGCAGGGTTGTTATAAGGTGTTTTTGTTTACTATAAACTCTGCTTATTCTTATACATACCTATGAGAATACACATGTCTTGAAACTTACTTAAGTGTGGTTTTACGAAAATAAATTTTATGGAACTTAATAATTTCTCATAAGACTTTAAAGATCATTAGGTTTCATTTAAAAAAAAAAATTAACCATCATTTTTTATTTGGAGAAATAATTTTAAAAGAAAATATTTTTATTTCAAAATATTCAAAATGTTAAAAATACCAATTTACCACATATTACAATAAAAATTTATTACAAGCATTCTTGAATAGGCAAGAAGGATTGGGCAACAGGTATTAGGGATAAACTTTTTAAAATTTTATTAACGTCCGATTCTTTTAGTGATTTTTTTTAAAAACATACAATTTTAAGTTTAATATTTAAGTTTAATATAATTACGGGTATGTAGATATGTGAAAAAGATTCTTCAGCGGTTATTTTTTAATTTGTTTATTTATTGATTTTAAAACAAATTAAAACTCAAAATCCACGTGTAGATGGAAACATTATTTCATCGAACTGTCATTGTCATTTTATACAGCAAACGCAACATTTTTATCGCGTGAAATGTACACGATCGCAAGGTTAAAAATTCGGAGTCGGTAACCGCATCTTTAAGAGCTTTAACTTCAATTTGCAGTGCTAATAACAATTTTAGCGCAAACATTTTAGTGTCCATAGTATACTAACTGTGTAACAATGAGAGGTTGGTGGAAGCAACGAAAATATGACTGACGTTCAGGCGCTCATAGGAAACGGTCCAATTCAATTAATTGCATGGCGTTCTCAAAAATTGTGCATAGCTCAGACCACATTGTGAAGTATTTTGCGTAATGATCCGGTTTACAGACCAAGCAAACTCAAGAATTGTATCTCACGGACCATTTGAATCATACGTACATTCTCCGATTGGGAGCTTGAGAAGATGCGCTAAGATGATGAATTTCGTCTTTTTAATAAAGAAGGTAATGGCTTGGCCAATAAGCAAAATTTGTGTTATTGACTGAGTGAAAATCCAAATTTGTCTCATGAATCACTACATCCACACAAAAAATAACTTCTTGGCCAGCGTTTTCGCTCCATGATCACCGATTATTATTGTTGACCCGAGTTGGGAGATATGGACTTGGCGATATGTGGTTTTAACAGGATGGTGCCACAAGGTACAAAGCACACCCTACAATCGATTTATTGAAGACTAAGTTTGATGAGCATGTTATTCCAAGAAATAGGCCAGTGTTTCCTTCTTCTTACGATTTAACGCTTCTAGACATTTTTCTTTTGAGCAATACTTTAAGTCATTGGTTTAAACTAATAAGGCGATGTAGTTTGAAGACCTAAGAGCGAAAATGTGTGACTAATTCATCGAACTAATTTACTACTTGAAATGGCCATGTGAACAAAGTCTAGTTACATTCATAAATGCTTTGAGTTACATCTTAAGTTTTTTTTTAAATTAGCCGTTCAGATTTAGACTAAGGCTGTAGGTCCCCTAAGCCCCTGACATTACTTGCACACTGGAATGGTTGAGAGTTGTAAGTCGTTGGGCCCTAGTTCTCAACGGATTATTATGGGCTGTGTGTTCCCAAAATTTGGTGATTATATCTTCTAAAAAGGATACTATGGTTTCAAGTAAAAAATATTGACGTTATGAAATGGAAAGTGTAATCTTTTGAATTGATCCATACGCAGAATATCTTCAAGATCCTAATACGGAAAGAAAGTGTACAGAAATTGCAGATGAATGAATACACATAATTTTTGTCCAAAGTGCATGAAAAATTCAAAACAGTATACGTTTTTTGTTAGAAACTGTCAAATTGATTTTAGTTCAAATTAGTTTCAAATTGATTTTAGTTCGAGAACACTTTTTAGCTAGATTTCACACAGAAACAAATTTGATTTCTATTTTTATATAAAACGTTATAAATAATGTCACTATTATTTAAAGTTTTCACACGAAGCTTAATATCTGGTTTTTATTTTAGACTATACACTAAACTGGAAACGTAATATACAAGAAAGAGTCCAGAAACTTTTAGAAATCTATACCTTCCAGATCTTCCTGGAAGGATGGGGAATTCATGGAAGGCAAGTCAATTCACTTCTATACAGATGGATCAAAAACTAATAAGAGATTTGTTGGAGATGTGTACTCTAAACGACTAAAATTAAGCCTCTAATTCCGAAGTCAAAAAGTCTTGAAATGGCTTACAAAAAACCTGATATCAACATCTGATATTGATAATATCAAATGATATGACACAAAAGTTTAACATTTACCTATGCTGGGCGCCGGGCCATAAAGACATTCCAGGAAATTGTTAAGCAGACGAATCAGCCAAAAGATACATCACAACCCATTCTACCACATTTGGTTAAAGCTGGCATATATTGCTATTTAAGCTTTTACTAAGACATTATAAAGAAAACCGAAATAATAGCACCATCTGTCAGCTTAAAAAAAATATTAGGCCCCTATTGATGCTTAATATCTCTTAGCAGACTGCATATAAGGTCGATAATCGGTGTCATAAAAGGACACTAATAGAACAACGCGCCACGCGGCTAGGCGTATTCTGAGAACTTTTGCAGAAACTGTATGGACGAGGAAGAAACAATTCTTTAACCTCTCTGTACATTGCCCTGCTCTAGCTCAAAAACGACAGACCTATTTGGGAGAACTCTTCTATATTGATCTAAATGATCTCAAACTCACTAATATTTATTTGTCTTTCAATTTCAATTGGTTTCCTTGAGCTCGGAGGAAAAACTCAAAATTCATCTGGTATCACAACAAGCCAACAACTTACCTAATCCATCTCGGACAGCCATTTCAACCTTACCTTACATTATGATGGTTAAAAAAATTAACAATAGATCGATAATGTAGAACTTGTAACAACCCTGTGTTAGACAAGTTGCAATTTGAATAGTTCAGCAAATCACAGAGGTGTCGTGTTGCATTTTAAAATCCAAACTCTAATACAATGACACAAAAGAGCATAATATTTTATATAAAACAACAAAAATGCAACGAAAAAACGGTACACGCGCAGCGTAGGAGTCCTTACTTTGTTTGTTGTATTTGTATTTTATCCCCATAGGCAGACTTTTCGTCGTCGGCGTCGACTTCCAATTCCTATTTTTCTTTCTTTTTGCCTGCCTTAAAAGCAAAGCAATGAATGTTATTGCAGAAAAATGAATGAACGAAATAAACAAACAAACGAAAGGAACTTTAAAAGAAGAAGGAGAAGACGACAGAGAAACGAAAAAAGAAATAAAAATAAAAGCAGGTGAGGCATTTTTCATGAATGGAAACGTAAACACGAACGCGAGTTGGTTGCTTTAATTACATACTCACGTTAGATACAGCGGCACAGATACGGCAAACATGGATGATTTACCAATAGCAAGCAAACCACGCGATATTTATTATCTCGTTTTTGCCGTCGCGTCGTCTTGAGTTCGCGTAAGTCATAGCAAATTTATTTCGTTTTCAAAAAATAAAAATATATCCTACAAACTTATTTTCGCCCACACATTACTCGTATACCTAACCTACCTAACCTAACGAAAGATGGAACGTCCATCGCGTCGAATTGCGTCTCAGTTGTAGTCGTGTACTTCGCATCGCGTCTTAGACACTTTTCTTTAAAGGAGGACAAGATGAATGCACTGTCCTCAATGTACATAGATGGAAGAACACTTAACTGTGTGTAGGATAAACTTAAGATACAAGTTCGAAGATATTTTGTTGTGTGTTTTTTGAAGATAGATACTTTTTTTTTCTCAAGAGAAAATCGAAGCTTAAGGTTGCTGCTGGTCGATTGATAGATTGGTTAGGTAGATACCAGTATCATGTCTTGCCTACGTACAAATGGAAAACTATTTGATACTCTTTCTTTGTTAAGTTTTGTGTTAATATTGAAAACAGTGTATGCAATATACACATGCATTAGATGTGCATAGACTAGATGAGAATATGAAGATACAAAAATTAACTATAGTCTCGAAGCTAAAGTTGTAATCTTAAGAGTTATCTCGGAATTTCTCGTTTTTGAAAGAATTATGATCATTTACAGAATTATTTCTAACATATGTTTTAAAAATTTAAGGATTTTCATTTTGTTTTGTTTTTTCATATGACTTTATCTTTTCATTGAACTAAAAAAGACTTTGAAGAACTGCTAACGTTGATAGGACATAACTCCCTTATTGATGGTGATTTCTACGTTTAACACACAGGATGGAGATTAAGGCTTACAACGGCAAAGGGTAAACGACTATACCAAGAGATCGTGAATAAAATTGAGAAGTTTATTTTTCAGGATTGCTAACATAGTGGACATCTGATTCTTACAAAATAACAGACTTGACAGACTTTTTCGTAGTTAAAGGTATTAAAAGAAATCATTGACATAAGTTTTAAGGGTATTTACGATTTATCATCATTACATACTCAAATAATTGTATCTATGATTAATTGACAATTTTAGAAACAATCCCACGAAAAGAATTGAACAAATTGATAATGAAGTTGAACAATTTATTTCTGATGTACAACAACAGGCTGGGAAGGAAAGTACTCCAATATTTCGAACTTGAAAGAAAGAGAACTCAAGTATCCTGATGAGCTCGAAGTAAATGGCAAGCTAAGAGATTTCCAGATAATAATATAAGTCTTTAACCGTCTACACAACAAACTAAATAAAATTTCGTGTGTTCAAAAAATCAGTGAGTTCTGAAGAGTCTGAAGACAGATGTTTCTTCCGAATATTCTATGTGAAAAGAAGGAAAAGTAGACTTAGAACACAAAACCCGTCAATAAAATCTGAAGATTGCAAATGGATTGAATTGGATTGGATTGGAAAAAAAAACTTATCTTTTTGCAGAACATCTCGAGAATGTTATTAAATTATTCCCAGCAAATGCGGCTAAAGATTCCTAACAGTTGGTTAAAAGGAATGAAGAATGTTTCATTCCTTTTGTCACGTTTTGAGAAATACCTAATAGTCGTGTGTGAACAAAAATTAAAGTCTTATCACTGCCCAAGTATTGAAAGAAGTGTTTTCGATAGCCTTTAAAAATTTATATTAGAAAATTGCAAAACATTGTAAGAGACCAATTTCGCTAATATCAATCATGACAAAAGTTTTCGAAAAACTGCTACTGAAAAGGTTCAGCAAAATAATAGAAGAAAATTACATTGAATTAAGGATGTGATTGGAAAAGGCAGTTGATGAGAAACAAGTATACTCGGCACTCTTAGCTATTGCTCAAGCCTTTGGCAAGGTTTGGTGCTTGGGACTTGGGTACAGCCTTCATATGGACTTCTCCAAGCAGTACTATGAAATATTAGAATCTTATGTTACGAACCGATTCTTGGAGTACCTACGTTAAGATCAAAATAACTCGGAACTAAAAAAAGTAGAAGCCCGTGTACCGCAAGAAAGTCTCCTAGGACCCACCTTAACTTTGTATGCAAAGCTTAAACGGAAAGAACCAAATACGGGATTATCCAACCATAACTTGACGAATATTAGTTTTTTATTGCTCAAGATTTAAACGTTTATCATCATAAACAAGGTCTTTCACGTAGCCCCACAAAAAAAGTATCAAATCGCATGATCTTGGCGGCCAGTTGATATCGACACGACGAAAGGGATATGGCTCTTGTAATAAAGCCATATTCGCTCGAGTTGCGTGGCATGTGCCACCGTCTTGTTGAAACCATATATTCTCCAAGTCGGATTCTTCAATAGCAGGCAAAAACAAGTCGGTAATCATGTGACCATAATGCTCCGAATTGACAGTGACAGTCGTTCTATTGTGGTTTTCGACGAAGTAAGGTCCAATTACACCTCCGGACCAAAGAGCGCACCAAACAGTGACTTTACTTGAGGATTCTCAGAACCCCAATTACGACAATTTTGTTTATTAACATACCCACCGAGTGAGAAATGTGCTTTGTCGCTGAAGAAATTTTTGTTCGAAAAATCACCGTCCACCGCCTGCGCCCGTTGTTCAAGTACCCATTCGACGTATCAACGACGTTGTGAAAGGTCAGCTGACTTCAGTTGTAGTGTGAGCTGGACTTTATATATGGATGTAGGTGTAGATCGAAATGCATAATGTGCCGTTAGACAGTCTTAATTCCTGAGAAGGACGAGAAATCGATACATTCAAGTCTTCGGCAACGTTTTCACTTACACGATATGTGGCTGTGGCAGAGTCACCATTTTTGTTGGTTTAACAACTTAGTTTGACAGATGTCGAATTCCAACCTTATGTTATTTGAAACCGCAAAATTAATAACTCTTTGCATAGAAGAATGTAGTGAACAAACTTATGTTATACATATAAGCACGAACTTAAACCCCTTCGGACGTATCCAACTTTGAAACCGTACAGAGGAAACAAATGCTGAACCCACCCAAAAATTCTAAAACCAAGTTATTCGTGGAATTATTACAGCTCTTTGGTAAATAATAAAGAGGTTAAGAAACACGCTGCATCAAAAGATCAGCGACTGCAATCATACCAATTGCGAAATTGAGACCATCTTCAATTTTCGAAACTATGTTCGGTGATTAAGAATTACCAAGCCTCATGAGGTAATGATCTAAGAGCTATGGGAAAGCATTTGTCGTCTTGATTAACCGGTGGTTTTATTGCGGTAAGATTCCCTCAATGCTCTCTACTGATTCTTATCGAGTGTCTATAAAAGATTCATATTTATATCATTTATTTGCCTTGTTTCTCGTTATGGAGTACATATTGCCGAAAATGCACCAATTGGCCATAAAAAACTTCATGAAAAAGTTATGGTGCTCCAAAAGTGGATGGTATCCTTTTCCCTAGCTTATGGCATAACTTCCTTATAACCATCCATTGAATTCACATAGAAGATACTTGATTTTTGTAATATCAAAATGAAACTCCATATTGGAAAACTCTAAACAGTCATTGGCTTTCCGAAGTTCATTTAGACTTAATCTTGAAGTTGAAGTCATTGCGCACTAAGATCGTCTCTACGAAAAAAATAACTTCACTTCCCTGAATATACGTATGTGAGGGACAAGAAGCCATTGTTTGGGGGATACAATTGGAAAGGTTTTTCTTTTCGGTCTTGCATTTAAAAAGCTTTTACTAAAGCATACATCTTTTTTTGTTCGTTAAAATTTTTGCATATTTACGCTGAATAAAGAAGAAGAAAGAACAAAATCTGATCTATTCATAGATATATCTTTTATCTAGTGGCAATTGTTTACGGACAATTGCTTATGCAGTTCATATACCTCGCTCGCACGCAAAATCTACGATAGACCTAAGTATAGCTATAGGTACATTAAATATACCGACTTACTTAATCTTCATCTGCATAGAATAATGGAATTTTTTATTGCATAAGAATTGAATTGAAGAACTTGTTCAAGTATGAAATTGATTTAAATTGTGGTTGAGCCCTGAATTTGTGTTAACATTAATCAAACATTACATGAGTGCATTTTATAGAATGCATAATGCACTGAATATAGTAATTAGTTTTGTGGGTTTATTCCTTATTAAGCCAAACCAAAACGTATACACACACAAAAGTTTGTATCTGTGGGGTTATTTGTGGTTATTTTGCTGGAAATTAGGACAATTTTGAATGTAAACTATCAAAAATGGAGCCATAAACATAAAATTTGCGTTTAATGCGGATGTTCGTTTATGCATAGATGTGATACTTATTTAGGATAAACACATATTTCTTCATAATTTGTATACAGACACGAAATGTTTCTTTTTTCTGATTTATGAATAGTAAATCTTACACTAATAAACATGCCCTAAATTTGTGTTTATATGCAAAAATAATTCGAAATGTTAGTTGATGTTTTCAAAATATTTTGTGCTTATCTATAGTATAGGTGGTACAAAATCGTATCGTCACCTCCTAGTGGTACCCGCTGGATAGCCGAAAGGTGAACTAACGACGAACGTTGGATCCATCGGATCCAGAGCAATGACACCTGAGTTACCTTCTCAGGAAGTAGGAGCAAAAGACCAGAAAGCGCTCTGAACAACTAGTTCCAACGATCTCTAGTCATGCGCAGGCCTCACAAGCCTGCCATGAAAGGAAATTTTAAAGTGTGATGAATACACAAGTAAAAGCCTCGGATTATCGGACTGATAATGTTGACAAACCCTCCCGCAAACGAAAAACAGACAACGATTTACGTGTATGTACATGGAATGTGCGTACACTCAACCGGCCACGCAAAGCAGATCAACTTGGCGATGCCTTCACCGAACTCAAAGCTGATGTGACAGCCCTCCAGGAAATGCGATGGAAGGGGCTAGGCAGTAGGAAGATTGAAGGCTGTGATTTTAATATGGGAAGTGTTTACTCGATGGGAGGAAGTTGCTTATTTGGACGTGGTTTTGCTGTCAGAGGGAAACTAGGCAAAGAGTTTTAAGCTTTCGGGAAGACGACAATCAGCATTAAAGCCAAATCCCACCACCTGAGCCTTATCAGCGCGCATGCCCGGACGGAAGAAAAGGATGACAATACCAAAGAAGAATTCCACGATCTCCTCGCCAAAACATATGAGCAATGCCCCAAAAACCACGTTAAAATCCTCCTGGGAGGATTCCCTCGCCCACATATTCAAAAAGGTATTTGGCGGTCCCCCGAGGATAGAACATGCAACCAAATCGATCATGTTGCTATTGACAGAAGACACTCCTCTAGCATACTTGGCGTTCGTACGTACAGACCAGCTAACATAGATTCCGACCACTACCTAGTTGGTGCTAAACTGCCGCTTGCTCAGAAAGAAAGAAAGAAAAAAGCCCATGAACAGCGTGAAATCGAGGAGATCCAGTTTTAACAGGAAACAGGCGAGGAGCTTTTATGCAAGAGTCAAAAAGAAAACAACGGGATTCACTATCTGCCCTGGAGCCTGAAAAGGTAATGAGCGGAATACCGTAGTCGAGATTCAGTTAATGCTAAAAATCTGGAGAGATCAGCTGCTTAATGGTGGTGAAGTCAACGATTGCGCCAGCGAGCAGCCACGTCAAGTCTATTTGGTTGCCGATCCAGAGTTTCTTTGGCCTAAGCAAGCAGTTGAGGAATAAGGCCCAATCGCGAAATACTACAGACACTGTACAAAACCTTAATCATCGCAGTGTTGCTGTATGGTGCAGAAGCATGGACTCTCTCCCAGGCGGATGAAGGATCTCTTAGTATCTTCGAGAGTTCTTCGTACGATCTATGGTCGTGTCGACAGCAAAGTGACATCTGACGGAGAATATATAGTTATAAGTTTTACGAGCTGTACAGCGACTTGCCACTGGTCAAAAAACTGCGTGTTCAACACTTAAGATGGCTAGCGCATGTCGGGTGAATGAACATCGGAGCTTTAGTCCGTAAGGTATTCAACGCCAAGCCTGACGGACTAAGAAGCAGAGGCAGGCCTCATTTTCGGTGGAGTGATCAAGTTGAGGCCGAATCACGTAAACTTGGTATTCGAAACTGGAGGCAGTAAACTAGAGATCGAGTAAGCTGGCGAAAGATATAACTTGGGCCCAGAAGCACAATACGCTGTAGCGCCAACTTAAGTAAAGTAAAGTAAGTAATCTATAGTCAAACAGTGAACGTTTTGAGCCAAAAAAAAACTGTACCATCGTTAAGAGATTTATTTTCGGCGATATATGGTTGCAAAGAAGTCCAGACATAATAAAGACAACATTTCTCTAATTATGAATGAAGTAAAGGCACTTTTAAGAACTAGAACTAAAGTCTTTTATTGACTGTAGTTAAGTCATGACTTTGGCTCCTTTTTAAAGTCTTTTGACTTAACTTTGGCTTTTAACATAGACTATTTCAAAGAAAAAGCAGTCATGAAAATAAAAAGTTTGATATTTAAACTAAGTAACAAATATTTAGCAAAATTAATTAATTTAGCTTTGAACTAAAAACTTAAACACAGTAATTCTTTATATAAAAATTTAAAAAACTATTGTCATGAATATTTATAATTTAATAAAATAACTAAAAAAGAAACTGCTTTGAAAATTGACTTCCATTTAAATTGATTTTATAAATTCAAGGAGATTGACTTTGAGTCCATTTACCATAAGATTGACTTCAAGTCAGTCATAAAAATGACTTTAACTTTTTTATAAAAAGTCAGTCAAAGTCTAATCACAAGTTTTAAGTGCAAATTAAAAAATTTGGTCACCACTCTGGTCTTCCCAAGTAGACCATATTTCTTTACGCAATTGATGACAATGTTCAATAAAGTGTTTATTAAAATTGTATCGCTATTTTGTTTTATTATTGTAAATGGTTTTATTTTTCGAATTGAAAATTTTTACATTTCTCGAAGTTTTAAGGCCACTTAAATCTAAATGAAAGATGTTTAAAGAGATTCCTTTTTGTCGTTCATATCTCAAGAATCGTCAGAGACTTAAGCATGGCATGCGGCAAATTAAGTCATGAAAATTATCTTAATATATTAAGATAAATTGGTCATACCGACCGTTTCGTTATATGGTTTCGTTATATCTTAAAGACAGATTTTATATCGCCATGCTTTATGTCAATTTAAAAGCGATTCTGATATACCTCAAGGGAGTCCCTTGGTCCATTGCTGTTTATTTTATTTATTAATATTTTGGTTTCTGTTTTATATAATTCTATACATGTCTATGTTCAAATTTTAGAAATATTAACTCCATCAAGAACTGTAAAGACCATCAGGAAGATCGTAAACAATCGTTTGATTTTGAATATTAACAAATGTAAGACAAGCAAACACAAAAAAATACTTCGCAAAATTAGTAAAAACTGAGAATAAATGAATGTACTGACTTCTATTTTTGTACCTAACACAAAACGATTATCGATATTTTGTTAAAATTTTAGATAAAAATTGACAAATGGACAAGAACTTTTTCAAAAACAATTTTCCCAAAAATTTATTGATATTTAACTGAGGTGCTGTGTAGTTCAATTCAAAACATGCTTTGATAGTCCAGTTTTTTTAAAACTGATGCAACTTCATTTCTTCTAGTAAAAAAAGGTATTATTACGAATAAGTCTAAGGAGTTTAACCCTGTAAATATGTTACCTACGTGCGAAAAAATATTTAAAGAGTTTGTTGCTGATCAGATTTAATAATATTTATTAATTGATAAACAATCTGGATCAGGAAAAGTTCATTCTGAAGTGAAGAAGTGGAAAAAACAAAATGAGTTTGGAAATTCGTTAAAAGCTCTATTTTGTATTTAAAACTTACGATAGACAGATCTTGATCAAAAAATTGTGGTTATATGGTTGGCGTGGTCGTGAGTTGGTATGTAAGTCTTATTTGGCGAATAAATGTCAGATAACTAAAGTGAATTATGAAATATATGTATGTATACGCGATTAATAATAATGATCTGGGCGTTCCACAAGGTTCTGTGCAAGGGGTCTCGCTTTTTCTTTTGTACATCAATGACATTAATAAAGGTCTGAAATATTGTACTGTAAAGCTTTTGGCAGACAATAGTCTGATCTACATTTCTATGAAAAATTTTGAAACATTGTGTCAAAGATTAAATAAGGACTTCAGAAGATTGGATGTGAGTAAACCTTAACGTATTAAATTTCCACTGAAGACCGAAATAAATGTGTGCATGATGTTTAATTAAACTAATAATCTTGTTTCTTTAATCATTTTTGATAGGGGTTATAGAGCCCAATCTTGACATTAAGATGGGCTTATTTAGCTTTAGCCAGCATGGTAAACAGCAACTCTATCTAAATGTATATAGTATCTAAACTAAATGCATTTCAACAAAACAAACAATTTATGAATCTCAAATAAATTTCCTAATATTTGAGACTATTCAAGCTTTCGCTATAACAGTTTTAACCTAATTAGATACACAAAACACTTAATAGAAATAAATTATAATTAAATTAAAGATAATAATCGGCTGCCAGTGTGTGGGCAGTTTACTTTAATTCTATATAATATCAAATCTATTAAAAGATACAAACGTGTGCTTATATGTACATGATTTGAAAACAGCCGTTTCTCATTTTATCATCTCACATCTCGCATCACATCTCATTTCATCAAGAATATTCTTCATTGTCATGAATCTTAAAACATTTTGCAGTTCATTAAGATTCAAATCTTATACTCCGTATATTAATTCACCATCTGTGATATTTGCTTGTTAATTTGTTAAATCTATATTAATATCGACAAATTTGTACAGTTGTTGTTTCTTTTTATGTTTCTGTTTGTTTTTTAGATGGGTTGTCCTCCAATCAAAATATTAATTTCACACGAGAACTTTAATCGAAATGACTTTGCATTGAAATCGAAAGCCCACGGACCTTGTTTTTTTTCATTCAAATGATGATTGAAATTTGCAAGTCTTTTAAAGTTTTTTTTTGTTTGCATATTTGTTTATAAGGGCAAACTAAAGATTCATAAAAAAATCTATCCAAATTGACACAAGTCCAATTGAAAGAATCTCTCGTCACCGTCGTAACGGGAACTTGAGTCGTTATAGCTATCAAACAATAAAATGTAAGTTGAAAATGATCTATTCGCTTGGAATTGAACATTTGTCAGTTTAGTTTAAAACAAAATTGTAAAAAATTTAACGAAATTCAGACCAGAACGATTTTTAATGAAATAGACTCTTTTTAAGAGAATATTTTAAGTAAATACAAAGTCCGACAAAAAGATATCCCACATTTCAAAAGGCAATGACAAATAAATGAACAGAAAAATTTTACATTAAATAAAATAATCTTAGTTTTTAACATTACCATTTTATCTATAAATAGCTTTAAATATACGTCTGAAAATACGGGAGGTTTTTTGCCGGACCCTGTATTAGAAATAAATTATATTTCATTTGATTTTTATAATGCTTTCCATTTTTTAAATTTAAGCCAAACAAAATAAGAACTGAACAAAGGGTTTCGTTCGTAGAGTATGGCCTTACTATTTGTAGATCTTCGCGTGCAGCAGATGGCGCTATATTTGTTGGCACTATTTTTTTTTTGCAAAATAAACAAATATTATAGCTTATGTCTATTTACATATAATTAAACAACTTAATCGGGTCAGACTGCAGAAGCTACACGATATTATTATTTAGTTTGACAATTAATTGTTAACAAAACTACAACGAAGCGATGTGTAAAGAATTAAAAACTCAATTTTAACTAGTGTTGAAGCCCAGAATGAGAAGCAATATTTTAATTTTCTTGTCCTTATCTTTTTTCAAAGCTTTCCAAGATACTTTGAAAAAAATAAATACGGAGCCGCCAAAAAATCTGTAGGCATATAAATAAAAACAAAACATGATAAAACATACTAAAATTAGACAGCTAGGGGAACATATGTTGCTGCTTCAAAAACGCTTTGGCTTAGGAGAGTTTGCTTAGATTTCTATAACACCCCACAAGGTACAATATGCAGCATTTTCTTTAAAGAAATACTGTCCACAACGTTTTTAATTATATCGCGTTTTTTTTACAGTCATTTTGTTTCAGATGAAACATGAAGTATCAAGAAGTTCAGTACACAATTAAAGGCGCAACTTTTTACAGAAATATGAAAAACGATAAACAACAAACTACTTATCATACTTTACGAACATACCTACGAGATACACAAGAGTTATCAATTGTATCAACATGTATATTCGCGACTCGAGAAAACGTCAAAATTCTATCTGCAGTTGGATCCTTCTTCTTCTTTTTCTGCAGTAAGGAAACTGTATTTGTAATACGTTTAAGATCAAACTTAACTCTGGATATTTTTGCCAAAAAACGCAAAAAATACAGAAGTAACCATTGAATAAGTTTTTGAAAATGATCAAGTTTTCTCTCAGATTTTTTTTAATGGTGAACAGTGGTTATTTCAACTACAATTTTTACACATGTTCTTATCAAACTTATTTTAAACTTTGAAAATTTTGAACGTTTAAAAAGCACTGACATCAAAAACTTTTACTAAGAGCAAGTATGTTCGACGCCAGTAGTTGACATAACTTGATATATTCAATTTACATCACCCACGCAACTCAAAACAAAAATATTCTTCTGAAGCATCAATTAGTTTCGCACAAATTTAGCAAACACTATCTAAACATACAAACAAGTCGAATATATCAGATGCTTAATTGAATATGAAAATAGGCGTTTTGTTTAGATTTTGGCGTAATAAGACGACAGATGCAATGTCGTTGTTGAAAGGAAATATGAAATTTAATTTGTATATATTTGAATGATGATCAAACAAGAAAAGAGGCTGACTTCATTTTGATTGTGAATTAAATAAATATAAATTCGTTGATGATATTGATCTACTGACCAAAGAAAGGCATAAACTGATTTTTGAAAAATTGTGATCTGTTGAGTCAGAAAAATGATCTAAATATTATAGATGTGTCATGAGACCTTTTTTAGAAATTATGCAAGAATGTAGGCTTTGATTTATGGAAATTCGAACTAAGGAAAGAATTATGACATAATAATATCTTATAATTCAAGATGTCAAAAAGGTTAGTTCACGCCTTCATTTTGTAATACTTGATATCGCTAACTATCATTTTTTCATTGAATGAAACTTTTAGACTAATGTATTTATTTTTGATTTTATTTAAAAATTAAAAATTAAATTAATAACTTTAAGTAAAAAAAAAGATAACTTTTTGTAAATAATATGATTCATCCTTTAAACTATGTATTTGCAATTTGGCATTTTAAGAATCTTTCAAACGTCAAAAGTGAAAACCAGCACTTTGGAGAACTTGCAGATGATACATTCAAATATTTAATTATAAATTTTGTGAAATAAAATACAAATAGATAAATGCTATTCTCCAAGATGTTTATTTGATGTTTCTAACAAGAAAATGTTTGCTGTTTAATATTGTTACTAAAACTAATTATTATCAAGTGTTGTTCATTTGACAGTTGTACGTCTATCTGTTTTAGCGAAATTTCAAACAAATTAAAAGAAGTTGAAGTGTATGTTAAGCAATAAATTTAGTGGTGCAACAGTCCGTTAAGAACTAGAACCTAGTGACTTAGTGACCTTATGTAACTATGTTCAATATCTTTTCACATAGTTAAAAATGAAACAACTATTACTAAGTTATTTCCTCTGTAACTGAACCCGATATCTTTAATTCCCAAACTATTCTGACTAATATATTCGTCATAACAATATCAACATAATTTTGAAAATACATGTATGCATTAATTCACTTGTCGAAAAAGCACCAACGAAAATACTAATAATAAGTGGTTATCACGACTTATTTGAAATACCAGAAAAACTATTTTGGGAATTGTACCTACTTTGTTACATTGTTTCAGCAGCAATAAATAATGGGAATAATCGCAGACACCGACAGTAGTTAAACGATCAGCTGTTCGAAGTTATCACCGATATCATCAAAGTAAGTTTTTTTTTGCTTTTAAGCTTACGCTTACATTTTAATATTACGCCTGCAAATTAGGGTATCTGTATATTTGTACCACAATTAAGGAACGCCGCCAACCCTTTAAGTGAGAGATTAAGAATCATCTAGTTTTTGAATGCTTCCTATAAATTTTTTACTGTGATTCTACTAAAGCGGCTGAACAGAAGAAGCATTGCTGGGTCTTTTTTTGAAAAAAATAAAAAGCTATTTGCTTTTTGGGTGGATATTAAAGCTGCATTTGACTCAGTTGATCGAAACGCATTGATGTTCAAGTTGTTTGAATTCGGGATGTCGTTTAAGTTTGGAAGAGTTATTCAGAACTTGTACGCAGACACGGAAGCAGCGGTATAGAATGTAAAGCAGGTATCTGTGCTCTCAATCCTAGCTTATTCGCACTATTTATAAATGACATTACTGACGCATTACCAGGAGGTGTTAGATATGCTGGAGAGGTCATTAAAGTATTAATCTTCGCAGATGATATATTCTTGCTGGCAAACTCACAGCAATCCTTACAGCTTATGATAAATCGACTTTCGGAACAATGGTACTTCAACAATGAGAACATAGAAAGAGTGAAAGAACACAAATACTTAGGAGTATATTTTACCCAAAACTTAAGTATGGAAAAACACCTCAACGAAAAACTTCTTAAGGCTAAAACCGCGATTAACGTGGCATGGAAAGAATGTTTTAACAACAAAAACATTGCGCATAGCATTAAATATAAAGTGTTCTAAGCAGTATCCCAATGAATACTGTTACACGCAGCCCAAGTGTGGGGAGCAAAGAAATTTGAGACTGTGGATAAACTCCTGAGATTTTATTTAAAACAAAAATTCGGCCTTCCTTTATGCACTCTAAACTACATATGATAATGTTTGAAACAGGCTTATCCTCACTCTTCATAAAAGCGTTGAAGCTGCAAGTCGATTACATTCTGAAAGTACTGAATATGCTTTACAAGCGATACAAAGCAAAACAGGATGGGTTAAAGATACAGGTGTAACTTTAAATCTCAGTGAGATGGAAATCGTCACCGAACCAGGGGTGGAATCGGCTAAGGTGATTGTTGATAGTCAAAATAATAGAATTTGATCTACGTAAGGTGATAGTCAAATTGATACCTAAAAAGCTGTCACAAAAAAATGTGATAGTCGTTTTCAAACAAATATGTTTATTCCGAATAGAGCTACCAGACGCTTACACAAACGACTGGAAAATTTTCTTGGTTAACTTTGTTTCTTTAAGGAAAAAACACATTCTTGTGGCCGACAAAGCTCCCGACTGTCGAAAAAAGCAAGAAAAGTAAGTATTTTATTCAAAATCAACCAATTTGAAACTTTTATTTAGATATTTTATAAGAATCAATTTAAAATTTCACCAAGGCAACAACGAATTTTGACAATTTGAAACTGAAATTGTTCAATCGAATTGAATTGAGTTGAATCATTTTACACAGACGAAATTATTTGATTATAATCAACTATCAACTAGATTTAACCCCAGGTAATTAGGCGCCTGGATGAAAATTTTAGAAATGTGTTCACAGAACAGGCATCCAGCTCACTTCATCGGATGATCTATAGCAGGTTGAATTATAATCTTAATGAAAGAAACTACTTTCAGGACATAAATACTGTAGAGCAAATCTCCAACATGTTTCGGCTAAGAGGTAAACTGCTAAACATAAATTACGTTCCACCTCGCGAAGATCTACCACTACTATGTGATAATTGCAACATGGCTGAACGAGGGGACATTTTTCATTTTGTCGGAAGATGTCCAGTCCTGAGAGAAACTAGAAGAAATTTACTTGGTAGAGACTTTTTATCCGAAAAAGAAACTTTAGCTCTCTTAAATGAAGTAGATTACAAAACTTTAATACGGTTAAATCTTTGTCAATCGGGCAGACGGCAAATCCTTTCTTTAAAGATTGTTAATGAAATTTTACAAATAATTGCAAGTAAATAAAAATCTATCTAATCTAATCTAAATCAAAGTAAGTTTCGAAAACAACAGGTGTGGAAAGACCTTTTTTTAAATATTGAGCGCGCACTAAGGGGGTTATGAATACCCTTATAATCACAGTGCGAGCAAGGTAGGACAGAATTAGAATCGAGATACAGATGCACATTAGTTTTGAGAGACTGCACATCGTAATGAGTGGAAAATATTGACTTTGGTAAAGCGTTACACATTCGTGTAGTGCGTTTAAAGAAAGAATCTTTATAGAACGTCCGAAATAGAGCTCAGGGGTAAACTGATAAGCATTCCAAGCAGAACGGGTATTACAAACTTTACCGAGCTAGTCGGAATGCACCTTTCGTTCTCTTCGAATATACGCTTCTATTTATGAGGCAGGGCGTATCAGTGTGTATTTATCTAATGGGTTTTGATGGCCATAATTCAAATCCGACTTCAAAGTTAATTTATCACTTTAGGGTTTTGAGAAATTATTTTTTTTTAATTCTGATGATTTTCAAATCAATCCCTTTCTCTAAAATTCAGTTGAAATATTTATATAATTTCATACGATATTCAAAAAATCTTCATATAAAATAATATTGAAAACAGATATTTTTAAAACTTAAGCAAATAGTTAAAATCAAAATTTAAATTCGTAACCAGCATTTTAAGTTAACTCCAAAACGTATTTATCAAAACTATAAAAGTATTAAATTCAAGGTTTGCTCAAAACTTCACATAGAGTCAAGTAAAAACTCATGAGTAATGAGAATTTTTAGAGACTAAGACTGGCACGTTTTGTTTTTGACTGATATTAATATGGAGATAAGTTTTGACGTTTGAAGACAAAAAGTTATCGCCTTTCGAAGTAAAATAACACCATTTTATAGTACTTTCCAGTCATTTTCATTCCATGTTATTATATTTGATAAAATTTTGGACTTTCAAAGTTAAAAAACCCCTGTGGTACATTGAAATGACTTTTGTTTCCAAATTTCAATTTTTCTCGAAGAATTTTTTCGAGGCGATAGTTACAGAACATATGTACTGGATTTAAGGAAACTTAATGGTCGTGACGTGCGAATAATTGTACAACCCAAAAGCAATACAACGATCAACTAATCGAAGTTATCAGCGCAGATTCCGTAGAAAGTTTCAAAAACAACAATATTTCGTATTTCATACAATTTCACATTAAGATTGCAATCTTATTATAAGTGAAGGCTTTACAATATTTAAGAATGTTTGAAAATGTTTAACACAGCAAGATATTCATAATAATTATTTAATTTTAAGTTTATGTTAATAGAAATTAAACATATTCATTTTTATTCTTTTTGCTTAAGTATTACTGGCCAAGTGTTTAAAAAGACGGTTTTTGAATGTGAATGTCCGTTAATGATGCTTCTGATCGTTGTTGGAAAAGTGTTCCATAATTGAGTGGCATGGACAAAAAACGTACGCTCTGATTACAGGCAATAAAATCTGGGTTGAATTAGGACCGCGGTTCTAAGTGAACTTCCAAAAACTAATCGGTTGTACAGGTACTCAGGTTGACGAGACTGCATAATTACATGTAAATGGATAAGTGACCTAAACTTTAAGAGATTATCGAAAGTCAGACCTACTCGAAATAACTTATGTTGAAGATGTATGTTGCAAGATTGTTGTATATGACATTAAGTTTTCGTCTTGTTGAGGAGTCAACACACCAGAAAACCTGACATCTGTACAACAAAATGGGTAGCAGGAGTGCTTTGACAAGTAACATCTTAGTTTTGACAGGAACATACTTTTGGGTTGGCCATGATAGACGCAAAGCACTATATAGTTTACCAATTGTAGTAGCTGGTATCCAGTAGCTAGTATCCCCAGATTCCTGGCCGAATGCACATAGTCAATGGTGGAAAACTTGACGTATCTAAAATGCGTTTGTAAATGCATAGTGTCTTTGACTTCCCTGGGTTGAGAGATAGGTTATGCTTTTGAAAGCCCACTAGGTCTTCATTTATATGGCTTATAGCATTACTTATGCCATCTAACGGACTGCATATGTATAATTGGAAGTTGTCTGCGAACATATGAACGTTGCAGGACTTAACTAGATGAGGAATTTCATTGACATATATCGAAAATAATAGCGGCCCAAGAGTGGAACCCTGTGGGACTCCTGCAGGAACTGCAAGATATGACGACAATTAGCTTCTCACACCCACACGTTTCTGACGATCGGCTAAGTATGAGTGCAAAAGAAATCATCTCTAAGCTTTTTACAAAGTGTAAAGTGATCAACCGTGTCAAACGCTTAGGAAAAGTCATACAACGTTAAAAAATGTGCACAATTAGTGTCCATCGATCTTCGAATATCATCTACAACAAGTAGAATAGCAGTTTTGCAACATCTGCTTCCTCGAATACCTGATTGATTTGAGCTTAAAAGGCGGTTTGTATTTAGGTATGCTTGGATTTGTTTTAAAATCGACTTTTTGAAACTTTTTGACAGGTATGGAAATATAGCAATAGACAGGTATTCAGGGTTAGCAGAGTTTTTTGTCTTAGGAATTGGAAGTATCTTGGCATTCTTCCATAGTCTTGGATACTCACAAGTACTTAATATAGAGTTGAATAAAAGAGTTATACATTTTAGGATTTGAGGCAGAACAATATTCCAAAAATTAGGATTTACTTCATCTATTCGCACCGCGTTCGACTTAATAGTTAAAATAGACTCTACTATATCTTCTTCGGTGAAATGAATAAAGTAAAAACATTGTTCAGAATCATAAGAATTTTCAACAGTGTGGAGAAATGAAACCCCAGCTTGTAACCATGTAAAATGAATGGTGTTTAATGCCTTTTGGATACAAAGTTTGTGGAACTTGACAAAAACAGTAAAACAAATTGAAAATCTGTAAACTTAAACTATTAAACATACACCTTCAAATACGATAAAATGTAGATTTTCCTGAATAGATTTCATGGTAACTGTCGTTATTTACGGAAGGAACCGCAATACAATTATGGCTGGAGTTTTCTTTTCAGCATATTGTCTTGCTTATTGTTGTTGCTTGTTTGTTTATTTCAAAATGAACATGAGATTACATGCAATTGCTCCGAAAAAAGTTTAATTTCATTTCTGATAAATCAAACTGAGAAATCTTAAATTTATCAACATGTAAAATTTTAAAATTCATGCCATTGGGAAACTTTCCCGCTTGTTCTACCAATGTTAATATCACTGAAAATTGTGAAGGCATCGTAGTTAGAAGAATTTATAACAATAGTTAAACAAACGATTCTAAAGGAGAGCTTAAACAAACTCTGCGAAAATAATAGTTAAATATTGTCCGGGTAAACTTAGAGCACTTGGTAAAATCAATGTAAATAATTTTTCTAACTTTTGTGTTCAATTTAACAAAAGGGAAAAAACATGGAAAAAGTTGCACACTAACAAAATGATAACGATTGATATTAATGAATAAACATTTGAATTTTAAACATTTCGACTTCTTAACAGCAAGAAAAAATTGAGGAATAGTTTAAACCCGTATATTAAGTCATACATTTTTTATATTATAAGAAGTTTTAAACCTTTTTGCGATGTTCATATAGAGTAGCAACAATTACATAGACAAAATTGAATAACTAATTCTAAAAATTATTAAGTTAACTCGAAATTTATTGCGCTAGGGTGTAGAGGTGGTGGTAGGTAAGGTGCCCTATTCTAATATCGAAGTTCACAAAACCTAAATCAAGACTCTAGTATAATAGCGTGCATATAGATTTTATAGGCTTTTAATAGAATGTTTGGAACCAGAAAACCAGTATTAATATCGTTTTTACAACTTGCAAAGGTTTCTAGGTCACAAATTTGTACAAATATTAATATCAAAAGAAGCTCATATTTAATGCCTATTTCTATACATGTGTTAGAATTCCCTCGAAGGAAGTAATTTGCTTTTAGTGAAATTAGAAGAAAAGTTTTTGTTTTATTTCGTAACTCATTGTGTCATGAGCGTATATGCCCTCTATACAAAAATAAAGGATAATGATCCTTTAGCAAACAACATCACGCAATTTAACTATTAAAATTTAGTATATGTTTGCCATTAGTGCCAACTCTAATTAAACAACACAACAAAAAAAATAAAGCTCAAACTCAAATTTAGCAAGAAACAAAAAGTTAGTGACACATCAACTCGACAAGTTAAATTAAGACAACTTAATATTATTTAAAACAAAAAAACTTAACTTTCATTTAAAAAGTAATTTAACTTACTCAAGGATATTCAATTTTGCTGACATTGTTTTTCTGTATTTAATCAATTGCATATCCTTGATGCCGAAGCTATATAAGTTGCTAATTAGTTTCAAATTAACCTAAAACAAACTTTAAGTTTACTATTTCTTGTGAAAGTTCTCTATCCTTTAATCAAATATTTATACACAGACCGGACGCATGATGCAGGGGGTTTCTTTATTGATTTTTCAACATAAAAACAAAAACTAAAATAACCTCATTTTAAGGTAGACTCTTGTGTTAGTCTTGATATTTGTGTGGAAAGAAAAAGTTAAATTGGCTTTCAGGAGAAAGATTCAATGTGAATACCTAACCTATGTCTATATATGTATAAAAAGTATCCTTAAATGTGATGAGACATTTTCCAAACCAACATTATTGATTCTTTTTCTCAACCAAACTGTATCAACTTTATTCCTTACATAAGTTTGTTTGCTTTCAAAGGAAAAAAAAAAGAAAACCAATTTTGTCGCAGAGACGTTAGTATTAGTATACGGACAATGGAGAATTGGATAAGAAGGAATTTTCCTCTTTTTTCCAGCATAAGAAAAAAAGTAAAAGAATTTTCTGATGCATAGGTTAGGTACTATACCTATACCTAATAAAAGTGGCGACTTGACGATAGACAGGAAGTGATTATGTCAATAGAATTTTATTTGAAGTGAACACAATAAGGAAATGACCTCTGGAAATCTATGCCAAAGCTTTTTTAAGAATAAATTGAAATCCGTTGATTTAGCAAGTTATTACACTGAATAGGGATATTGTTGTATGAAGGAGTTAAAAACCACATGCACGCGTTAATATTGAACAAAAGAAACCTGAATCTTAAATAATTTTGCTTACATGTCAATTATGTAAAAATATGTGTGTTTCTTAAGAAGCTGTTGACCTGTGGAGCTTTGTTAGTTACCTAAAACCCTAAATTGGAAAGCTTGACAATGCTTTTAAATAATTCCATTTTTATTATTTTGACACTGACGGGTTTTAGATTGTCATTTGTAGAGTCAATGAGTATAGCGAACTTTTTGAATTTGCTGTTTAATTGATCGATCTGCTTAAAATTGTTCCATGGAGTATATTCCTACTTAAGCTAGCCAGACTCCGATTGAAATACAATCGACAAAGAATAGACATGAAATCGTTCCATTTAATACACCAGCTTTAAAGTAGAACTGCAATTACTCTCTGTGAACAGTAACCGATGGTAGATTTATCAAGGGACTGTATGGAGGTGATAAAAGTCCATTAAGCAATGGGAAGCATAGAAGACTAAATCTTAAAAGTCTACGTTGAATACTTTCTATTCTATCAATATGAACGGAATAGTATGGCGCCCATACAATGCCAGCTGGAAAATCAGGGTTCTCTATTCAAACGTGAAGAATTCAACAATTGTCAATATTTAAAACCAAAAATGTATTAAGATGTTCTTGTTTTCGAAAAATTTTAACATCATCCGCATAAATTATCGATATCGAATTATTTAAAACAGAAGAAAAATCATTGATAAATAAAATAAATAGTAATGGACCAAGTTGACTCCCTTGAGGTATACCAGTATTGATTTTAAATTAACACGAAGGGTTTCTCCTCCATAATAAAACAGTCGTCCAATTTTACTTAATTTATTAAGAAGAATCTCACGACAATAATATGTCAAATTTCGTGGTAGATTATGTAAATATACAATCGATTTGAGAGTGTTTCAAATGCATACACAAAAAGTTGAGCATTGTTAATAAATTAGAAACATTCATGTATCTTTAAAGTATAACACGTATAGAGGCCTCAGACATCAAAAAATTTAGTTAGTTAGAAATAAGAGAAGAAGTGCTTGCAGAAGGAAAATCCTTAAAGTCAGTCTTAAATTGACTCTGGTAGATAACTTGAAGAGTTAAAGGTCGTGCTAGTTGTATAACAGTCAAATTAACTTTTACATAAATGAGGGTTCATTTTTAGATCACACTCAGTATTTGAAATGAATTGAGAGTACAGAAAGTTTAAATGAGGCACAAAGTCATTTGGCAGTTCTTGGTAAGCGTCTAAGCGTCTCATCACTCTTCGATATATTGAACTTCACCAGAGTTTATTACTTTTGTTTTCTACAATTTTTAAATGAGAATAAAACTATTACGGGCTATTGTTTAAAGTTTTTAATTAGCGCAGTTAAATAGCATCTAAACAACAATCATTTAACCCAAACACAAGTTTGAAAATAATGCATCCTGTTTGATTTCTAATAATACGTTGAGCTTGATTTTTACATAAGCTAAGTGTAGCCCAAACAGTTCGTATTTTGAGAAGAACTTTAAAAAGAAATGTTGCATCCAACAACATTTAAGAACTCAGTTCACAATTACCAACTGGTCGCGTTGTTCGTTACAAGAGCTTACACTTGGCGCTCTATATACGGGAGCAGAATTCGGCACAAATATATTGATATATGTACAATTATCTCAGCAATTGAAGTCGCACTACCACCTGCTTCGTTTTCCCTTCACATTTTAGCAGTTAGAGCAGCTTAAATTAGAAAACGATAACTAAGCGAAAATCATCTTTTGTACCAGGTGCATTTTCATCTGGCTTAGTTTATAAATAAAAGTGCAAAATCTGTCAGTTGTCTGTCTTGAAGCTGCATCTAAGCTTTTTTAGATTTTTTTTGAGGAAAATTAAAGGACTCATTTGATACTGAAAGAAAAATAAAATCAGAGAAATCTGGAATGACAGAATGCGCTACTAAACGGCAACTTTTTGAACGGAAACTTTCTGCTCCATAACTAATATAACTTTGCTTCAGCCGGTTTTACGAAAAACATGATCCTTTTTTGAAATAAAAATGCTCACACAAATATTATTCAAAGTATCGTCAATAGCTGACCACTACTTTCTAACATCTTTCAAGCAGCGTATGAATGCCGCTTCGAAAAATTGTTCATCTTTCGAGGCGATCCATGAATCAATCCACTTCTTGACTTCTTTATAAGATCATCCATTCCTGACAACATTACTCGCACACAGGATTCAAACGATTCATCGACTTAATTCTTGAATAAAGTTCATCTTTTTTGGACGTGATCTTTACACAAAATATGCCATAATGTGGTTTGAGCGAGATTGATTGATTAAGATCGTTTTCGACACTTCCACTAACACGTTGTCTCTCTGACACGGAAACATACCACAACGAATAAGTAGACTCAAATTTCCGTGCTGGACTCTGAATTTCGGTAGAAAATGTTTGCACATTGTTAAAAGATGTAAATGTTCAATGATTAGTGAATGGGTGTGTTCACAAATTAAATTTAAAGTTGTTAAAAAGTCCCTATTAGCAAACCTATTAAATATTGTTCTTTCAATGAAAATATTAATTGAAAGAAAATTGAATTTGGTCCGCCCTTAGATTCGAAACACAACAAATTTGTATCGAACTTCAAGTATATTTTTCACCATCGTTATACCTAAGATTCAATTTCATTTTAATACACGAAACCAATACTTGTTGTCCTATTGGAAAGTAGATACAATGAAATGCAGCACTTTCATTAATCAACATCAGTCTGAGTCTGAGACCTGAGACTGAAATGCATGAGCCATAATTAAGTCTCGACTTTGGAGAGATTGCTTTTTTTGCAAATGTAATACTCTATAAGTTGAAGCATGGTGCTCATGTTCTTCGTATATCTGCATCTTTTGACAGATTTAATCATTTAAGTCTCCTTTTTTATTTTTCTGCGCTACAAAAGCCGGTCATTTATAAAATTCGCAGACACTGAAGGTATTAATTTATCGCAGACGGTCTTTCGCTTTGCCTTTCTTTATGTGTATCGCTCATTGTCGGCAATAGTTTACAGTCAAATGGCTAGGTACTTGCATCTTTTCTCATTATCCCAGCTAAAACGTAAGACAACGTAAGACAAATGTTTGATTTACTTTTCTCCAACCAGCAAATATAAAAAACTATCACATCAGGTAGTTTTGTGAGCTCAAGCCATTTTACAGTCTTTTAATCTTTTTCCTTTCATTTAGACTTTTTCTTCTTCATTTATTTGAATTCGATGCAATTTTCTCAACTCTAATATTATAATTTATTCGATTTATAATTGGGAAACTGTTACTTTCACGCGCATACACAAAACCTTATAATCCAAAACGCATATAAGCATTCAACATAAAGGTGAAGTGTGTGCTATACCGCTCTCAAAATTTATTATCTGGTTTTTAAGTGGATGCGGTTGTCGTTCTTTTCGTTTTCCCAAATGAAATCGATTTTTCACTTTATTTGTTTTTTATTGGTATCTGGAACGATTTTCTTTTTTTATCTGAATTTAAAATGCATTCAGGTGGCCTTTCAAGGTGTAAACATCCGATAAAGATTAATTTAAACTAGGTCTTTTGATCTTACAAAAGTTACATATATAAATATGTATGTGTGTGTATATAATATGATGATAGTGTCATAATTTGAAAAGATTAAACAGTCCCATGTGTGTTTTAGATGGGAATGTTTTGAAATTTGATACTAGGTCAATGCATTATGGTGGAGGCTTGAAGAGGTTATTATGTGGTTTATTTTTGCTTTCGATGGAAGAATGGTGACGGTATTTAACAGAAAACAGATGGATTTTAGTAGAGCAGTGTAAATGTGAATATTAAGTCTTATATTGAGTAACAGTTAACGATAATGAGATAACAACAAAGCGTAAATAACTTCATAAATATTTTTAATTTGACAATCCATTCACATTGGGAAAGAATTCGTTAAATTTGGTTTTTGTTTGACATGAAATTTAATTTTTTTGTGAATGGAATGTACATTCCTATGAAGGTAATTAATCCCGTACCCTTTTAGTCAGCTTCTGGAATAATGACTCTATAGGGTTAATATGATCTACGGTCCCGTATGCATCGAAGGGGAGTGGAGGAGAAGATGGAACGACGAACTGTACGGGCTGTACAGCGACGTAGACTTAGCAAGAAGAGTAAAAGTCCAACGACTAAGATGGCTGGGTCACGTAGAGCGCATGGAAACCAATGCTCCGGCCCGGAAAGTCTTCGAATCCGCACCCACAGGACAGCGCAGTAGAGGAAGACCGCGGATCAGGTGGCGCGCACAAGTGGAAGGTGACCTCACCCAACTTGGAGCGCGAAACTGGAGACATCTAGCTAGGGACCGAGCTAGATGGAGAAGTTTGTTGGGTGAGGCCCTAGTTCACACAGGACTGTAGCGCCACCTTAAGTAAGTAAGTAAGGGTTAATATCCCGTGATTGCGTTGGCCATGTGACTTGAAAGATTTGTATTCGTCTTTTCTATGTTTTGAGATAATTTAGCCAAAGTCTGGACGTGTGTTTAGGTCTATTGTTCTGTTGAAATACGAATCATTCGACAATCAATCTTTATTCAGATATCACAGCGTTTTCTTTCAATGTCTTCAGACTTCTCCCTGTTCATTTGTCTAATAACACGAGCCAAATCTTATCTTAAAGAGAAAAATCCACAGATTATCATGCCACCATGCTTGACGGTAGGAAATAAAAACTCTCCGTTTTGTGCCAAATACTCCATAAAACTCTGCTAACATATTCTTCCACCCAGTCTTTTTACTTTGTGGACCACTTAACAATTTCACCTTGTTTTGTGGTCCAAGAAGTGGTTTTTTAAACTGCAACACATCCAATTGATCCAGTATTTCTTACCTGACTGCTGTCAATGACAGTGGCTTGTTTAATATTTTGGGCGCAGAGGAGCAGGAAAAGCTTGATGAGGGTCTTATATAGCGGTAGGTCCTATTTTGATGACAACATGTACTTTGTTTTGCCCTCTTTAACCACTGAACGCATTTTTGTCGCCTCTATCTCAATACTCACAAAATCCCCATAGACATAACGCTGAGTTCTTCCAATTATGTTAATGTCATCCGCATATTCCAGCAATTTGACAGACTTTTGAAAATGCCTCTATTGTTGTTAGGTTAGGTTAGGTTATAGTGGCTGTCCAAGATGGAAACGGACACACTTAGGCCCGTTTAATGGCCCATTGTGATACCACATGAATCTTGAGGCTTCCTCCTAAGCTCAATGGAACCACCTTGATTCCCTTACGAAACGTGAAAGGCTGATTATACCGATATGATTTAGATCGTTTAGATCGTTAAAGAAGAATTCTCCTAGGTAATTCTTGGGTTTTCGAGCTAGAGCAGGGCATGTGCAGAGAAGAAGAAGAACCATTTCTTCCTCTTCCTCGTCCATACAGCTTCTGCAAAAGTCATTTGAGAATACGACTAGTCTCGTGGCGTGCTTTCCTATTAGACAGTGTCCGGTTATGACACCTATTATCGAGCTTATATGCGATCTATTGTTGTTGTTGTGAAGACATCTTTCAAGGACGATGTTAAAGAAATCGCATGACAGCGCATCAACTTGTCATCGCAAGGTTGTGTTTAGCAGTTGTTTCCAACCTTTATGCAGCAGCGAGAATCCTCCTATAGTTATTCTGCACAAGCGGACGAGATTGGCAGGTATGCCAAACTAAACAATGTCTCTATACAATTCGTCCCTGTTGATAATGTCATATGCAAAAATGTTGGGTGTAGATTTGACTTTCTTGTTTTTTTTTTCTGGAATTAGTCGTAATGTGAATATTTGATCAACTCTGAATATTCCTGGTCTAAGGCCACACTGGTAAGGATCGATCAAATTGTTCACGTGGGCGCGAGTAATTTAGAGGTTTCCTTTTTTCAGTTACAAAACTAAAGTTCCATTCTTAGAACTTCTTGTGCATAGGTTAGGTTAAGTTGAAGTGGCTGTCCGTGAATGAGTAGGACACACTTAGGCCAGTTGAATGGTCCATTGTGATACCAAATGAATCTTGACGCTAACTTCTAAGCTCAGTTGAAACAAGTTTGAGTCCCTTTCGAAACGTGAGAAGCTGATTATATTATAGGGTTGAGATCGTTTAGATCGTTTTAGAAGAATTCTCCTTGGTAATTCTTGCGGTTTGATGTACAGAGTAGGTAAAGAAATGTTTCCTTCTCTTCCTCATCCATACAGATTCTGCTAAGTAATTTGAGAATACGCCTATTAGATGGAATCGATTATCGAGGTTATATGAAGCACCTTGATAGCTTCAAATCTAATGTAGGCCACATGTGTTTTGTAAACTGACATGGGTTAATGCTATTCCACTTTCTTCATCTTGCATTAGCAATAGTCTACATGTAGCGATTGGTATGACAGCATTAGCCAAACGTCGTAGAATGGGTTGTACTGTACCAGGCGAATTCATCTGTCTTACAAATTTCTGGAAAGTCTCTAAGGCCTAGCACTCAGCAAAGGATAATATTATACATTGGTGCCATCTCCAATAGAGATGATCGACAGTTATGAAATGTTATAGAAATTTGTAGAGACAGAGTCCAGAGACTTGATAGTTTCCTGACTAACTGAGAAAATACGGATATCAGAGATTGATTTTAAGTTTTCTTTAAACCAAGACAAGACTTCTTTTATCGCCAAAAGTTCCGCCTAAAACACGCTACAATAATTGGGAAGGGGGAATAAGAGAATTAATTTCAGTCGTTCATCTGTATAGAAGTGGATTGATTCGTCTTACAAGAATGATTTATCCTCCCAGAAAAATCTGAAAGCTACAGGAAGTTTCTGTCGAATTGCAGTTGGAGGATGCTATAGTCTGTGTGCTTTGGTATTTATCCTAAATACTTAAAAATTACGGAATGGTCAATGTTGTTGTTAAATGTTAACCCACTGCGTTGAAGTTTTGAGGCCAATAAGTATATCAAGATGTGTTAGGTATCCAGTGCCGCAGATGGGGTCGTGCGAAGCGATCCAGCTATCCCATGGGCAAGCTGGACGCTAGACTTTATTTATTTTCTCGCGGTTTAAAGCTTTTCTAACGCAGTCCACCTTACTGCCACACAGTACATTTAAATCGGTCTGCTTACCGATATTGTATAACCAATGTGCAATACGGGGTTGTAAGCCCCATTTATTACCAATAGCTTTTTTGACTCTTTCTTGTATATTACGTTTCCCAAGTACTGAGCCTCTTCTGAGAACTTTCATTGGATTCCTTAAATTTAGGGACAGTTAACAAATGGAATTTTGTATTTCCTCGAAAATACGACTTATTCCGTTATGTGTGCTTATTTTCAGTTTCTTTAAAAAGCTAAGCAATCAAGCCATTTGCTCCGTCGGCTTTGTTAGAATTCAGACAAAATTTGTGAATCTTTACTTGGTCTAAGTATGAAAGACTGTTGGCTTGCTTTTGTCGTCTATATTAAATAGATTATTCTTTCTGAAAGCGAAATTTGGTTCGTCTTCAGCATAGACTGCTGTTCTGCTATGATTTTTCCACTTTGGTCTTTGTAGCCTTAGTTTCTAGGTTTATGGACCTGTGACTGCTTATAAGACTTTTGAACTTCAGTCCCAGACCTAGATTTTATGATAAAGGCAAATGTCATAAAGAGAACTCGAAGCATGATTAAACTTAGTCAATTTGACATCGGACTTAAAAAACATAAGAACACAATTTTTACACATCTAAAATATAAAGTTGCAACGCAGTGCATTGAAAGGCTTATGAGATCAGTTGCAACAATATGTTAACCTAGCCAATAGAAAATCCACCACCCCATTCTGTTAAGACGACAATTTAAACCCAAAGCTTACATTTGTTACATTTTCCACATTGTTAACTATCTTCCTGGGATTTTTCACTTGTAAATACAAACATAAATAATATACATTTACAATATACTTCACAAATAAAATAAACTATTGTGTAAATAGCATCTTTTATTTGTTAATAAATGCAGATATTTTCCACACCTTTCACTCAATTATTTACATTCCATTAAACAAAACTAAAATATAATTGTATTCTTCTTAAAATTAAAAAACAATGAGAAATAAGTGAGAGGCGTCATGCCCTGGGAATTTTCATCATTGCATTAAAACAAAAACAATGCAAACAAACGCAAAATTAAATCAAAAAACTAACCACAATGATTATGTGATGTGTGTATTTTTCAAAAAGCTTTATTTTAATAACTCAAATTGGAATGTAATCGTCATACTAATAATTATAATGATTATACATATGATTATAAATTCAAGAAAGAAAGAAGGAAAACAAAACTACTTGTTACATCATAGCTCGAGTTTTGCAACTTTATATTTTATTCAGAGCACTCAAATGGTATTAATCACAATTATTCATCACCGTTCACCACCACAAAAGTCGCGTCTGACAGATAAGCTCTAGCTCTTACACGTATGTTTTAGAAGCAACCTAGCAGCCAGCCCAGCATTTGCTAGCCAGCTAGGTGTAGGTACCTATATTGTGGTAACATTTGTCACTGACAATGATCGCATGTTGATTTGTTTGTTTGTTTAAAATATACTTAAAAAATAAAATATATATAATATTTTACATTCAAAAAGAATATATTCACTTTGCATCATTTCTGTATTTCTTTTGTGATGTTTTGTTTTATTCTTAATTCACAATGATTATCTCAACACACTTATTATTGACTGATTGTGATTAATTTTTGGTTCGAATGAACTTTGAAAAAAATAATTAACTTATTTTTGTTCTTTTGTTTGTTTTTAATTCAATTAATATATTTCTATACCAATGCCTAGGTGGAGTCCGGTTGTTAGTTATTTTTGTTTAAATTAAAGCTTTTAGCCGGGAGGATGAACAAATTAAATAAAATAATGATTTGCCTTTTCTTCGTTCATCATTTAAGTGATATAATAGGTTTTTCAAGGAACAATGACGAAACCTTAAGTTGGTTTGGTCATCAAAGTTAAAAGATTAGGAACTATGTAGAAGAATCGAAAAAATAATCTTTTTTTTTAACTTGAATCGGGTTTGATATTTTTAACAATTATTTTCGTGGAAATAACCAAATTAAGCCTTTTTCTGACGAATTTCTTATACTAAGGCGTTGAAAATTTGTATAGTCAGTTTATTAGATTTTGGTAGAGTTTGATTTTTATTTTAAATTTTCTCTTAAGGTTAAATCATAAGCTGCTCGACCTTTTAAATATAAATATCCTTTGCAATTTCTTAAAAAGGGGTGATTATTTCCAAAACACGTGTGTATGATATTGGAGAAGCTTTGCAATAATACACATTTTACTTGAATTTATATTATACTTTAGTGATACGTGAACCGACATAGAAGAAACGTCTTGGACAACACGTCACAATGGACTGCTATAACTTTGAGGTAGTTTAGGTCTTATTTAACATAGGTACCACTATAAATTCAGACAATGATATCCTCGCTGAAATAAAAGGAGAATAACTCTTGCAAATCGTTGCTTATTAGACTTAGAAGGCAATTGAGTAGTATAAAGTCCCCGATCGAACATCTAAAATCAGCATCTATAAGACGCTCATCATCTCGGTTCTCATTTATGGCGATGAGGCCTGGACCCTGTCAGAGAAGGATGAAAGCGTTTTAGGATGCTTCGAGAGAAAAATTCTTCGGGTGATTTTTGGTCCCGTATGCATAGATGGAGAATGGATGAGAAGATATAACGACGAACTGTACGGTCTGTACAGCGACACTGACCTAGTTAACAGAATTAAAGTCCAACGGCTTAGATGGCTAAGCATGTATCCAATCCCGAGGGACGTGTCGTGGCACAATCGCACCTTGTATGGGCAACCGGAAAAAGCTCAATAAAATCTGAACCACTAAATTGATTTTCATGAAATTTTCAGAGAAGATTGATTAATACAAGGAAAATCAACTATAAAAAAAAACCACTGCCACGCCCACAAGAAGAGGAAATGGCTTTTGACCAAAACATGTTTTTTCTAGAATCCAATATTGAAAAAAATATTGAGATTATATACATTTATTTTAAAATCATGCTTTTTTTTGGAAAAAAGTAAGAAACTTAAAGTTGAAATGCCAGAAAATGTAGCTACTTTGTGTTTTTTTTTCATTGAGTTGAAATCTTGTTTAAAAATCTTTCATTTAACATTTGTGGCCCTCAAAAGGTCCATTTTTGAAGCAATCTGTCTCAAAGAATTAAGAGTTTTTGTAATGACTATTTTGTTCATAATTATATTAATAAGTGTTTAGCTTCTTCACTTGTCAAATAATTTTTGGACTTTGGCTGAGGCCTTAAAAATGGAATAAAGGGATCTGACGACATAAGGAACATATGCAGGACACCTTCGTTTGTAGCCGACCTTGAAATTATCCTTCTATTTTTTTTTTGTAAATGTATTTTCAAATTCTCCATCATTTTTACTTTGGGAAAATGTTTTTTGATTTTTTAAAATCCTACTTTGGTTAACAGGTTTTTTTCGCTATTTCGCCTCTGTGCGGCGGCGCAGAAGAAGAAGACCGCGATTCAGGTGGCGCACGCAGGTGGGTGAAGACCTCAACCAACTTGGCGTGCGAAACTGGAGACATTTTTCTAGGAACCGAGTTGGCTGGAGACGCATTTTGGTTGAGTCCCAGGCCCGTAAGTAAGATACGTGAACCGTGTCGTGAAATAAAACCAAGTGAAACTCAAAACATATCACTCTGCTTATACTGTGTAATTAGGACAAGTGTATGGCCTTATTAACTTACTATAAGAAGTTATTGAAATCGGTCTGACTTGTCGAATTGAACTTTTTGACATTTCTCGACTTTTCAAGGTCACTCGAATCTAAATAAAATATTTTTAAAGAGATATATGTGTGTGCGTACGTTCGTACGTGAGTACCTTCGGGAAGCTTTTTCTCAAGCATTTCTCAAGAACCAGTTGAGTATCGACTTCGAATAAATTTTGTTATACAAATAATAATGCAAAAAGATGCAGAAAGGATACTCAAAAAAATAGGGACTGGTTTTTTACAGAAATATTTTAAGCCGAAATATCTCACGAATCAGTAACGCTAGCAGCTTCAATATCAATTAAGTTGTACATATATTATATTATCACGAGGCTACATACAAAAAAAAACATTACGAAAAGTTGGTAAAAATTGACATTCGACTTATGTAAATATCTTTTTAGAAATCAAAAATATTTGCTTAATACTACGTTTCCACCGGGCACTTAACCGAGATTTAGCTAGATTTGTCACAAATCTCCTTGAAATCTCACAGATTTACAATAGAAATTTTAATCTCCTCAAATGAAGATTTCAAATAAAACTCATTGAAATCTACTTGAAAACATTAGTTTGTCAAATCAAATAAACTTTTGTTTCGGAGAATAATTGTTGAACCGACAATAAACAATAAACAACTCAAAAACGAAAACGAAAGAAATCAAAAACGAAATAAAATGTAAGTATACAAAAATAATAAATACATAGGTACAAGAATAAAATAAAACTAATTACGATTGGTTGTTATGACAACGTCGAATTAATCCCCTTTTCTTTGGTGGAAACACCTCATGATTTATTTTAAATCATTTGCCTTAAATCTCGGATTATTTTTTGGTGGAAACGTACTTCATCTCATTAAAAATATAGTTTTCGACATTCAGTAAATTTTTTTTGCAAAAAAAAACATATAGAAAACATTACCTACTATAATTTCGTAAGAATTAATTTTCTACTCAAATACCTTTTCAAAAATATAAGATATTGCCTTTAAACTAATTTTATCTTTTAAAAAATATAGTTTTTGCCATTTAGTAAAAATAAAACAGTTAGTTTCATCATAAAAATTTAAATCTACAAAATATAGTACACAAAATTGGTAAGAATTGATATTTGATTCTCGATATCTCGTCATTAAATGAAGATATTGTTTCAAAATTATTTCATTTTATGCTAAATTTTCTTAGAAAAATCAGTCTATGTTTGTTTTTTAATAAGAAACAAGCATCTAAAAATCTCGTTAGCTAAAATAGGTTTTGATATCAAACTATTTCTTCATATGCAAACTATTGTTAGTAACTTTTAGTTAATTTTTTAGAAAAATTTAACTGACAACTTATATAAAAAAACAAACGGGAAAACTAACAAAAAACTAATAAGAAATGGGTTTCGACTCAATTATTAGGAGAACAGAGAAAGATAGTAACTTCGAATGGTTTACCTTACACAAAATATTGTTATGGATATTTCGTTAAAGTTTGTTTTAAGACAAATCGTCCGTTGAGAACTAGAGCCTAGCGACGTAAAGCTCTCAAAAATTCCTGTATGTGAGTATTGTTGTCGGAGATAGAGGGGTCCTACAGTTTTAAGTCGAATCCGAACGACTAACCTGAGAAAGGACTTTTCATTACAGGAATTACTTTTGGAGGAACTGTCAATTCCTCGAAAAAGGCAGTACGCGTGATATAAAAATTAAGATGAAGACAGAGATTGAACCTTATACCTCCGGCCTCTGGCATGACAGCCCTGCGCACTAACTATCATGTAATGGGTGCTGCTGTATTTCAAGTTACCGAAATCTACTACTTCAAATTTTAAGGAAACTAATGATTGGGATAATTCTGGAGAGCGCATTATATAGTGTCATGGGTATGTGGCATGGCTTCCTAGATCGTGCGATTGATTCCATCCCAGACGATGGACGCCTTAAAATACACTTTTTAGAGCTCTTAAGGCACGAGTACGATAACTTTGGCGCCGAGATATAATAACGGTTTTTGGTAGAGGGGCTTAATACAAGCATTTTTTACTATGGGAGGGGGGGGTCTATCTCCCCCCGTTTAGGCGGTAGGGGCAATTTAAAAAAACATGTACTTTAAATGGAAAAAAAATAATTAAAAAATAACGGTAATACTTACAATTAAGTATTATACCTTTTTTTAAAGCCAACACTTGTGTCTAGTAGCTTGTTTTTAAATCAAGTCAAAACTATGCATAGTTTGCGAAAAACACTGTTTTAAACTCAAAATTTGGTAAAAAAAAAGTTAAAAATATGGTTTAGAGTGTAATATTTCAAAACTTTTAGATTATCTACAATTTTTTTTTTTTAGAATACATTGCCCTTATTTATTTTTGATCGAAAACTGAAAACTAGATGATTTTATGTCTTTTAGTTTTTGAGAAAATTGAAAATAACCACAACTACTATTTTAATTTAATTCTTTTTTTTTTGCTTCAAAAATCTTATTTTGATAGTAACAATGGTAGGTGCAAGTTTGGTTGTATGCAACAGTGGGATCCGCAACCCCCCTGCTTGGGCTCACTATAGGATTTGGGGTGGGTGCGAGTTAGGGTGGGTGCAAGGTGGAGAGGGTGAAAGGTTCGGTGAGTGCATGCAAAATTTCATATGCATCTAAATAAACTGGATATAAAAAAAGTAATTTAATTGAAATATTTTGTTTTGGTAATTTTCAATTTTCTCAAAAACTAGAAGACATAGAAACATCTAGTTTTCAGTTTTCGTTAAAAAATAAATAAGGGCAATGTATTCTAAAAAAAAAAATTGTAGATAATCTAAAAGTTTCGAAATATTACACTCTAAACCATATTTTTAACTTTTTTTTTTACCAAATTTTGAGTTTAAAACAGTGTTTTTCGCAAACTATGCATAGTTTTGACTTGATTTAAAAACAAGCTACTAGACACAAGTGTTGGCTTTAAAAAAAGGTATAATACTTAATTGTAAGTATTACCGTTATTTTTTAATTATTTTTTTTCCATTTAAAGTACATGTTTTTTTAAATTGCCCCTACCGCCTAAACGGGGGGAGATAGACCCCCCCCCCTCCCATAGTAAAAAATGCTTGTATTAAGCCCCTCTACCAAAAACCGTTATTATATCTCGGCGCCAAAGTTATCGTACTCTCCCCGCTCTTAATTCTTCCCTAAACTACACGTCAACAAAAAATTATTCTTCGTTATGCGATGGTATACAAAAATTGATTTCACTTACAACTAAGTAGCAGAGGTAGATCTTACGACAAGTGCTTAGATTAATTCCATGAGAAAAATTGTGTTAAAAAACATATGTTCGTTTCAACACTAAACCAATAATAGAAACAATCTTCGTCTGCAACTTGTATTGTAATTTCAAGTGTATTGAGAAGAGTATAAAGAAAATTAAAAAATAAAATAAAACACTTATCAACTACACATTCTCTAAAATAAATATTTTCTGCCAACCGATGGAAAAAGTGGAGAGCTTTCAATATCTTGGAAGTATCGTTCCGGCGTTCGGTATGCTGCCAAACATTTGGAGAAATAACTCTATCAGCTAAAGAACAAATCTACGATTGTTTCGCAAAAATATCGAATCTGTGCTTCTTTATGGGTGCAGCATTTGGAAGATTACTTCAGTCATAACAAGAAAGCTGCAAACCTTCGTGAATAGATGTCGTCGTAACATCCGAAGGATTTTCTGGCCAAACCGTATATCACAGTTTAGGAACCTATAGATTCTATTATACCAAAACGTAATTGGCAAGGGATTGAACATACGCTTCGAAAAGGTAACAACTGCATTGCAAGCCAAGCAATGCATAGGAATTCGCTCACACAATAAGGAAGAAGAGCTGGACGACCGAGAAGCACATGGCCGAGAAGTCGAAGCGGAATCAGCGTCACTAGGCAAGAGTTGGAGGGAGCTGAAACAGATCTCCGAAAACCGTACACGATGGCACGTAGGCCCTATGCCCCTTAAGGGGTTCCCAACGGACTGAGGGCCTAAGTAAGTAACTACACATAGTTTAAGGAAAAATTACATACAAGATCTCAGAAGTAATTCAAAGAAAGTAAAACACTTCAAACGGTCGTGATGGATCTTATATGCGAGTAAACTATGATCAAAACATCTCTAATTTGCCTTTTCCGTTGCACTATTTCATTTGTGAAAATGTTTGTTATTTACTTCCAATAGGAAATTATTGTTTTCGATTATCGAACATTTTTGACATTTCTCGACATTTCCATACGATCGTACGTCCGTCTGTTCCGGATATCATTTTTCATCTTCCATATCTCAAGAACCAGTAAAGATATCGACTTTAAATAATAATAACGTTTTGGACATCTAGTAAGATTTTAAGAAAAACCGAAGTTACGGTGGTTTTTACGAAATTAAAAAATTGTTTTTCGACTCGAATATCTATTCAAATATTTAAAACATTGCTTTCCTTTTTTTTATATTACACCTACACACAAAATATTATTTTTAGAATCTATTTAAATTTTTAGAAAAATCCAGCTGTCAGTTTCTTTATACAAAATATAATAATCCACACAAAAAACTGAAAGTTGGTAGAAACTTATGTCCATATTTGGAATATTTGAAGAATAAATGAAGGTATTTACTTAAATATCATTTCATTCTATGCACAATTTTATTTTCCTATGATGTTGTTCTTAGAAAAATCCCAAAGTTGTTTTCTTTTTTATAGTTTCAAAAATGCTGCTTAAATAAATAAAAATTAAAAAAAAATGCAAGCAATAACTTTTTTTACAAAAAACAACAATAAAACTGATAGAAAATGGTTTTCGACTCAAGTATTATCAGAAAAGAATCTATTGACTTCAAATGTTGGTATCTGACACAAAATATTCTTAATAATAACATTATTTTGTTAATGTTTTAGAAAAATAAACAGACAGGCACTGGTGGGAAGTTATTAGTTAAGGTCGGATTACAGCCTCTTTTTTCATATTTATATTTGAACCATCCAAAAATCATACAATTCATTAAAAATGTCATATTTTGGTCGACAAAAGCATATTTTTGCCTATAGTACCTACATACCTAAAAGAAAAGTATTTAGATAGGTACCTAGGTATTTATCGATCATCTTAGCCTAAAACATCTGCAATTGCAGATAAATAGGTTGATAAAAAGTTAGGTACATAGGTATAGGTAGGTATGTACCTGCCTCCTTGTTAAAAGCTTCTCAACTCACAAAGCCACCAATTGCCCTTGAAATCTTTGTTTTTTATTCGTTGCAAAATCTTCAAAACTTCTTGAGATACTTCTAAAAGACATGTCATAAAGTCTACGTCTAGATAAGTATGTATACAACATAGGTACCTACCTATCTCTTTACCTTATAAGAACAACCCTAGCAAGCAATAAATAAGCAACTCTGCATCGTATGTGAGGTAGGTATGTAGGTACCTACTTGTACGTGCCATTTTATGTAATGGTACATGGTAGGTTTATTTTGTTTGTGTCTCCACCAAAAAATTCACCTGTTTTTGTTTTCACTCAAAATTCCAACAACATTCTTCTCGAGTTCTTTGTTACTGCTTTTCAACATTCAACCGACAAAGGTTAATGTAAAAGGCAGTAAAAAAAGGGCTAAGAACAACTAAAGAGGCTTAACAGAAGAAGACGCGATAAGTATAAACTCAATTGGAACACAAACTCAAGAAGAGCATTGTGAAACCTGAGCCGAACTCAATCACATGTTTGCAAAAGAAAACAAAGAAATATGTTTACCCATCGTGTGTGCATTGAAACCACCACAGCATAGCAGAGACAACAAAAATGCCCTTCAAAAATAAAGATGATAATCTCAAGAAATAAAATAAAATATGTTATAAAAATAAGCAAGGGAGGAAAAAACATAGGCATAAAAACAACAAACAAAATTTTGCAGCTACCACAACAACAAAAAACCACCATCAAACTCAAAGTGGAAGTCGATGTCGAAGTCGAAGCCAAGTCCAACAAAAGTCTCCCGGTGAATTCCGAATTAAAAGGGAAAATAAATCGATATAAATTTCCATCTAAAACACAAACAACAATAATTCTCTCAGTGAAATTTCCTTTCTCCTTTTCTCAATGAAAATTGAAGTCTGCTGCACAGAGCATTCAAAATAACGCTACCTACCTACCTATAAAAATAAAAGTTATGAATGACAATAATGCTATAAATTTTACAACAAATTCCGTTATTTACCTGTGTTTATAATCCAATACGAAATGCAATTTTTATATAATTATATTTTAAACTGTTATTTGTGTGTGCAAACGAAAAGGAGAACAAAAATAAAAACACCACCGGCTGCTCGATAAATATGGCGTTCTTCGTCCACCAGCATCGATTCGATTTAACGGCACTCGACAGACAACGCAACGGTGAATGCGTGTATGACACTTCAAGAAATGACAGATGATGACAAAAGATAACGTAATAGGTACTAACAAAAACAACAACAACTGTTATGTAAAAAGGAAAAATAAAAGAATTAGTGTTTTTTTTTCTTTTATTTACCGTCACTTGTCACTTGTTTTTCTTGTGGATATTCTTTCTCCCGGGAATTCTTTCTATTGGAAAATGTTCTTTTCTTATTTCACATTCACGCACTCCATTGTGTCTAGGGATTAATTATTTTCTTCTTACACAATTCTCGGAATTAGCAAAACAAATTTTTCCACATTTTTGTCTAGAAAAATAAAAGAATGAATAAACTTTTAAATAGAAAAAAGAATGTGTTCTTCAGAGAATGAAAGAAAAGAGACACCAAGTAACAACAAACTTGCAGAAATGGACTTTAATTGATTTTTTTGACTTTTTAATTTTCTTTCACTTTACTTACAATTTTGATTAATTTTCTTCTTTCTGCAATGAAATAATAAATAAATAAAACACAACCAGACCGGAATAATCACGATACACGGACGAAAAGAAAACGAACGGCAAAAATCAAATTGCGGTATATTTATTAAATTTATGTACCTAGCTCTCACAAATCAGGTTGACGACGATGAATTAGGTATATTTTTCTTTTGTGGATGATACACCGACAGTCGACACCGCAAAACAACTTCTAAACAGCACAAAGATTGAGAATAATACCGACATAGAGCGGAGACGGACGAATATATTAAAATATGTTTCTATTTTCTTCTCATATATATGTATTAGAACAAGTTAAAACATTTCTTTTAATTAGAATTGAATTAAAATTAAATTTCATGGAAGAAGCACTATAACGATACTATGAACCGACTCCGAGCACAGCTGATTGCGCAGTGTTCATGACTGAAGGTAATTTTTTCGCATGAAGTGGTTTTTTCGATGTTTTTTGTTCTCTTTTTTTGTGTGTTTCTTTTGTAGTTGAATGTTAAAGAGAAAGAAAATGTATAAAGAATTAAGAGAGTTTATTTTGCACAATATTTCCTTGAAACATTTTGCATATTATTTTATAACAATATAAAAGAATTCTTTAATTTGATTTGTTGTGTGAGAAATGACTTTATTTTAGAGCATTACATTGATTTTGTTTGTATTAAAATTGTTTATTTTAGTTTAAAATTCAGTACGAAAACAAATGCTGTCGGATTAAGAGAAATCATTAATGGAATCAATAAACAAGTCTCTTTAAGTTTGGGTGTAAACATATTTAATAGTAGATAAGGGGGTTGGGATTTTATTTTTACCATTCAAGAGAAATGTGTAATTCACAATGGTTTTTTTCTTGGTTTTAAAATTCAAGTTTCCAGTTCGATAAAATATTTTATAATGAAATAAGAAATGTTTTCATATGACTAAAAATATTCAGAAGTAACTAATTTGTTTTGTTTAGAACAAGTATTCAAAATTCAAAGTATAACAAATAAAATGGTAAAATAATTAATATCAACATCATGACAGTTAACACTTTAGGATTTTCGAAAGAACCTTAAGCCTGAGTAGATTGAAATTTAAGTTAAGGCACTGAGTTAATGAGGCAATTAATGGGGAGAGTGCGATTACTCAGGCGAAAAAGTTAAATGACGGATTTTTATAGAACAGTTAAAAAGAATCTAATATAGGAAGGGGGTCTATCTCCCCCCGTTTAGGCGATAGGGGCATTAACAAAAAAATATGTACGTTGAATGAAAAAAATTAATTTAAAAATATTGATTATACTTAAAATTAGGTGTTATACATTAGATAGAGATTAGATAGACATATAAATTCTTTATTTTTTTTTTATTCAAGTTTAACAATAATTCTTATTTAAGAATAAGGACTCAGCAATTCTGCCGTCTGCCTGATTTGACATTTCATAATACAAGAAACATATAATGGGATATCCGCCAAAAGTACCAGATCGTCTGCATACAGTTAAACTTTAATCAAAGATTCGCCAACATCCTGAGTTAGTTTAAATATCTAGGTGTATAATCTAAACTAGAGCAATCATGCGTAAGAGAAAACTGGGCCAAACCTGATGTGGCCCAATTTTTTAACAACCAACTTATTGACCACTCATCAAAGTACAGAGTCTTCAATGCAACAATAAATTCTTGCTTATGTTACGGTGTCCAAGGCTTTGGATACGCTCAAATAGAGGAATTTGAGACTTTACAAAGATACTTTTTTAAAAGACTTTTTAAACTGCCTAACGCTACACCTACGTACCCCATACATATTGAATCGGAAATAGCACCGATATATATTCAGAATCTGAAACGGCACTCCGACTATTTAGCTAAGGTTCTGAAAAGAGAAAATGGGCTTCATAAGACGATCTTGATTAGACTGCTCCGTAAAAATCCTTTTCCCTTCAAGGAATAGAACGCGCTTTCTGCAGGAGTTGATATAGTACTCTCTTTAAGGGAAAATAATGTAGAGGAATGGCAAAATATGTTCGCGGTTTTCGATAGCTAAAATTGATGAAACACTTTATTTAGAACACCTGCAAAGTTCATCCTCATCCGCAAGCAGAAACATATAGTACAAGCGCTTAAACCATCAATTGTCATCAACTTCAAACTATTTTTGTAAAGAAATGACTTCGGAACTATCGGCACCATTTTTAAAGCTAGAGTCGAGATCCTTAATCTCAACTTTTTTCCCGCATAGATCGGACCTCTCACAAATTTGCACTCTCTGCAAAAGAAGAGACGTGGAGGATATAAATCATTTCAAAGCAGTTTGTCCAATATTAAAAGAAATACGACGGCTATACTTCCAAGTAAGTTTTTGGTCTATGGACCAACTTATTGACATTCTTAACGGGCAGAGTGGTTGGATCTGTTTAAATTTTGCAAACATGCTTTAGCTTATAGAAGTAGCTTTTGAGCGGTCATGTTTGCAGCTTTGGCGATTGAGAATTCAATATTTTTTGTGTTTCAAATTACGGCAAAATTGAACTTACTAAAATTGTTTTTAAAAACGGAAAAGTTTATTTTGAAGATTTTGTGTTTCAAATCACGGCAAAATTGATGTTTTAAGTCTCAAATCAATTAGAATGCAAAATTGAAAAAAAATAGAGCTTTTTAAACTCATATTTTTTGTGTCAAATGTCAAATCATTCAAAATTGTTTTATTTATCTTCTTTTTATAAATATTACAGTTAGTAAATTATTCATCGGTTATAGTTGAAAATTGTTAAGAAAAATAATTAAAAAAACAGTTTTTATTTTCTTGTACTAAAAACAAAACAAAAAAAAACTTTCATAATGTTAAACTATTTTTAACTGATCTATCAGGCAGACGGCAACTACGCCATGTTCTTATATTCTTAGCTTTAAATTAATGTAATTTTATTAACAAAATAAAGAATTTAATATAATCTAATCTAATCTCTATAGGGTGGAGCATCCTAGTGAACCATTAAATATTTTATGATTAAAAATTTTAAGATTTAAGATTTAAAATTTTAACTCGTGCTCTAAAGATTTAATTTGAAGCTGCGGTCGGTAACTCGTTATTTAAACAGTTAGCTTCTGATGATAATTGGTTATTGAGGTTCCTATAAGTGTTCCTGGAGGATGTTGACAAAGCTTTAGAGATATGCTGATTGTAATTTCTTTCATCAATTTAAGCAGTAACATTTGCAAACATAGAGCTCCATTCATTGACATTTAACTCCAATAAAGTTAAGTTAGCTTCATGTGAGATAGCTAGCTGACTTCATTCTTTAAAAGGGGTGTCATTAAATGGCGTTAGGCTTAACAAGATGGTTTTATGAAGGCTTAGCAAGATGGTTTTATGAAGGCTTCTTTCATCACTCTTAATAAATAATCAGAGTTCATTTTGAGGTTTTGAGTATATATTGGCGTAACGCAAGACTCCACGTAAATAGCACAATTTGGTGTTGAATTAGGTAATCTAAACAAGCGTTTGAAAAAATGACTTTGAATTGCTTCAAACTTCTCGAGAGCCAAGTATCCAAAACTTGAGCACAGTACCACATACAAGTGTTGACAGTTGCTTGAAAGTATTATACAAGTGAAACACACGGCTGACAAGATATAACTCACTTTATTATGATAATGTTGATGTCATATAAGCATGTACCTACTTAGTTAGTGTACATGTTGTTATACTGTATAACACTTACTCTAACATCTCCCTTTTAATATATATTAATATAATACTAAGCTTTTTAATATATCTAATCATAATAATGTAAAATATATACCTTTAATAATATATATCATAATTCATAGCAATATATGTATGTAAATTTAAATATTATGTGGTACAAGATCAAGTATTTTATAGATTTCGATATCAGTATTAAAAAAAAGTGTATTTTAGTTATAATATGTTAATCGATCTGGTGGCCTGAGTGGTCTTCCAGATCTAGATGTCATTGGTTTATTATTTTTTGAAGCTAAAATATGATCTTCGTTATCACATTCAGAACTCAAAACTGAACCATCACTTGATGGACTACTTTGTGGATCCAACAAAGTTTCAACAATTGGTTTGTTCGGTGGCGAGGGAACCTTTCTAATTTGCTGCCTATTACGTCGATAAATCTGATTATTTTCATCCTGAATTAAATACGATCGAGGCTCTGAACATTTCTCCTTAACAACTCCCGGGTACCAAATTGATTTAGGAATTTTCTGATAATATATATTTTCCCCATTCTCTAATTCTTTTAAGGGTTTTGTTGTTCGATTATAATATTTTTTCATTGTTTCATTATTAGTTTTAAAGGCCAAATTAACCTTTTGCTCATCTACTCTAACAGGCTTTAAATTTTCAAAATTGGTTGGAATTTTAGTTTTTAGTTTTCTATTCATCAACAATTCTGCGGGTGAGTATGTAGTAAAATTCGGTGTTGCCCTGTAATTTAAAAGTGCAATATATGGATCGGAATTACTTTCTAAGGTTTTTTTCAACAATCGTTTTATAGTTTGAATTGATCTTTCTGCAAGACCATTTGACCTCGGTGTATAAGGACTAGATGTGACATGTTCAATGTTCCAAGATTTGCAAAAGTGGTTAAATTCTGTCGACGAAAAAGGTGGTCCATTGTCACTTACCACTATTTTCGGAATGCCGTGCCGAGCCAATATAGATTTAAGTTCCAAAATTAGTTTTTTGCTAGCAAAACCACTATTTAAAAGAGCGATTTCAATATATTTAGAGTAATAGTCAACAACTAGCATGTAAACTTTCTTTTGAAATTCAAAAAGATCAATTCCGATTTTGTGCCAAGGCAAGGGGAAAATTTCATGGGACATCAACGGTTCTTTGACGTTTGAAACTCTATACTTTAAACATATTTCACAATTATCGACTATGTTCTTTATATCTGAATTCAAATTTGGCCAATATACCAATGATTTAGCCAGACTGATACATTTTTTAGAGCCCATATGTCCTTCATGTATAAGATTCAAAATTTCTGAACGCATTGACTTTGGTATAACAATTCTGTTGTTCATAAAAACAATTCCACTGACGACGTGAATTTCATTTTTTATTTTAAAATAGGGCAGTACTAATGGATCTATGTTATTTTTTATCTCTGGCCACCCTTGCCTATAATATTGTTTAAGCTTAACTAAGATTTCATCTACTAATGTTTCTTTACGAATTTGATCTAGTTTTTCATCACTGACTGGCAAGCTTGACGACACGAGATTGCAATGTATTTCCATTTCATTTTCTAATTGAGGTAATGCTTCTTCTAATAAGGCTGCCCTTGACAAAGTATCAGCAATGACCATATCTTTTCCTGGCTTATAAATTACTTTTAGATTGTAAGCTTGTAATTTCAGCATCATTCTTTGAAGTCGCGTAGGCACCTTATACAAAGGTTTTTCAAACAATGGTATAAGAGGCTTATGGTCTGTTTCAACCAGAACTTCTCTTCCAAACAAAAATTTGTGAAAGCGATTGCAGCCAAAAAGAATGGCGAACAATTCTTTTTCGATTTGCGCATAATTTCTTTGGCTTAACGTTAAGGTGGCTGATGCATAAGCAATGGGTTTATTTGCCTGCTGTATGACAGCTCCCACAGCTGATTGAGAAGCATCAACAGAAAGTTTTATTGCCTTACCATTGTCAAAGTAAGCTAAAACAGGAGCTTTTGATATTAGGAGCTTAAGATTTAGAAACTCATTTTCATGCCTTTCTTCCCAATGCCACTCAACTTCTTTTTTAAGCAACTGCCTTAAATGCTCATTTTCAATTGCTAGCTCTTTAATAAATGAGCCCAGATAATTAACCATACCTAAAAATCGTTGAAGGTCTTTAACACAACTAGGACGAGGCATTTTCATAATAGCTTCTATTTTACTTTCATCGGGTCGGACCCCAAATTCATTGAAAATATGACCAATGTATTTTATCTCTTTAACTCCTATACAAGACTTCTCTCGATTAAATTTTAGACCTATTTCCTGAGCTTTTTTGAGAACCATATTCAAATATTTATCGTGCTCCTCTTGAGTGGCACCGTATATTAAAAAATCGTCTATATAAATTACAACATTTGGTATGTGAAAAAATGCTTTATCATTTCTGCATGAAATATTTCAGGAGCCGCATTGACTCCAAATGGTAATCTAATAAACCTGTATCTACCAAAAGGTGTATTAAATGTACATAGCTTAGATGATTCTTCTTCCAAGGGTATCATCCAAAAGCCGCTATTAGCATCCAAACTACTGAAATATTTTGCATTTGAAAGGCGAGATTTTACCTCATCAATATCTGAAAAAGGAAAATGGGGACGCATTATTACCTTGTTCAAGTGTCTAGGATCCAAACAAACCCTCAGGTTTCCATTAGCCTTTCTAACTAACACAATTGAGTTCACCCACTTTGTTGGTTGATTTTCTTGCACTATCACCCCTAAATTTTCCATTCGTTTAAGCTCAGTTTTTAGTTCCTTTTGTAAATCAAATGGTATTTTTCGTGGTGGTTCCACTACCGGTAAAACATTTTCTTTTAAAACCAATTTACACTTGTTTTTAAGACAGCCCAGCCCATTAAAAGCTTCTTTATATTTTTCCAAAAGCATATTTGAACCTTTTATTCCTTGATTTTTAGCACCACGTACAATATTAATATTTTTCACCAAATTCAATTTAATAGAAGTATCTAAACCTATTACAGTTTTACAATTCATTTCAAGTATATAAAAATCAAGATAAATACCATTGTTCTTAAAAAGACAATATAATTTACATTTTCCTTTAACTCTTAATTTTTCTCCCGAAAAGGTTAACAAATTAGTATTAGTTTCTTTAATCAAGTTTTTGTCCAAATTTAACATTTCAAATTTCTTTATTGACATTATGTTTCCCTCTGCTCCGGTATCTACTTGAGCCACCACCACTTGATTGTTGATGTCAATGTCTACATTCCATGCCTTGGTGTATGTTGAACTCATTATTTTTCCTATAAAAAGGTCTTCTTCAGATGATTGTGTAGCTGATTCCCCTTCTGCTTCTATGTTACCGATTGTTTTCTTAATTTTATTTGTGTTGCACATTTTCGCATAGTGATTCTTTCCCCTGCACTGCTGACATGTAACTCCCCATGCAGGGCATTTATTGTAAAAATGCCGTTGGCCACATCTTCCGCATGTATTTAGTTGATTATTATTTGACCCGCTAGGCTCATGCTGAATTTGATTTTTGGTTTTGCGGAAGTTGTTGTTTCTTTTTCCTTGGTTGCTCCATTGCTGTTGTCTCTCTCTTTCTCGAATGCTGCCAATAAACTCTACTTTGCTGTTGTCTTCTCCATTACTTCCATGAATAAATTCTTTAGACTGCTGCTTTGCTATTTCCAGAGATTTAGCAATTTGGATTATTTCTTCGAGATTTTTTGATGATTCATTTAATAATTTTTCGCGAATAAATTGATGACTTTGGTTTAGACCACAAATAAATAAGTCCCTAACCAATTCATCTTTAAGAGTGCCAAAATTACATGTTTTGCTTAGATTTTTAAGTGCCGTTAAGAATTCATCAATCGACTCAGATGTACTTTGACGTCGCGAGAAAAAATTAAACCGTTCCATGATAACATTACATTTTGGAAGGAAATATGCATCAAATTTTGTAATTAAATCGGCATGCTTTATAGTTTCCTCATCCACATCGAAAGAATCAAAGATTTCAAAAGATTCAGGTCCTATGTGGTGAAGAAGTAATGAATTTTTTCTGAAGTCTGAGTCACTGAGAAGATCACTTGCGGCTAGAAATATTTTAAATTGCTTTTTCCAAATTTTCCAAGCAGCCGCCAGATTTGTTGACTTTAAATCAAGAGGACGTAAGGAACCACTATCCACGGCCACTTGCTTATAATTATTATTAATAACTTTGACTTTATCTTCTGTCATTTTGTTTTAAATATAATTAATTTTCGATTTATTTTCTTCAATTTTTTTTTTTGGTTTACATCTGACACCATATTATACAAGTGAAACACACGGCTGACAAGATATAACTCACTTTATTATGATAATGTTGATGTCATATAAGCATGTACCTACTTAGTTAGTGTACATGTTGTTATACTGTATAACACTTACTCTAACAGAAAGACCCGATATTTTGAAACAAGATCGATTTTTGGATTTGCAAAAAACTTTGGCAATGCAATTTTAGCCTCTTCAATTTTTTGTTTGACGTGCTTAGAACAAATTTAAATTATGTGTAAGCAAAACTCCAAGATATTTAAACCCTTTTAATACTTCAATGGGTTTATTATTGAGTGACCGGCAGCCTTCTTTTTTGATGCGTCTCAAAAATCGTCATTTTGCGTTGACGTGAACTCTCAGAAGGAGTTCAATCTGTTTATTTGTGAAAGGATTTTCGTTTACTACAACTAAATTTTCCACGTATAGCAAAGCTTTCACTTGGATATCGGTGAAGAGTATTCCTCCTAGAAGTTCATCACAGATATCGTCGTTAAACAAAACATTATTGGCCTGAAACTGAAGCCTTTTGGAACACACTCTATTGTTGCAAACCAATCCGAAAACTCTGATCCATCCCATACAGAGGCGCTTGATGACTCCAAAATTTTAAAATTATCAGGAATTTTCGAGAGATTCCTCGTAATGAGAGCTTATACATTAAAGCCTGTCTGTTGACCTTATCAAATTCTGCTTTGAAATCTACAAAACAAGCATGCAATTTCTTTTTCTTTTCAATAGACTTTCTGGCAATCCTGGTAAGTGCAAAAATGTGATCCACCGTTGGAAAGGCCGACCGAAAGCTTGAAACTTGCTTAGACGATTAGTGTTCTCGATCCAATTGGTGAGCCTTTCGTACAGAATTGAAGTCAGAATCTTCCTCATAGAGTTAAGCATAGAAATTCCTCTGTAGTTTTCCGAAATATTTGAATCTCCTTTCTTGAAAATGGCAAAAATAACTGCTTTATTGTAGTTTTTTGTGCACTTAAGCATCATTATATAACTTGTTAAAGTATTCCACAAGATGGTTTTTAAATTGGTCAGTGCTGTTTTTGTAAAACTCGACAAGAATCCCGTCTACGCTGGAGCTTTGTTATTCTTCGCCTTACTCAAACTTGTTTCCAAATCACTCAAAGTTATTGGACTATCAAATTCACTGACTGTGAAAGTGTTTTAATATGAGCAGCAAGTGTCTCAGCTCTGAGAGTATTCACCATATTTCTATTACGTCCACCCAATTTACTTTAATTTACATTACTCCAAAATTCCTTTGAGTTCTTGCAGTTAGTTCTTCTTTCTATAAGCTTGTTTTTAAATCAAGTCAAAACTATTATTTTTAGAATTCATTGCTCTTATTTGTTTTTGATCAAAATCTGAAAACTAGATAATTTTCTGACCAGAGGAGTAATAATTGTAAATACTACCATTGATGTGTTATTATATGCAGATGACCTTGTCATACCGTCTGAATCACTAGAACATATGCAATTAATGATTAATCGCTTATCGTGTAACTTCCAAAGATGGGGACTAACAATTAATACAGATAAGTCAAAAATGATGGTATTTGCACGCACGATATCCAAGAGTTAATAATGAAAGGCAATGACTTATGATGGTCATTTTCTAGAAACAGCTATAAACGTAAAATACTTGGGAAGCCAATAACTCTTAAAACTTGCTTAACCTATCACCGAAAAATGTGTTTTTTCAACAAAAGAATAATTTTATTTGCAAAATATAAGATATTCAATGCAGTAGTTAAATTAACTCTTTGCTATGCTTCTCAATCTCAAGTTTGGGGGTCATATGAGTACGAGGAAATTGAGAAATTCCAGAGGAATTGTATAAAACCCCAAAATACGCCTTGTTACGTTACTTGGAAAGCAGACTACCAAAACTCTTACATAGCAAGCCGCAGACTGACTTCATAATAAAGGTATGTTGTCATTATGAGGAATCAAGTCTTTAAAAAAAACTATTTTTGTATGAGTTGAGGAATAAGGACTATCCAACTGCTGAACGAGTGTGAATGGAAAACCCTGAGCAATTTCTTAGAAACAGTTTACAAGATAAAATGTTATTAATATCAGAATACCTTTGAGAGTTTAGTTCTTTTTTTGTTGATTATTGAAAATTTAATTGCATTTTAAAATAAACATTTATAAACTTGTCAACCAGGCTGACGACCGATTGTGACCATTTTCAGATGAATGAGTTTGGCAGTCCAAGATAGATTTAAGAGCTTATTACTGCCTCCAAATGACTTACTGACTTTCCAAATTTTTTTACATTTAAAATTTACTATTAAATGACTTTATAATATCAAAATAACTGCATTCTGATTAAACTTCAAGACAATAGAGTTTTAAAATTGACTTCATTTCATGACTTTTAAAAGTGAGTTAACATCAGGTTAAAAGTCAAAGTAATTTTAGAAGTCAAGTTCTTACAATTCTGATAAACCATAAGAAAACGCTACAGGAAAAAAGGATTTTGATATAAGCTTACTAGTTCCTAGTATTTAGCTGGATTCATCTTCAATAAATATTTCATAAAGGAAAACTTTGGTTATTAATAATATTTATGAAAGCTGCAAAAATCTGGTGAAACTGTCAACGTTTTTTTAGGGTAATTATGGTACAGATCAAAGTAAATTTACAAAGTCGAAGAGTTTAATAAATGAAGAAAAATGATTTCCTACTTTCAAGAAAGAGATAATTCTAGACTTAATCTAAACAAAATTATAATACATTTATACATATGTTTTCGTAATTATTTCAGACATTGGGTGGAAATAAAACCTTTGAGCAAAACGGAAATTTATCTCATCACATAAATACCCTTATTGGCCATCACGCCACAATGGAAATTACAAATGATTCAAGTATGGAGTTTGGTTGAATTAACTTTTCAAATTAGATATCTGGTAAATTAAAAATATTACAATTAATTTCAATTTATCGGTTAAAATTCCCTTACGTTTGAAAAATATGCTTAATATCAATTTATATTAGCTTTGGCATAAATAAATGGCACATAAATTAGGTGGCGCAACAGGCCATTGAGAACTAGGGCCTAGTGACTAACAACTCTCAACCATTCCTATGTGAGAATTAAGTTGCCAGGGATGGAGGGGACCTACAGTTTTATGCCGAACCCAAACAGTTAATTTGAAGAAGCACTTTTATGACAAGAATTACTGTTGGAGGATTTGTCAAATCCTCCCAAGACAGTACCCGTACTTTTTTTTAAATTAAGGTGGCACAGGCAGGGATTGAACCCAAGATTTTTGGCATGAGAGCCCTACCCTTACGTTTGAAAAATATTCTTAATATCAATTTATATTAGCACATACATTCATAAAATTGCAATGATAAAATCTTTTCTTCTGTTTTTTTTCTTTTTTGAAGTCGCAGATCTTTTCGGATAAGCCAACCTATTTCATCATATGAAATTCAGAATTTCGGACCAAATTTGTGTCAAAAGCACTACAACCTAGTACTGAGTTCAGAATCTATGCATCCAAGAAATGATAAATTTTATCATAGAAAATAGCATAGGAAACATTGAAACAGAGATAAATGAAAACTGTAAAAACTAAGTTTATTTTGTTATCCCTTCGAAGCTTTAAAAATTGGGCATTTAAGTTCACACATTATTTAAAGCTTGCTTAAATAATTAGTTGTGCTCTTATTATTTCGCCATACTAATAATCATTTTAATAGTATTGTTGTTTAGAAATTCACCTTAAAATTCAACGGTCTTAATTCATTTAACTAAATTCTGTTAAAATAAATATTTTAGTTTTGTTTATTTTTAGAAATATTACTTTAATGTCACTCCAATGCTGTCATTTTGACAGCGTATGGTTGTAGGTAATGTAATATAAAGCTAATTAGCAAAATGCGCGTTTATATTAGTTATTAATATACACTCAAATTGAGACAATGCCTAATCGTATTTTAGCGGTTTATTACAATACAACAATTTTATTGACAAAAAAGATTATAGCAGAAATTCCAGGCTACTAAACAAACTTAATGTGCTTACACCCAAAAACAAATCAAATTGTCAAACCACTCATCTATTACAATTATACTTTTAGCTGTCAAATTGGTTTGGTTTGGAGGAAATTAATTTTCACTTCTCCTCATTCTAATTTCTCATAGAAAAGTGAAAAGTCCAAGCGCATTTCCCTGTGGATTTGTTAATTTCTCTTTACTTTAATCTGCAGAGCAGAGAAATATAAAAAGAAATTGCAATTTAAACAAACTTTTTTATAAAATTAATAATAAAGTAAGTAAGTAATATTGTGTCTATGTTGTTAATCTAAAAAGAAAATTAATTTTCTATGAATATGCGTTGCGTGTGTATGTCTCTTTTTTTAATTTATCGATTTTTCAATTAAAGTCCTTCAATTGATTTTCTTGTTCATTTCACTTAATTGTACGTGTACTTCCGTCCTTCCTACCCTCTTATGTCCTTGGATTATGCGACATTTAAGTAAGTAGTGGAATTGTTGCAATATGGCCAACTGTGAACATCCCCCACAACCAAACAGCGGCTATGCTCCGCGTCGTTTGTATCAAAATCAAAATGGAACTGCCCCACAGCCGATAGTTGGCGGGAAGGGATTACCCGTAGCCGGGGATAATATCGATCAGTTACATTTATCCCATCAATCTGGTCCGCATTCAATTCAAGGCTCGGCACAACCACCCAAGCAGCAAGTTCATGGTGGGGCAAAATTTAATAAGAAGGATAAAACCGCGGAGGTTATAGCGAGTATGGATAAGATGACTATTGAGGAATCGTTGAAGTTGCACGATTCAAATAATTTGGCTATGAAAACTCCGGTGTCGATTCTGCAGGAGTTGCTGAGTAGACGTGGAATCACTCCAAGCTATGAACTGATTCAAATGGAAGGCGCAATTCATGAGCCTACTTTTCGCTATCGTGTCTCCTTCAACGACAAGGAGGTTCCATTCACTGCAATGGGCGCGGGACGCTCTAAGAAGGAAGCCAAGCACTCTGCAGCTCGTGCATTGATTGACAAACTCACCGGTGTTCAATTGCCCGAGAGTCAAGCTAACGATGTCGATGCTAATTCTAATTGTGGAGGAACTGGAGTAGAGTAAGTCTTGCATCCCAGTTTGAAATTCATCAAAGTTTTAAATTATTTTCTTCTCTAGGTCAAAGGGATCCTATACTGAGAAAGTTATGGGCAATCCAATCGGTTGGCTGCAAGAGATGTGTATGTCCCGTCGCTGGCCACCACCAACCTATGAAACTGAGATGGAAGTTGGCTTGCCTCACGAGCGTCTCTTCACCATCGCGTGTACCATTCTCAATTTCCGAGAGATGGGTAAAGGCAAAAGTAAGAAAATCGCTAAACGCTTTGCAGCCGGAAAGATGTGGCAACGTCTTCAGGAGAATCCGCTTGATAATGCCCAAATAAATGACTCATTCAGAACCGGATTAGACGATGAGGTAAGTTTTAATTTATTACCAACAAACATTTGCTATTTACAAGGTTTTGTTTGCCTGTTTAGTTGTTTAGTTAGAGGGGGGGTTGTGTGGGCTGTCCTGAGTCTGATTCTCCCGATGACATAGTTTGTTTTTTTTTATATCTATTTCGTAAATGTGGGCGTTTGATTTCGCAATTTCTTGCAAAACGAAAAATGAAAACAAAATAAAACAACAACAGGCACACAAATTCTTCTTCAATTTCATTCACTTTGTCTCTCTCTGTCATTTAAATTAGCTTTAAATTTATTTTATGAAATAATTTCTAAAATTTGTGTGTTTGTTTTGTCTTTTTTTGTGTGTTTAAAATTTTCGCAGAATCGCAATTTTTCAAATTATTATGGTGATTTGAAGGATATGCAAGTGCCCACAATAACAAGTCAACATAGTCATAAAGTATCTCAGTTTCATAAGTCATTGAAAAATGCTGCCGGGGAGAAATTAACTAAATTGCAGGTGAGTTACTAAAATAACTGATGAAAAAAATTATTGTTTTCCAGCGATGTCTTGCTTTTAAATATCAACCATGTTTTTATGGGCTTCAATATTATAGTATAGTGAAAAAATTGTCACAAAACGAAATGCAGTTGTCCCGTTTTTATATTTGAAAGTTGATTAACTGAACACTTTTCGGAAAGAAAGAACTAATTTTAACTTAATACAATGGAAAATTTTAAAAGGATATATTAACAAAATATTAGGCATACATTATAATTAATTTATTTTCTAAATTCTTAGCTAAATGAAATAAGAACAAGAAGGGAAGGGGTTCGTGCGTAGATTATGCTCTAACTATTTATGGATCTGCGCGTGCGCTTTGTATGTAAGCCACTAACCTTTTGGAAAATAAACAAAAAATACAGCGTTGTAATACAAAATAAGAAGTATGATTTAAATTTTCGTATCTTTATCTTTTATTCAATGCGTGCCGAGATACTTTTGGTTTTTTTTTTATAAAGAAGTCATATTACAGTTGCCACGGAGCCGCAACAAAATTGTATAGAAATATAAAATAGGAGAAAACATTTATTTTTGTCGTGTAAGTGTATGGACATTTATAAGTACCTGGGTTACCAAAATTAGACCGCTGAGGGACCTTATGTTGCTGAGTCAAAAAAGCATTTGCTTAGGAGAGATATTAGAGCTTTCTACGACACTATACAAAATGCAGTATTTTTCTTATACTAATGTTGCCAGCGCTTTTAATTAGTTCACGTACCCGTGGAATGATAGGTAGTGTGTTGGACTATCGTCATGCCACAGGTCTTGGGTTGAATCCATGAATGTGCTTTTATTACAGGTACTGCTTCTACCGAGGAATTAAAAAATCTTCCAAGAGTAATTCTTGTCATGAAAAGTGCTTTCTGAAATAAGCCGTTTGGATTCGGCTTAAAACTGTAGGGCCCGTCATTGTTGTATTTGTAATTTTAACAGTTAGTCCATAAATAGATGTGAAAACAAACAAAAAAACACGATGCCCTGGGCTTTGCAAAGCAAACACAATATGGGGAGGCTAAAAAGTTTTTTCTTTGTAGTTTTTTCGATGAAAAAGTCAGTTTTAAGCATTAAACTTGCAGTCATTTTGTTGATAGCGAACCAATGTACATTTTTTTCTTGAAAAAGCAAGTTCAACATCAGTCTAATATAATTAATTCACTCATTTACAGCAATCACTACGAAATTATTTAAATTTCATAATTAACCTCGGATTATTGTATCAAAGATGCGTTCGAAGAACTATCAAGTTAAGGGTGCGATTTATTGGATTCTAATAAATTTTCGTTAATGAACGACCCAAATATTTTTTGCAAGTAATTAAAATTTGTATCTATTTAATTAGTCCAAGTATATTTATAGTTTTTTGTTTAATGATTTAACCTTGCCACTATTTTTCCATTAAATTTTGATTAATAAATATTAAATTAAAAAAAAGTTATAATCGAAAAATACCTTATCCATAACATTCTTGATTGATGGAAGCATACATGTATTTGCTATAAAAAAAAAACTATGCATCCAAGGAACACCAATGTTTAAATAAAAATCAGAACAATTATAGCGAACCTGTTGAATAAATGCAGAGCAAATAAAATGCAAATTTTTACATATTCTACAAAATTAAAACGTCTTAAAATCGTTCTGAATCCATGCACAACTCATTCAATAGATCATGTAATCGACATGAATGTTTATTGTTGACGTACAGACGTTCTTTTAGTGAATTCCCACAGTTTAACGCAAAATATAATTTTCATTCATCCCTTTAAGATGCTTTACACAAAGCAACCTATTTTTAAAGCATGGTTCCCTCAAATTTGTATTCCAAAATTTAACTACAAACGAAATTTTAACTCTAACATAGTCCCTCAAAAAGATATTTTCAGGAATATTTCTGCAACAAACAAAACTAAAATTTGGTCTTGCAATTAGCGAACTGCTTAAGTGATGAAAATACTAATCTATTTCAGGAGTATGAACTAGCTAAAGTTGGCAATGGAACTTCCCAAGTATGCTTTTCGTAGTATTGTCTGTACAAAAAAATACGGAGGCACCCGCCTATTGTCTCCACCTGAACTTCTAACGTCGCCAACAAAATGCTCTAACTATTATAAAAAATAAATAGGGTGGCGCAACAATCCGTTTGAGAACTAGGTCCTAGTGACTGAAAACTCTTAACAATTTCTGTGGGCGAGTACTGTTGTCAGGGATGAAAGGGACCTACAGTTTTAAGCCGAATCCGAACGGCAAATTTGAGAAGCACTTTTCATGACAGGAATTACTCTTGGAGAATTTGTCAATTCCTCGCAGTACCCGTAAAAAGACTTTAGGCCAATGGTACTACTCTACGCAAACTACAGCTGACAAAATTGTCTGTTTTGTTGTTTTACAAAGTATTGAGTTACACTTTTGTCCATTTCCAATTATACTAAACCAGTTGTAGCGCATGTTGCTTTTGCAAAAAATGTAAGTAAACAAAATACAGCACTAATAAATCGTTAAATATGTATTTGGTCAATTTTATTTTATTTAATATACATTAACTGATGTAATAACACCTTTAAATAATTTGTTGGCAGCAGTGTTTGCCTTTTCAGATTGTCATTCATTTTTCTGTCATCTAATTATATTTAGTCACTTCCTTTCTAACCTTAAACCTGAGCTTACCCCTTTGCTTTTTTCTATATTATTATACGATTAATTGAAATAAATCTTTGCAATCATAGAAGTATTAAACTTAATTACATTAAAAACACTTATTTGGATTGAAATTAAAAACCTATGCAAATCTTCCAATTTAAGACCATGTCAGCACTTCATATTCTGTCTGTTAGGATTGTTTCGTTTTTGAACGGAGCCCAAAATGAAGCATTTAGATGTGCCTGAGGACTAAAATGAAACATTTTGATAGGCCTGAACACTAAATAAGAAGAATGTGTTTGGTTTTTGCATCATTTCATGCACACTTTCTCACATTTAGTCTACAGTTAGCTTGTAGGCAAACCGAAATGTCAGTCTAAGATTCCCATTTTGTTAAATGGAGTATTTTTGGTTACGACTCAATGGCTGCGTTCAATCTCAGACAAATAGGGTGTCCGGATACCTTTTTGTTAGTGTTTTACGCGTCAAATAACAGCTAAGATGTCAAAAAAGGAATCCTAAGATATCCAAGAATTTCTGGGGTATGTAGGAATCTGACAGAACAGCTGATTCAATACATGGTTGAATTTCAAAAACTTGAAAATCCAAGCGAAAATATAATTCAACTTTTTTATCTATAAAGTGTGACTACGCCATAACAAACTAAAATTTTAGAACACATCCTTCGTTCAGTTTTCTTACGTCAATGCTGAAAATTGGTGAAAAGCACTGATTGACAAAACAAATTACCTCTCAAAACAAAACTATATCATCCGTTATGTTTTTGTGGCTTTTTTTACAGTTAAGCGCCTCAATAGAACATGTTTCAAATATTAAGGGGACTTAACCCTACTTTTTTTGTATTTCATTTTTTGAGCCTAAAACAAGTTTTTTTTTTTGAATTTATAACACGGTGAACTAACAGCTAGGTATGTAAGTATGTATGTATATATGTATGCAACCCCCTGCTTGGGATCACTATAGGATTTGGGGTGGGTGCGAGTTTGAGAATATGCAAAGTACTTTTGCATTTGATCACTAAAATCAAAGTAATCGCCAACAAACAAAAGCAAGCAGGGCAACATTGAACAAAAAACAGGAAAGAATGTCAAAATCAACAATTTTTGCATGTTTTGCATGTGAACTTTGAAAATTGTGAGATCAAAATCTAACACCCTGTTCAAATAAAACTTCTTGCATGTATGCATGCATATAAGAAAAGAATGTATTCTATGTATATAATATTCTATTCAAACAAAACTAACTGTTATTATTATTTGTTGCATCGCATCGCATGACAAGTATAGTCCCGTTTTTAAATCATTCTCGGTCGTTTTATGTATTTTAACTTTATAAGAAATTCAATTGTAATAAAGATCTCGAGCAGTGAACATCACCTATTGTGTTTTATTGAAAGTGTATTACAGTAATCAGAAGTGGTTAAAAAAAAAATTCCACGCGGTTTTCAAGAAAAATCATTAAATTTCGAATTTTTATTAGTAAAAAGTTTTTTTGAAAACTAATCATGGCTGCAGCACGTTCCGAGTCGTTTCTTGAAATTGCATCAGTGCAAAATTTAAAAGAAAAGTTAACCATCTTGGGTTTGCCCACAACCGGAGTTAAAGCAACACTAAGAGTTAGGTTGCAAGAAGCTCTTGAAAATCTGGACGATAACCGTTTGGAGGATTTGTTCCCTGTTGATGCTTTAAATGGTGATGGCGTAGACGACGACATCGCCGACGACGACGAAGGCGAGCAGCGAGAAGCAGAGCACCTCGAACGATTACGTGAAGCAGTGAGACGTAAGGAAGAAATAATTTTATTACAAAAGAAGTTAACGGAACTGAATAAACCATCAGATGAACCCAGATCAACGTATTCGTTCCGAGACATCGAGGATTCGATTTCCACATTTTCGGGCGACGATAATTACCCCGTTTCAAGGTGGATTAAGAATTTCGACGATTCAAAAATAATTTTCAATTTGAACGAATCCGAATGCTTGGTCTATGCAAAGCGTCTCTTACGAGGAACCGCTAAGCTTTTCCTGAGGTCGACGTCTTGCAGATCATGGTGTGAGTTAAAAGCTGCCCTACTGATTGAATTCAATCAACATCAAAGCGCTACGGATGTCCACAATGCTCTTCGAATGCGAAAAAAACGAAGAGAGGAAAGCTTCCAACAATATATACTCATAATGCAAGAAATTGCCTCAGCCGCGGACCTAGAAGAACAGGACCTAATTCACTATATTATAAAAGGTATCCCTGAGTCTTTCTACAACAAGCAAATACTACTAACCGCCAACACAATAACGGAACTGAAGAACACATTAAGAAGATTCGAAAAAATCAAAACTGAATTCCAACCGTCGACATCCAATTATGCAAAGGCCTTGCCACCACCACCACCACCAATAAAACCTGATGCGAAGCCCCAACCATCCGTGAAGTGCTACAATTGCTGCGAAAAAGGGCATTTTGCTACATATTGCCCAAAGCCGAAGCGCGAAAGAGGATCGTGCTTTATTTGCGGGAAGAAGGATCACGTGGCCAAAAACTGTCCGCAATCTAATACCGTTATGACAGTAGTTAGTACGAAGCCGTGTGAGGAGAGTCAATCAACTATGTTTTCGAACAATTTTATTGGAGTAATGGAGTACATCTTCCAAAACAATAATGCTTCCATATGCTTCAAGATGGACGCCATGACGCTGATCGACACTGGAAGCCCTATCAACTTCATACAGCAGCAGTATGTCCCATCTTTCTTGATGACACCTATAGACGATTCTCAGCATAACTTCTATGGTATAAACAAAAGCAAGCTTGTCATATTCGGTAAGGTATTTTGTAAGATAAAATTAAATGATGTGTATATTTTTTCGTGTTTGCATGTAGTTAAGGATAGCAGCATGAACAATGTTATTGTGTTAGGTAGGGAATTTTTACAACAAAATAATATTAAACTCAAATTTGACGATGAAATGAATTGTATTTTTAAAAATAATTTTAAACAAGAAGATTTAAATAACGAAGTTTTTGAAATCCTTAATATCAATAATAATGATAGCCGTGATGAGACGGATTCCTTAAACATTAATGAAAATTTGACATTCGAAGAAAAAATTAAGATCAAACAATTGATTCTCAAGAGTGGTGATAACAAAGATAAAGTTTTGAATACTAAATTAGATGTTGAAATGAATATAAGATTAACTGATACGAAAATTGTTTTCAATTGTTGTCCGAGGCGATTGCCATACGCGCATAAGTTAAAGTTGCAAGTAATTTTAGATGATTTAGTCAAAAACAAAGTTATTCGGGAAAGCAATTCACCATATGCTTCTCCAATAGTACTGGCCAAAAAGAAAAACGACGAATTTAGACTCTGCGTTGATTTCAGGCAGTTAAATAAAATAACGCTGAAAGATAATTTCCCGATCCCTTTAATAGAGGATCACCTAGATAGACTTCGCGGGAAAAGGTACTTTTCACTTTTAGATTTAAAAAGTGCTTTTCACCATGTGAGAATGTCAGAGGAATCGGTGAAATATACGTCATTTGTAACGCCATTTGGCCAGTTCGAATACCTCAGGATGCCATTCGGGCTAAAAAACGCTCCGGCTGTGTTTCAGCGTTTTATAAATTCAATTTTCAAAAATTTAATAAACACTGGCAAGTTGTTAGTTTACTTAGACGATTTGTTAATTGCCACCGAAACAAAAGAGGAGCACTTTCATATTTTAAAAGAGGTAATGGACATTGTTTCAGAATATGAATTACAGTTGCGCATCGATAAGTGTCTGTTTTTATTTGAAAAAATTAAATATTTAGGTTATGAAATAACGGCTGATGGAATAGGGCCAAACTCTGATGGACTAAAGGCAGTTGCAGAGTTTCCATTACCTACTAATGCGAAACGCATGCATTCCTTCTTAGGCCTCTGTTCATACTTCCGAAAATTCATACAAGATTTTTCAATTTTTTCAAAACCACTGTATGATCTCTTAAAAAGTGACGCTCCTTTTGTTTTGGGTGAAAAAGAATTGCAAATTTTTGAAAATCTTAAACAGAAACTTCTCAATGCTCCAATCCTTAGTATTTATAGTGCATCTGCGGAAACTGAATTGCACTGCGATGCAAGCAGCTTGGGGTTTGGTGCAGTTCTTCTGCAACGTCAAAAGGACAAACTGCTCCACCCAATATTCTTTTTCTCTAAACGCGCGACATTGCAAGAAGCCAAATACCATTCGTATGAATTGGAGACGCTTGCAATCATATATGCACTAAGAAGATTCAGGATATATTTGTCTGGGATAAAATTTAAAATAATAACAGACTGTAAATCGTTGACATTGACTCTTAATAAAAAACTCCTTAATCCTAGAATATCTCGCTGGGCGCTAGAGCTGCAAGACTACGACTACGTCGTAGAACATAGGGATGGAAAGAAAATGCAGCACGTCGATGCGCTGAGCAGAAATCATAACATTCTAGTGCTTGAAAGAGATTCCTTTGAACATGCTCTAGCCGCGTCTCAACAAAGAGATCCAACAATTAGACGTTTAGCAGAAATGCTTGAAAGAAGGGAGAGTTCAACCTACGATTTGATAAACCGTCTCGTCTATCGCAAGGTCGACAACAAAGTGTGTTTCTATGTCCCTTCTCAGATGGAGAGGGATGTTATTCAGACGCATCACGATTCCCTTTGCCATGTCGGTGTAGAAAAGTGCTACAATTATTTGAAAAAGTCATACTGGTTTCCTGGCATGAAGATGAAAATAAAAAATTACATCAAAAACTGTTTGAAATGTATTCACTTCTCTGCACCGACTGGAAAGAAAGAAGGCGTCTTGCATCCCATCCCCAAGGGGGATAAACCCTTTCAACCATTCATATTGACCACTATGGTCCGTTGCCTTGCCGCGTTAAAAGCAAGAAAAAACACATCTTTTTAATTATTGACGGTTTCACAAAATTTACGAAACTATACCCAGTAAATAGTACCACTACGAAAGAAGTTATAAGTTGTTTGGGAAATTATTTTTCGATTTATAGCAAGCCGAGCCGCATTATATCCGACAGAGGGAGTTGTTTCACTTCCGAGGATTTTGCAAAATTTTGCAGCGATTACAGCATTCAACATACAAAAATTGCCACCAATTCACCTCAGTCGAACGGCCAAGTGGAACGAATCAATCGCAGTCTAACGTCAATGCTTTCAAAGGAAAGCGAATCAGAACCAGGAGACTGGACAAGGCATATTCATAAAATAGAATTCGCGTTGAACAACACCGAGAATAAGAGTACTGGGTTCAGTCCTAGTGTTCTCCTTTTTGGTGTTCCACAAAAGGGTACAATAAACGACAAAGTAAAGGAGTATCTTGAGGAAATTATTATTGGTAATCAGTGCAGAAATTTAGATTTGGTTAGGCAGACAGCAAGCGAAAACAATGAGCGTAGTCAGGAATCTAATAAACTTTATTTTGATAGTCATCATAAGAAACCTCACCCATATAAACTTGGGGATTATGTCATGATCAAAAACGTTATCACTACTCCGGGTGTCAATAAAAAGCTTTTGCCGAAATATAAAGGACCTTTCGAAATAATAAAAGTCCTTCAAAATGATCGTTACTTGATAAAAGACATCGAAAATTTGCAAATTTCGCGTGTTCCATATGAAGGCGTAGCTTCGCCAGCAAACATGAAACCATATGTTTCCGCATAAGAAAAATCATCTTTATTGATATTCATTGTTTCAAAAGAAAAATGTATTTATGTATACAATTACGTATGTATATGTTCATATTTGTTTTACTTTCTATGTAATAAAAGAAAAATGTCATTAATGTAAACGATTTATTGTATAACTTAAATATATATATATATACACATATATCAAGAAAATTACAAATCTGTAAACGAAAATGTATGTAAATCATTAATTTCCATTATCGAGTTAATTTCGTTTTATCTTTATAAATCGAGGACGATTTAAAATCAGGACGGTCGAGTTGTGAGATCAAAATCTAACACCCTGTTCAAATAAAACTTCTTGCATGTATGCATGCATATAAGAAAAGAATGTATTCTATGTATATAATATTCTATTCAAACAAAACTAACTGTTATTATTATTTGTTGCATCGCATCGCATGACAAGTATAGTCCCGTTTTTAAATCATTCTCGGTCGTTTTATGTATTTTAACTTTATAAGAAATTCAATTGTAATAAAGATCTCGAGCAGTGAACATCACCTATTGTGTTTTATTGAAAGTGTATTACAAAATTAATTTAAAATAGAAATAAATGTTTCCTCGCTTTAAAATTGCTATAGTTATTAATTATTTGCACATAACTATCAAATAAAAAAAAGCGTGTCGAAATTCGTGCTGCGGTTGCCGTTATGGAAAGTTGAGCCTTTTGTCTTTAAAAACTCAAATCTTCAACCGAAAAGCATAGCATTAGCATTACTACAGCATACCTAACCATTTTTATTTTCCAAAGCAAGAATATGATTTAGAACACCGGGAACGAGCGGGATGCTCAAAAAAATATGAAAAAACTTGTTGAGATAAACAGGTAAGCAAATTTAATGCCCGATAGTTTTGGTAAACGGTTAACAAATTTGGATCCAAAAAGGGAACTATTCATGGAGAATTGAACTTCGCGACTCTCGGTGGTCCATAACTACGACGCGGATACGATATTTAATGAGACTTTTCACACAAAGTTTGGAACACCAAAATAAGTTATAAACAAATTTTCAGTTTACTATCTATCAAAGTTGTACCAATAATGTTAAGCAAAGACATGAAGGGACATAAGTCAACAGCAGTTCCTACTCTTTAAACTTTGCTTAATTTTGTTTAAACTTGACTTAAATAGAATAAATTCAGTGAATGATTCACTACGGAATTTTTGGCAAAAAGCCGCACTAATTCATGTCTTTTAGTAAAATTTCTTGCCATTTCTTATTTTCATAAGGACTAATCGAACAAAGAGAATATAATTTCTCCAAGAAAATGTGTAGAAGCAGAAGAACTTAATCATCATTTTATAGCAAATTTAAGTTCAAATTAAGTTACAATACAAAAAGCTGCATATAAAATAATAATTTAGCAAATAAATTAAAACAAACAAAAAGTTGGACCCTAGCGTTGGACGTTAATGCAATCGAGCATATAATGGATGAACCGGGACGTAGATCAGCTTAAAAGAACTTTAAAAATATTGGGGATCTTAAAACGGACCTTCAAGAGCAATGGCAAAAAATAAGTTAATAAGAGAATTTCAATCAGACAGTTAAGGCAAATGTTGCCGGGTAAGGCAAGTTTCTAGGATCTGTTTGGCCATCTGCCAAAAACTTTCCTTCCAATTAAGGCAACTGTAATGGAAAGTTTACTGAAAGGTTAGTCAAGAAAAATCTCCCTAACTATCAAGTCAAGTCTACTCATATCAAAATGACAATTGATCATGTTTTTTCATTCAACTCAAAGTTAAACTTTATTACTCTATGATTTATCTATTTTCTGCACAACTTCATTTAATGCTTTCTTTAAAAGGGTTCCTTGTCAATTTTGAAAAGAAATAACCAATATTTCTTTGCAATACAAAATACAAATCGTGATAGACTTGTAGCCTGCTTGAATAGTGTTTTGTAGACACCAATTTGTGGGTACTTTATACTATGAACTTAAAGTAAAGGTTTGCGAAGTAAAGTTCTAAATTTAAAATTCATGTTACCTGGAAAACTAACTATAGTCTGTCCGATAAAAATTGGCAGTACAGGGAAGATAGGGATATGTGCATCTCGTTCGCACTCTTTTCCTACTCATAAGTACCTTTCTCAAAAAAACTCTTACAGGGTTGCCGTAATGCGCATTTTGAATTTGAAAAAGCTAAACAAAATAACTGCAGGGTTACCATTCTTCTTTTTTACATTGAAATTTCATTTCGTTCATAATTATATATGAAAATGAAATAAATGAAATGAAATATTTCTTTCTAATAATACACTTTTTCGCTGGCGACTGGCAAACTTAAAGCCAAGATTTTTTGTCAAAATCGTGTGCAAGTAAGACCTGCTGATTTTGTTGATGTTGACATTAAGTTTTACCTCATTCAGTATTTTGTCAAGCGTCGGTAATTCATTATTAAAAAAAAAATTGGTGAACTATTTGTCTAATTGCACATTTATCAAAATCATCAATTTTAATTTTGCGACCAGATTGGTTTTTCTTTTTTGGTGGTGAGTTGTGGCCTTTGGTGCTGTTTTCCTTCAGAAGTCTGTATACTTTTCGTTCAGATACAGAAAAAATATCAACAACCTGCTTTACAGCCTCGGTTTTGCTTTGCAGGTTCTTACAAATAGCTTTTGTCGCCTTAACTATTTCTTTTTTTTTGTCGGCACTCAAGTCCTTTGAGCCTGTTGATGTTGAAGCCATTTTTAATTTGCACAACAAAAACACAACAATAAAATACAAACAACACCACAAAATCATAAAGATAATATACAAACAAAACAACAAAGGCACAACACTAAAAAACAAACCACACAACAATAGAACAACAACAGCACAACAAAATTATTACAATAATGCACAAAAATAACTCGCAAAATGAACAAACCTACCGCCCGGCACAAGAATGTACGCAAATAATATACTTCCTCAAATAAAATGGCTTTGATTTTTATAACTGCATTTTAACTGATTTCCAGAACTTTAAAAGAAATGCAAAAGTCAAAACACAACACGATAACACTCATCGTTAAGAACTTTTAAAAAAGCTCTCAAAGCAAAAGCTCTTCAACAGAAACCCATTGAAAAAGTAAGAAAAAAATACGAAGTGAGTTAAGAAATTGAAAAAGGCAACTCTGAATGTGTGTGATTTAATGAGGGTTGAAAAGCAGCAGAGAACGATCAGTGCATGCTCAAGTGTGTGCCAGGTAGGTCGTTGTGGGATCTACGTTGGATGCCATCGAAAATTCATGCGTGTTTTATTAAACTTTTTAAAGGAGTTTCCTACAATTGGGTATGGTGTAGAAAATAGCGCGCCACTGATTTTTAAAAAGCTCTCCCATAAGGCCTGTACTGCCAATTTTTATCGGACAGACTATAGTTACCTCAGTCAAAATGTACGTTCAAATCAATGAAGTTGACAACAAACGAAGTCCCTTATGTTCCCTGAACCTGTCTAATGCATTGCAAAAATTTAATTATTATTTACATGTGCCCGATTATTCGTGAGACCACAGTACTTCACTCATTAGTAATTATATATATTAGATATCAAATCTTGAACTGAAAAACTTTCTAAATATTTCAGACACTAATTTTCTTATATTTCAGATTGTGTGCACACTTTTTCAATGAAAAGCTTTATTTTTTTCTCATTTCAGAAAACTTGCCTGAAGGCTCCTTCTCTGAATCATATCCAACTTCTTGCTGACATTGCTCAAGAAAATCAATTCGAAGTAACTTATGTTGATATCGAAGAGAAAACAATATCAAATCAATGTCAATGTTTGGTACAATTATCCACATTACCAGTGGCAGTTTGTCATGGCTCTGGGGCCACACAAGCCGATGCACAACGTCATGCTGCTCAAAATGCTTTAGAATACTTAAAAATCATGACCAAAAAGTGAATTGAAATGAATTCCTTCATAACTTTATTGGCATTTTAAACAAATTGCAAAGAAAACAACTTAAAGGCCAACTCTTCTTGTAGCAAGAACAATAAGAACCAAAAACACAACAAAAACTTTTAAAAGAATGTTTAAAATTCGCAGAGGAAAGAAGAAAACAAAATTTTATTAAAATATGTAATATGTAACTCAAATTACTATTGGTCGTGATTTTCTTCTCCAAATGTTGAGAAAGTGGAAGAAAAAACTTTAATTTTTTTTGTTTAAGTTTCTTTTTGTTTGTTTTCTTTTTAACACAAAAGAAAAATAATTATGTAAATGTTTTTGTTTTTTGGTCTGTGAAAATCTGAGATAATTTGAATGGACATTTTTGTTGTTGTAGAAATGCTCATTAGCTTTGCCATGAGTTGGAAAATAATAAGATACAAACAATTTAAATAATTTTAGGTGTTTTTGAATTTTAACAGATACAAGATTCAAATTTGTTTTAGAAAATAATTGTAAATTTAAATCTAGATTTGTTTCAATTTTTATAGCATCAGAATTAATACCAATCTATATTTATCTCATATTTACAACTCATGGCGAATACAAAAACAAATGAGCATATTTTACACAAAATAAGAACAAAACAAATGTCTCAGAATTTCATATAACTTAAATATATAATAATACAAAAAAAAAAACAAAAGAATTAAACTATAATAATCAACTAAGAAATTTTAACTAAATACATAAATAACTGGTATAAAATATAATATTTAAATTGTGTGTGTCTAAAAAATAAAATTTAAAAGTATCGATATTAATTCTTTTCACACTAGAGGCTTTCACATAAAACAAACAAACAAAATCATAATATCCTCTTCTAATATCATCCATTTGCATTCAATTTAATGTAAGTACATAAAACAATGATGAATAAATATAAACAAAAACACAAATAAAAAAAAAATAAAACAAAGAATTTAACATAGTAAAAGCGGTTTATAAGGGATTTATATTTTAAATTGTTAGTTATTTATGTAACTAGTTTCAAATTAACCATTGCTATAATATGAATACAAAATAAGAAAAAAAAAGACAAACAAAAGGAAATTCATTTGAAAGAAAAACAAAAAAGGAATTCGAGAAAGAAAAAACAAAAAAATATGTAACATCCATAGTTGCAGTCTATGGGTAAATGTTAAAATTTGTACAAGCTATACTTTGCATAGAGCTAATGAAGTTTTCCAATTATTGTTGTTTTTTTTTATATATTTTTGAAGAAAACAAAAAATTATTATATATTTTTTATTTTTAACTGCAAATAAAAACAAAATATACCTATAAAGTATGTATATCCAGTAAATTTTGAATAATGACAAAATTGCAACTATAAATCTCGGAACTGAAGAAAACCAACAACACAAATAATACATAAAATATAGAATTAGAATTTTTGAGAATAAAAGCAAAATGAAAAGTAATTTAAAATTAAAAAAGGAAAACAAAAAAAGAATATTAAATCTAGACGAAAATAATAAAGGAAAATCATACATTATTTTAGTGCAAAGTGTAGAGGTTGTAATTTAAAAAAAAAATCCATCTTTCATGCAACAAAATGGAAGTGGAGAATATATAATTATTGTATCCCCTTAAATCCTTATGTATCACATAAATTAAAATAGATTTTAAGTAAATTGCTTGTGAATTTTCATTTAAGTTTTTGAATTTTTTAAAAGAAACTCGAAGAATTAAATGGAAATTTAGGAAATATGAATGAAATTTTTGTGTGTTTTTAGATATTGTAATCAATAAAATTAATATGCAAAAGTTAAAAGAACAGTTTTTTTACTATATTATGCAGCAGTTTCTTAAAAGCAAAGGAATATATAAGTCTAAATGAAACATTTATAAAGCTCTCTCAGAATCAAATGCACGACTGGGTCGCTCCTGTATGCAAAGAGTCTGTTTAAAGTACCTACAGTCACTGGCCATATTATAAGACGCACTGCAGAATTTTTATAGTTATTAGATTATTCGCAATATTTTTAACGTTCAAGAATGGATGCATGGTTACATTTTTATGCAAGATGGAGATCCATGCCACACAGCCCGGTCCATAAAAACTTATTTGAGGGAAGAAAACATCCCTCTGTTGGACCGGCCGGGAAACAGCCCTGATATGAACTCATTGAAAACGTGTTGGAGCTGATAAAGAGGGAAGTAGCTAAAGATGCGGTCACTTATTGAAAGAGTAACTCACATGTGGGATCACTACCCATAAATGCAGAAGATTTTGCAAAAAATCTAAAGTGGTCTAATAATATAGCCAGGGACTGTATATAAGATTTAAAAATATACCTTGTAAATTATTTTGTCTTCAAAGATATAAATGCCATTTGACTAGTCAAAAAAACCGCGTGATTCATCCCAAGACACAACTCATCCCGGAAAAAAAAATACTTGTAAGCATACTCAACGAAAACAATTGTTTGTGTATTCAACTAGTTCGTTCAAAGCTTTTTCCTTTGGATAGCTTTATTTCAGTTTCATATTGGAAGAATCAGGATGGAAAATAAATTATCTGAAGATAAGAAAGAGGAAGAACATGTATGTTTAAATTGTAAAGCGATACAACGGATAAAGAATGGCGTGCTCAGCTTTATGCAGAGACATGTATATGATGATAACTAATCAATGTTATTTATACCTATTACAATCCAATTACATTCCTTCTTTAACACAAGTTTTCAGCGCAAACATGGAGATATTAAGTTCAGTTTATTTTTTTCGTTAAATTTTAGAAGAAATAAGTATACGAACAAGAACAAGAAATTGCTATTCATGTGTTGTTTAGAGTCAGGCTCTTATGCGTTGTGGATTTTAGTTATGAAGATACACTTAAGCAATAGTTGTAGAGGTTTTACGTAACACCTATACAGGTATAATACATATATATAAACGTATACATACATTGAAAAAGTGATTCAAATAGAAAATACACATACTTTTTCTGGCCCGTTTCTTAAACTTGTACTAAGTACTTATTCTTTTATGAATGCGAAGGCAAATAAAATATGTGTGAAACAACCTTATTCGTTAATCCGATACTATGGCGCTACACGGATGGCCATCGTTGGTATTTACAATAGTTATTGTTATAAAAATACATAAATATGTACCAAATGCATTAATTTGGATAAAAGATAGGAATGTAATTACAATTTTGTGAAAATAATGCGCTCTTTCAGGCTCATGCACAGTTAAAATAATAAAAAAAAAACTATTTTAAGATTCAAAATTTTAGCTGAAAAATAAGTTTTCTTCAAAAATTTAAATGCATTTTATAAATCAAAAAAACCCTTGATTTTTCAGAGCTTTTTTTTATATATGCAATTTTTAATTTTGTTCTAAAAATATTTTTGGTATGCAGTTGTTTAGTGATTGTAAATATTTGAATTTCGTAAAAAAATGTTGGCCCATTTTTAGATATAGAATTTTGAAAAAAAAATTCAATATATTTTTGAAAATCCAAACAATACAAAATTGCACTTTTGGTAATCAAATATTGTTAATGCAATATAAGAACTTATTGAAATCAGTTCATAAGCTGCTGAGAAAATTAAAAAACAAAATAACGGTTCTATGAGCGGTACTTTTCCTGGGCGATACAAAATTATGTTTTTATGCCAAGTAAAAAATATAAATTTTAGAGAAAATTAAAAAAACATCGATAGGTTTGTTTTTGAGAAAAATCGAATTATCGTTTTTTGACCAAAAAAATTGTATAGGGGCCACTGTTAGTTTTGATCTTAAAAAAAACGCCTAACGCGAATCTGCTCAAAAACTTTACTTCCAGGTTTTAACTTAATCGACCCAATGGTTTGGGCTGTAGGAACGTGAAAAGACAGACAAACCAGACCGGACGGAATAGCGGGACTCACTTGTCCCGACTTCCTACCATCGTAAACTCATGTTTGATACAAATCTTGTATTCGAAATACTTGCAACATAGTTCCTACAAGTCGCAAGTAAAAAGTTATATACATAAATGTTTACACAATTGTAGTGCCCCATAAAAATGATGTTTTTAATACAAATATGATTGACAAGGACCAATATATTCGAAACAAAATGTCAGAAAAAATATAAAATGCAAACAGAAAAACTACAGGAGAGGGTCAAGTCAAAAGCAAAAATGTTGTCGGTTTATGAAACCATCATACGAACATGTTCCTTAAAGTATTCGATAGAAGGTTGCCGAAAGGTAAATTCAATTGTATTACTTTTTTGTAGCAAATATATTCACGTATGTAGATTTCGAACAGTTTCATATCGAACTTAAGAAACATTTTCTGGCGTTGTTGTTTAAGTTGATGATCCAGGAATAGGCCGCCACCTTCTTCTTCTTACCAGTGACTTATGGCGACTAACCATTCCGAAAATCCTTCGCTTTGAGTGGTACCCTTCCTTACCTTAACCCTATAGTATTTTAAAAATTCCCTCTGGAAATTCTTTATATTCAAAACTAGCCTAAGCTAAAGCCAACCCTACTGAGGAAAACCGGAATAATTTCAAACTGCTAGAAAAACTTGTAACGGACATATTCGACGTATTAAATTTTTGTCTGACCAGAAATTACGGCAAGAATACTACAGCATCCCAAAGGTATTAAAAATGTCTGGTCAATTGTAAAAAATGTGCGCAACACTACGTCATCGTCAGTTCCTACGCTCGTTTCCAATGACACTTCTTTTATAAGCTGGATTTATAAAGCCAATTTGCTTGCAGCACAGTTTGATATTAATTCGATGCTACCAATATTATTTTTTATTACCATGTGGAGGAATTGGCTGGTTTTCGTTTAGGTGGTTCACTTATACCGACCACATTTCTTGGAAAAAGCAAGCGATCAGAAGATTTAAATATTGTATTTATTTCTGCGTTTCCAGATGGCTTTAAGTATTTATCTTCAGTTTCCATTTCAATTACTCTCGAATTCATTACACATCTCCTTCCTAATCCTGTCCTCTCTAATTTGCTGGCACTGTGTTTAATCATCATAAAGGTATTCACATCCCCTTGATTACGCGCACAATATAAAAAAACATCAAATTAATAGATATAAATAAAACATTTATGCTATCCGTTAAAAAAATAAATTTTTTTTTAGAAATTTGGAATTAATTTTTCTTGAACTTGTCTTATTTGGCTATCAATTATTTATTATATGAACATTTTTAGAAAAAAAAAATGTTGAGTTCCTAAAAGAGCACCGTCAAATAAGTAGAACCGCATCATTATATTCTGGACAAAAATTAAAACAATTTTACCTTCCGAACACGGTATTTAAATTTTCGTTAACAACTTCTGATTATGAAATAAAATTTAGATACAACTTGGATCATATTTCAATTCTATTAAAATAAAAACCCATTGAATCTTAGAAAACAAATAATAACTTAATAAAACATACAACAACAAAAATCGATTGGACCTGCACAATTTTACGCAATCAAAAAGAAAGAAATAAAACTCATCCAAATTATCAAAAAAATGTCTTTTTGTTTTTATTATTATTATTATAAAAATAAGAAAAGTTGAATTTACCAACACAAAATCATGTTTTTCTATTAAGAAACAATGCAATATGCATTAACAAGATATTTATTTTGTTTAAAGATTTGTTTTCAACTTCTTAAATACCTCAATGGCCATCAAAATACAAATAACAAAAAAGAGCAAAAATAGAGATTACATTACCTATGAATTTACATAAAAAAAATCACATTCATTTTAGATATACATACATTATTATATTATTTTATATAAAAATTTTGTATATTTGTGTGTTTGTTTAAGGCAGCAGAATATAAAAAGTTTATTTCTGCTTTAGTTTTTTAATTAATGGCACTCAAATACGATTACTTTAAATTACCCTTTGCTTACTGTTAAATTTATTTTAGTTAAAAAATATAAAACAGTAACAACAAAGGGTTATCAATGTTTTTCTTTTTGTACAAAATCGGATGCTTCTTAAGTCTACGAGTTACGAATTAAAAATAAAAATAGAATAAGAAAATACTCAATATACATATGTAAGTAGATAGATTTATCGCTTAGCGCGTTTTTGTGGTGGTTCCAGGAAGTTTTCATCATCCGAAACATCACCCAAGGGATCAATCTTCATGAGAGCCTTTGCCTTTGAGATAACGATTTGATCGCGCAGCCAACTATGGCCTAAAACATAATCAATAGAAGGCCGCGTATTGGGATCAACTGTGAGCATGTCTGTGATGAGAGATTTGGCACGTTGGGAGACCGTCTTCCAAGCAGGATGAGAAAATTTGAATTTTCCCTTTTTAATTTGATCAATTGCTGGTGAACCATAATCATCATGAAATGGCAGTGTTCCACTTAAGCTAAAAAGTATATAAAAAAAGTCTTGATACAAATCTGAAAAAGTAAAAAAAATGAAAAAGAAAACCCTACAAACCATGTGAACAGCACAACACCCAAACTCCAGATATCAACTTTTTTTGTATAAGCACCACGTCCCTGGGTAAGTAAAACTTCCGGAGCAACATACTGTGGAGTACCGCATAAAGTCCTCATAACAGAGTTCTTTTGTACGAACTTGCTGAGACCAAAGTCAGAAACCTTCAAGAGGGTTTCTTCGTCTGCGGACTCTAGCAACACATTGTCCGGTTTGAGATCACGATGTGTAATGCCTTTGTCATGCAAATACTTTACTGCGTGGCACATTTGATAAAAGAAAAGTTTCGAAATATGATCATTGAGACGTTTCTTTGTCGTTATTCGCTTGAGTAGATCACCGCCTTTCATAAACTCCAACACCATATACACTGAATCGGGTTTGTCAACAATATCATGCATTTTTATAACACAAGGATGTGCCAAAGCTTTCATAATTTTAGCTTCATTCATAACCCTTTCGGGATCGTTTAGATTATTTACTTTGGTACTTTCAGCCAGCATATTTTTCATAACATGCTTCATAGCATATTTAATGCATGTACGACGATCGTACACAAGTCTTACAATTCCACAAGCACCAAAACCTAATTTCTTACTAACATAGTAAGACGATGTGATTTCTTTGGGAAGATCTTGACCTTCGTTAAGGTTGGAATCTTTAAAAACAAAAGCTTCAAAAGAGAAACAAACAAAAAAAAACACAAACAAGAACGAGATTAATTGAAAAACTGATTAATCACAATAAAATCACTGGTGTTATAACTTACCTTGACAATTTGGATGTGATAAAGCAATGATGTCATCATTTTGTAGGATTCGACATTTATTTGTTCCAATAAGTTCACCATTAACAAATGTACCGTTACGAGAAAAGTCCTGTAGATTTTATTAGTAAATTTGTTAATTTTCTTTACAAGTCAAATGAAGTCTTATTTTGTCACAGAATGTCCTGGGAGTGATGAGAAAAAGATCTAGTCAAAGAGGTATATGCACTTTTACTCTGATTCGTTTGGCCAAGGAAACCTTTAAATCGTCTGAATTTGTAACCTGAATCTTTTTCTAGATACTAAAAACAATTCCTTATATTTAAGATATTAAAAAATCTCTGAATTCTGTATCAGTAAATCTTGAAAAAATAATCTTGAATTTTGTTAAGAAGAATGTTTTAAGTATTAGACGAATACGAACAAAATCTTTAGAGTTTTAAGAAAAACTTTCAATTTAAACAATTATAGAGCAATTTCGTCGCTTTGAGAACTTAAATCAGTTTTGTTATTTGAATCTTGACAATTTAAGAAATAACTCCACAGAGGAAATTTACAAAAGAAATGGCCATCTTTGAATGTTTTTCTATAAGCCAGTTTCTGGCTTTAGGTGGGTCTTATATTCCTAGATATAATGCAATCGGTTAAAATGTCCCATAAGGATTAGAGACCTATGTGACAAGAAATGATAACGAATTTTATCATCATGTGGTTGCTTAGCTTGAGCCTTCCGGGGTTTACCATCCGGCTTTAACAAATATTTATTCATCGTAGAGAAAATAAAGTTTGGTGCCAACAATAATAATACATTCAAATAATACCCTAAACTAAATTCCTAAGATAATCCTAAACTAAATCTCTTAAAGAACCTTAAAACTACACCTAAAGTAAACAATTTCATATGTTCAGGATACCACCCTACTTAATTTCTGATGTCATTGACGAAGTTCTGGTCGCCTTTTTTCGCATTTAAAACGACCCCAACTGCAGGATTAGAAACAATACTCAATTTCTTACCACTTGACTTCTTATATGCACAAGAAACACTGCAAACCATCGCCTTATGGCTTGGTCAAACCAGTTGCTGGGAAACTAGCCAAATAGGAGATGCACGAATTTTACAGATATACTTAGGGAACAATGTGAGCACACACTACATGACACCGTGGTTAATTTAACAAATCCTTAACAACTAATTTGCCTGGTAGACTTAAATAAGTCGACTATATTTTTATATACCGACATCTTGAAAACAGATGGTAGGAGGAGGTATCTTTTTGGAAACAATTGATCTCCCTAACTCCTTTAAAATCCGCGATCAAAGCATTGTCCTTCAGGCCGAGGTATTGTCTGTGACTTACTCTGCTTGTAATTTAAATAAATACAAAATAAATTGGTTGGCGCAACAATCCGTGGAGAAACTAATGGCTTACAACTCTCAACCATTCCTGGGAGCCTAATCCGAAAGGCTAATTTGAGAAAGCTCTTTTTCATGACAAGTATTACTTGTCGTGCTGTTTCCAAAAACTAGCGGCCATATAAGGGTACATTTTTAAGGTGATATTCTATATCACTTTTTCTTAATTATTCCTTTTATAACAAAAATTGTACACATCCAAAAGATGTAACCTTTAAGTATTATGATGTCTTTTCCAAATTTTATGAGAACTCTGAGTGAAACAAACATTTTTCAATCTTATTTAAATAAAAATAAAATTGCATTTAGCTCCCTTTCGCACTATGATATCACAGTTGCAGAGCTTTTTTTTACTAAAAAAAGCTTTAGGTTTTCATATTAAGGTTGGTCTTTCGACAGGTTTTTAAAACTTTAAAGGTATGATTTCAGATCACATTGACCGTGGTCACTGGGAAACTTACATGGCTACGCAGGTTATAGCGTATAAGGTTCTGTTTAGATCGAAAATGAAATGTTGTAAATGTGATCCTTAGTTCGCGAAATATTGAAACTGTACATGTAAAGCGGTTCGTTAGCTAGAACGGTCACTTGATCAAAGTGAATCCAGTGGTGGTCATCTGGATCTGGTCTAGTATATGTATGTTAAGATTTTCCTCTTTTTTCCTACATCGCTTTATGTGTTCTTCTAAGTGTATAGCAATTCTTCTCCGAGTTTATCCTACATACCAACCATGACCTGCAGCTGGATATATTTTTGGATTCTGCATAAGGAGTTTATTGTTTAGTGATTGGGGGTAGTTGATCACTTTTTTAGTTGGTTAACATCTATATCTTTATAAGGCTTTTCCTACTTTATCAATTACACTTAAGAAATATGGTAAGAACGCTTTTAAACAACATCTTTCATTTCCCTCGTCAAAGTTGGTTTCCACATTCTTTTAATCTATAGTTCAAGCCACAAAAAACATCTGGCCAACACTGGATTTAAAACGTTCAAGGTGCTTGCTCTCTCTAAGCAGATCGCATATAAGCTGGATAATAGGTGTCATAACCGGACACTGTCTAATAGGAAAGCACGCCACGAGACTAGGCGTATTCTGAAATGACTTTTGCAGAAGCTGTATGGACGAGGAAGAGGAAGAAACGGTTCTTCGTCTTCTCTGCACATGCCCTGCTCTAGCTCGAAAACGCAAGAATTACCTAGGAGAATTCTTCTTTAACGATCTAAACGATCTAAATCATATCGGTATAATCAGCCTCTCACGTTTCGTAAGGGACTCTAACTGGTTCCATTGAGCTTAGGAGGAAGCCTCAAGATTCATGTGGTATCACAATGGGCCATTAAACTGGCCTAAGTGTGTCCGTTCAGTCTTGGACAGCCACTATAACCTAACCTAACCTATAGTTCAGGAACAAAAAGGAAGAAAAAGTGTAGACAACCGATTTCAAATTTTCCGGATGATGGTGGTGTTTGTTTCATCTTCTTCGATTTTTAATGTAATTAAAATTGACACAGTTCCTTATGTATTGTTCCGTTAACCTAGCCCAAGATTGTAAAAAATATACAAATTTATTAGGGCATTCTTAACTCACAATTGGCTGCAGAGGATATTCTTCTTTGTAAATTCTCTGTAGGGTATACAATTTTGGAACTTGTCACACCCCGCCACATGAAAAATAAATGAGGTGGCTCAACATTTCATTGAGAACTAGGGCCTAGTGACTTACAACTCTCAACCATTCCTTTGTTAGAATCATGGGATGGAAGGGACCTACAGTTTTTATGCTGAATCTTAATGGTTATTTGGGAAAGCACTTATCATGACAAGAATTGCTCTTCGATAAACAATACCCATAAAAAAAGCTTTAGGTTATACAGAAATGGTTTGAACCCAAGAACTTTTAACAGTCATACTCACTAGCCCCACCATTACTCGGAGTAATTCTTTGTAACCACAAACCCGCCGGCTTAAGTAACATTCTCAAAAAACTTAGGTCTACTTTCGCGATCTCTCTCAAGGCTAAATATCAATTTTGCAGTGCTTAAATGACTTAAATGTGTTTTTCAGTGCCGTATTTTGCTATACTTAATGTAACGGGTTATCCATTTGGCGGTATAGGGCTAGAATTCGACATCTGCCAAATTAAGTTGTTAAAACAATTGAAAAGACTGGATAGGTTACAGATATTGTAAGGCATGTGCATTGTTTCGGTCGTACCACTGAAAATATCGCTGTTGTAAGTTAAAGTGTTGCCGAAGACCCGAATGTGTCGATTCCTCGTCGTCCTCTGGAATTAGGACTATCTTACATTTACATTCATGGCATTTTTTGCATTTGGATCAACACCTACATCCATATTAAGTGCAACTCACACAAGAACTGAAGCCTGCTGACCATTCACAAATCGTAGATACGTCGAATAGGTTCTTGAGGGGCGATTTTTCGAAACAAAATTTTCTTCAGTGACTCTGTGGGTAAGTAAATAAACAAAATTGTCGTATTTGAGGTAATTGAATTAAGAGAGGAGAGTAGAAAAGTCACTGTTTGGTGCGCTCTTTGGCCCGGAGGGAGGTGTTATTGGAACTAATTCTTCGAAAACGTCGAAAGAACGATTGTCACCGTCAATTCGGAGCCCTATGTTCATATTCTATCAGACTTTTGTTTGCCTCCAATTGAATAATACGACTTGAAGAATATGTGGTTATAACAAGATGGTGCCACATGCCACACAACCCGAGCGAATATGGCTTTATTGCAAGAGACATTTTCTGGCCGCATAATTTCAGTAGTGGAGATATCAACTGGCCACAAAGACACTTAGAGAAATACTGTGTCTGTGCAGATAATCCTTTAACTCTTGGGCACTTAAAAACCAACATTTGTCAAGTTATGGCTGAGATACCGCCGAATATGTATCAAAAATTACCTCAAAAGAATTGATGCTTGCAAAAATTCGCGTGGTGGTCATTTAAATGATGTATTGTTTCACACATATTGTCCACGTTTTAACTTTATAATAAAAAAGTATCATGAAAACAAATTTTTTATGTTTATTTACGGTTACTTTTGAAACCGCAAAATGGATAAACCTGTAAATTTAAAGATATCAACCGCAGATTAACAATCCTACTAAAAAAAATTAACTAACATAACCAAACAACACCATTGTATGAGATTTTTTAAAGTGTATTTTTGACGAAGACAATTGTAGATCTCTCTATAAACATATTGACGTGTTAGCTTTACAAATTTGAAAAAAAACACGGTTAAGCTCAAAAGCAGATAATATTTCTATTATTTTGAAAATTGCTGTGCAAATTAATGCAGGAGGCAGAAATCTCTAGCTTATTGTATGGTTTCATAAGCTGGACACCTAAAAAACAAAAAAGGTTTTTTTCCTATCCCAATACGAACGAAAATACATCCATTCAAAGGGTTAAATTTCGAATTGAAAACGTTATCTAAAATCTAATTCCTTTCGACACAACAAAACGCAAAAATCAACAAGTCTGAAGTTACCGATTCGTTGACTTTTATCTTCTTTCAAAATGTTTATTTATCTTCTCATTATGTTTAATTTATCTCTACCTACAAAAAATTGTAACTTTATTCTAAAAAATAAACAAAGAACTCAAATTCATATCGAAGTTTGTATTAATGTATCCGAGGCTACCTGAATTGATTTGGGTTCATATTACGCATTATAATCCATCCACAATAAATCATTTAAATGAGGAACAACTAATCCCTCCTATCATCATATTTTGTTCCCTCAAAACCATCTGCCTCTTCTCTGTCCCTTGCCCTATCTTAAGGCCATTGAACATTTATCCAATGGGATAAGGATCTTATTTCAAAAGGAAAAGAAATTTGAATTCCAGTCACATGGTGGTGTTTATTTTGTTTTGAATTCAAATTTGAAAAACAACAACAAATAGAAAGAAATAAGAAGAAAACTTAAGACAATAGATTCACTTACCTGAATATAAACTGGCTTCGAGAGATCACAATTCTCGCGTCTAATTTGGAAATGAACTTTTGATATGCGACACAGCATTTTCTCAGGTAGTTCTTTGAGTGTTAGCACCAAATCGTTACCTTCACCACGACCAGCTGCAAATTTTTCATGACACAAATCTGCAATAAGACCAAAAAGAAAAGAAACAATCAAAAGTGGTTCCTTTTTCTTTATATTTTTACAACAAACAAAATTCAAGAACATAAACTCAAGGTACATAAAATCAAAAGGAAGACAAAAACACCAATTTTACCAACGTAAGGGGGGGACGAATTTGTTATAAGGATTTTATGTTTAACTCTCGTACCCAAAGTTTTAACTTTGATATTTTTCCCATACAGCCTGCCCCAAACTACATTTTCGATGGGTTGGGACTCGAGTTGAGTCCATAAATTTGAAGCTTGACTTTGGGTGGCTCCCTGGGTATCGGGGCAGTTTTCACGGGCCATTTTCTTATCAGCGTTCGTCTAGTTGTTTTTATTGGAATGATTTGTTTTCAGGAATTTTTTGAATCTGTTAAAATTATTTTTGAATGGGATTCGACATTGAAGATGAACGAGGATGACTGATTATAGACAAAACGCGTTAACAGTAGGCTTTAGAATACAGGATTATCCTCCGAGCTTTGACTACTTCAGCAGATTAGATTCACACTTCACTAGAATTGCTCCCGTTCCCGTTTTCCGTTGAGTTTTTGTTAGTATGAGTTGAGTTTATTGTTTTTTTCAGCTGTCACTTTTGTAGGATGGCGGTTTTTTAAATTTTTTGTTTTTGTTCTGCTACGAGGTGAGTTTCATATAAATAAAATGATCAGGGTTGTTATATGGAATAAGTTTAATGCTTCAAATTATAGGGGGCAGTATTTTGGGATTTAATATTTTCAGAGAACTTGATATGGATTAGATTTTTATTTGCTGCAAGAAATATCATGTATTAGGTGATGTTCAGATTGATCACTTTTAAGGCAACTTTTATAGTTTTCATAGTTTTATCATATTCTCACTTATCACGTTAAAGGGCAGAAATGAGATAGGAATTGTAAGTTTAAGTTGGAAGTCATAGCAAAGGATGGATTACAATGTGGAAGGCTAGTGTCTTTTTTGTTGCTAATAGAAAAAATTATCAATTTATTAAATATAAAAACAATTTTGGACAACAGAGAAAAGACGTTCCATACGATATATTTTTGTTTGGTTTGGGGATCAGTGTTTTGATCTAAGGAACCATCATCCTTACGCTTGTTGTTACATTCTTTGCAAGCGATTATTTCTCAACAATTTTGGAAAATCCAATCAAATTTAGGAGTCAATAAATAAAAACACTCTAAAGTTATTAAACTTCAACTTTTTCAAAACACGCTGAAGCTCAAAGCCAGAAAAAGTAAAAAAAAATGAATTTAATAAAAAGGAAATTGATAAAGTAGTACCCGTGGCATGATGGTTAGTGCGTTGGACTGTCATGCCAGAGGTATTGGGTTTGATCCCTGCCTATGCTAAAGTCTTTTCACGGGTACTGCCTCTTGCGAGGAATTGACAAATTCTCCAAGAGTAACTCTTGTCATGAAAAGTGCTTTCTCAAAGTAGCCGTTCGGAATCGGCATACAAACTGTAGGTCCCTTCCATATCTGACAACATTACTCGCACACAGGAATGGTTGAGAGTTGTAAGTCACTAGGTCCTAGTTCTCCACGGACTGTTGCGCCACCTAATTTATTATTTAAATTGATAAAACTAATTTTCTATTATATTCTTCATAAACGAAACAAACCAGAATGATGTGTGTAGAACTCTTGTCTTTTTGGATTTAAAAAACAAACATTCTTTGTTATTTTTACAAAACGTGCTTTAAAAAAGTGGATTTACATGAATCTGCAAAGATCAGATGGGCAGATAAATGTCGAAACCCTTGAGGTTTATGCATAATCTCAAGTGGTATAACTCTTTTTTTTATTTCCTACAATAATAATAAACATTGGAAACTATTTTCAGACAGCCAAAAAATATTGCTTTAAAAAAGAAGTGGCTATAATTATGTCCACAGAATTTTTCCATCGTCTTCAAATGATATTTAAAAAGGTTAATTTAATTCTTTATTGAGTAAAACTCATTAAAAGTTGTAAAAATATTTCAAAAAATGTTGAAATCAGTTGCATGAACCTCACAATTAAATAGACGACCTTCTTTGGTGTCAAAAGTCTAAATATTAAAAAGATCTGAGAATCATGATAATTTAATTTCATTCCACTTTTCAACAAGGCTTTCTTTCCAGTCCAGTTTGGGAATACAAAGATAAATACAAACTTTGGATTATGAATACTTTTTTGTTTATAATAACTTTCGTTCTTCTTTTTGCTTCTAAGGACTTTTAATGAAACATTTGGTGATCTGTCAAAAGTGCAATTACAAGTTTAACACATTTGTATTTTTTTATTGTGAAAGATTTTAAGTAAGAGCTAAGGTTGGAAACTTTCGCATAATTTAACTCCGTATATTTTATTGTTGAAAGCTTTGCACTTATGCATTTTTACAAGGAAATTAAACCTCCTGCATCAGATCGGGAATACTGCTTTGGTACCAAAATTCAAAAATAAAGAAGAAATGTGAATCTTTTTTGCTACGCTTGTAACATTGTGGCAACACTAATATAGACGTAGACGTAGATGCTTTAACAAAGTTGAACATATGCGGCTTCACTATAATCTTTGCTTCTTCATTTCTTAAATTTCCTATAATGCAGACGTTAATATCTTCTGCATTTTGGCCTTTTCTGTCTATCTCGAAGATATGAATTTTATATTTAGCATCCATTTTTTTGCAGAAATCAAATGCAGATTCATGTTAAGAAAAAGTTATAATACACCTATATAATACAACTAAAATGTGTTTTCCACATAAAGCTGGCGAAACATGACCAATTCAAAGAGCCAAATGGACGTGAGCCGAGTCAAAATCGAATGAAGGAACTTAGGCGACTCGGTTTGGCTCTGTCGATCCATTTAAATTTTTAGCAAGTCAAAAACAGCGAGTCCAATCCAACAGTCCCAGACTCAGCTCTAAAGTGTGTGTGGGATTTCAACAAGCCAAGTAGTTCTTTCTGATAAAACAATTTCGGCTTGTCGTCTAACAACTATCCAATAATCCTGGCAAGAGTACGATAACTTTGGCACCAAGAAAAACTAGTGGTTTTCGGTAGAGGCCCTTAATAAATGAGAGGGGGTCTATCTCCCCTCATTAAGGTGAGAGGGACAATTTCATTGAAACTTATGATCCAGAAAAAATTGGAGCAATCAACTTCAAGAGAAAAATAACCCTCAAAAAGTTTATTTTAACTTGTTTTCATAAATTTGTTATTTATAAAATACTTACTGAAATAAGTTTGTTATAATGTATTATAAAGTGTGGAGTTCTGGCTTTTAAATAAGGTATAAATTTTGTAAAATTTTGTTTGGATTTTAAGTACAATTTTATAAAATTGCCCATCTCGCCTAAATGAAGGGAGATACACCTCCCTTAATAGTTAAAAAATGCTTATATTAAGCCTTTCTGCCAAAAAGTGTAACCAACAAATTAATATATATGAATTACTTCCAAATAAATCATGTGTGGCTTTATTGAATACAAATCTGGCAGAAATGTCAAAATGAACCATTTTTGTAGATGTGAAATTTATAAAATTTATTTAAAATAGTAAACAATTTTACCTCGCCTTAAAATTGCTATAATTATGCACATATATCTACATACAATAACAATCGTGCTTCGAAAGAAAAGTTGAGCTATATAGTTACTAAACACACCTAATAGTTCACCTTTATTATTTTCAATTGCCCAGTTTATATATCTAAGATTTCTGAGAATTTTCATTTTCAATTGAATTATGAAAAATCAATTCTCCGAATTCTGACTGTCTAAACTTAAACTGACCAAATATATATTTACCATACTCCTTATCAACAAATTGACATTTTGCATTTCAACTCACCTTAATACCCCATTCATGAGAAACCTGCTCTGCTCCAAATGTTGGGGCAAAATATAAAAACATTTTGACACTGACATTTCAAATGTCACCCTTGTCTCCACCCCACCACAAAATAGAACAAAATATTCAATTCTCAAATATTTAAACCGTGCTGCTGATAACCCCACACGGCACAGGCACACATTTCTTTTCTTTGGGGGTGAGCTACAATTCCATCAACAGCAACACATCACATCAAACGACATTCGAACAAGAAAAGAGAACGACCTGCAGAAAAATATAGAACACCCTAATCAATTGAATTAAGAAAATTGTAAAAGAATTTAATTCTGGACCGCTTGTGATTGAAGCACTCGAACTGTGTTACGCAAGAAATGCTCAATCGCCTGCTCCACAATTTAAAACATCGCTCCAATGTTACCCTCCGTCAGTGGTCATATCAGTGTGAGTACATTTTTGCCCAGCGTTCGCGGCGTGCCCAGCAACTGTTGACCTTCTACCATCGGGTATGGGGCGAGACCGGATTCAAGGAGCTGTTGCGAAGCTATCGCACTCAATTCCAGCCTCCGATACAGGGCCTTATGTTGAGTGCCGTTGGGGCTCTGGCATTCGATTGGGACAACGAACGGATCCAACTCAACAAGTTCGAACTCTGTCAGTCGGACATGGACTTCATCGACCGTGCCGAAAGAGCTCTTGTGTGCGAGGTATGCAGTCAGTGGTCGAGAACGGTCTGTTATTGTGCATCGAACACAGACGACCGCATATGGGAGCCCTATGTGACCAGGGACAACTACACAATCTGGAAGCGCGAGGAGAAGCCATCTCTGTACGCCTACAAGATTTACGTTCACTACGACGACGTCTCGGCCGATGACTTCCTCAACGTCCAGACCGACATCGAATATCGCAAACAATGGGACTCAACGGCTGTCAAGCTGGAGGTAATCGAGTGCGACACGATGCCAAACTCCAACAGCCATCTGATATACTGGGAGATGCAGTGGCCCAGATTCTTCGCCAATAGGGACTACGTTTACTGTCGACGCATCCTAACCGACAAGGAACACAATGCAATTCTAATATACAACCAGAGCACCAAGCACCCCAAGTACCCTGAGGACCCACAGAAGGTGCGCGTTAACGAATATTGGAGCTACATGGTCATAAAACCCTACAAGACCTTCCAAGAACCTGGAATTCACTATGTGTTGACATATTTCGACGACCCTGGGTTGGCGATTCCCGCACGAGTGAAATCCTGGGTCACCCAAAGCCAGATGCCTGACTTCCTCAACAGACTCTACGAGGCAACCAAGGAATACGCCCGCAATCGTTCCCAGTCAAAGACAAAACAAATTTCCAGCCACTTCAAGATGTCAACATCTGAGTGCCGAACAAACGACGAGGATCGAGGCAGTCGACTAGACAGCGGCGGTGGTGGTGGACCTAGAGTACCGAAAATTGAGCCAATACAGGTTGGGAAGTAGGTAGAAGTGCACCTCTCCCGGTCTGTTTCTTTTCTTATTTTTTTTTTTTGAAACGAGACTTGTTTTCATATTTTATCACATCCCTCTTTAAGCTAATTCCAATCTAACTATTGTTATACAATTTTCCCTAATTTACCTCTATCTCTCTACCCCTTCTTCTCTTTCTCTTTTTCGAGTAAGGTTCTATATTTTATTAAATCCAATTGGCGGTTGTTAACGAAGTGCACTAACGCTAAGTGCATGGCATTCGAAGAAGTTGCAAAAAGTGTACATTTTTTTAAATATTGAATTAGTAGCATTTATTATTAATTTTGATAAACGATCTTTTGATTTTTAAGATTTTATCACGTGTTTTTTAATTGAATTGGAGAAAAAAACAAAAATGTTAAAGTATTTTGAAGAGAAGAGAATTACATAAAATAAAACACTAAAATATCCTGTTTTCTTATGATGATGGTTTGGGTTTGATTTGCTTTTGTGTGGACATTTTTGGGTTGGATGCGCATTTAATGCATTTTTATTTATATGTACCTAGAAAATGCTAGTCTTGTTGCTGTAATGGGTCATTTAGATTCGTCATTCCTTGTTTTGTAAATAGCAAATATAGACAAACACATTTATTTTTTTAAATTTTTATTTGGCTTGCTTGATGTACTAAATTTAGTAAATTGTTTATGCGAAAACGAGACCCAGAGCCAGAGCGGGTTGAGCTAAAGCTTTTAAAAACATTATTGCTTTAGGTGTGAGTTTGTGAGACTGCTATTTGCAATTGTGATGAGAATGTTTTTTTTTTTTTATTTCTTCAATCAAGTCAATATGATGGAAAATGTAAATCTAGTGTGGTTTGTATCTGCATACTAATACATTTCTGTCTAGAGATGATTGGTGAAGAAGCAAGGGCGGGTTCAGACTTTTTATGAGAGGGGGGGATGTCAAAAACTTAACATAAAAATGAATTTTTGGACACCGCTTAAAAATTTACTTTTTATGTTCTGTAAAGAAGGCTGACAAAATTAAAATAACGTAATGTAAACCTTAAATTTCAAGGTTTAAAGTGAAAATTTTAGTTATTAGATTTTCTTAGAACATGTTTGTCCAGCAAGGCAAAGCATGGTCTGACTATTTAATTTGGACGACTCCCGACTGTAAATATAAAAAAGCATTCCAAGATTCCAACTGTTTTGTAAAGAGCTATACTACAAAAGTTCAAAAGGTTTTGGGCGTATTCCATGGAAAATGTTAAAAATTGTATTAAATTGTATTGTAGTTTAAAAAAAAATATATGTTATGTTATTGGTGCCATAGCAAAGTTATATAGCAAAGAACGTTACAAAAATAAGAGGCAATAAACCACAAAATGAGAAAATTTGGCAGAAAAACGTAATCTTTTTTCGTGTGAAAATAAAACAGAATCTAATGTAAGGAGCTTTCTGGCTTTTTCGGTCTCAATTTCCGGGAGACTATTATTACTATCATTACGAGCCTGCTTACTCGTAGATTTGAGCTGATACAAAAAGAAAATTTCAAAAATATTAATGTTTTGCGTGATCGTTTTAAAAATTTTGACCAAAAATAAGTCAAACAATTATGGCGACACAACTTAAAAACTGGAGAAAAATGTATGGTTCTTGAATTTAAAGAAAACTATTTAATTGTTCTAAAAATAAAAAAAATATGTTGTTGAGAAACTATAGTGTGGTACACACAAATTACACTTGGCAGAATCTCTTCTCGCTTCAATTGTCAAGGGGTTCTAAGCGCTAATAGATATGAAACGGTTATTTTTAATTTCCCATTGGAACTTAATGTAATAGGCCCGATTTGTCGAATTGAAAATGTTGACATTTCTCGGCGTTTCAAGGCCCCTAGAGATGAATTAAAAGATTTTTAGAAAGATGTATGTGCGTGCGTGTTAGTACGTTCGTATGTTCATACGTTAGTTACGTTTTATCGTCGTCCATAGCTCAAGAACCAGAAGAGATATCGACTTCAAATAAATCTTGTTATACAGATAATAATGCAGAAAGGGCTCTCAAAAATATTGAGTGGGTGGTTTTTTTTACCATAGCAGTTTGAAAAAAAAAGGTAACAATTTTGGTTAACACTAAATATCCCACAACCAATAACGCTATAGACTTGCATTAAATTTTTTATTATATATATTGTAACGTGATACCAAACCAGTATATTTTTGAAAAAAAAAAAAAATCCAATTATCTAACCGTTTTTTTTATAAATACAAAAACTGAAAACAAAATTGCCACCTAGAAAATTTTATGAATAAAAAATGATTTCATCTCCAGAACAATTTTGTACCAAATTTTGAAAAGAATCAAATTAACAGTTTTTTTTTATGAAAAATGAAAACCTAAAAAAAACATTACTAAGAGATGGTACTGAATTTTGATTCAAATATCTTTTCACAAATTTGAGATTATGGCTTCCAACTTATTTTATCTTATAAGGAATATTGTTTTCAACATTTGGTAAAATTTTAAGAAAATGCGAATTGACATTTTTTCACAAAAACAAAAACATAAAACAAAACATTAATAAAAGTTAATACAAATTGATTTTTGACTCCAATATCTTTTCAAAAATTTAAGACATTGCTCTTAAACTAATTTTATTTAAAAAAAATATATTGTTTCAAACATTCAGTACCACTTTTTGAAAAATCAAATTGACAGTTTTGTTACAAAAAATAAAAACCTTTAAAAAAATTATAAAAGTTGGTAAAAATTGATTTTCCAGGCTTTTTTAAAATTAAAAATATTAGCTTCAAACTAATTTTACTCACAGAAAATATACATAATTTTCGGCATTCAGTAAATTTTGTATTAAAGACCAACATTCAGTTTTTTTTATAAAAAAATAAAATCTACAAAAAATAGTACGCAAAATTTGGTAAAAAATGGTGTCGATTCTCGATATCTGTTGAAAAGTAAAAGGTATTGACTTCAAATTCATTTCATTCATCCTATTTTATTTAAGAAATAAGAACTTTTTAGAAATGCTACTAAAATTGGTAGAAAATTGGCTTCGACTAAAAATTTATTTAACAAAACTAGATTTTCCCACTAAACTATTTCTTTGTATGAAAAATATTGTTGGTAATTTTTAAATTTTTAAGAATAATTTAACTGACAACTTTTTTAACCCAATACGAAAAACTACAAAGCTTTTAAGCAAGACAAATCGACAAACGGGATGGGAAGTTATCATTGTGGGTCGCACCCCAGCCTCTTTTTATTATTAGAATTGAACGCAAGTTTCAGGAATTTAAAGGTAACTTTAAAATGTGTCAAGAAAATACGAAACACTGTTTTCTCAGAATAAAATACTAAATTACCGATCGCTCATTAAAGGTTCCTTCTTGTTAAGAGTTGTTATATGTACATATGTACATTGTACATATATGGATGTATTTAAACAAAAAAATATACGCTTTAACAGTTTGAAGATTCAGAAAGAGCTATTTATTTTTATAAGTAAAAATAAAACAAACAAATAAACAAAATGATAAGCTTATGAAAATCTAATTCTAAAGTAAAAGAAACAACAGGTTTAGTCCAAGAGCAGTAAAATGCTTCTGCCCGATAGAGCCTCAGTCTTTAAATAAGTTGTCATTTCTTCAGAACTGGCGTATTTCCAAATAATTTTTCCTTCATCAATTTTTTCTAGTATAAAGTGATGTATATAATGGTGAATTTGGAATGAGCTCTCTCTGTAAGCCTATCAACCATATTGCTTTTGAAGTCGCTGCAGTTAGTGTAATATTGTCTGCTTCCGTCCATGAGATTGTACTATTATAAAGCAAGAAAGTATAACCTGTAACAGAAACGGATCGTCTCTCATATGTGTCACTAGTTCAATCGGCGTAACAAAATCCGAAAACATGACTTCCCCAGCGGTATAAAATAGTTTCATTTGGGCTGCTCCTTTTAGATAGCGCAAAATCTGTTTTACTGCTGTCCGTCCAGTGGGCTTTTCCCGGGTTCTGTTTGTATCTACTGACTTCGCTTAAAGCAAAACTGAAATCAGGAACTTAAGCTGAAAACATAATAATTCCCACAGCTTCTTGATAGGGTACTTTTTGCAGCACACTCCGATTCATTTTATGGGCACATCTCCTTGTTGAACTTTTTGGTTAGCATCTAAAAGTGTTTTCGCTAAGTTACAATCAAACATATGGAATCGATTAAGAATTTCATAGATCTGTAATATTTGATCCAATTAAATTAAACCTTTTTTTCGACCGATCACTGCCAATTTAAATGCCCAAGAAAAAACGGGCCTCTCCTATGTCTTTGATTTGTTTTTTAAGTCCTTTTTCAATTCCAACTTCTAGTATTTATCGTTAGTAAATATAAGAAGATCATATACATATATAGAGCACGGACCTATTGAAAGTTGCCAAATACTTCTAAATTAAAAGAAACGACAGGTTTTTTTTTAAATTCTTCTTAAGAATCTAAATATTAGATTTTAAAATAATTTAAAGAATCACTAAATAAATAAATTGGGTGGCGCAACAGTCCGTTTGAGAACTAGGGCCTTGGGACTGACAACTCTCAACCATTCCTGTGTGCGAGTACTGTTCAGTCAGGGACGGAAAGGACCTACAGTTTTAAGACGGATCCGAACGGCTAATTTGAGAAAGCACTTTTCATGACAAGAATTACTCTTGGAGAATTTGTCAATTCCTCGCTAGCAGCAGTACCCGTGAAAAAAAAGAATCACTAAAGTTTTTCTAATTTTTAGATTTTAAGAATACTTTTAAGATTATTACAAATATTTTAGTTGTTCTTGACAGACAAGTCCTTTTTTGATGAATTGAATTACTTTATGTTCTACAGATGGCTTTGCTTATAGAACTAAATTGCATGAGCTTGATGAGGTTTTGCGGCGCAATTGGAATAGATCTGAATTTTCAATTCATATTGTGTTGGAATAGATCTGAATTTTCAATTCATATTGTGTTCCAATAAAAAAATACTCCCCCCCCCCATGGATCTACTATTGCAAAGGAATTGAGCAAGCGAATTGAAAAAAAAGAAACTTCTATTAACAACACCACCCTGGCGGTAACTTAAACGAATATTAGAAATGTTTGGAAATAACACAGAAATAAAATATTTATTTTATGCACAAAAACTTACGTCCAATTCCTTGACAAAGTTATAGTCTCAAAAACTGAGTATATTTATAAATTAGAACTCGATGGTTTAAAGCGTTAGACCTCTGATTTAAATTTCTGCCTGAGATAGGACTTCGCTTTAATAGACCCCCAAATTCGGGAGTAAAGGATATTAGATCTCGGTTCAGCAATGCTTTTAATTCTTCCAAAAGCCTTATTTTAAGATTCATTACGGTTTTGGATTAAATTAAAGACCACAAGCACATCTAATGTGCAATATTAAGTATATAATATATTTTTTAGAAAATTATAAAAACATATGGACGGTTTGCCAAAAAGTTATAAATACCAGCTGTAAAATACTTTCATAAAGTGTCCGTTTGGTTTTGAACATTATCATCTGAAGAAATATTTGAAAAAATTAAACTTTTATTAAGATTGTTGCATTTTTCATTTCGACAAAAACTTTTCGGCTAAATCTACTAAACACACGATTTCGTGAAACTTTTTAATATACAATTTTTTAATATAAATCTTTAATATCTGAATTAATGGTTTGAGTTTTTCAGAAAGAGGTGAAAAATGAAATCGAAACCAATCTCCTTTGATCTTTATTCAAGTAAATATGTTTATTTGAAAAAAAAGTCAGAATATCAAAACTAAATTCTAAAATAAAAAATGTCCGTTACAAGAAAAACTGGCAGTTATTTTCGATTCAGAACTAGGATATTACAAAAAATAATAAACAAATATTAGAACTTTGTTCCATTCAACTGTGATTTAAAATTCCTGAAACTTAAAAACCGAGTTGTATAGATATAGTTAGATGTGAAGAAATGTTCGAGTTCAAAATATTTTTAAAATGAAGTTCCAAAGATAAAACTAGACTAAATTTCGTCTAAGAACTTGGCCGTTGTTGATGTTTTTATTAGTCTTCAAAAATATTTAAAACATGGTAAGTAACATCGTTATCAATTGAAGAACTCAAGACCAAAAGTGGTTTGACTAATTTTTGTAATTCTATTTAAAAAGATCTATTGGTAGGGAGGCCTTTCTTTATATGAAATAATAAGTTGGGACAGAGCTTTTCATAACCTAAATTATTTATTTCACAAATTAACTGGTAATTATAAAAGTTTGATGTTTTTTCTCTCTTAAATGAAAACATACCTTTTCTAATGATTTTTTATCCGAATTCGAATCTGAATTTATCCATCACATCACGTTTTTGGAAAAGTTGAACTTCAGAAATTTAAAACCGCTTTTTTCTAGCACTTTGTGAAGAAATTAGCTATTAGTAATTCTTCGATATAATCTCGAAGGCAATATTCACATTAGACTCTTTTGAGGCAGTTAATTTTGACTTGGTATCCTACCTTTTATTTGATCCTTAACTAGATAAGGTCAAGTGAGGAAAACTTTTGTATTTAATATTTAAGGGCGCCTGGCGGAGAGAAAGCTGAAGCTTATGGTCTATGATTAACGCCAAACGCTAAAAAATCCTTGCCAGACTGGTATTCCATATCTGACTTATTCCTAGAAGTTTTCCTGTAATAATTTCGGTTAAAAATTCGAAGACTCTTAAAATTTATTTTCGGCTCTTGAACAATATTCATAGATATTTCATAATAGAGCAATTCTGATGTCAGAATCAAATACAGAGAATAGAAAATCTTGTTTGATTGAATTTAAAAGAAAGAATTGATGGAACTAGATATATAATGTAAATATGTATATTTTTCATTTCAGGTTCGAAATAAGGGCATCACAAAAAGACGCATTGGAAAAAGTAGTTCAGAAACAAGTGTAACCAAAAGAAATCAAAAACTGTAGTACATCCGAAAATAAGCACTAGGTCCAGCTATCATTGAAGGCTCTGTAAAATCTTATTACTTTTTAATATAATAAAAAGGATCCTTCAAAATAAGAGTTTTTTGTCAAGTTCAAGTCAGTCATTTACGAACAAGCCATTTGGCACTTTCAGTTGATTAACCTGCAGTTCGTCAGTTCGTTAAGATGCTTTTAATAGGAGGTGACTGTTTACAAACTAGAAAAATGTGAATTTTGCACACAAAAAAAAATGACCAACTGGACGGTTGAAATCTCAGATCAGTACTTTTGTCTTGAGATCCTCTCATTTCATTGATGTAACCAACGTTGTATACGAATAATTTTTCACAAAATTATAAACAAAATTAAAATATTAAATAAAATTGGACAGAAAACAAAAAAATCATAGAAAAATAAAGTTCAACTTTTAGTTGAATAAAAAAACATGTATTTCTGTCATTTTGACATGATCTGACTTGACTTGATATTTAGGGAGATTCTTTTTGACTGACATTCCAGTCAAATGTAATTTTTTGACAGCTAGCCAATTAGATACCAGAAATTTGCCTTACTTTCAAGTCGCCTCAACCTTGCCATTATGTCAAAACATTGATATATTGATGATAACAGTCACTTAAGACTTGAAAAATAACAACCCTTTTAAGGATTCTGTACTTCAAAATGATGTAAATGTATAAAAAAACAAAACCATACAGAATTAAGTTCATATAGAATTTTGACTTAATTAACTTATGAACCGCAGTATTTCGACCCCAACTCCCTAAAAAATGTGTAACTTAATGATGCTTTTTTAACTTCCCATAGGAAGTTATTGTAATGGGTCCGATTTGTCAAATTAAAAATTTTGACATTTCTCGACGTTTCAAGGTCCCTAGAGTCGAAATAAAATATTTTTAGAAAGATGTCTGTGCGTGCGTGTGTACGTACGTTCGTACGTCCGTACGTCCGTACGTCCGTACGTCCGTACGTCCGTACGTTCGCTACATTTTTTTCGTCGTCCATAGCTCAAGAACCAGAAGAGATATCGACTTCAACTAAATTTTGTTATACAGATAATAAGGCAGAAAGATGCAGAAAGGGCTCTCAAGAAAATTGCGTAGGTGGTTTTTTTACCATAGTAGTTTGAAAAAAAGGTGAAAATTTTGGTTAACCCTAAATATCTTACGAACCAAAAACACTAGTGACTTGAATTAAATTTTATATAATAGACTGTGACGTGATCTCAAAGATGTATATTTTTTGAAAAAAATCTATCTAACGGTTTTTTTTCTAAATCAAAAAAAGTGAAAAAAAAATTTGTGTCCTCCTAAATTTAACGACTAACATATGATTTCATCTCCAAAACAATTTTGAGCAACGGAGAATAATGTTTTAAAAATCTGATAACATTTTGAGAAAAATCGAATTGACAGTTTTTTTTATAAAAAATAAAAATCTAAAAAAAACATTACTCAAAGTTGGTAAAAATTAAATATCGATTCAAATATCTTTTCAAAAACTCGAAATTTAGGTTTCAAGCTTATTTTATCTTATAAGAAATATTGTTTTCAACATTCAATAAAATTTTGAGAAAAACCGAATTGACAGTTTTTTTACAAAAAATAAAAACCTTAAAAAAAATTAATAAAAGTTGGTAAAAATTGATTTTCGACTCTAATATCTTTTCAAAACTTTGAGATATTGGCTTTAATTTACTTTTATCTTTCAAAAAATATTGTTGTCAAAATTCAGTAAAATTTTGAATAAAATCGAATTGACAGTTTTTTTTATAAAAATTAAAAACCGAACAAAAATTAACAAAAGTTGGTAAAAATTGAATATGGATTCATATATCTTTTCAAAAACTTGAAAGTTAGACTTTAAACTTATTTTATCTTATAAGTTATATTGTTTTAAGCATTCTGAAAGATGTTGAGAAAAATCGAATTGACAGTTTTTTTTACAAAAAATAAAAACCTTAAAAAAAAATTTATAAAAGTTGGTAAAAATTGATTTTCGACTCAAATATCTTTTCAAAAATTGTAGATATTGGCTTTTAACTACTTTTATCTTTCAAAAAATATTGTTGTTAACATTTAGTAAAATTTTGAAAAAAATCGAATTGATAGTTTTTGTACAAAAAATTAAATACCTAAAAAAAAAATTAACAAAAGTTGGTAAAAATTGATTTTCGACTCAAATATCTTTTGAAATCTATAAAATATTGGCTTCAAACTAATTTTATCTTATAGAAAATATTGTTTTCAACATTCGATAGAATTTTGAAGCAAATCGAATTGACGGTTTTTTTACAAAAAATAAAACTCTAAAAGAATTAATACTAAAACTTGGTAAACATTTACTTTCGACTCAAATAGCTTTTCAAAAATTCAAAATATTGGCTTCAAACTTATTTTATTTTACAGAAAATATTGTTTTCAATGTTCAGTGATTTTTATATAAAAATCCAACAGTCCGTTTTTTCATAAAAAATAAAATCTATAAAAAATAGTACGCAAATTTGGTAAAATCGATACTAGTACATATAGACAAACTTTTAAGCAAGACAAATCGACAGACGGGATGGGAAGTTATCAGCGTGGGTCGCATCCCAGCCTCTTTTTTAAGTTTTTGTTTTTAAACGAAAAAATGTATGCCTAAATTAACAAGACTCGAAACACATATCTTGCAAAAATTTATTTCAAGTGGATGGCCAGTATGGAGGTACAGCCGACATAAGGGACTTGAAGCTAAGGTACGTTTCTAGTAACGTTATTCGAAAGTTGACTGGAAAGTTAGTAAAGAAAAATTGCTCTTACTATCAAGTCTAGTCTGCTTACATCAAAATGTCAGCCGATCATGTAAAGGATCCTTGTTACAATACAAAACAAAACTTTCTATGGACTTATACATTAAGTAGGGAGTTTTTTTATTGATAGTAGTGTATTGGAGATTTTTCTTGACTAATTTTTCATTCAACTTTAAAACAAAATTGGATGCAATTTTCTTGAAAGCTGGCTAATCAGATGCTAGAGACTTGCCTTTACTTCAACTCTTTTATGTTATCTAAACCTGCCCAATCAAATCTGAAAATCTATCTAGTTAGGCAACTAGATAGTGTGAATTTACGTTCAAAGAATGGGTAGGTTCAGAAAAAATAAGTTACTTTATTTGAAGTCAACTTTCATTCTTTGCCAAGTGTCATGAATTTTAAGTTCAGAACTTTACTTCACAAACTTCTACCTTAAGTTCATAGTAAAACTACCAATAACATTATGGTCTACAAAACACTCCTTTCAGATAAGTTAAAAGTCCATCACGATTTGTAATTTGTATTGTACAAAAATATTACTCATTTACAGAAATAATAACATGGAGTTGTGAAGAAAATAAATAAATCATATATGTAGTAATAAAGCTCAGCTTTAAGTTGAATCGAAAAAGATGATAAACTGCCATTTTGACATATGTACATTAGGGTGACCGCAACTCCCGAAGAAATTTTTTTTTGTCGAATTCGTTACGGGGGAACCCCATAAAACGATCAGCCTTTGCAGATTTTTAGCTAGCCAAAATTTCAGCTCGATTGGATAACGGTAAATGCTGCCGACACGCGCTCAAAGTTTCAAAAATCTCCGATTTTTCCCTGTTTTACGAATAAAATTAGATCGAGCTCCCAAACAGCTGACCGTATTGTCACTGTTTATGTACTTAATTAAAGGTAGTACTTTTGTCAATACTCAATACAAATATCATGAATAAATTTACGTAAAAATAAGAAAATTTTGATAAAATTGATAGATATCGTATTTTTTCAAGGAATTTTATTTTATTTTTTTTATTTTGGAGAACGAAACATAAAACAGTTTTCTTTACTGATACATAATAAATGAAATAAATACTAAACAAAGATTATAATTTAATCTAGAGGTCTACATAAAGTGGATTTTGAAACGTTTGGATACAATTTTCGGCACTCACTGACTATTTGAAGAACATATTGCTTTTGATCCTCATCTTTTGTTAAAAGGTCATTAAAATCTGTTATTAATTTGACTCCTCTTTCTGCCATGTCATTTACGACCTTAAGTGATTTTACTATTTTGAAACCATCCTTAAAATGGGGGTTTTCGGGCCAAAGATTTGGAGGTTCTTTCAGAAAATCTACGTTTATTTTTAAACGGTTAAAAAAGTTCAATGTCTCCTTGTTGACAATGTTTTTTAACCCAGCTGTTAAAAATTGTTCAAGTTGATGTTTCTGAAGCCTTGGATTTACAACTCTGTTATCTTCTGCCTCGTTGCTTATCAAAAGTATGTTGACCATTTCAGACTTGACGATTTGAGGGTAATTTACAACCTGTTATTTGATGAGACGCATAGCCTATAAGAAATATTTTTGCACGGGTTCGGCTTTTTATATTTGATGTGGATGCCATATCAAAGAACGGAATAAATATCTGTAAAATCCTTAAAATGACTAAAAATATTGTAGAAAACACAACAGAAATAACACTCACAATTTTTAATCGGTCAATTTATTGTATATTAAAAATAATAATCGAATAAAAAGCGCGTTTGTTTTTTATTGAAATATACGAGCTTGCACTTTTGCTAATTAAACAATATCAACGACTTGAAAGCTTTTCGGTTACTAACTACATTGTTGTAAGTGACGGTAAAAACATTTAGCATGTGAATTATGTGTAACAGTACTAACTTAAATAGGGACAGTTGTTTGGGAGCTAGGGCTAGTTTACTTCGCAAAACAGAGAAAGGAAAGAGTTTTTTGAAACTTTGAGCGTGTGTCGGCACCATTTACCGTTATCCAATCGAGCTGAAATTTTGGCTATCTAAAAATCTGCAAGGACTGATCATTTTATGGGGTTCCCCCGACCCAATTCCGAAAATCGATTTATTGCGGTCACTCTAATGTACATACATACGTAGACTTGACTTGATAGTTAGGGAGATCTTTCTTGACTAAGATGCCTTAATTGGAAAGCTATTTCATAACAGATTCAGTGACTTAAAATGTACCTTATCTTCAAGTAGTGATGGTAATCTACTTCAGGAGCGTAAATTTAATCAGAATTGTTCAAGGAACTATTTTTCAAATTATGTCATCTTTTAAAATGTAACCATGTTTTTCACAAAACAACCTATTGAAATGTTACATACTTTTTTTTCATCAGAAAATAGTCTTTGATCAAATAAATTTTGTTCGATTACTACTTTTATATGTCAAGGATATCCGAAATTTCAAACGAAGAATTTTTTTTTCAAAAATTTAAATTAGACAAATTATTTGATTAAAGACTAGATGACACAATACAAGAACGTTGTTAATTAAAAAAATGTTATTTTGATACTCAGTTTTAATAACCAGTCGTAACTGGTAAAGTAATCAATTTAATTACTAAGATTTACTCTTTACAATAAAAATATAATCGATTTCTTAATTTAGTTCTATTTATATTTTCATATGAAAAATTAAAAATTTTTCATTTGAAAAAAAAAAACTTACCATTTAAACTTTATTTACATAAGCCCTAAACATTCATACGAGTAGTATTATGTCTAGATAGGCAAAAGGTGCTACTCCTGATACGAAGTCCTTACTAAAAAATTTTTACTCGTACATTTCGTCACGTCACTAGTACGCGATCTAGTTAAAAAAAAAAACAGTCCTAAGAACTAATCCGCTTCATTTTATTTTTCACATTGATTTGGCATATCAAATATTTTGAAGCATATTGTTCGCACGTAAAACTAAATTGATTTTTCACCAAAAATTACCAGCAATTTACACAAAATTATAGATGAACAAAAATTAATGACCTTATTTCTGAAAAAAAAACAGCAGTCGAAAAGTTACAAAACTGAATAAACTGTCTAATTTAATTTAAACGCCCTAAACCGTCGATTCTGCTGTCAGAAAATATCCAATTCAAACTATAGCTTCTGTGAAAAAAGCATTTGGTACCGATTCAATTTCGATATCTGCTAAATTAACTAGATTCGAGCTAGCTTTAGGAACATACTTGCTAAAAAACGAGTTCTAGCTAATATTCAGTTCCAAATTATGAAAAATGAGTTGATACCGATTCGAGTACTAATTCTAAGACTTGTACCGGCCCTAATATCATAGAGAAATATATTTACTAGATATATTTTTACATGCCTAACATAAGGAAGAAATTCGCTGTGTACAAATTGAACGGCATAATTAACTTGATCTTTTCTTCCTGAAAAATTTTGAGGTGAATACATAAAAAAGGTAATTGAAATCCATTATTCTTTTAATATCGAGCAGAAATTTAATGTTATATAAGACACTTAAGATTCTTTTTTCAAAGCTTTGAAGTTTCAGTTGACATCTTTTATAATTTTTAAGAGATATGATAGTAAATTAAAAAGGAACTAAACGTTGGGGAAACCGATTTGTGCAGGCTTTAAATAATACACTCTTTAGCTGTTTTTACAAAACAATTCCTCTTAAAAGGGCTCGTAGTAACTCAAATGTACCTCCATGGTTCGATCCACATCTCAAAATATACAAAATAAAAAAAAGGACAAGAGCTGATGAAGATTATGAAATTTGTTTGATTCTAAAACGATTATTCATTGAGTATTCTAATTTTTTATATGATAGTTATATTTCTAAAATAGAAAGCGACAATAATTCTAATCCAGACAGTTTCTGGAAATTCGTAAACTGTAAAAGGAAGACTAGTGGCTACCCTAAGGTTAGGACTAAGGTTATCGCAAACATGTTTGCAAACATCTTCAAAGAAGCTTTCACAGATACAAACGATAACAACAGTTCTTAATCCTCTTCTTTTGATGTAAATTTTCCTCATTTGAAATAAAGGAACATACTATTGCGCAGAGTATCATAAAATTGCATGAGTGTTTTAGACCAGAACTTGATGGTGGACCATACTCCATCTTAAAAAAAGTGCGTTACTTTGTTATCATATTCGTTAAGTGTTCTCTTAAATGAGTCCTTAAATAGTTCGTTTTTTCCTAATATTTAAAAACTGCATTCAATATACATGTGCACAAGAAAGTTCATAAAAATGAAGTTGTCAACTACAGACCTTTAGCTAAATTATCTGTACCAACACTGTTTGAGTCTATTGTATGTAATGTGCTTTCATTGTACTTCAATATTCAATTATATGTGATAATCAGAACGATTTCGTTGAAAAGAGATCTACAGTTCCTAATTTATTTAACTCTACGTCCTTTTGTGTAGATGTTTTTGAAAAACATGGACAAGTCGATTGTTTGTTTACTGAAGTTAGTAAGTGGAGAAGTCGATTGTTTATTTACTGAAGTAAGTAAAGCCTTTAACAAATTTTGTCACAATACATTCATTTTTAAACTAAACAATCAAGGTATTAACATCAACTTCTTTAATTTTATCTCATCGTATTTCAAAAACAGAATCTACAGTGTGGTATTTCGTATGAGTATTCAGATCAATTTGTTGTAAATTTTGGCGTCTCTCGGGAAAACCATTTATGTCCATTTTTATTTATAAAATTGGTTTATGCTGATGTCATTAAGCTGTTCAAAAGTATAAAATTAACTTGTTTACTTTTGCGAAAAGATTGGTTAATGTTAAGGGAATGGTTCAATAAAAATCGTCTCGTTTTGAATGTTGACAAGTGTAAAATCATGAGTTTTGCAAGCAAAAAAGTTAATTTTAATTAAACGTTTCGTACGTCATTAAGGTAAAAAGTCTGTTTTTTTTATTTAAGTGTTATTCTTGATTCTTGATACATAGTTAAAAAAGCTAATAGGATCCTAGGATTCATGAAGATATTCGGTCGCGGATTTCCGTGACCCTTACGTTCTTAAACTTTCTTTTGTTTCATTTGTAAGACCTATACTTGAATAAAGTCGCTCATTTCAGATAGCAGGACTTTCAGAGATGATGTATGCGTTTCTGGCTTCTTCTTGTTCCATGGTCACATGAACAGACACTTTCCCCTTATTTTCAAGGGCTCGATTTAATAAACCTTCCAACACTCACCAGTCATAGAAAGTTTTTGCAATTTTGTTTTATAGTTGGCATTTTAAATGGGCCAATATCATCTCCATCAGTTCTATATTAGTTAAATTTTAGTTTTAGTCGTAAAAGTATAGGACTGCAGCAACAATTGAGCTATATATTTAGGGGGGTGGGAATGAAATACTGAATCGATCATAATACTGTATTTGAAATATTTCTCAAAATAATAATCGTTTTCACAATGTAAAAAAAAAACACTTTTTACATTATCAAAACGATGTTTGTTTGTTATTCTTATTTACAGCATTTTGAAATACAGAATTTTGAAAACAGAACACTTTTTTTTTTAAAAGAAAACATCTAATAATTTTTCATTAGTAAAATCTTCTAATATGCTTCCCTTGAAAAATAACATATAATACCTATGATAATTCACAAGTCTTTAAAATAACATAACACAAAAAGAATGAGAGTTTTTAAAATTCCATGAGTTTCGAATTCAGAACTTTACTTCACAAACCTCTACTATAAGTTCATAGTACAAAAACAGAAAATAAATAAATCATAGCGTAACAAAGTTCAGCTTTTAGTTGAATAAAAAAACATTAGCCGCGTTTTATTATCACCGTGATCTGATCCGGATCAGATCATGATAATAAAACAGCATTGGATCATCATATTTTTTATTATTTTAAGTTTGGTAGCAGTGTCAAATTCGTTCTTTCAAAAGTGACATTTCGAAGCAAAAAAAATATAAATAAATACCCAAAATGGAAGCTGCTGTGGTTGATCGAAGTATTCAGTTTAATTTTTATTTCTTTTCTCTTTTAAAAACTTTTATAATTTGCAGTTTTTATTTGAAAGTGATGAAAGCGAAGAATCAAACAATTCAATTTTATCCCTATTGAATCTTATCGATGATGATTCAAGTTCCAGTTGTAGCTCCACAACTTCTGAAAATGTGTAAATCACAAAAATCAAAAAATGTTGAAAATACTTTTACATGGGATTTTTTTGAAATCATTCTTTAAATTAAAAATGGTTGTAAGAAACACTTAGGTGACATAAATTAGAACTCAAAACCGTCTAAACCATCTCAATAAAGAGAGCAGTTTTGAAATGACAGTGGTTTGTACGTAACACTTCCAAGAATTTCGAGAGAAAATCATACAAAATTCTTAAAAGTGTTACATACAACCCACCGTCATTTCAAAACTACTCTCTTAATTGAGATGGTTCAGACGGTTCTGAGTTCTAATTTATGTCACCTAAGTGTTTCTTACAACCATTTTCAATTTAAAGAATGATTTCAAAAAATTCCCATGTAAAAGTATTTTCAACATTTTTTTCTGCTGCAGCTTTCTCGATTTTATTTATGTTTTTTGACATTTAAAGCAGGGTTGCCCATAGAACATTTTGCTCAATGATTTTTTTTGTTCCTTTTTTTTGGGCAAAATATTACCCATAAATTATGTCAAATATACATTTTTTGGACTTAATTATTTGAATTTCACCAATTAATTAGGTTTGTTAAAATATCTAATTATTTCATGGATTATATACCAAATAAATAAATATAAAGCTTCTCGCTTTTTATTTTTAAAAATATTTTATTTCAGTCAAATTAAAATGTTTATATGGCAATACAGGTTTTATTTAATTTGTTTGCAATGATACCAACATTTACATGTGAAATCACAATGATAGAGCGCTCCTTGTTGTGAAAAAAAGAATTAAATTTTGGATCTCAAATTGAGATCCAAACACAAAGCAGGATCTTGTGTTGTTGTTGTAATGCATGATAATCCAAGATCCGGATCAGATCATGGTGATAATAAAACGCGGCTATTATCAACTATCATTTCGACAGAAATAGATTACTAACTTTCCAGTCAAATTTCCAATGAAGTTGCCTTAATTGGAAGGCAAATTTTTGGCAGCTGGCCAACCAGATACTAGAAACTTGCCTTACTTTCAAGTCCCTTATCTCGCCTGAACTTGCCCAATGTAAATTGTATCTTCTACTTATTTTCTCTTTCTCATTTTCTTCTTAGTTGTTTGTGTTTCTCATATTTGTATATGAATTGTTCCTATCATAATCAACAATTGCATAAACAATTACTCCAAACTAATTGATCTGTCAAAACTTTCAGAATTATACAGTTTTTAAACAATACAGCATTTTGAGGCGCAGTATTATTATTATTATACAGAATATTAACCATACAGTATTATGCTATGACCACAGACCATATAGTATGTACAGTATCATTCGGAATTTTGACTATACAGTATTTTAAAATACAGCATTTCGACCCGCTCCAATATTCAGTAGATCAAACTGTGGTACAAATAGCCCCCTCAATCAATTGATATCAATATATAATAAATTTTACCCTTGTATAGAATCTATAAATCAAGTACTTGAATTATTATAAGAAAAAATAAACTAAAGGAATAAATCAATTTTGTACAAATAGTTCAACAATGTAGTGAAAATGTCAAAGATAACACAAAAGAAAAGTAAGTCATTTTCCAAAAATGTTTCCAAGTCTATTTTATTTCGCCTGTACCCGCTTTTAATTAAGTAAAAACAACTTTTTATGCAAAAATATCTTAGTTTCGTTTTTTTATTTACCAATAAACCTCAGATGTAATTTGGTTCTGTCTTCACATTTTTTGTTTTAAATTTTAATTTTAACATTCGTCCAATTTTGTTTTTTTCTTTTTTCTATTGATAACAATTTTTAAAATGTTTCCTCTTACCAAGTGGAACTGTTTTTTTCTCGTTTTTCTTTACCTTTTTGTTGTCATTTTATCTAATATCTATATTGATTTATTTATATAGACATCAGCTAACACTAATTAAAAAGAATTTAATAGATAATGCAAACGAATTTTGTTTTTTTTTTTAGTTGTATTTTTTTTTGCGGGGGAGGTGTGGTAGTGTGTGTTTTTTTATATATCATATTATTGCCAAAAGCGTAAGCAATTATTATTTTTTAAGGCAAAATATAGGAGATAAAAACTTTATGTTTTTTGTTTTGAAAGAAAAACATTTTTTTTTTAAATTTAACCAATTATTCATGGTGTTTCTTCTTGTTTTGGAAGATTTAATATTTTTTGTTTTTTCTCCAAATCGGCGACACACTCATCACACTGTCCGCAACGGTGTGGCGCAACTACAACGTGCGTCCTTAATTGTCCATCGAATCCAATTGTAAAAAATTCATCGTCCGATGTCCAGAGTCCGTCACGAACGAAATTTCTTGGTTCGGACGATTCATAAATTTGTACATCTCCATCGAAGGCTTTCACTTTATTTGAATCACCAATCACAGCTAAGCGGGAGCTTTATAAATAACAAAATAAAAATACAAAATTAATAATCAGTTTTTTTTTTTTTGGAAGATTTCTGATATCAGAATAAAAACACGATTTTGATGATTGCTAAAAATATATTCTTATAAAATTATGTACGGAATTTTGAGTGTTTTTTAAAACTGAATTACGTTGAAAGGGTCGATTGTCATCATAGAAAATGTTAACAAACTTTTAGTCTTATGTCAAAACTAACAACAGCTTCATATAAAGTAAAGTGCACATGGCCCGAAAATGCCCATGAGATAAATTGCTCATCGCCAGAAAGACATACATCGGTAGCAATACGGCTGGCTATTTAAATTTAACAAGAGCGATTATAAAGAGGCCTAACTAGTACAGTATTTCTGTACAGGGGTTGCCAATACTCACATGTGGGCCCAAGCCTGAGTGCTTAGTAGAAGTTTCATTGGAGACGAACAACAAAATTCCTTGCATGTTACGCAATCTACCTCGAAGCATAAGACGAGTGATCCATTTTGCGGTTTCAAAAGTATAGGGCTCGAATTCGAGATCCGTCAAACTAAGTTGTTAACCAATTTGTTTTTCAGTTGAAAGTCTAATATTTACAAAAATGGATCGCTTAATTTTTAAAACCTACTACAAAAATGGTGATTCTGCCACAGCTTTAAGAGGAGATTATAATCGTCCAACTACGCAAGCAATTGACAAAATTGTGAAGAAATTTGAACAGACTGGATTGGGTACAGATATTGTCAAGCAAACCTGTGCTTCATCGGTTTGCTCGTACCTTTGCAAATATTGCTGCTGTATGTGAAAGTCCAGCGCACACAACGACTGAAGCCAGCTGACCATTCACAATGTCGTAGATACGTTGAATAGGTGCTTAAACAAAAGGCGGTTGACGGCGATTTGTCGAAAAAAAATTTTCTTCAGCGACGAAGCTGACGTGGGTATGTTAATAAACAAAATTGTCGTATTTGGGGTTCTGAGAATCGTCAAGTAATTGAAGAGAGGCCATTCCTCCACAAAAAGGCACGACGATGGAACGACTGTCACCGTCAATTCGGAGCGTTATGGTAGTATAATAACCGATTTTTTTTCCTGCTATTGACGAATACGACTTGGAGAATATGTGTTTTTAACGATTAAACACAGCTGGAGAGTTTTCTTGTCGTGTTTATGCAGATAAACCTTTAAATTTTGAGCACTTGAAAACCAATATTCGTCAAGTTATGGCTGAAATAGAGCCAATTTGTGTTAAAAAGTATTCGAAAATTACTTCAAAAGAATCGATGCTTGCAACAATTCGCGTGGTGGTCATTTAACTGATGTAATGTTTCACACATAATGTCAACGTTCAACGTTCAAACAAAAATAATTTATAATTATGTGTTTTATATACGTTAACTTTTGAAACCGCATAATGTATAACGCAACTATATAACGGGACGATAAACAGAAATATTTTATGTTCATTATTGGAAGAAAATGAGGAAGAACACGCCATAACCTTCAAAAATGTCAGGTATAAATACAGTGGCTCCCACAACTAATCGGACAAAGATGATGAACATTTTCGCAATTGTCTTTCTCCAAGAAAAGGTACAGAAGTAGAAGAACTTAATCATCATTTTATAACTTATTTATAAGTTCAAATGAAGATAAATAAAAAAAACTGCACTTCAAATTTTAAATAAGCAAATAAATTAAAAACAAAAACAACTCCTTAATTTAAGTTCTCACACATTGTGCGGGCACAACTCCTTAATTTAAGCTATCACACATAGTCAGAAATTCACTGCTTTCACACTTTAATAGCTCTGTAAATGTATTTTTCACTTCAAATGGCAATCTTATTATTAAGCTTGCATTACGAAAGACCTTTACTTACATTTAAGGTAGTTTTCTCATCCACGTCGAAATGAAACCAAACGTTTTTGAAAATTAGAAAATTGGTTGTTTTGCATAGCCTGGGCGGTAATTCAGTACGAGCAAAAACAACAATTGTGCAACGTAGCCCTTTCACAGTCCATTACATCATTTCACGATTTGAAAACGAAAAAAGGATTCATAATGTGAGCAGACAAGTTAAAGGAAAGAAACTGGATCCGTACTTCTCATCGTACTTTTCTGACATATCAACTAAAATTCCTTCTTATATTTGGAATCTTTAAAGATTTTTTTGAAAGAGACCTCAAGCAAGAAATCAGCAACGAAATCGTCAAAAGAAGAAGCATCGCCATCGAAGTAATGACCGAATTGGCAGTGCAGGCGTGCATCGTAATACATCGGTCAAAAAAGGGAAAGGAAGGATTTAAGTTTCTTAATGAATATATAACATCGGATACAACTTCTTGGAATACAAATTTTTGTATAGTTAGTTAACCATTAGACATAAGACAATATTATCAATATTATAAATTAAGTTTTGTTCACGGAATGTATGATTGGTGAAAAGTACATGAAGAATTTTCTCATAAGCATAGTCGGGCTACTGTAAAGCATGGTGGTTGGTTGGCCAACGTTTGGGGATGTGTTGCAGGTTCCGGTGATTGGAACTAACATTTTGTGGATGTTTAAATGCATCAAATAGCTTACATAAATGTTTTTGAAAAAACATTTGTGGTCCAGTGTCAGTAAAGTCGGAATACAAGACAGTTGTTATTGTATAACTGGCCTAATATGCTTAAAACACAGAAAAAGTCACCTGACCTTAATACAATCGAGCATATAATGCATGAACTGGGACGTCGACCTGCTCAAAAATACTTTCGGAACATTCAGGACATCAAGAGGAATGGGAAAAAATAAATCCTGAAGTAGATAAAAAACTTGTCGCTTCAATACCTCCACGCCTTGAGAAAGCAATTTAATCTAAAGGATACAAAACTGAGTACTACGAGTAAATATTAGGTGAGAGGTGTAAAATAATAGAACGGCTTTTATTTATTTATTTTTTATAATAAGCACACACTCAAGGCGATATTATTATCCTAATTATGCAGAGACACAGTGTGTTCACTAGGAAGAGGTGAGTGAAGCTTTGCGATTAATCTTAGTGGCTTAAATTGTAATTTTGGCTTAGTTAAAATAAAAATGTGACTAAATGTCACATAAAATGGCTACAATGTTTTAAAATATATTCATTTTCTTGGAGAAAATGCATTACAAAAATGTATATTTCATGTGTCCGATTAGTCGTGGGAGCCACTGTATGTTGACAATTTTTTTTGAACTAGGGCTCGAAAATAGCGAAAATATATTAGATGTGAGTCCAATAAGACGGAGCTCTATGTCTTGCAACCATTAATTGGCCGCAGACAATGCGAATTAACAGCACTCCATTCTTTTCTATCTATGAAAAGATAAGTTTTTGGTAAATGCTAACGAACCATTTAGAACGAGCTGAAGGCGAACATTTGAGACGAATTTGTCAAATATTAGACCAATTGGAAACACTACTCGAAGCACTTTCCTTGAGGGCGAGGCCATTGCTTTTTCACTGCCTGAGCATTTGCTATTTTTCTAAAAAAAATTGACGATAAATTAGCCATATTTGCTATAAAATCTTTCTCAAGGTCACTTAAGGCTGAAGCTTATTTCAAGTCGAAGGGAAGCTCAGTAGTTGTATTTTTCACGTAAACAGTTCAATTACTAACATAATTATCGATTCTGGTCAAAAAAGAAATCATATGCTTTAACATTTTGTTTTACAAAAATAGAACCCCTACAAAAATATCTGTACAAAAACAAGGAGACAACTTACCCCCTTGGAAGAATCTTCCTGACCGGTTTGTCGTTATAAGTAAATTTTTCAATGTATTCATTTGGCTTTCGTATATCACATGTAAGAATTTTACCATCTTCGTCGCCGAGATGGATGATCTTTTCGTCTGGAGATATGGCCTTTGTTGCCCAGGCGCAAGCCTTGAAGCAGTCTGTGTGATTGTCGTATATTGCTATTTTTTCAAAAATGTAAAAATAAAAATATATTTTTGGTTAACGAATTGCGTTTCAAATAAATTTACAAATAAAATACACATACACACACGCGACACAACGTAAAGAAAATAAGTCAAAAACTTTAGTATCTAACCTTTTGCTGGACGTGCTTGTCGATCATCCCACAAGAGTGTAGATTTATCCAAGGAGCAACTGGCAAAGATATTCGGCTGACTTAGAGAAGTGGCAATACCAGTAATAACATCGCTATGAGCGTGTCGTAAAGTATGAACGGAAGTCAAATCTGCCTTTCCCATGTCCCAAATCTACATTCAAAACCATTGACGAGAAATTGAAAATTCTTCTCATTTTCATTCGAATAGAAAGAAAACTCACCTTCAGCATACAATCCTTCCCACCGGTTATTGCTTTATTTGAATCAGCATGGAACTGTTCCAAGCATAAAATTGGATGAGTATGCTCATAACGTTCCCCAATCATGAACAAACAATACGGATTAATGCTGCGCACTTCGGTTTTTGTGGACCAAAGTTGGACGCAGCCGGAATGAAAGGATATGAGGAGCTGTAAACGTGACGATTTAAATTGAATTCTTCTTTTATCAACAAAATTCAATTAAACTTACAATATTTTTAGCAACAAAACGCATTGCCGATATCAAAGAGTGGCATTGCAATTTATAAATGGATTTCTTTTCGGCGCCAATATGCTCACGACGTTCGAAACCCCACAAAGAGCTAGACCATTCACGACCAGTTAATTTATTTGTAGCTAAAGCATAAGTTCCATCCACATTCGCTGCTACACATTCCCATGCTGGATGAATGCGTAGCTGACGATTGTGTGGACGTTTGGCGTAGTCGCGGGAATTCAGATTGGGATAGTAAGTGTTCGAGGCCAGTGCTGTAGTGTCTTCGGGCGGATGATAGTAATCTGGTGTTTTATAGAGGACACCATAGGAGCTTGGGAACATAATTATAGCGCGGGGGTGGTGAAACGATTTTTTTTTCTAAAAACTCACGTTTAAACAAAAAAATTGTGAAAAAATTAAACGCAACAACGAGGTTAGCAGCCCACCGGTGAGGAATGCCTAAATTCACCTGACATCTTTCTTTTTTTTATTCAGCGCAAAATGTCAAATTGGATTTGGGCGCTGTCATTTTGACACAATGTGGTTTTTTGTTTGTTGTTTTTGTTTTTCGTTATTGGTGTTGTTGGGTTGGTGTTGTTTTCGTTGGTGAATCTTTTTTCAGACGGATGTGTTCAAGAATTGAGAGTCTGACTTTTTACACAATGGAATTGCACTCGGCGATTTTTGGACTTGCAGTCGTATTTATAAACTTAACCTTAATTAATAAAATTCGATAAACAGATTAAAGTTATGCAGTGCATAAGGATTAATGTAGACCATAAATAAATTATAGCTACGACCTGCTTATGTCAAAAAAATACCGAAATGGGGAAATTTATTCCATTAAGCTTTCATAAAATAAGCTTTCTGTAAAATCCTTTAAAAAACAACAATTTGGGTTGCAATTTGTCCAGTTTATATTACTTTAAGATTTCTGAAAATTTTCTCAAATGATGAAATAGCAGGAGATAAAAATATAAACACATTTTATTATTCATTCTCAGCTAGCAATCAAATTATATTTGCATTTCTTTTCATTCGTTTTGAATTCTACGAAGTATGATAGAGAATTTTTCGAGAAATCGAATTATAAAAATTCTGTTCTCTAACAACAAAAGTGCTGAATTTACGTATATACAAATTTTGTGTCTTAGAATGCAGAAATTACTGATATTTTAAGAATATACATAAACTGTTTAATTGAGACGTTAAATATAGTGAAGTTAACAACAACAAAACAAAAGAAACTGGAATCGAAAGATCATTCATTTGTTCGGCAAATTATGAATCGTTCAATAAAGTAGGTAATTTGAGCAGCATAAATCTTTACATACAAATATTACTAGCGTACCCGTTCTGAAATTCCCTCAACCAAATTTTGATCCAAATTTTAAAATTAATTACATGTCTAAATTTTTTTACTATGTTTTGGTATGTGGTGTTTTTGAAGAAACGCCAAGACCATCTATAACCTAAGAAATAACCCATCCACAAAATATATGGAATACTGGGAAACTAACTTATCGAAATAAAGTGTTTGTGGATTCGATTGGTTCTTCCAAATACACAAACCCTTTATTTTGATATATTATTTTCCCAGTATTTAATATTTGAATCATAACTTTTTATATGAACAAAGATTATAACTAAAGACTTTGTATATGACTTTGTTTTCATATATAAAGTTAAAGATAAGTTTTTCTAAACAATATCCAATTTACGGTTTCAATTCTTTTAGCTTTAGATTCCACTTTGTTTTGTATTTGTTTATCCCATTATTCCATCATAAGCGAATTAGAATTTTTACTTGCGACATACACTGCCAATCACTGGGACGAGCCTACACATTATGGAATAGATTTTTTATTGTAGTCGGAAACTTTGTTGTAGCCGGAAACTTTTACTATCTGTGGAAAAATTATTATCGAGCTTTGGAATTTTCCAATATCAAACAATAAAATACTAAAAAAGCGTATAAAAAAATGCTCCACTAGGATGAGGCCAAGGCAAATATTTCCGTGCAGGAGTTTACAAGTTTGATCTTTTAAAAACTTGTGTATAGAAAATCTAAGAGAGTGTTGAAAATAACTGTTTTAAATTAATTGGATAGAAAGACTTTACCAGCTACAGAAAATGCAAAAAAAGATCCTCTGAAGGATTTACGACCCTCAGGACGTGTGAGATAGCAAGGAGACTTAACAGAAGCAAAAAAGATGTAAGGATACATATTGCTGGTCCAAAAAAATATGCAAAAAAATCAAAAAGAGAACAAGGCAGAAAAAAAAACATCACGAGAAAAGTGGTTAAATTTACGTCATGTCTCAAATTCTTCTCTACCAGCGACTTAAATAATGGTCAAAAGCTGAGTATCAGCCAGAATAACAACGGTTCAAAGGATAATACAAAAAAATAAATACAAATAATCCTGTTTTGAGGCAAGTAAACAAGGAGCATCGGATGAATTTTGCAAGAGAGCAAGCTTCTCAGAGCAGTGAATGAAAACACGTTGTCTTTTTGGGTGAAAAAAGTTAAAACTTGAAGACCCGTTGGTTACAACTTGTCTTCCCCTACTTATTTTGATAAGACATCATAGTCGTACATTAGGTGTAACGTTCTGGAAAGCTATAACTTACTATGGCTCAATCGACTTTTAAGTTTTCGTCTTATAGAGATTATATCCGAAAATGGCGTAAAAGGCCATTACTAATTCCACACCGATAACCCACACACACCCACACTGATAACTTCCCATCCCGTCTGTCGATTTGTCTTGCTTAAAAGTTTGTAGGTTTTCGTGTTTGGGTTAAAAAAGTTGTAAGTTGAATTATTGTTAAAAATTTTAAAGTTACCAACCATATTTTTTATATAAGGAAATAGTTTAGTTTGGAAATCTAGTTTTGTTAAATAGATTTTTAGTTGAAAACAAATTTTTACCAATTTTAGTAGCATTTAATAAATTTTTGCAAATTGAATGAAAGAAATTAATTTGAGATTATCAAGAACCGAAGATCAATTTTTACCAAATTTGCGTACTATCTTTTGTAGATTTAATTTTTTTGTATGAAATGACGGACTGTTGGATTTTTATAAAAAAACTACTGAATATTGAAAACAATATTTTCTGTGAAATAAAAATAGTTTGAAGACAATATTTTTAATTTTTGAAAAGTTATTTAAGTCGAAAGAAATTTTTTACCAAGTTTTAGTATTGTTTTTTTTTTAAGATTTTTATTTTTTGTTGAAAAACTGTCAACTAGATTTTTCTCAAAATTTTAGTGAATGTTGACAACAATATTTTTTAAAAGATAAAAGTAGTTTTAAGGCAATATCTCAAAGTTTTGAAAAGATATTTGAGTCGAAAATCAATTTTTACCAACCATTTTTACCAAAAAAAAACTGTCAAATGTTGAAAACAATATTTCTTATAAGTTAAAATTAGTTGGAAGCCATAATCTCAAATTTTGAAAAGATATTTGTGTCGAAAATCAATTTTTACCAACTTTTGTTAAATTTTCTTTTAAGTTTTTATTTTTTGCAAAAAATTGTTAATTCGATTTTTCTCAAAATTTTACCGAATGTTGAAAACAACTTTTGTTGTAAGATAAAATAAATTTTTTTTGATTTATAAAAAAAAACCGTCAATTGGTTTTTTTTTCCAAAAATATACTGGTTTGGTATCACGTCACAATATATAATATAAAATTTAATTCTAGTCTCTAGCGTCATTGGTTCGTGCGATATTTAGGGTTAACCAAAATGTTCTTCTTTTTTTAAACTACTATGGTAAAAAAAACCATACACACAATTTTCTTGAGAGCCCTTTCAGCATCTTTCTACATTATTATCTGTATAAGAAAATGTATTTTAAGTCGATATGTCTTCTAGTTCTTGAAATATGGACGACGAAAAAAACGTCGCGAACGCACGGACGTACGAACATACGTACACACGCATACACAGACATCATTCTAAAAATCTTTATTTCGACTATAGAGACCTTGAAACGTAGATAAATGTCAAAAATTTTCAATTCGACAAATCAGAACCATTACAAAAAGTTCCTATAGGAAGTATATACATATATTTTTGTAATGCTCCAGAAGGATAGCTTTATAGAACAGTCATTATATGTTTGAGTTTTTTAAAAAACTAATGAACCGATTTCAATAATTTTTAACTTCTCATAGGAAGATATTGTAATCGGTCTGATTTGTCGAATTGAAAATTTTGACATTTCTCGACTTTAAATAAAAACCCAGAAAAACATTGCTAAAAGTTGGTAAAAATTGATTTTTGACTCAAATATATTTTCAAAAACTAGAGATGTTGGCGTCAAACTTAATTCATCTTAAAGAAAATATTGTTATTGACACTCAATGAAATTTTTATAAAAATCCGACAGGGAAGTTATCAGTAGCATCCCACCCTCTTTTTTATCAAATACAAAATGCTCATGTTCTTCTGAGAAATCAAATAGCATTTTAATTTTGAAAGCATACTTTTCTACAGGTACATTCTTAAATCTTAAAATATCCAAAATATTTTTAAACGGACTCAGTGGTGCATTTTATTTTTCTGATTTATAATGACTGCTTAATGCAATAGATTTACCCACTTTGGTACGTTACTTAATTTAAGCTACGGTACATGGATAACTTAATGTAACTTAGTTTTGTAAAGAATTGTATAGCTAAGATGAGGCTTCTTCTTGTTAAAGACTATGTCTTAAGTTCTTACACTGAAATAGCAAATGTTTTCCTTCAAATTGATGATTTGTAGAATGTAGTGTAATGTGTTCATTTGAGTCATAAGAGGAACGGTGGTTAATTAAAATAGTTGATTATTTCTCAATTTAAGTGTGTTAATGTTGAAGAAGATGTAAATATTTTGAAATTTGTCCGTCTGCCTGTCCATATTTATTACATTGACAGTTGTACTGTTGTTGTGGTGCTGAAAAAGCAATAAAAGTAACAAGAAAAAAACCTAACACTATTGTTCAGAAGAACTTAAATTGCTTACATATGCAAAGAAGATTCCATAGTCATATCATCACCTATCTACTTAAGACCTCAACATTTCAACTTGAAGACTAAGAAAACGAATGCTTATAAGTTTGTTACCTTAACTGGTTATGTATCATACAACCTATACAAAAAATTACAACCAAAATACAATGTTCTATATTTGCTTCTTCCCAGATTTATTCCAACACGAATACTATTAAAAAATACTATTTAATCGTGCATTCTTAACTTAAAATTTAGTATTCTATACTCCTATTGGTCTTTGACCAGTTAGCCGGTCTATGTTTATTGATCATTCTTAAAAAAAGGCACACACGCATTATAAATAAGTACCACACTGCACAGCTGAACTCACAATGATGGCAATCATTTGAAGTTCCAGTCCCCGCATGTAAAACATTTAAGTTCATCTGATGCGATTGATCTTTTCGACAGCTTCACACAGCATGATATCTTATAAACGTACGAACGAGATTGATTTAACGATCGCACATTGAATCTATACACAGCGGAGACGTCTGGATATTCCGACCGCTGAGCACAGCGCCATCAACAAACCAAACACAGCTGGTTGTGCTTTAGGGGGCTATAAGTGAAGTAGAACTAGACTCTGGGTGGCAGAGGTTTCATTCCCTATTTCCATGGGAAAAAACTATTTATCTTTGGTGGTAGATATGTTGTGAGCTGGGTGTAGTGTGCATCCATAAGATACATACATATATTCGATATCATAGTTCTAACTCATAAAGGTAGACAAAATGAAAATCGTGTCGTTTCTTTATTTCTTTCAAAGTGGTAAGATGATCAATGGATCAAGGTTCAAGGAAACTCTTGTTGAAATGAAACATAATTAAACTCAGTTTGAACTTTAAACTTGAGAGAAAAAAAGTTTGAACTTGACCGAAATGTATTTGATTAATTTGCAGAAATTACCTTACCTTCCTACCTCCAAACATTTATTAACTGGAAATATTATACTCTTTTGAAAATTTCATATCAAATAGTTCATTAGCAGTTTATTCATGTGAATTATATTTAACTATATATAAACTATAAATTATTATAGCCTAATTGACCTTTCTAATGTTTTGAGCTTCCTAATTATTAAGTTCATTGCTCAGCTCATAGAATTCAGATATAATCGTGATCGAAATTAAGCAAACAAAAAATGTGAAGACATTATGTAAGTATGAGAGAATTGTTGAATACAATTTAAATCCATTAATAACTTTTAGACCGATATAAGGGAGTATAGATCGATGATTCTTTCATTGATTTTTGTTCGTTATATCATAAAAGCATTTTATTCCATAGGAATAATGTGTGCTTGTGTTTAGGCCTTGTTGATCTGCTGGTCTTATAGCGAGATAATTAAAAAAAAGCCTAAACTTTTAATAAAATATCTCAAAGTAAATAATTGTGAAAAGAATATAACATGAAATATAATTTTGATAGAAGAGATACATTTTTTATGAGAAAGCTTGAATATCAAAGAGAATACAATTTGGGCTATATACGGAATAGCAAGTCACATACCACCTTGGCTTTGCTGGCAGATACTACTTTTTTGAAACTCGACTTTGAAAGATTAATTTTTAATAAAAAAATATGTATATCCGCTTTATTCGAATTGTAAAGAAGTTATTGGCATCAAAAATGTGAGCTACCGACGTTATAAAGCCAACCCTACTGAGGAAAGCCGGAATAAGTTCAAAAAAACTAAAAAGACCTGTAACGTTCATATTCTAAGCACTAAATTTTCCCAAAGATAGAACAAATGTTTGGTCATTTGTAAAAAAAATGTACGAAACACCACGTCATCCTCGGTTATCCAACGCTCGTCCGCAATGACACTCCCTATGTAAGTTCGATTGATAAAGCCAATTTGCTTGCCGCAGTTTGCTGTTAATTCGACGCTACCAGAGCGCGTCATGAGACCTCGTGTTCTTAAGGGCGTAAATGATTTTATAGGACAAATCTTCTTTCACATTGGTGCAGTTACAAGATTACTGAAAGAACTTAAAATACACAAATCCGCTGGCCCGGATAGTATCCCCCTGTTATTCTGATGAGGTGTTCTTCAACGTTAGAAAAACCATTCCGTAAGCTTTTCCATCTTTCCTAATCTACAGGTCTCTTTATGAGCGAATGGAAAATAGCATTTGTCCCTGAAAAAGGCGAATCCTCTTTCCCCTCCAACTACCGCCCCCTCTTTCGAAGGTCATGGAAACGCTGATTAATTATCAGCTTAAAAAATATTTCGAAGAACGAAAGCTTCTTAATGGCCGACAGTATAGCTTTCGTAGCAATAAGTCCACCGAACAGTGGAACAAGTATTTACATCGTTTTGGAGAAAATAAGATTATTGCACTTAAAAGGCATTTAATATAGTTTGGCAACAAGCTCTCTTATCGAATATGCGTGCTTTTGGTATTGGTAAATCTCTTCTTCTTTGAATTAGAAACTACTTTTCAAACCGTTAAATACAAGTTGTATTGGATGGTTTTAGGCCTGAAATCCAGGAAACAAATAAATACTAGTGATCCTCAGGGCTCCGTTTTGTATCCGATTCTCTTCCTTATCTTCATAAACGATCTTTTGTTTTGGCACTTCCAATTAATCAACCTGTTTCTCTGACGACAGCAGTTTATGCTTTTTATTTTTTTTTTCGTTTTAAGATATTTATCATTGTTCTTCAGATGTGGACTACAAATCGCAGTCATAAGCTCATTAAATTCTGATCTTGACAGCATTGTCTAATGGGCTTAATGCTGTCTACTGTCTATAAGTGGCACTTGCAACCAGAAAACTAGTCAACTTTCAGTACTCGGTATGTATATCACAGGTCACCTCTAATGAAATGATCACATAATTGATATTACCAAAAATGCTACTAGGTGCTTAGGATTTCTCCGACCGTGCAAGAAATTTGTCACCCCTTCTGATTTGGCAATAATTTACAAAGCCTTTATTCGTCTTAAACTTGAATATAACTCGCGTTTTTGGCAGGTGCCCCTAAAACAAGCTTAAGTTTTTTGGACAGGCGTAATGTTTACGTCACTCGAACACCGGCGTAATGTTTCATGCCTTTCGTTGTTGTACTGATATTTTTATTAACAGTTTTCTGTCGAATTAGCCAGTTGCACTCCCCTCTCAAATAATATTCATACTTCTAGGAATGCACATCAGTTTAACCATGAGCTTAATTTTGGACGTACTGTCAAGTATAGAGATTCTTTTTTTAACCGCACATCGAGAATGTAGAATGCTTTACCCAACTCTGTTTTTCTCTATCATATTGATATTCAAAACTTTAATTTGACATTATTTAGATGATTTCTTGAGATTTGTAGTGGAAGTTCACCAAAATAAATATGAAATTAGTAAAAAGACGATCATTCACTTCGTGGCTTCAATTTGGTAGCGTTGGCATAAGGAACCTGTACAATTTATGATAACGGAAAGTTTAACAGTCGGATAACGCGTTAAAATTAAGTTGAACAAACGTAGTCACTTTCCATGCATTTTTCAATTGAAGATAGGATGTAAGAGTTGCTTATATTGGAAAATAATAACTAATTTTCGTTACTGATTTAAACTTTTCAATTTCCAATAATTAGTAATTGGGACATTTTCCATGACAATTAAAAGTAATTGTAATTCCAGAAATATCCATTTTAATCACTTGAAATTGCAATGGAATACAAAAATACCAACTAATTAAAATTAGATGTAGTAATTAATAATTGTGATGGGTTTGTTCAAGTTCTTAAGAGAAAGTCTTTTTAAGTTAATTCTAAGTAATTATTTTAAGCTTTTAATTCACTATGACGAGAAATTAAAATAATCTATTGTTAAGAGTTTAACAATTTACTAGTTAGAAATGAAAAAACGGGCATCCAAACGTGTTCAAACATTGATATTTCGCAAATATAACCAAAGCACACAAGGTCAAACGGACCTATTAATTGGAATTCCCTACTGAAGACTAGACCATTACATTTTTTGACTGTAAATATGTAATACGAATTTAGCAAAGAGATAGTAAGAAGATAAATTCGTTTAAAATTAGGTAAATCCTCTTTTAAGCTTATCAATTTATTAAAAATAACTTTAATATTCTACTCCATCATTTCAAATGTTATACATATCAACTTAAATTTCTAACATACTTTACCGTGTAGAACCTCAAATTTTGCTTCAAAGTTCAAAATAATTATATCAAACTTTGTGTGGTCAGTCTTGGTTTTTCTTGAAAACCGTTTTTAATTTTTGTCAAAAATGAATCTTTAGTATTTAAAATTTTCAAAATCGCTGGCAATGTGATCAAGTTTCTCCATTGCTGTCAGCGCTCGGTTGGAGGCTATTCTGTTACCCTGTTTTTTACAGCCCATGTTATTTTACAACCCAGGTAATTAAATATTTTTAATAAAAAACACAAATTATAAATAACGTACATATAATTCGGATCGTCTACAAAAAATTGTTTTTTTTTGACGCCTGATTTGTTAAAATTAATTCAGTGTGAGAAAAATACTAACTAAGAAAATGGAATGTGACCGGGACAAAATATAAAAAAAAAACTTGATAACATAAAGTAAAATATATTTTTTTTTTTAATTTAAAACATCCACAGAAAACTTTATTGGTAATGTCACGTAAAATGTAATGTCTATAATATTTAATTAAATTTTTTATAAGATGATCACAGGAAAATAAAATCATTACTGCTGCGTTGATCATTACTATTTTTAATTAAATTAATTACAATTAATTTTATGTTGATTTAACTGCAATCAATTTATTAAGTGAGTAATTCATTAATTTATTGTTTCTTATTGCTTTTGGTACATTGTTGATAGTTTTATGAATTTTGAAGCTATGGCATTGCCGTCAGCTAGGTTAGCGAATCAAAATAAATAATTTTGTGGGTATGAATGATAAACAAAAATTTAAATTGAATACATTTAAACAAATTTGGTTATAATTAACAGTCTTTATGAATATATGGTTTTCAAAAAGAAATAGAGTGCTTTCCATTCAAAATTGTTTAACACTTTTACTGTTTCTTGCAGCGTCAGAGTTTTTTTTTCCAAAGGTTGCATTTGTTTAGGCACAAAAACGGGACACATACTCATAAACTGGAAGCAATCTTCTTTTGCTTTTAAATCACAAAGCGTGAAAAACTGATTTAAACTGCCGTTGTATGGTGATCCGTTTAAGCTAAGGATTTCACATCTTGTTTTGAATATTAAGGAATTTGACTGTAATTCAGTGAATCACTGAGTTTGTTTGATGTCATAAGATTCTGGGTCAGTTGTGAGTACAAAATTTCCTGCTTCCTCCATAAGAGCATCGCGTTCCAAATTTGCATAGCTTTGTATGCTTTTGTAGAAAACGTCTTTAGCATGATTCAAATTTGATGGATTCAGCGATATTGTTTCTCCACACGCGTTTCCCAGAGCTTTCCATATCGACATCCACCAGTCCTCGTTTCTTAGCTCATAAAGTGCAATTCTTTTCGTCAGTCTTTAAAATTTAGTCTGCTTGTAATTTAATCGTGCTAGTAAATATTTTTGGAAGTCCTTTTTCAGATATAAGGCATAGTTAGGTGTTTTTAGCGGTAAAAACATCTGTAAAACGTTTCTATCTCCCCGTATTCGTTGATTTATCATAACTGGGTAGCATAACAAAGCGAAGTTTTTATAACAGCATCAAAAATCTTGTGTTTCGCAGATAATACTATTCGCTGGTTTGAAAATATATTCCTTGATGCTAGACTTAACAAACTTTGAGAAGTCTTGGTTTTGAAATTAAAGTGATTTTGAAAATCTATTGTTTATTAAAAATCACTCCCAGGTACTTGTATTCATTAGTTATCTGCAGAGGGTTTCCATTAAAGTGCCAATTGTTTGTAGTGTGATTACGTGCAGATATTGAGAACATTATTATTTTTGATTTATCTACATTATTGACAGACCCCATTTATCGCATTAATCAGCTAGACGATATATCATTAGTTGCAGATTTTCAGGAGATTCAGAAAGTAATACCAGGTCATCAGCAATGTGGAGACCTTCAGGTAGATGAGCTTCAACATCATTAATAAAAAGTACAAATATAAGAGCACTTATAAAGGCATCCTTGTTTTACAGCAGAGTCCGTTTCAAACCATTCCAAATACGTTGAACCATCCCAGACAGCTGTGGATCAGGATATTATTGGTTTCAACCCATGTCTCAAGCCTGTTAACAAGTACACCACAAAACACTTTTGAGATGACGGCTATAAGCGATATGCCCCTATAATTTTCCACATTATTAATGTCTCCTTTTTTGTTAATAGGGAATATTAAGAACAAGGTTCTTTATAAAGTAAATAAAATTGTTTAATTACATTTTAGAGAAATTGAGAAGCAAATGTAACTTAATTATTTTAAAATAATTGTTGGAAGTGTAAGCATTACAGATGATCTTAATTTAACTAAGAGACAATACTGACTGAACTAGGTCGCCTACCAATGCAAGCTTCATGTTTATCATATGAAAATACAAATTAAAATTTTTATTAGCTCGCACAAGTTTTGTTGTTTTTAGTTCGGTTTTTTTCGATATTTTTCTCCGTTAAAAGTAGATGTCAGTCAATATAAACCAATATTTCATTGAAACATATATATATTGTACGATTTTTTTCTATAGGGCAACGCAAGAGACCGTGAATAACTCCAAAACTCTAGACGAATTTACAACCAGAATTACTCAAATTATGTCTTGAATTATGTTCAAAATCCAAGAAAAAATTAATTCAAATCTTCTCGAGACTTCTATTTCAATAATATTCTCTTTTCCACTTATTGAAATATTATTGTTTTTAATTAAATTTCACTTCAAAAACGGAAGATATATTGATCGTGTAATATGTGAAAAAGTTCTTAGCTCAGCTCTTTCGTTTTAAAAATAAAAACAAACCGCAATTAAAAAAAATATTCTTTATTATTCTCCATACCAAACAAACAATAATACCACCTGCTGCTCAATTTATAGTTTGTTATATTTAATAAACTGCCATCATCATTTTATGAAATACTTAATAGTTACCACCTGACGATTGCGGCCGACATGAGTTAACCAAAACAAACTTCTTCAATTTCCTTAATCTTTGATTTCGCTACCTCAGCAGCAGCAGGTGGTCAATATAATACATTAAATAACACCCCATTATCATATAAGAAGCCGCCTACAAGCCAGCTCATTTACCTCTCCTAAGTTTTTATTATATCACCAAAACAAGCTCTTAACTTTACTTTTCGAAAATATGATACCAAAAAAACAGCAAGAGTAAGTATCCTAAATGTTGGTTTATCTTTTACTCACATTATGAAAGTTATATTCGGTTTTAAATATGAGAAAGTTGGCCCACCATAGTTTACATAAAATTCCCAACTATAATCCGACCGACCAAGCAAAGGCATCTCTCTTCTCAAATTTCCAAAAACAAAACTTAAAAAAGGAGGACAAATCTGAAATACAACAAGGGATAAAGTGCCAGATGCTGTAGGCATCATTTTTAAAAAATCATTCATGTACATATTATATTTAAAGTCTGGAAAATGATAAAGAGAAAACAATGAAATTTATGGTGCGACACAATTAAAAATGGATTAAGTACGTCTTGTTCGTTTGTTTTAAGTTAACAGTCAGACACCCAACTGGCAAAGGATAATTTTGCTTTTATTACTGACTGTGATTTTGTCAGAAATTTCTTTGTCAAGAAGCCAAAAAGAAAGATTTCAATAGAATATTAAAGTAATGCATAGACAGATTATTGTGTGTCTTTTAAGAAGGAATAAAATGTTTCATGACAGTAGATGGAAACAGAACCTTAGCCTAATCTCAGTCCAATTATATGTCATCAGAGTTGACAAGGATAAACTTTTCAAAGTGACAAAGTTTGTTTTTTGTTTTCTTGTCTTTGTTAAGTTTTATTTAATAATAAGTCCTTATGGAAATAATAAAATAGAAATAAAAGATGCATAAAATTTGTCATTTGATACTTAAGTTGCTTTTTGTCGCCTGACTTTCTGTCTTTAGGGGCTTGAATTGTTTCTTCTTCTTATATGGCTATAATCTTCTATTTGTTGTTGGGATGTAAAAATCAATGTTAATGGAAATCTCAATCACGTTTATTATGTATAGCAACCTACAAATATCAACATCAACCTTATCGATCCAACTGACAACTTGTTGAATAAAAATAAAAATGTATACGGTAGCCACAAGACATTAAACAAATTATACGACCTAACTTTTTCAGATAACAAAAAAGAAGCTTCCAAAAATTTGTTTTCTTTTCTTTTATTGTGAAGAGATACTTCTTCATAAAATAATAGGTAAATGTCTGCCTCCAATCCATTAGAGCTATCATCGTTTCTGTTAAACCCTCCGATAATGTCTGGGTCTGATGGAATGAAAAGTGTTAATAGGTTATCTAAATATTAGCTATCCCAAAATACTTAACAAAAAGGTTTGTTTTTTTTTTGGGTCAGAATGGGAAAGGTTCGAAGCTTTTGTAGCTAAAGCTAGGAAATGGGAAGTGGGAAAATTGGTTGTATTTACTTTTTATGTCAAACATAAAATGGGAGTTGTTTGATTTTAAGAGCTGCTCTTATCTTTCTTTTTCTTGATTGAATTGAATGCATTTATAATTCTTTTGAATTCATTATTAACCTCTTTAAAACGGTAAATTTATTGATTTTTTTGTTAAATGTTTGCTCTTATATTTTAGAGGGTGTCTTGTTAAAAGGATGTAATAATTATCCGACCTGTTAAACACATATTTACCGAGCTATGAGTCTCTTATTGAATAATTGTTTCAGCATACTCGTACTCAAATGCTCTGCTCCGCAAACAAATGATGATGAAAGGAATAGCAGTTATCTACTTATTTCAGAGATCAGACCTATCGGTGATTGAAAGTCTGCTTTCGGGATGTTGTTTAACGTTTTAAAGATGTAATATCTCAGCTCAAACACAAAATTTTGACCTTGTACTCAAATGTTTAATCATACTTATATGTATGTCTGTAAAATATCTTAAGTGCTTTTTGGTAGAATCTTTTTTCCAACCGAGAACTGTATAGACAAATGGTTAAGAGACCAAATTAGACTATTATAAAAAGGATCAAGTGTCAGTGAACACGCTTCAAAAATATAATGACCCAGTCAGATAAAAAGACAGATGCTTCAGGAGACCGAGAAGAACGCAGAGAAGAACAGTTTAGGAGGGGAATCGTCAAGACTGGGGAGAGCGCAAACATCTTGGAAACTAGAAACCGCACACGATGGCGCATAGGAAGAGTAGAGGACTTATGTGCCACTAGGTCTGAGCGCCTAAGATATAAGTAGGAGGTTTAATTTGTTTCGATCGCTATAATATATTCATTTAAAACAATAAAGCATTCTCCCAAGGCTCGAGCTAGTTTTAAGAAGGAATTTAGTTGATGTGTTGCTCGAAGTCTCCATGTGGCTCAAGGGAAAAGTTGAAGATTTTGCGTGGTCATGAACTGTTTTTTCGTCTTGAATAGTAGTTGCGATTTTAAAGACTCTGCAGTCCTAAAGAGTCTTAATTAATCTTTTTTGGTCTTGGAAGACTCTGTTGTTCCTGAATTGTATTTGCTTCCTGTGAAGTCTTCGTTCTCTTATGATAGAGTCTTAGTGGCCTAGAAGCGTCAGGGTGGACTAGAAGTACCTGGTCAGTCTTGAAAATTAGCTTTATTATCTTGACTATCAGGAATTGTCTTGTATTAACCTGGTTTTTTCATAAAAATAATTTTGTTTGTATTGTATATTGGAGAAAAAGAGTATTATTAAAGGTTGGGTTAATTTTAAGGGCCGATTTTGAATAAGAACGTACCTGAGCGTCAACTTTAATTTGGCATTTCATTTAACATTTCTATATATCAGATTAGCTCAATTTGAAGATACATAATTAAGTAACGTTCATAAGTTATTTAGGCTTACTATGAAATTAGTTTTTTAAATCAAAATACATAACGTGATTTTTTAATATTTTCGGTCAATTTAATGCTTCAAATGTGCGTAAAAAAACAAAAAGTTGACAAACTGGGTTTTTGGTGATGTAAATACACCAATATACGCTCGCGCGTACAGCTTTTACTCAAGAAAATATTGCTACTGTTCGCGATAGTGTGGCTGAAGAGCTCAACTCGTCGTAGTTCCCAACAGTTGCACCTCTCACGCTCATGATTGATGAACATTTTACACGCTTGCAAGTGGCAATTGACTCAAGAACTAAAGCCTTTTGATCATCACAAGTGTCGTCAATGGTCAGAATACTTACTTACTTACTTACTTAGGTCCTCAGACCTGTTAGGTCCGTTGGGAACCCCTTAAAGGGCATAGGGTCTCTACTACGCCTACGCTTCATCTTGTACGGTTTCCGGAGATGTGTTTAAGCTCCCTCCAACTCTTGCGTATTGACGCTGATTCCGCTTCGACTGTCCTGCGCCATGTGCTTCTTGGTCGTCCACTCTTTTTCCTTCTTTTGTGAGCCCCACAACTTCTGCTTCTCTCTCCACACTTGTTGTCATTTAATGGAGATCCATGATTCTATGAGAGAGTAAGCAAACATCGTCGGCGTAATCCAAGTGCTTTAAATAGGATGTCAAAGTCCATTGGATCCCTCCATTACCAACAAAAACAATATTGGCGACAGAATACAGCCCTGTCTGACTCCGCTTCGGATTTCAAAATCATCTGACAACCTACCATCAGAACGCGGCACTTGGTTACATCATATGTTGCTTTAATAATAGCAATATGTTTTTCTGGGTTGCCTCTCCTCCGCAAAGCTAACCAGATATACACCCTGTTTACGCTATCAAAGGCCTTCTCGAAGTCGATGAACAGCAGGTTTAGTGGTGATCGATATTCAACGCACTGTTCAGTAATGATCGGCATGGTGTTAATATGATCAATACAGGAGGATCCAGAGCGGATTTCTGCCTTTCACGGCATCGAGTGTGGCCTCAAGGTGATCTATAATGCGTTCCAATATTACTTTTGTTACTATTTTGTGCGACGGCAGTTTTCGCACTCTGCACTCTCCTTTTTTGGGTGCTTGACGATTTTTCCCTATTTCCACTCATCGGGGAAGCTTTCGGTGGTCTAGGCTTCCTTTATGAGTGGATGAAGCAGTTGGCTTGATGACATTGGCGCTGCTTGATGATAATCCAAGAGCGACTGTAACAAAATCAACACCGGTCCATAAAATTTAACTACCTTTTAAACAGAGTCAACCAGATTTTTACTTTCTCCAAGAATTGCTTCAATTATGAATGTTTTACTTCCAACGTCCGGGGAAGGAAAGTACAAACTTACGTATACACACAAACATCTCTCACAAAACCACAGATTTAGATTCTGGGAAGCTTGAAAAGTGAAGAAATGTCAATATTTTCAATTTGACAATCTATCAGACTCTCTAAATTTTTTTAAGTTTTATAAGGTTATTAATTTTTAAGGCATACGAAATATTCACAATGAAGTAAAGCAGAATATCAAAACAATTAGCAAACTTTATTTTACCCTCGCAGCCTTTGCTTATAATTAACAAACAGTTTGACGGTAATGTGTTCTATCAAAATATAACAAGTACCTATAATTCTCACTGTCTTTACTGCAGGTCCCCAGATGGCAATAAAATCAATTCGTCGAATCTATGTGTTGTTAGACATTACCTTAGATTTATTGATAATTTCACATTCATACCTACCTTATAACTACAAGTTTTATTGGCTATAAGGTACTATTAAGCTGATGTTACTGGTCTTTGTTTGGAATCATTAACAATCATCAACTAAGTAAGTGTATAGGAGTGGGTATATCTAGTTCCTAGGGTTAGTGCTTATTGTTATAGCTTAGTTTCACAAACTCGATAGAAGTTATATTAAATCGTTTCTTGTCAATTTTTTCAACAGTGCTATTGCCATTGATATTTGATTATATAGGTAGAGTTGCCATTACAAGGTACCACTTGAGTTCTTTTGACCTCTTGCTCTCATATATTATTTACCCTTTATAAAGGTTCTCCTCATCTTTTCGCCTTAATCCTCTCTAATGTCAATTTAAGTGTCATTGAACTTATACGTATACCATCCATAGATTGAATGATATGTATTTATTTAGACACTTAATTCTTTCTATCTTTCTGAAGACGTATAAACACAACACATTGATTGCACTAGACTTGTCTTGATGATATGACCACATGATGATAGCCTTGCCATCATCATCACCATCAGTGATGATGCAGTAGGTCTGTGGCATATAATAATCTGAATGCAACTCTTACTTCTTGTGAGGAACGCGTATATTATATCTGATTTACCTCTTTTAAAAAGAAGATTTCCGGACTTGAGCAACGAACGACCAACGCAACGTAAAGACGACGACGCCGACGACGATAGCCCCCATAGGTAAGGGGTATAAGTTTTTGCTATAAAGCACTCTCTGCACAAGGAAGCAAATGACACTTATACAATGTTTCACATCATCAGGTGTAATAAATTATTATTGAATGGTGATGAAGATGATGGTGATGCCTTGAAGTTATCTATAATATGGCTTTGGGAAAATGCAATTTTATACTGTGTATATTATACCTTAATGTGCTCTCTCTCTCTCGGTTTATTGACTTAACTATCTTTGTCTAGTAATCAGTTGGTGAATTATGGACAAGCAAGCATTATCATTAAGCATTTCTGTGTTTTATCCCCTTAGGATATACAAAATTATAAATGCAGCTCTATAAGTCGTATGAATGGTCTCATAACGACGATATATGTACATATGTGAATTATTACGAATGTGACAATTTACAACTGATATGTGTTATTTTATAGCACGTATAGTTTTGAACTCAATTGCTGAAGTGAATCTTAAAGATAAAAAAGACTCTGGGATGCGACCAACACTGATAACTTCCCATCTCGTTTGTCGATTTGTCTTGCTTAAAGGTGTGTAGGTTTTCATTTTTTGTCAAAAAAGTTATCATTTAAATTATTCTAAAAAAAATTAAAATAACCAACAAAATTTTGCATTATGATGAAATAGTTTAATTTCAAAATCTATTTTTGCTTAAGAGATTTTTAATCGTTAACCAATTTTAAAAAAAAAATTAGTATTAAAGTTTTAAAAGCTCTAAAAGTTTTTATTTTTAATTATAAACAAATACAAATTGGATGAATGAAATAAATTTTTTATTCTAAATTTAATTTTATTAAAGTTTTTTTTTTTAATTTTTATTTTGTGTTAAAAACCTGTCAATTCGATTTTTTTTTAAATGTTATCGAGTTTTTGAAAACAATACTTCTTATAAAATAAAATAAGTTTGAAGCTTATATTTTTAAAATAGCTATGCTAAAAAAAAAACACTCACGCAATTTTTTTGAGACTCATTTATGCATCTATCTGCATTATTATCTGTATAACAAAATTTATTTGAATTTATATCTCTACTGGTTCTTGAGATTTGGACGACGGAAAAAACGTCGCAAACTTACGGACGTAGAAACGAACGTATACAAGCACGTACAGACATCTCTCTAAAAATCTTTTATTTCGTTTCTAGGAACCTTGAAACGTCGAGAAATGCCGAAATTTTCAATTCGACAAATCGGACCCATAACATTACATTACTATGGGAAGTTACAAATAAAAAAATTAAGAAGGGGTGTTAACTTGGTTCAAGAAAGTATATTTATTTCCTAAAAACCTTAAGTTTGAAGACAAAGTCATACAAAATTGGAAATGACGACAGTGTAGAAGTTTTGAAGGAGATTAGTTCGAAACAAGGGTATATTGACCAATATCACGTGGGCTCTACTCCAAAATAACCACTCTTTATAAAGAAAATTGCTAAGACTTTGTAGTAGTACAAATGCTTTAGTGGAAGTTCCTGAAAGCGACATCGAAGTTCTTAAATTTTTTGCTTTATTAAGTAAGAATATTGCCTTTTTTTGAGAATTAAAAACAATTTTTTAAGGTAACACCTATAAATGGCTTTCAAATAAGTTATACTATATGGAATTTAATGAAGTGTTGTATAGTAAACCGATCTTAGAATTATACCATTGAAATATGTATGTATGTTCCTTAAAGAAAAAAGATGACACATCAATTTATTTGTATTATATGTGATGTTTATAAACATCAATCCTGAAAAAGAGCTAAGATATAAAACTATTTTTTCCAGTTTAACAAATTGTGTAGGTTTTTTAATAACAATTTAATTTTGTTTGTATTTTAGTACGGTTGGATGGAGTATCGTATCAAAACTTCGATTTCTCGATGATCCAAATCAAGAAGTCACAACTCACTGCTCTAAAAAACCGATAAAATTTGTCGACTTGCGAGTTTCTATGGGAGCGTGTTGAAAAGTTCACTAGAAATAATGGATTAAATAAACGAGTTACTAAAAGTTGTCCGAAATCGGGCTTTGCAAATAAGCGACTCTCTTGAAAAAAAAACTTGTAAGGCATCAAAAAAACATAAATGACGTACAGGTAGAACTTTCAAACATCGAAATAATTCCATTAAGTGCGCTAAGCGCACAAGTTCTACAAACATTTTTGATGGATGGATGATTTTTGAATGAAACAACCCCACAACAAAGTACACCATCTTCAACAAATTAAAACAAAAGAGCTTTCTTTGGTGATAAAAACAGCGACGCGAAGACAAAAGATAATTGTTCAAAATTATTTTTTTTTTTTTGCCAATTTATCTTGTCGAAAGTAACACTAATCGACGTTTCTTTCAAATGATTGACCTCTTTGATTACTAAACATATGCCGATTACTAAGTCATGTTTAGCACAATTATGTGAATCAAAAATTATGAGAATGTCTGGCGATACTTTGCCGGTAAGATAGAGAAACAAAAGCTTTGTTTTATAACTGATGATAAGCTCATGTTTCGCAAACCAATATTTTTGTAGGTAAATATAATGATTTTTATCACAAATTTGATTTAAGGGACTTGAAGAGCAATAAGCTTTACAAATATCATCTGCAAAATCTCTGATTTTACCTAAAAATGGAAGTTCAAAAACGGAGTCAATGTAAATAAGAAATTAATTGGACCAAGAATTCTGTGGAACTCAAAAGCGGCTAGTTGTAGGGCAGTTAAAACCGGATTTTTTTTAATAATAAGCACTACCTCAATGGGATATTACTACCCTTATGATGCAGAGGCACAGTGTGAGCACTAGGAAGAGAGAGGGTTTGAAAGAAGATGTCGGTGAACATTGGTTTTGAATTCCTGAATATTGCAATGATTAGGAAAGACAGAGTTTAGTAAGGAATTCCACATTCACGTAGCAGGACTAAAGAACGAATCTCTGTATTTGACAATACGGCCGAAGTTGGACCCGAGGGTATACTGATGAGCATTCCTAGAAGAGCGAGTATTACGGTTGAACTGTTTATTCATGATAACCGAAAGCACGCATTTTCGATAAGAGAGCAAGATGCCAAACTTTATCAAATGCCTTTGAAATATCAAGAGCAATAATCTTACTTTCTCCAAAGCGATGTAAAGATTTGCTCCACTGTTCGATGAGATGAACCATGAGATCACCATTGGACCTATTCGAAAGCCGTACTGACGGTCATTAAGAAACTTTCGATCTTCAAGATATTTCTTGAGCTGATAATTAATCAGCATTTCCATGACCTTGGAAAGAAGGGACGTAAGTGCAATTGAACTTGTAAACACTGTGTTCTATTTGAAAAATAAGACTCGAATTACTATGACACCCTTAAGTTCATAGTGAAATTTCGCGGGTTCAATATTCAAATTGAGTAGATGAGATAAAATATCTACTAAGTTAGGGCCAACGTTTTTAGAGGTATATTTAAAATCAAGCCTTTACGATAGAAAGTTGAACTAGTTAAGGAATTCATAGTTTCTAAAACATCAAATGCAGTTATTGCTTTAAAACAACAATCACAATATGCTATCAGTGAAAGTATTGTGTCCAATAGACGCAAAGAAGATACTGAATTCGTTGGCGATATCTTTCGGGTTCGAGACGTTAGCATTATTATTCATAAGTATACAATAGAGAGTATTTAGTGTAATTTCTTCATTCACATTAACAGAGTCACTTAAACGGTATTTTTAACTTCCCATAGGAAGTTATAGTAATCGGTCCAATTTGTCGAATTGAAATTTTTGACATTTTTCGACGTCTCAAGCTTACTAGAGTGGAAATAAAAGATTTTTAGAAAGATCTATGTGCATGCATATGTATGTACGTATGTACGTTTGGGAAGTTTTTTTCGTCATCCATAGCTCAAGAACCAGTAGATATATCGACTTCAAATAAATTTTACTATACAGATAATATTGCAGTGAGGAATCTCAACAAAGTTGCGTTTTTTACCCATAGCAAAAACATTTTGAAAAATTTTTTTAGGGTTAAAAAAAATTTTCAAAATGTTTTTTTTTTTTTATTCATCCATTATAAAAGAAATACAAACTTTCAAGAAAAGCTACTAAAATTGGTTTTCGACTAAAAATCTCGTTTACAAAAATAGATTTTGAAATCAAGCTATTTCATCAAATCCAAAATACTGTTGGTAATTTTAATTTTTTTTAGAATAATTCAACTGACAACATTTTTAACAAAACACGAAAACCTACAAACCTTTTAAGCAAGACAAATCGACAGACGGGATGAGAAGTTTGGTTCGCACAACAGCCTCTTTTTAAATTTGGATTTGGAAAGTGTTTCAAGCATTTTTTGCGTAATTTGTTTTTAATTTTTTAATTAGAAGGATCCAAAGTTTGGGATTATATTCAGACTTCTTCTTTGACATTGTGAATAACCTAATGCGGTCTTTTAGGATTTAGAAAATATATCATAAGCTTTGGATGCGATATCTTTAACCACTACACTGTCCCAATTTTCAAATCGCAATTTGTTGTTCAAAGCATGATAGTTTATTTGAATAAGAAATGTGTTCTAAATAATTCAAATTTTGATCTATAAACACTCAAAAGTATTTGCTCTTGATAACTACTTCGATCAGCAAACACTTTAGAGTGCTGAAAGGATTATAAGAAATTCCTAGCTCATCCGCGAAAGCTGTTAAGTATCTTTTGAGAGAATAAGGATTTGATAAAATTAAGAAGAAGCAATGGCCCAAGTACTGAACCTTTTGGAACTACCTTTTAATTAGACAGAATCACATAAATAACTATTTATTCTGACTTTCTGAGACCTATCCTTGAATTAAGAAGCAAACTAGCCAGTGGCGTAGCGTGGGTTTTTGCCGCCCGGGGCAGATCAAATTTTGCAATCCCAATTTTTTTTGTCAAAATTGGTGACATTTATTTGTAGGTGATGTATATCGATTATAACCATATTGAAAGTAACCACACTAAGGAACCTAACATTCAAATTTGGTTTATGTTTTAAATTGCATACTCACTATAAAATAAAGCTCAAAAAATAAATTAAGATTAAGAAATTATATTTATTTTTTTAAATCACTTCATTTTGGGTATTACTAGTACATATAAAGCAAACATTTAATTTTTGTATTCATTTTAATAAGGAAAGTTTCGTATATTTTTATTTTTAATGAACATTTGTTTCGATTTTAAATGAAGCAAATATGTTTTTGTTAATAACATTGTGGCAAGCAACTCAACTAACAAATATTTAATAATTTGTAAATAGTAGAAAATTTTTAAATTATTTGTCTTCTTTGTTTTTTACACTCAAATTCCTTTATTATTCTTTCGGTGTCAATCGCATCAGTTTTGAACAACTCCTCTCACATCCGGCATTGCTAATTGCTATTGTTAATAAAATACGCAGCATAATGGTAATGATTGGCAAACTTGTTTCTAACTTCGACTGTACTATGAAATTTAATATTTCAAGCGGGTTTGTTCTTTCAAGATCTTGAAGTCTTTCCAAGGAAGATGCAAAGGCTCTTAATCGACCACGTTCTATTTTGAAATAATCGGGAGATACATCATGCTCATTTGCTCATTGAATGCAAGTTCCAAATTGTAATCAAAATTTTCAGCCAGTAGCTTGGAAGCCTAAAGAAAGTGATTTCGACGATGATTTTTTCTAACGAAGAAAACAATTTTCTTCTCAACTCTTCGTCAGGAGACATACCATTATCTGTGCTTCCATCACCAAAGATGTACTTCCTTTTTTTCCTTCTGGGAGGATCCAAGGAAATGCTTAAGCTCTCACACAAATTTCTTGCGTAAACAAGAGCATCATTGACTTATTTTTCTCTTGTGTCTTCAAGAAAAGTCAGTAGAGCACTGATTTTAGCTGCACACTGATAAAGGTCAAGACCTTCGGTTTGTAAGTAAATTTGACAATAATTTATTTCATGAAGAACAGGTTTCCAAAAGAAAAGGATTGCATTGTTAAAGGCAAAGTTCCTGCATCTGTTCTCGTATATTTAAGCTTTCGCCTGTCTCAGTAAGTTTTTCTATAGAATTTAAAATATCCTCATAGTAAGAGTATGTTTCTTGTTTCTTAAATCCTTTTCAACGATTTACCAGTAGTCGCAATCAGGACGTTCCAACGATGAGTTGACAATTTGACATTGCAAAAAATACATAGCACCGTTCCAATGTTCCGAAAAAAGTAACTGAGTCGGACGCAGTTGCAGCAGCGTGCAGGCAAACAAGATTTCAAGAGTGATTTGAGCATGGAACGAACTGGGCTTTCGAGTTTATGTCTTGAATTCTTTTTTGGACTCCTGTGTTATTTCCGGCCATAACAGCGACATTGTCGTAAGCTTGACCCCTGCAATCCATTTTATCGAGGCCGTGGGTTTTTAGTTTACAAAGGATCATCTCGGCAATGCCCTAAGCAGTTTTATCTTTCGTTTCAATGAAATCAACAAAGCATTCCACTACTATTATATGATGATCTTCAATTTTTATATACCACAACACTTCACTGGTCTGGTCTTTGTGGGAAATATCTGGAGTGCTATCAAAAATTATTGAATAGCATTACGCTTTTTTCACCTCAGAAATAATTTGATGTCGCACTTCTTCTCCAAAAATGTTTATAAATTCATTTTGAATTTGTGGCGACATATAACTTGTTGATATTTTTTCATTCAATTTTGAGCTCACGAAGGACTGGGTCATACTCTGAGATGAGATGTAATAGCTCTAAGAAGTTGCCTCTGTTAGAGCTTGTAGAGTAATCTCTATGGCCACGAAAAGCTAAAGTTTGTTTTGCTAGATATTTAATGATGTCAACCATTCTAACAAGATTTTCTTGCCATTTTATTGATTTATTAACCAAGAATTTTTTCTCAGTTCGATCAATGGTTTGATCTTTCTGAAGTCTTACTTCCAATTCTTTCCATTTGCAAAACATTTATGTTATGTTTTGGACCTGACTCATGGTTCTGTACTTTGGGATTAATTTTTTTTCCAGTTCTTTTGTTTTAGTTACCTTTTTTTTGCCGCCCCTCAAACAAGGGCAGGGTTTTTTGTTTTGATAACCTTTTTTTTTGCCGCCCCTCAAACAAGTGCCGCCCGGTTCATTTGCCCCCCCCCACCCCTGTTTCCCGCACGTTACGCTCCTGAAACTAGCACAACATAAGGCCATTTAGACTAACAAGATATACGTTACTCATCTATCAAGATATCGTGGTCTATCATATCTAAAGCCTTAGTAATATGGACAAAGAGTTCAGCACGAAATTTGTTGAGAGTTGGGGCATTTTCATCGTAGCTTTTCTAGAATCGAGTCGTTGTTATTGAAATACGACCTAGACATTTTCAACAGCCCTGTTGACTGGAAATAATTATGGAGGTATGTATGTAAAAAAAAGTTAAAAATGTTCGAGATTACAAAAGGATCATCAATGCTTATCTTTATCTGTTCATTGATAATTTCCCAGTTCTGTTTTGAATTCCCTTAAGCACTATGAAACTTATTCTGAATATAATCTTCACTAGTATTTTTATTTCACTTTAAAATTTATGATTCAAAATATTTACAAATTTTGAATTGAAGAATGTTTATAACACTTAATAAAAAAATTGTTTTTTTTTAACTTAATATCATTCCGAGCATTTGAAGATATCTCCGGTTTTATTTTCAGGCAATATACATTTTTAGCTTATGGGTCAACCACACTTCAATACCCAAACAGAAGCGAATTCAAATTGAAAATTTAAAGCATGTACGATAAAAAATTGAAAATAGAGTTTTCCTTGCTTACTATAACGCTACCTTAAGTTTCAGGCAGAAAAATTAAGATTTGTTTCTTAAATAGAATAACTGCAGCACTCCCTTAAAAAGAAGAAGAACTTTTGTATTTTTAAATGCACATTTAAAAAAATGTATAGAATGTTATTGTAAATTTAAATCTAGATAAAGTACCGCACCTTTTGGATTTGGACTGTGCTTCATTTGATCAGACGCACGCTTAAGCTCTGATACGATACGATGATTCGAATTCTTCTCTCTGTCTACATGATTCTATTTACTCGATTAAGACTATTACCCATTTCTAGATGTACATTATATGAGACTCCTTATTTTATAACTTAATACAGGTAAATATCTTCTGAAGGCCCTGTGGGCAGAATTCTGCAATCAACGCGCAATCTGTGCATTGGAATCGAAAATGTTGAAAAAACATCTTGGTGCTACATTCATAGATCACAGAAGAATTGACTATAGTTTCCCAGCCTCCAACACACGGTATCGCCGCGCCAGCCGCCCGCCGCCAATGGTAAGTTGATTAACATCTTAATTGTCCAGCCATTGGAAGAGTTCAATAGGAATAAGTATAAACTTTATGTTTTTGGGTTGGTCCTCTTCTTTGCGGTTACAGCGCGGTATATGGCGGTGGTGCCGATGCCCAATTACTTAGTTGGTTTGTCTTTGTTTATTTATTTATTTGGCCGGTATTTTAAAGCCATAAATCTGGCGATGAGAGTCCTCCGTGAATGGGGGCTAAAAAGTTCTTATATTTGTTCTGCTGTTTTGCCCTCTGGCTCGAATGATAAATATAATTTTTCTGTTTGTTGAGTGGTTTTATGTACGATGCTATACGAGCTTGTGTGTATGGAAGTAACTTATGTGCTTGTTGCAGCTAGTTGCAGTTGATGTGTAGGAGCTAGCTGGCCAGATATTGCCGCTAAGACGACGACTCCGCCGGTCGCGGTGATGATGGCCACGGAAGGCGTAGGAGTTTGGAAGAGATGAGGAAGTTTACTTATGGAATTTTAAAGACCCTACAGGCTGTTTGTTGCATGACAAAGTGGATTTATGCTTACAATGTGATAAGATGCATTAATTCTGATCAAAAGCTGGTTCTATAGTAGTTTATGGATATTTTGTTTGACCCTTATAGAAGTAATAGGTTGTACTTTGTGTATGTATAGTTGGAGATAAGGACACCGTACTATAAGTATTTGTACATTTGCATTCTTTTTAAATTGTGGTTTAGCTCAAACAATACCCTACAAGCATTGGTTACGTTTATAATAGTGTTTTTTGATAGTTGATATAGTTGAAGATTTGTCAGAAAAAAACTTTTTACAAAATTGTAAAAAATTAGTGAAATTTAAACCAGAACTTAAAAAATAGACAACTTAAAAAGAGGATAAGTTTTGAAAATACCGGTACTAATTTATAATTAATTTGTTTTCATGTTTTACATTTTGTAAATTTAAGCTCAATGAAATAAGAACTGAAGGAAAGGGGTTCGTTCTGTTAATACGATGGATCTATATTTGTTGACATTAACTTTTAGGAAAATAATAAAGAAATATTTTAGGTTATGTCTATTTATGTATAAATAAATAACTTAGTTGAGGCTGCTTACAAAAGCAATACCAACTGTATTTTGTATTTAATATTACCTACAATTATTTTTAAAAACGTTACAACGACGCAGAAAACTCAAACATCGATTTTTTAACAAGCAACGTTGAGAACCAGAAAGAGAAAAAAGTTTTGAAATTTCTTATACTTTTTTTTTGAAGGCTCGCGAAGATTCTTTTATGGTTTTATTAAGAAGTTAGGCGTAATACAGTTGACACAAAGCCGCCAAAAATGTGTGTAGGAGTATACAAAAAGTAAAAATATGCGAACACTCATAAGACCATGTGTTACTAAATTTAGGCAGCTAAAAGTACTTATAAACGGTGAATTTTTAAGAGCTTGAGAACTTTAAAAAAAAAACGCATAAAATTTGCAAAATCTCATCGATTCTTTATTTGAAACGTTAGATTGGTCCAAGACATTTACTTTTTGAAGATAATTTTATTTAAATGTTGACCGCGGCTGCGTCTTAGGTGGTCCATTCGGAAAGTCCAATTTTGGGTAACTTTTTCGAGCATTTCGGCCGGAATAGCCCGAATTTCTTCGGAAATGTTGTCTTCCAAAGCTGGAATAGTTGCTGGCTTATTTGTGTAGACTTTAGACTTGATGTAGCCCCACAAAAAATAGTCTAAAGGCGTCAAATCGCATGATCTTGGTGGCCAACTTACCGGTCCATTCCTTGAAATGAATTGTTCTCCGAAGTTTTCCCTCAAAATGGCCATAGAATCGCGAGCTGTGTGGCATGTAGCGCCATCTTGTTGAAACCACATTTCAACCAAGTTCAGTTCTTCCATTTTTGGCAACAAAAAGTTTGTTAGCATTGAACGATAGCGATCGCCATTCACCGTAACGTTGCGTCCACCAGCATCTTTGAAAAAATACGGTCCAATGATTCCACCAGCGTACAAACCACACCAAACAGTGCATTTTTCGGGAGGCATGGGCTTCTGGTTGCTCTTCACTCCAAATGCGGCAATTTTGCTTATTTACGTAGCCATTCAACCAGAAATGAGCCTTATCGCTGAACAAAATTTGTCGATAAAAAAGCGGATTTTCTGCCAACTTTTCTAGGGCCCATTCACTGAAAATTCGACGTTGTGGCAGATCGTTCGGCTTCAGTTCTTGCACGAGCTGTATTTTATACGGTTTTACACCAAGATCTTTGCGTAAAATCTTCCATGTGGTCGAATAACACAAACTCAATTGCTGCGAACGGCGAGGAATCGACATTTCACGGTCTTCAGCAACACTCTCAGAAACAGACGCAATATTCTCTTCTGTACGCACTGTACGCGTTCGTGTGGTTGGTTTAATGTCCAATAAAGTAAACTGAGTGCGAAACTTGGTCACAATCGCATTAATTGTTTGCTCACTTGGTCGATTATGTAGACCATAAATCGGACGTAAAGCGCGAAACACATTTCAAACCGAACACTGATTTTGGTAATAAAATTCAATGATTTGCATGCGTTGCTCGTTAGTAAGTCTATTCATGATGAAATGTCAAAGCATACTGAGCATCTTTCTCTTTGACACCATGTCTGAAATCCCGCGTGATCTGTCAAATACTAATGCATGAAAATCCTAACATCAAAAAAATCACCCTTTATATGAACTATTAAAGTTTGAATACTGTTAAATCTCTTCTTGCTAAATGAAATGTTATTTGTTCATTTTAAATGTGTTTTAGGATATAGCCTTCAACAATGCGTCTACATTATTCAATTGTTTTATAAGAACGGATTTCATGTTTCGGAAAAGTTCTCAAATAAGTGTGCTTCGCCAAAACAGTCCATAACTGGAAAGCACACCACGCGCGTAGCCTCTCAAATGAATTTTGCAGAGACTGTATGGATGAGGAGGAGGTAGGAGTTGTTCACCTCATATGTCTATGCCCTACTCTATCTCAAAAAATTTTGACGATTGCTCGAGTCTCGAATACAAACCTCAGTACAATTGACAACTCTAGCGTAATTTGGAGGTATTGATTTTTTTGAGGTTAGGATTTTCATGCATTAGTATTTGACAGATCACGCGAGATTTCAGACATGGTGTCAAAGAGTTAGGTTATTACCAAAATCAGTGTTCGGTTCGAAATGTGTTTCGCGCTTTACGTCCGATTTATTTTGTTCAGCGATGAGGCTCATTTCTGGTTGAATGGCTACGTAAATAAGCAAAATTGCCGCATTTGGAGTGAAGAGCAACCAGAAGCCGTTCAAGAACTGCCCATGCATCCCGAAAAATGCACTGTTTGGTGTGGTTTGTACGCTGGTGGAATCATTGGACCGTATTTTTTCAAAGATGCTGTTGGACGCAACGTTACGGTGAATGGCGATCGCTATCGTTCAATGCTAACAAACTTTTTGTTGCCAAAAATGGAAGAACTGAACTTGGTTGACATGTGGTTTCAACAAGATGGCGCTACATGCCACACAGCTCGCGATTCTATGGCCATTTTGAGGGAAAACTTCGGAGAACAGTTCATCTCAAGGAATGGACCGGTAAGTTGGCCACCAAGATCATGCGATTTGACGCCTTTAGACTATTTTTTGTGGGGCTACGTCAAGTCTAAAGTCTACACAAATAAGCCAGCAACTATTCCAGCTTTGGAAGACAACATTTCCGAAGAAATTCGGGCTATTCCGGCCGAAATGCTCGAAAAAGTTACCCAAAATTGGACCACCTAAGACGCAGCCACGGTCAACATTTAAATGAAATTATCTTCAAAAAGTAAATGTCATGCACCAATCTAACGTTTCAAATAAAGAATCGATGAGATTTTGCAAATTTATGCGTTTTTTTTTTTTAAAGTTCTCAAGCTCTTAAAAAATCACCGTTTATTAGAAGAAATAAAGGGTGGTTAAATTTTAACAACCGATGTTGAATGTGAACCATGGAATGATACACAATCGAATAACGCGTTAAAGTTATTTCGATTTATTATTAAAATAGGCGTTTAAATACAAACTAATTTTGTCTAAATGTGTGGACAAGCGGAAAAATCGTGCACAAAAGCAAACTGGGTCTGTAGGAGATGTGAAAACACCAGAGCACGCTCGTACAACTCGTACTGTAGAAAATACTGCTGCTGTTCGCGATAGTGACTCGTCGTCGTAGGTACCTAACAATTGTACTTTCCATGCTCTTTGATGAAAACTATGCATAAAGATTTGCATTTGCACGCTTACAAGGTGCAATTGAAAGCTTCTTGACCATTTCAAACATCGTCGTCAAGGGTCAGAATGGTGGCATCATTGGGCAGTATTTTTTTCCAAAATGAGGTCGGTTCGCTAATTTTTATGACCCTAATTGGAAGATGTGGATGTAGACGTTGGGTGGTTTCAACACGACGCTAGGGTGACACTTTTCACACAGCTAAGGGAATAATCTCTCGACAATTCAATGGTTTTGTTAGTATCTTACGGTCAACCACCGCCAAGATCATATAATTTGATACAGTTGAACTTCTTTCTTTTGGTTATTTAAAAGAAAAGGCGTACGTCAATAAGCCAGCAACAATTCAAGAGCTAAAGGAAATTTGGAATATTAACGGCATAGAATCTTAATTATGAATCAGCGTCATTCAAATGTAGACCATCGAATAAAGGTGCTCAACCGAGGCCTCGGCGACCATTTGGCCGACATTTTATTCCATACATAATTAAACTATATCAATATTATCATAACAAAAAGAAAGACAATAGTTTCGTAAACAATTAATGTTTTATCCAAATTTACATCAGCCCTTAAAATTTAACTACCATTTATTGTCTGTCGATCAATCGTCAAAATTTTATCCGTAATTGGATCTTAAAAATAAAGAAAATTATGTGACTCAAAAGTCCGTATAGAACTCGGACCTATAACCTACAACTCTCAACCGTTTCTTGACGCGAGTCGTCGTTTCAGGGATTGAGGGGACCTGAATCTGATCGGCAAATTTGAGAAAACACTTTTTATGACAATGAAAACTCTTGGAGGATCTGTCAATTTCTCGCAAGAGGCAGAAACCGTAAAAAAAATTAGGTGGAACAGACAGGTATTGAGTCCAAGCCTCTATACGGTCCTACGAAATAACCATCACGCCAGGGGAACTACTAAATTCTACTTCTGCTTTTATCTGAAGCGTGAAGCGTTTTTAATATTAATAAAAAATCGTACTTCACAAGATTTTTCAACCTATTGTTACAACCTGATAATCATCAACTTATAGCTCTTTGGGTTGAAAATGATGACCTTTACCACTTACAAAACTTATTGCATTCACAAATTTTATAAAAGCCAACATTTTTCGCTCATAAACAAAATATAATCTTGGAAAGCTTTGTATGTCTAAACATCTATATAACCCAAATCGTTGACGTGCTATATTTTTACGAAGGACTTCAAACATTTATATTCAAACACAAGAACAATCCCTCCAAGTGTTAACTTCGCATGAAGATTTCTAATTCAAACATTAATTAACAAAAATCCTTCATCACTTGCAGAAACTTTACCTCTGCAAAAATTCCCTTTTTATTTTATACTTTAACATAAGTCCATTACCCTGTTCTGACAACAGACATAATCCAAACAATATTGAACAAAAATCAGCAGACGTCCTTGAAACAATTTGACATCATCATCACCACCATTCAAATATTTAAGTTAAAAATTTTTTAGATACTCATCGAAATTGTTTTTATTTTTCGAAATGTCATAAACCTTCAAAAAGGACCAAATGTCTTGGGGACTCATCATTGATGTCTGAGATAATATTTTTGTTTTTATAAATAATTCTGAAAGTGCATGTCCTGTCCATAATGATGACATATTTTTGTTTTCTTTCTTAAATTGACATAGTGTATAACATTATTTTGTTAACGTCTCAAATTATATTTCTTTTTAAACAAAACACAAAACACTTGTTATCCCCAGGGTAACATTCAGGAATTACTATACTTTACGTAAAAAGTATTGTAACAACATACATCAAGTTGTCAAAATTCGGAGACAAATTGACTTTTTCAGTTTTTTAAGTCACGTTTTTTCTATCTATACATAACATTGAAATATCATCTACTATACATATGAAAGATTGAAAATTTAATATTGTTTAATATTTTTTGTACGAACAGAATGAAGAAAAAAAGGATACCATGAACATCAGAGGACAAGGACACTTGAGCTAATGAAAAAAGGTCATCTACTCGAACGAGTCCCGGTCCGGATCTGGAGCCGGAGCCGTGCCCGAGTCGTGTTCGTGTTATGTATGCTTCATTTTACCTTCTAAACGAAAGAAGAGTGTTTAAGTTTTGAATTTTCAATTGATCTGCAAATATTTGAAAAAGGAAAGAAAAGAAGAAAGCGAAAAATGTATATTTTCCAAAGAATAACGAAATAGATGTGAAAATGGGTACACCTACACTTACTGGAGGTTAGATTTTTTGTTTATCATTGTATAGTCCTGTGACTTGGATAAGAGTGATGTTGAACAGTGGTTTAAGTTGTGTTTTTTTTGCTTTCAAAAGGGATTTTTGAAATTCAACATATGATAATCCGGTCATATTTTTGATGCTTACAAAATCACTATTGACGAATATATGTAGATGTTTATCAACAATTTTAAAATCAAAATTCTTAAGTCGTCCTTCTAAGAGAACATTTAAGTTTATTAGTTTAATAACTCATGAAGAAACATTGCTACAGAAAGTTAACGAAGCGCAAGGTCTGTCGAAAAAATTTCTCTTAAATATGCGACCGTACAAGGAATCCAACGGAGTCGATTTTCTCTTGCTCACAAGAACTTGAACTTTCGTAGACAATAATATTTCGAGTTTTGCGTGATGACTTTGTAATCTGAAGAAGTTTTTTTTTACAAGGGTATACTGCCTCTTGAGAGGATTTGACAAATTCTTCTAGAGTGATTTTTGTCATGAAAAGTGCTTTCTCAAATTATCCATTTGGATTCGACTTAAGACTGTAGGTCCTCTTCATCCCTGGCAACGTTACTCGAACACAGGAATGGTTGAGAGTTGTAAGTCACTAGGCCTTAGTTCTTAACGGGCTGTTGCGGCACCTAATTTATTTATTAAGGCAGAAGGCGAATAACTAAATAAGGAGTATGGAACAACTCATCTGCAAAACATGGTCGGAAAAAAGCATGCCCGATGAGTGGAATCTAAGCATAGTTAGCCTAATCCTGAAGAATGGAGACGTAACAAATAAGTTACAGTCTCCTGAACACCGCATATAAGATTTTTTTTGCCGTATTATGTGAACTTTTGAAGCCTTTAATCAATTCAAAACTGATAGATCCTTATCAGTGTGGCTTCACACCAGGAAATTTACCATTGGCTAATTATTCACATTACGGCAGAACTTGGGAAAACCTAAGAACTTCAAATCGATACCCAAACCCAACATCCCTTTATCGATTTCAAAGTCGAAGAACGAATCTCTGTACTTGACAGTACGAACGAAGTTGGACTCGAGGGTATATTGATGAGCATTCCTACAAGCACGAGTATTGCGGGTGAACTGTTTAAGGGGAAGAATGCAGCTGGATATTTCTTTAAAGCATAAACCGTTAAAATAACGGTAAAAAGGATGAGAAAAGAAACAATTTATTGGATTAGAAGTTGCTAACAGTAGATCGTTTAATAAAATCAGTAAAAGTGTTGGTAATAGCACAGAGCCCTCGGGCACACCACCATTTATTTTGTGGTTTTTAGACTTGAACCCATCTAATATCCAGGGAAATAATTTTTCTTTCTCCAAAATGACGAAAGGATTTGCTTGGTAAGTTGACCATAAGATCACCAGTCGACCTACCGGTCATTAAGATAATTCTTGAGTATTTGACTAATCAGCGTTTCCATGAGCTTGCAAAGAAGTAAGTGAAGCCCCCCCTATAAGAACTAACGTTCTAAATGACAGGCGGAGTCAAGACACTCACTGTAAGCCTTGATTTGGCTACGAACTGCCTAGCAAAGTGATTAGCTTTCTCGAGAGAGCTTACAACGAGCGTAGGAACCAAGGAATGGAAGTATTCCTCATGTTTTTTTACGCATGACCAAACGTTTTTACTGCCCTTGGGACATTGCGGTTTATTTTACAGTGATTTTTGGCCATTTAAAGTTTTTTATTTTGGTTTTCCTTATTTTGATTTGCTTTAAAACAACAAAAATTAACTTCTTATCCCCAATAACCACTTTACAACTTGGATCAACGATGGAGAATGCATGCTCCCTTATGAAGGTCGAAATAGATCTTACAGATACTTTTGATGTTAACAAAGGTTTTAGAAAAGGCGATGGACTGTCATGCGACTCCTTTAAAATCGTTCTGCAAAGAATTGTGAAAAACTCAACTCAATTAGAAAAGTACAATCTTCCAAAAGTCCATTCAATTACTCAGATACACCGTTGGAAGATCAAGGGGTGATGTCAGTTGCGCGTTTTTGAAATGCCTTAAGTGGTCAATGAACGACGACGAGGTTTTGGACAAAATGGTTAAACACTTTGTCTATACTTAGGCAAGGCACCGCTATGACTTCAGACAACGACATCAGCGCTGAAATATAATGGAGAATAGATCTTGCAAATCACTGCTTTTATGGACTTAGAAGGCAATTGAGTAGTATAGTCATCTTATGAGCAACTAAATTCAACCTATTTATAAAACACTCATCACCCCGGATCTCATATAGGTCACCGTGGCTTGGACTTTGTCAAGGCAAGATGAGAATGTCTTAGGATGCTTCGAGAGAAAAACTATTCGGATGATTTTTGGTCCCATCTGCATACGTAGATATTATATTGACTTATAATTTCTGTAACTTACACTTAATAATACTTTGTAAGGCTTTTAAAAATGTCGACAGATGGTCAAGAGTAGAAAGTTTTTAGTGTGAGTTGTTTGTAGATACACAAAGCTTCAACCATAATGTCTAAGTGTTGATTATGATAAGATTATTAAGAGATGGTTAATAGAATGAATTGTTGGTGAAGCTTAATTTACTACCTTTGCCACTATTAACGGCTGAACATCTCAAAATTCTCAGTATGCCAACAGATGTTTGTTTCATTTAAAGAAATTTGTATCTACCTCTAACCTGCAGTTACGAACTCAAGTCAAATCAACCGTAATGCTCGCAATTATATGAATTCTCGCCAATATAGCCTAGAGGACACTTTTGTCGTACTGTTCAGCATGGAGATATGTTTTTTAGCCGTACTACACGAATGTGGGATAGTTTATGACATTCTGTATTTTTTGTGTCATTGCAATATTTTGCGATTCAAGACCAATGTGCTCCGTCAACTCCTTTCTACCTCTCCTAATGCTCATGGGTCTTTGGCATAAAAGTGTGCGCTTCATAACAACAAATATTTCATCGATCCAGGCAAGATGTTTCCCAGCTTTTGTTTTTCTACTCACTCATATTGCTATTTTTCAATCAATTTTAAGTATTCTTGAATGGAATGTGGATAAGGTTTGTACAATGACTTCAAAGAATTTTCAAAAGCTCCCACAAAAATGTAAACATTTTTAAATCCTTGCATACAAATGTACAACACAATCAAAAACTAGTAAATTTAACATAAGTTCAAAATTGTGTAATATTCAATGATAACTTTATTATTTATAAAAAAGAAACAGCTTTAAATTCCATCCGAAAGCCTCCTATCTGTTGCTTCTGAATTTCATAAATCGAAGGGATGTCCTTTATTGTTGTTTGTTTTTCGCACTTATACCTCCCGAATTAGGTTAACAAACAAAAACGAAATTTTTGAAAGTGAATTGGGAATCTGGAATTCAAGGAAATTCTGATGGAGGAAAATATTTTCGTTTTCAATTGATTATTTTTTGTTTTACAAAACCAAAGAGTGTGGTGATGGTATGGTTCACTAGTGGGTATCGTACCATCAGAATGTCCTTTTGAACAAAGAAGTTATTTGTTTCCTATTGATCCTGTGTATGTATGCTGGATGAGGTGGGTATGGGTGTTCTTTTCTTCGTATTTTTATTTTATGTCATTCGCTTGAGATTCGACAAAGGATATTTCCGGTTCTTTGAAATGTTAAATTTTTGTTAAAAAAGGTTTTAGCTCTCTACAGGACTTATGTACATATCTTTATATGTGCATATGTGTTGTATTTGATTGTTCGGTGTGTCTGTTCAGTAAGTGTATCCACACATAGAGAAATACATATTATTGTCGTCTAAGCTTCTTGAGACGTATCAATATTTTGTCAATAATAATTGGATTTTGGTTTTTTATTCAACTAAAAGACAAAAAAAACATATCTACTCATATCAGATGAAGTGGAAAGTACTTACTAATAACTAAGATTATAATAGATTTTATTATTTTATTGTTTTGATGAATAGTCGCGACTTCCCAGTTTCCAGATCGCAATTTTCTTTTAATTTGTTATTCAAAAGTTGTAGATTTTCCGGAATTTTCCATCATCACTGCATAATCTGCAAATAGCAGAGCTTTGATTTGCAGTCCTCGATATTAAATACCACCAGGTAAACATTTCACCAATTCATTTGTAAAAAGACCGAAAAGATCTGGACTAAGGATGCAGCTTTATCGCAATCTGGATTAAGCTGCAAACAACCAGATTTAAAACCATCTTGGACCTCAATTAAGAGATATTTTAGAGCTATGAGTACAGCAGTGAAAATTTTATATGTGGAATGAAAAAGGAAATACACATTGTATATATATTTTTGAATAGTACTATCATGAATAGGAACGCTCGGCCTGACATCTTTTCATCGACTTCCTAAACAGTTTATTCCACAAGTTTTGCAATGTAATCATATTACATACTTTGTGTGTAGTTTTTAATTGTAGGTCTATAAATGACGTCGTTTTACGTAAAAGAGTCAACGCGTTGACCTTTTACCTTTGACCTTCTAATAGTAAGAAAGTTTCTAAGGAATAATTTTGTTAAATTAATGTATTAAACCAAAAACGTACAAACATTTTTAAGAACCTGCAATCCTTTCGTTGTTTCAAAAAACGGACAAATGGCTAAAGATAGTGTAAAAGCTGTTTGCGTTCTTAGGAAAAAGGGCATTGTACAAAAAATCCTTTTAAAGCAAAAACAGTTAACTTGAATTTCCTGACTTCTCTTGAAAAATCCAGACCTCCCTTGAAATTTTCAGAACTCCCTTGAAATCTCCAGACCTCCCTTGATTTTTGTAGACCTCCCTTGATTTTTGTAGACCTACCTTGATATTTCAAGACCTACCTTGAAATCTTCAGACCTCCCTTGATTTTTCTCGAACTCCTTTGATATTTCCAGACCTCCCTTTAAATCCCCAGACCTCCATTGATTTGTCTAGATCTCCCTTGATATTTCCTGATGCTCTTGAAATATCCAGGCCTCCCTTGAAATTTCCAGGTCTCCCTTGAAATCTCCAGACCTCCCTTGATATTTCCTGACCTCTCTTGAAATATCCAGTCCTCCCTTTCCTTGCCTCACCCTTTTTTGTAATTGTTTTTAGACCGTGAAACATCTATAATATATGCTCTCAGTGAAGTACAGATATTCGTTCTTTAGCACTACTTCGCAAATGCGGAATGTGTCTCTATCACATCAAAGGTATTTAAAACCCTTTGAATTTCTTACCTTCTAAGCTTCTCGGATGACAGTAGGCGTCACAGAATCGTTGTAATTGAATTGTTTTTTGACCGAAATTGAAGTCATCGCTTTCGACAGCCACTCGTTTGGCTTGGCAGGATAGTGCGCCATGCCAGCATCTACTACAGCTTCCACTGCGAGATTTCTTAATTCCTTGAGGCACAGATTGGGTTTGAACACAGACATTTGACTTGACAGTCTGGCATATTAACCAAAAGACCAGAAATTGTTTTGATACCAATTAAACATAATTTAAGACTTATCCATATGACTGAAAGCAGCCAAAAATAAATAATATATTATAAAATTAACACATAATTGTGTATATTTCATTTAAAAGCAGTTAATTTTAACTGAGGTTAAAACTTTTAAAGCCTTTTAAGTTTGGTAACGATAATCGCTCACAACATCAGCAGGCAAGACATAATTAATTTGATTCGAAAATACATCTTAAATAATTTACTAATTGCAAAATCACATTCATCATTTCATAAGTAAGTAAATGAAAGGTATTTTCTCATTAAGTTTATTCCATTCGAATATAAAAATGATAAAGAAAAAGCAGAAAACAAAAATACACTCGTAATAGATTGCCTGGCAAATAAAACAGATTTCCTTGAAATCCTCAAGACTCATAAATTATATTGAAAAAGGAAAGAATAAGAAAAGAACTACATTTGTACGAATAGTTTCGTATACATTCGTAATACGTCCATACTAAGTTTTTGACTTATACTAGTTGCTTTTATAAATTAGGGCTGCTTCCAAAAACGTGACCTAACTGACAGTTAATATAAAGTGGCAGTAGCTGCCACCCCTTTTTCTCCTTATGATTTTTGTATACATAATATATATGTAAGTAAAAGGTATACGTACCAACTTGAAAAATAAAGCTACAAGAATCAAAAGGCAATAAAGAGCGACTTACTTAAACTAACTACCATACTACATACTAACTTCTTAGCATTCAGAGTCGTGAAGATCTAGCTGATTTGTTATAATTAAGAGTTTTCACGAATTTTAAGGAAAATAAAACAAAAAGGAGGAAAAGAGCCAAAAAGCCAATGATGACGTCGTCCGTGGTGTGCTGGCCATGGACAAGCTGGCCATACTTTCGTGGGCTTCTAAAGGAGTGATAGTTACTTTTTGGTTGCTATGTTGTATTTTTTTTTTTTTTTGGAAAAATGGTATTTAATTAATTAACTTTTTTAATTAAACGTTACGACCGACGACGCGACGTGTCTATCTTTTCCTGCAGCTTGGCCCTTAATTCAGCCTCATGCCGTATCCAACCAACCACCATTAGGACTGACCACTTCTTCTTTTTATTTTTGGTGATGAAAAAAAAAAGACTGAAGATTCCAATTGCGGGGGCTTTGAACTGAAAGTTAATTCAGCACCAAACGAGAGAAAAAGTGTATCAAGATATACCTACTGTATTGTACAGAAATATGATTCTTTTTTTACCTTGTTGCTATGGGGAGGTCGTCCTGGCTATTTGTTTAGTCGTGTTGGATTCATCCTACCCTTGGAAAAATAAAAAGGAAATGAGTGAAATTGAGAAAATTCTTTTCTTGACTTTTGCTACTCGTATATTTAACGGTAGAGAATTGTGTCGTATGAACTTGGTCTTTGATGTTTTAAGTTATTCAATTATTTTACATCTTCCTTATTGGTAATTTGCAACTATTTTAAAACCACAGGCTGGATTGAGAAGTTTGTTGGGTGAGGCCTTAATTCACACAGGACTGTAGCGCCACCTTAAATAAGCTGGATTGAAATTTAAAAATTATCCAATCTCAAGCTCTCAATCTTTCAGCAAACATGTAATGCTTAAAGCTGTAGATATTGAATTTCAACAATAAACTCATTTCTATTAATAACCAATAACTTGAAATAGTTCTAAAGTTAACTTAAAGATCCTATAGGTTTATCTTTACAATCTAGTTTTAAAAATATTTAGAACTCGAGCATTTCTCCACTCTCTATAATTTCCTTCGAACTGAGCGTTAAATTTTTATTGAGTCTTTAGAACTAAGATCTCGGTTTAATAAAACATATTTCCTTAGAACTCAGTGTACATTTATTATTACATTTTAAAGACTTCGAAAACCGATTACTAAAATAAAATTCTTACGAATTAGAAACTACTTTTATAGCACCGGGTAGGATTTTTTGACATACATTTCTGACATTCTATCGAATGCTTATTTGTTTCGAAAACATTTTTATAACTAGACCTATGGCATTATTAATTCATAAAATATCTGCGGTTTCATTCATTTCCCCTATTCATTGTTTTCTTAGTGAAATATTCAGTTGCATTCTCCCCCTTAAACTGTTCAACTGTAATACCATCACTTTTTTAAATGGCTAGTACTTATCTGAAAAACAGAGATTGGTTCCTTAGCCGTACTACGCGAATGTGGAATTCCTTACGGCACTCTGTCTTTTTGCATCATTTTAATGTTTAAAAATTCAAAACCATGTGCGTCGACAATTCTTCTTCAGTTTGGTCTATAATTTAACCATGAATTGTCTTACAAGCAAACATCAATTGTATGGCCAGTTTAATCAACCAGGTGCCTGTTTTAGTTGACATATGACAATTTGTTAATTCAAAGCTCGACAATTGTCAAAATCTGTTCCATAGAATTTGTAGAGTTGTAGAAAGATACCCGAAAGTTGTCATATTTTCGTTTCATAAAGAACTTGACAAGTATTTTCCACAAATGTCAGAAATTTTCCGACAAGTTTGTACTTACAATTCTCTTACGAAATGGAAAAAAAAAATTGTCAATGGTCTATTGGTAATTGCAACAGGAAACTTAGTTATGGTCAAGTGTTGACAGTGAAAAAACAAAAAATGATAAGATTTATATTTTCAAATGAAAGTGATGACGATTCTCAGTAAAGTCTCCATGTAATGGGTAGCCAATGCCCTCGGAATTTTAAACGAAAAATAAATAATGATTTCGAATCATTTCATTATGTTTTATTTACTTACTTTTGTAATAATAAAACACGATTTTTCAAACTGTGAAATTTGAAATTGAAATTTTGTTACTTCTAATATCGAAAAAATGGGTCCAGAAAGGATGAATATTGAAACAATATATAAACCTTCTGTTCCACATTTCATTGTTTTTCAATCATAAGCCACACAGTTGTGACAAATTTGAAGAATTTTCATTTGTAAAATTTTTATGAAATAGGGCCGAATTGCCTTCGGGCACCAAATTTGACAAAACACTACCAACACTCCTACGTAGAGTGCGAACTGAGGAAAACATCGCAGCTGTATCGGCCAGTGTTAGTGATACCCTTGTATTATCTATTCGGCTCAGTTCCCAGCAATTGGGCGTCTATTACTTCACATCGTCGAACATTTGGTAGGGAATTGAAGCTGAACAACTTGCTTCAAAGTCAAATTTTTGGTGAATAGGCTCTTGAAAAGCTGGCACAAAATTCGCTTTTTTATAGAAGAATTGTGTTAAACGACGAAGCTCATTTCTGGTTTAGCGGACACGATAACAAGCAAAATTGCTGTATTTGGAGTAAAGAGCAGCCAGAAGCATTGCAGAAGCTACCAATGCATCCAGAAATAGTCACTGTTTGGAGCGGATTATGGGCTGACGGAATCATTGAGCCGCATTTCGTCAAACATGATCTGAATCGTAAATTTACTGTGAATAATAAGCTCTACCGTGACAATTATTACAAACTTTTTTTTTGGAAGAACTTGACTTATGGTTTCAACAGCACGCTTAAAAATTGAACAATTTAGAGGTAAGTGCTAAGAAAAGTTTACAGTTTTATTTCACATTTGGGACTGATCAATTGTTCGCGATATAACGTCTATTAAAGGGGGCTATGTTAAGGCTCATGTCTAAAGCGACAGTTCCAATTTGATTGAACGACTGAAAGCCAACATTGAAGCATTTTTTCGTAAGGTAGCGGAAGAAATTTTAGAAAGGGTTAGCCAAAATTATACTAAGCGGATGTATCATTTGATGTGCAGTCTCTGCCAATATTTGGATGGAATAATCTTCAAACATTAAATAATATCAACCGTGCTATTGATTCAAAAAAGATTTGATGCATTTTTTCGTTTAATTTATAAGTTATTGTCACCAATAATTTTGAACAGTCTTCTCTGAATCCTGTCCAAAGGACCTACGTCTTTGGAGCACTTAATCGATATTATAAATTTATTTTTAAAGTAGGTTCGTCTTTAAGTAAAATACTTTTTTTTTCTATGATTACAGAAAATGACCTTTAAAAAATCCTTAACCAAGAAGAAAAAAAAGGATAATATTTGGGTTCCTTCTTCGTCGAGTGTTTTTTTACGAATTCAAAGTTTTACTTAACCTTTTTATTTGTATACTTTCTTTTTTTAGGAAAAATGAAAATATCAAAATCAGGCAGCATTTCATATACGACTTACTAAATGGAAAAAGACTAAAAGCAGTTAATGATAAAATTAATTTAAAGATAATAAGCATTGTTTTTGTTTTGTTGTTCATTTTGATGAGGGTAGGAGTGTATACAAGGATAAGGACTAAGGGTTTAACTTGATATTTATATTTAAATATATATTTTTGTATGATTCAAGTTTACAACTTTAAGAAGGAGTAAAGTTTTCGTGACAAGAAAGAAAAAAGTTGTTGAAATTAATACCGAATTTCTTTTTGTTTTGGTTTATGAGTCCTAATTTGTAAATTAAAATGTGCTAAAGTAGCGATGAAAAAATAAACAAAAAGGTTTTTGATTAAAAAGACCAGTGAGGAAGGGTCGTTGGTAAAGTATGGATATTAAATAAAACTTCTGATAAATCATCGTTTTTTTCTGATCTTAGTATTTAAATACCCAATGACCCCAAGATTAGAACTCTAGATATCGGGGAAGTTTTAAAAAGAATAATTGGATTTACAAATTAGTATGTGACAAAGTGACAAGAACAAGAAGGAAACAGAAACACTTCAATTGATTTAAGGTTAATGCAGTCAACTTACCAAGGACGGATGCATACCTTTAATTAGGGGTCACACATAATACATGAAGAGGAGTTATTAAGTACAGCTTTAATATTCTGTAAAGGAGATTGGCAACATTTAAATAACATAACGTGGATTTTAACCTTATAAAAAAATGACTGCTTTGCGTGTAAATTTTGGAAATATTTTGATATGAAATATGAAGTAATTAAATCTTTGGTTCTTGAATTTTAGGAAAAATGTGCTTTTAGGTACAAAATTTCTCTAAGAATTTAATAAAAATAAAGGTAAATAAGTTTGAGAGAAAATGTATAGTGGCACTCATAAATAACACGTTGCAGCAAGGGTGGGTCCAGACTTTGAATCAGAAAGGGGGGGGGGGTGTTCACTGTACAAATCGCTTAATGGCTTAAGGAGGCTTTCAAAATTAAAATAACATAATGTGTATCTTAACTTTACATTTACATATTTAAAGGGCTCAAATGACAACTATTCACTTTATTCACGAAATTAATTTCCGTGTTCTACATTCGATATTTACGATTTTCAAGTGATTTAAAAGATTAAGTTGATGTAATTTTAATTCGATAATACAAATTTGTTGAAAAGTAGTAATATTTTCACTTAAAGGAAGTAAAGCTTAAATTTTTTATAAAATGCACTTGATTAGCGACAAGTTGCATTTTCTAACTTTTTCTTAAAGAAGGAATAAAGCATTATATAGATTTGTCAACATAACAAAATTATTTTCTATAACAAAAATAACGTTCTTTAAAAAACTGTACTTCGATACCATAGTCTTTCTCACCCTGTGTTTAGAAATAAGCATCAACATTGTACAAATAAACAAACAATATTTATAACTATTTTATTAAAAAACACAGAACGAATTTAAGTATAAAAAATTATAGAAATCATTGCGATGAAGAAAATTATTAATTGAATGATGTGATACACTCGTAAGTCAGTTTTAATTCCACTTGAAGTGATTTCAAAAACTATTCGAAGTTATGAAATCGATCGAATAATAGAACACTGAAAACAATTTCATCTGATTTTCAATTTAGATTTAGATTTCATTTCACTCGATATTCGGAACCAAGCAATAATTTTAACATTATTTTTTAAAACACTGTAGTCTAAATATACTATTTTTAAATAGTTTAGAGGGTTTTTGGAGCACTTCAAGCGAAAAAATAGGTGCATTTAAGTTCATATTATTTTTTCTAAAAATTAAATAAAAATAAATCAATGTAAACAAATAAATTGGAAAGAAACTTAAGTGTGACACTCACAAACTATACATTGAAGAATCTATTTTCACTTCAGTTCTCGAGAGATTCGAAGGTTTTTTATTAGATCAAAAGATAAAAAACGTTTATTATGTTTTTCAGTGAGCCATTAGCTTAAGGAAAGTGTCACTCTATTTGCTTTTGGAATATTCATATTCCTGAAATTCGCGTTAAATCTCAGTTTTGGGCAAACCACTTCAAATTTTTTAAGATCTCAAAAGTTTTTGCATTTAATAGAAAATCAATTTTTAAAAACAAGACAAAAAAAAGAGGCAGTGATGCGACCTGCTAAAAATGTTCAAATTCTATGTTTTTAACAAGTCAATCTTTCATTTTTAAATGAAAAATGTAAGCCAATTATTTTCTTAAAAAAATAAATAAAATTCAAAAACAGTACTTTATGTAGAATCAAAAAATTGAAGTAAACATTCTTATTTTTTCTTGTGATATTCGAGTAAGAGACCATATGTTTCCAAAAATTTAGCACTATTTTTGGAAGGTTTTGTTAAGAAAACTGTCAATTTTTTTAAAATATTATATTAAAAATAAAAGGGCGGTCATACTCATTGGTGCAATAAGATAAGTTTTAAATTCAGCGAGGGTCATAATACCTACGGCAAAGCCTCCCTGAATCTGCCATTCCTGCTTACTCATCCTAAAATGTCCCCAACTTTAGAGAGTTGGCCAACTAGAAAAATTTTATTTTTTAAAGGATGGTTCCATGTTGGAAATGTTGAAAAATGTCCAGAAAAACATTACATTACATTACAGAAAAACAAATGTTAAACATTGGTATGTTTTTCAAAGTAAAATATTAGAAATATTGCATTCACAGAGATGTTCAAATGGTAGACATGAACATAAGCCTAATATGCGCGCATGCCCCAACAGTGGAGAAAGATGAAGACACCAAAGACATATTCTTCGAGCTCTTGGACAAGACATATGAGCAGTGCCTTGGCCATGACATTAAAATTGTCTTAGAAGATTTTTTAATTTCAAGCTAGAAAGAGAAGACATCTTTGGTGGGATAATCGGGAGATACAGCCTGCACGACACCACCTCCGACAACGGATTCAGGCTGGTCGGTTTTGCTGCGGGGCGAGACGTTCTGGTAGCTAGTACGCAGTTCTAATATATACAATGGGACATGGAAATCGCTTGATTAATCAACCGTCAACCAGATTGACGCACGACACTTCTCCAGTATACAGGATATCCGAACATTCCGAGAGGCCAACATTGAGTCGGACCAATACCTCGTTGAAGGCAAGGTACGGCTACGGATATCCCGATCTAAACCAAAACAAGAAAGTACTGTGAGTAGTTAGACGGCTACAATCGCAAGAGACTGCCATGTTCCGATCGAGTCTCTAATAACCTCTTAAGGAGTCCTATGCTGCCTGCATTAAGCATTGAAAACCAGTGGCAACATTGCCTTGCAGCCATCAGAGATGCCACCTCTGAAGTGCTAGGTTTCACACGGCCACCACAGCGAAACCCCTGGTTTGACGACGAATGCCGGCAAGCGCACGCAGCGAAACAAGAGGCATACAAAACGGCGCTTCACAAAAGGACTAGAGCTGCTCGCGAGCTCTACGAGCAGAAGAGGAGAGAGGAACACCGGCTTCTTAGATGGAAAAGAAGAGAGCATAACAATTGCGCGATCGAGCAGATAGAGGGATGTCACAACAGGAATGAGGTTCGTAAATTTTACCAAAAGGTAAAAAAAAACTCCCAAGGGTACCAGCCACGAACCGAAGCCTGTTAAGACGATCAGGGATAACATCGTAGTAGAACCGCAGTCGATGCTGAGAATATGGAAAGATCACTTCTCCTAATTATATAACGGCGGTGACGAACCGAATTCCGCTGTAAGGGAGATAGAACCCCTCAACCTCGGCGACGCAGATCAACCATTCCGCCTATCTGACCTTAACGAAGTGAAGATAGCTATATCTAAACTTAAGTCAAACAAAGCTGCTGGAGCTGACGGCATCGCTGCCGAACTATTCAAAGCAGCAGGCGATGTCTTGGTACGGAGCATGCACCAACTCATCTGCAAAATATGGTCGGAAGAAAGCGTGCCCGATAAGTGGAATCTCAGCCTAGTGTGCCCGATACATAAGAAAGGAGACCATCTAAACTGTGCCAACTACAGAGGCATCAGTCTCCTTAACATTGCGTATAAGATCCTCTCTGCCATATTATGTGAACGTCTGAAGCCATTCGTCAACAACCTGATTGGTCCTTATCAGTGTGGCTTCAGACCAGAAAAGTCCACTATCGACCAAATATTCACACTACGGCAGATCTTGGAAAAAACTCAGGAGCTTCAAATCGATACCCACCATCTCTTTATCGATTTTAAAGCCGCGTATGACAGCATCTATAGGGAAGAGCTCTACCGAGCAATGTCTAGTTTTGGCATCCCTGTCAAACTTATCCGTTTGTGCAGAATGGCGATTGAGAATGCACGCTGCCCTATCAAGGTCGGAAAAAATCTTAATGATGCATTTGATGTCAAAAAAGGTTTTAGACAAGGCGATGCACTGTCATGCGACTTCATCAACATCGTTCTGGAAAGAATTGTGCAAAACTCAACCGTCAACACTAGAGGCACAATCTTCCAAAGGTTCATCCAATTACTTGGATACGCAGTTGATATTGACATAATTGGAAGATCAAAGCGGGATGTCAGTGGAGCGTTTTTGAGCATTGCGACGGAAGCGAAGAAGATGGGTTTAGTGGTCAATGAGGGCAAGACCAAGTATATGCTGTCATCAAAAAAGGACACTGAACGACGACGTATTGGACAAAACGTCACCATGGACAGCTATAACTTTGAGGTAGTTAAGGACTTTGTCTACCTAGGCACCGCTATTAATGCAGACAACGACACCAGCGCTGAAATCAAACGAAGAATAACTCTTGCAAATCGCTGCTTCTTTGGACTTAGAAGGCAATTGAGAAGTAAAGTCCTTTCTCGAGCATCTAAAATCACCATCCATAAGACACTCATAATCCCGGTTCTCCTTTATGACGCTGAGGCCTGGACCCTGTCAAAAAAAGATGAGAGCGTCTTAGGATGCTATGTAACGCATAGATGGAGAATGGAGGAGAAAATATAACGACGAACTATACGGGCTGTACAGCGACACTGACCTACATAGTAAGCAGAATTAAAGTCCAACGGCGCAGTAGAGGAAGACCGCGACTCAGGTGGCACACCCAGATGGGAAAAGACCTCAACCAACTTGGCGTGCGAAACTGGAGACAGCTAGCTAGGGACCGAGCTGCCTGGAGACGCATGGTGGTTGAGGCCCAGGACCGGACTGTAGCGCCACCTTAAGTAAGTAAGTAAGCATTTACAGACAAACACAGAGTGTGGTTAAGTATTGCACATTCGTTTAGTATGGTTAATGAACGAATATCTTTATTCGAGAGTACGATCAAAGTTGGAATCGAAAATAAGCGCTCGTAGAAACTGTATTTCTTAAGGGTATGCATGCATGTTATTGGGTGTTTCACTAGACTGTAATCATTTTTTATTACAGTGAAAAAGGTGAGACTTTTTTTGTAATAATAAAGCTAGTGATCCGAAAATGATTGTAGATTTGTTTGGACAGTTTTTTGAAAGAAGTATTTATAACTCTTCTACAACTTCAACAATAAATTATCAATTTATTAAATACTTGCCATCTATTTTCGATTGTTCTAGTATATCATTTGACTTAACTGATAATGAAGATGCTTTGCTTAAACTTAAACCTAAAAAAACTGCAGATATTTCTGTTCCGCTACTACATATTTTGATCCGATTTTTAAATCTGGATCAAAAAACTTAGTAACGAACTATAGACCAATAACTAAGCTACCTGTTGTTCCAAAGCTTTTAGATAGCCTTGTTCAAGATAAATTTAAATCTATCTTAAAGCAACATGTAAGTTAATATCAACATGGTTTTTGGAAAGGTAGGTCTACTAATGCTAATCTAGTAGAATTCACAAATTTTGTCAGAAATACTCTGGACAAACGAAAACAAGTTCATGTGATTTATACAGACTTTGTAAAAGCCTTTAGTAGGGTTAATTTACACATTCTGTTAAAAAAACTTGGTCGAAAACAATATGTAAAGATCGGTGACTTTTTCTCAAAAGAGATCAAGTTAACTTCTGGTGTTCCAGAAGGTAGTCATATGGGTCCTTTATTATTCTTACTTTTTATTGAATGTTCTTGAAAATTCTCATTACCTTATGTATGCGGATGACATAAAGTCCTTTTCTCGAATTTCTAATTTAAATGATTGTCTTCTGCTTCAAAATGATCTAAATTCATTTGTTGATTGGTGCAAGTCAAATGATTTGTTGTTAGACTTAACGAAAACGTTCAATGGGGAGAAGAGAGTTTAATAAATTTCTAATAGATATTAGGCACATAAGGAATCAAGAATTTCAAAAATTTACTGACCTATTTCTTCCGCTGAAGTAATTTGACAATCATCATTTGCCCAAAGTGCATACTGGACTTCTTCAGCAGAATTATTTCTTAGTTATTTCATTTAATATAAATAAAAGACCACTAGCAATGTTTCAGATAAAAAGTGAGGGCAGTTAGATTGTTGTTGCGGAAGATTTCTCCAATATTTATGCTTCGGGTGCTGTCAAAGTATTTTGTAAGTTTCGCCATTTTCTTTACACTTATTTTTATTTTTGACAAATGCGTAGACATTCAATAATTCATGCATTTTGCCTTGAGTTGAAAGACTTGAATGTGAAATTCAACACGCCCGAACTGAGCTTGGACATTTGATAGTATCTATTTTTAAACAGTCTTGTGTATGTACCCATGAAAACATAAAATTTTGCCCTACAACCTTGTTTAATGATATCATAATATTAATTGAATTCTTCTAGATGATGACATCGAGGAAGAACATTTTTAACTGTCAAAAACATAAAAAGTATAAATATTCTCTTTAAATGCTTCTTGAAGATAAAAGTTAACTCTTCTCCTTTGTCTAAAAAACACCCAATATAAGCAATATTAAAAAGTCCTACTAAAGTCCCACTAAAGACTTTATGGTATTCATAATAACTATAAATCCAGAAGGTACAAGTATCTGTTCAATACTTCACCTCTTCAATTAATCTGGCATATTCGGACGTAAAATTTGATTTCCTTCGTTTCCGGTAAAATGATAATCATCTACTTTATTTCCTTTTTAAATACCAAAATGCTTCAATTCGGGCTCTGTCTTTTGACTGTTGTCCTTCGTCATGGTGGAAGAGTGTAATAGTTGTTATTGTCATCTGATTGGCAATTCGGATGCCTAGAAGAAGGACAGGGCATGGAGAAATTTATTTTCAGCAAGTTCGTCCTTCGCAAAAGTCTACAACAACCACGACGATGCGGCAGATTCGAAACGGTGTGGAGGGTACCGAAATCAAAACTCAATTTTCGATGCAGAAAATATGACTGTCACACGATAAAGGCTTCTGCACGTACATACATACATTATTACTATGTTGACTCGCGTATAAACTTTTGGCTTCTGGCGTCGAATGGATGGAAAAGCTATACCGTTTTTTTTTATATAAGGATAGGTACGCGAAATATCGCTTTATAGATATTTTATTATTTCTAACTTGCGGTCGACTTACTTTGGTTTATTGGGTTTTCTTGGGTTATAATATTTTCATCATCAGAATTGAACAAAACCTCCAAAAAAGATCTGAAACGAACGTAACTCAATTTACCTCTTGACAGGCAGCAAAAATATTGTTACTGAGTTACAGTGATACCTTCTTTTTTTTCTGTAAGTCTGCAAGAGGGTGTCTTGTGCCGAAGCCCGAAATTTGTTCAATGGTGTGCAAGAAAAAAATGACTTTATGTACACATAAACGACGAAAAAAATGATTCACTAAAAGTTTCATGAAGCCCGTTTCGACGTCGACATCGAGCTGAGGCTGAGTGGACTTGTTGTTGGTGTATAAAAAGAAAATTTGTTTTTGGTATTTTATGGACTTCCATTCCATATAACCCCTAAAGCAATCGAGGTCGAGAGAAAACACTGAATTTAGGATACTAAACGACAGATTTAACAATAAAAAGAAGGTTAAGGTTAGGAAAAGACATATAGATTTTTATTTTGTGTTAGTGTGTGGACAAAATAAATTAAGAAATTCTTTATTTCAGTAAAAGTTTATCTTTGACGTTGATTATAAGGACTTGTTGTTCATTTTCTTTCTTCTTTTTTTAAGAAAAGACTTTGAATAAGTGCTTATTTTTATGTTTTCGATCAGGTGAAAATTGTTTTTTCCTTAAGCATTGAAGACCCTCTCAATTTCTGATAGTATCCATTTCTTAATTCTTAGGAGATTTTTTTATAAAGTTGACTAAAACTAATATTTAGTGTCTGATTGTAAAAGAGAATACCCTTAAATCCTATGTTTTAAGGAAGAGTGAAAATTGACTTAGTTCGTAAGCGACGATGGTTGCAGAACTTTTGTCCGGCTGAGGGAGTTTTGAGTGCAAGAGAAACATTAAAAAGAAAAACAAAATTTTAATAAATCAATTTAGACCGAGAGCTGAAAGCTAATTTTGGAGTGAAGAAACGTTGGTCTGCTAGCACGTAGTAGCAGCGTTTAACAAAAAAAAAGTGCATCATAAGTACAACTCAAAACAGCTTCGTGAATTCAAAGTCCATCAAAAACTGGTATATTGGCGTTTCGTCCCACTTGGACTCAGAGTTGTTTCTAAGGGAGAAAGGACTGATATCGTAGTCAAGGTTGGTAAACGCATTGTTATAATGGGAAGGCGAACGAGAGGGTCTTGTCTGACGTTTCTTGGATTAATATAAATAGGAATCTTGTCTGGAAGAAATGGTGAGTCTATGGTAACTGCTAAAAGCTGACGTAGAAAAAGAATATCAGCGACTTCGCGGCGTTTTTGGAGAGTTTGCAGATTAATAAATTCTAAACGATCTTCACAAGGTGGCAAGAAAGAACGCGGAATGCAAACCGAAGAAATCTGCATTGTGCAGACTAGAGTATTCAAGTAGATATCTAACAAAAGTGGTGTTTAGAGATTTACTGAAAAAGGCGTTCGAGAATTCTTTGAACCAACGCTTGATTAAGCCAAGGGATGGGTTTGCCTTGTTGACAATATAATCAAAATGAGCAAACAAATTTAACTGATTGTCGCAAATGACTCCTAGGTCGAAAATAGTACAAACAGGATGAATGGTATCATCGTGCAGACTTTAAGTTAGGTAGTGATGATTTGATGTTATGAATTTGATCTAAAAAGTTTTTATCGCACAAAGGCTAACATGATCAAGACCATTTTAGAGTAAAACAAAATCAGATGGAGTAGATCAGCGTTAAAAGAGACAGTTGAAATATCAATGGCATTAATAACGTTGTTGATAGGTAAAACAAAAACACAAAGGACCAAGGTGGCCCCCTTGAAGGACTTCGGAGTTTGCATAAACGGGATTGGAGATTTAGAATATAATACAAAATGAACCATGAAAAATAAAAGGATGGAAAATCAAGTGCCTTTAGATTTAGATAAAGAATTTGGTGACTAATTTTATCGAAAGTTTTACTTAAGTCTGTAATGATAACGTCCACTTCATGTCTGTTCCCTTATTCGTTCAGAGTTTTGGACACAAAATCAGTAAGATTGATAGATCTGCCTTTTAAGAAGCCATGTTGTTGGAAAATAGGCCTTCAATGAAAATGGAGATAGTTGTAGAGTAGACAATGCTTTTCAAAAGTTGGGGAATTCAAGAAAGCTTGGCATTTAGTTCAAAACATCATTTTTTGCTCCTTTTTTTGAACAGGAAATATAAAGGAATATTTCCTAACCTTTGGAAAGATTGCTTGAGAAATGGAAAGATAGCACACTTTCTTAGCAATATTGCAGGCTTACTATTCGGACCAGTATCTTTATCTTTATCTATCTTTAAGTAGACTTAATTTGTTAGTAAACATATGATCACTTATTTGGATTTTGGTAAGAGAGCTACTTTTAAACCTTTAAAGTTATCAAAAATACTAAAGTCAGGTTCTTTAAGATGATAATTGTACGATATGCTAAAGAATGAGCAAAGAAGTGGGATACTGAGTTATGTGTAAACCAATTAATTATTTTATAGCGAAATAAAAACACGCCTTAACTCGACGATGTGTAATACGAAATGCCTTTTTTTAAATGTATACACATTCCTTGAAATGTATGTAAGATAATAAAATTGTACCTTACAGATGTTTAAATTAAAACAACTGCTTACTGCCGCCATTTAAGTCAGGAATTCTTATTTGCATACTATCGATTAAATTTTGCAGGTAATTTCTTGAAATGTATGTCAATACAGAGGGTTTGAATTCCGAAAATCTCATTCCAACTTTCAGGCGTCGAAATTAAACCATAATTTTGAACAAACGTACAAATCTTTTATTTTGAATCTAGGGAACTTCCAACGTTGAGAAATTTCCCATTTTCAATCCAAATAATCAGACCAATTACAATAACTTCCCATGTTTAGTTAAAAATGTTTGACAGTGTTTGAAAGTGCTTAAATGAACTTCACTTTTTAATGATTATTCCTGTCATGTAGATGACACGTCAAAGTAAAACCAAACATTCCTCACACTTCGAACTTCATGCTCAACCATAACACGCCAACAAACCTTCAATTTCAGGTGCTCGCTGAGTCTCATCACCTGATCTATAAACACTTAATTATAAAAAGTCATTCCCACTCATCAGCCCCATCAGGCAAGATGTGCAGGTTCACCTTCCTTAAAATAAAAGAAGACAAACAAAAACTAAGTAGTTTTGAAACACGACTTTTGAATTAATATACATGTCGATCATCTTTTTACTCCTACAAAAAAGAAAAACAGAAATAATGCATCCTTTTTGTATCATTTGCCATAGCAGCAGCCTCTTAATGTGGCCATAAATTATCCCCATCATATTTCTACATTTATGCGGTTGTACCTTTACCGCAGTCACAGACAAAGCCACAGCAAAGCCATAGCCACCTAATAACCCACGCCCGGACTACACCTACTTCATAAAATGATTCATTTGTTTTATTTTTGTATTTTTGTTGTTGTACTCGCTTACTTTGAAAACCAGAGGAAGAAACAAGCTAAGGAAAAGGTAGCTCTCCTTTCTAAATTATGACTATAGCTACACCTATGTAGTATATGTTTTGAATCCTGCATTATGCATCAAGTCAAGATTATGTACATGTACTTATGTACAGAGCATCTGCAGCTTGGCTTGTTCTGAGATTTTCATCTTAATTAGTGAGTTAGCACAGGCTTTTTGATGCTTATTTTAATTTGAACTCATAAATCAGATCAAAGGAAAAGGAAAAGGAACGGTAGTTGCATGAAGTTGTATAGCATTTAATCGGTTGGCGGTGAAGGTGATGGGTTGGAGGTTGTAGTGGTTTTATGATAACCATTATATTCCATTTTGAATTTTATTGAAATAAACTCAATTTTAATGATACTGTCATTAGCATTTTTAATTGAGTTTTTCCTTTGAAGTAAGAGGGGAAAAGAAGTGGTGAAGTGAATGAAGGCATGTCGTAAATAATATATACAATATGGTTTCATAATAAACATAATAAAATACAAACTAAAGCCTCTATCACAAATATTTTTAAATATATACAAAATTATGTAAATTTATCTAAGAAAAGACTAAAATTTTGCCTTCTACAAATTTATTTACTACTTCTAAGAACTCATTCTCTACACATAGAACCCAGATCTCCTTTAACATGAATCCTGTTTTCGAAATCTATTGGTAACATAAACAAAAATATATCAAGCAGACCTTACTGTCATTTTATCCATTCCCACAACATAAACAGTTCTCCTCAATCTTTCTAACAGCAATCCTCCTCCTTCCTCTGTCGTTAAATTAACATCTAGTTTTATAGCCCCTAAACATACCCAGTGATGAGTTTGACGCCCGATATTTGATGGCTTGACTTCGCGGCAGTATAGACTTTACGAAAATGTTTGCTTCTACACAGAGCGAAAAAAGACCACCTAAAATTAATAAGATTGCCTTATTAAGGTGTTTTACTAAGAAATCTTATTGAAATGAGTGAATAATATGCTATTTCCATAGAGAAATCTCATTGATCTTATGAGGAATATCTTATTGATTTTTTGAAGAGTTTTTCTTATACCTTTCGCGTAGAATATCACATTAATCTATGTAAATAATGAGTAATTCTTATTGATGATAAGTTTCAATAAGTCAAACATATACAGTCTTATGTTTAAATTCCAAAGTATGGATATCTTCTTAAATCAATAAGAAATTTTTTTTTCAAATTTTAACTTTTGCTTCTTGAACGCGGGATGAAAATGTCATCATTGCTAAAGACAAAATCCATGACTTTACAAAAAAAATTTGGTCATCGTCTCTTAAGCAAAACCACTTAAATTAATTCTTCTCGACACAATCTTTTGTTGAAGAGGTCGGAAGTAAAATAAATATCAAGGAATTTATACCTGGTATGAAAATGATGACTTCTTAATGGAAAAGATATCGAGGAATATTGGGCCAAGGTGGATTTTTAATCCCCCCTAGGGGGTCGCGACCTACACGTTATAATACTCCAACTATTGAGTCTGAAAACTCTTCCACTTTCAACTTTTGTAAAGCCGATTTTCATCATCTAAATACTCTTCTCAACAACATTAATTCTAAGCACTTTATCTACCCTTCTGAACCTATCGATATAGCTCTTTCCTTCTTCTACACCTCTATTTTCGACTGTATTGTCCAAAGCCGTTCTTTAATTTCACAAAAAAACTGTATTTCATTTTCTCATCTACACAAAAGAACTGTGCAACATCTGTAATGTAAGAATTAGGTTATGGAAAGCTTATCCAAAATTCCAGACGCCTATAAATTCCCATTACCACCAATAAACATCTTCTTCCTTTACCACTTTATGCCAATTGAGACCTACCTCATATCCAAAACAAAGCGTTTTTACCATTTCAATACAAAATCCGACAGTCCATATCCTTGGCACATCTTCATCTCATACAAAAATAATAGTAAATCTTTTTGCAACCTTTTCCAGCCAGTCCTTAGTAATGGCTCAGATGAACCCGGTCTAGATTTTCACATATCTCTATCCAATTTCCTAGAAATGTTTCTTGTGTCACATTCTATTACTTCCTCCTCCGTTTTTAATAAGTTAAAATCACTAAAATAGTATTTTTCTTATGACCAGGATGGAATTCCTGCTATTTCTCTTAAACAATGTTCTAATGTACTTTTCGAACCACTTACTAAAGTCTTCCAATGTGTTTTCTCTATTTGGAATATAATTCTTTATATTCCCCATCTTCCAACTGTTAAATACCGCACGATTACTAAACTTTCTGCACTATCCAAGCTCTTTGAAAGTAGCGTTTACGATTGTTTTAAATTTCATTGTAAGTCACGTTGAAAATTTTGACATTTCTCGACGTGTCAAGGTCGAAATAAAAGATTTTTATAAAGATAAAGATTAACCCTAAATATCTCACGAACCAATACCATAACGCTAAAGAGTTGACTTAAATGTTATATTATATACTGTAACGTATTACCAAACAAAAACAATCCAATTAACGGTTATTTTATAAATCAAAAACCAGAAAAAAAAGAGGCTGGGATGCGACCCACACTGATAAATTTCCATCCCGTCTGTCGATTTATCTTGCTTAAAAGTTTGTCTATATGTACTAGTATCAATTTTTACCAAATTTGCGTACTTTTTTTGTAGATTTTATTTTTTATGAAAAAACGAACTGTTGGATTTTTATATACAAATTATCGACTGAATATAGAAAACAATATTTTCCTTGAAATAAAAAAAGTTTGAAGACACTATTTTTAATTTTTGAAAAGCTATTGAGTCGCAACTAAATTTTTACCAAGTTTTAGTATTGTTTTTTTTTTTTAGAGTTTTATTTTTTTGTAAAAAAACTGTGAATTCGAATTTTTTTATAATTTAACTAAATGTTGAAAACAATATTCCTTATAAGAAAAAAATAGTTTAAAGCCAATATTTAAAAATTTTGAAGAGCTATTTAAGTCGAAAATCATTTTTTACCAACTTTTGTTAATTTTTTTTTCGGTTTTTAATTTTTTGCAAAAAAACTGCCAATTCGATTTTTTCAAACTTTAACTGAATGTTGACAACAAGATTTTTTGAAAGATAAAAGTAAATTAAAGCCAATATCTCAAAGTTTTGAAAAGATATTTCAGTCGAAAATCAATTTTTACCAACTTTTATAATTTTTTTAGGTTTTTATTTTTTGTAAAAAAAACTGTCAATTCGATTTTTCTCAACATTTTTCAAAATGTTGAAAACAATATTTCTTATAAGATAAAATAAGCTTGAAGCCTAAATTTTAAGTTTTTGAAAAGATATTTTAATCGATATTCAATTTTTACGAACTTTGAGTAATGTTTTTTTTAGATTTTTATTTTTTATAAAAAAACTGTCAATTTGATTTTTCTCAAAATTTCATCAGATGTCAAAAACATTATTCTTCGTTGCACAAAATTGTTTTAGAAATGAAATCATGTTTCAGTCGTAAAATTTTGGAGGTGACAAATTTTGTTTTTTCAGTTTTATTGATTTATAAAAAAACGTTATATTGATTTTTTTTTAAATATACCTGTTTGGTATCACGTTACAATATATTATATAAAATTTAATTCAAGTCTCTAGCGTTTTTGGTTCGTACGATATTTTGGGTTAACCAAAATTTTCACCTTTTTTTCAAACTGCTATGGTAAAAAAAACCACCCACGCAGTTTTCTTGAGAGCCCTTTCAGCATCTTTCTACATTATTATCTGTATAACAAAATTTATTTGAAGTTGATATCTCTTCTGGTTCTTGCGCTATTGAGCACGAAAAAAAACGTCGTTAACGTACGGACGTACGAACGTACGTACACACGCACGCACAAACATCTTTCTAAAAATCTTTTATTTCGACTCTAGGGACCTTCAAACGTCGAGAAATGTCAAAATTTTCAATTTGACAAATTACAATAACTTCTTATGGGAAGTTAATATTTGTTAGATCGAAAATTTTGCTGATAAGAAATGATTTTATATCGAAAACAATTTTGTGCAACAAAGAAAACTTTTTTACCATCTGGTAAAATTTTGAGAAAAATCGAATTGACAGTTTTTTAACAAAAAATAAAAACCTAAACAAAGCATTACTAAAAGTTCGTAAAAATTGATTTTTGCCTCAAATATCTTTCCAAAAATTTAATATTTAGGCTTCAAATTAATATTATTTTCAACATTCATCGAATCGAATTTTTATAAAAATCCAACAGCCCGTTTTTTAATACAAAAAATTACAAATAAAATTGATGGTCGGTTCTCGGTACCGCATGAACAGTAAATGATATTGCCTTTAAATTAATTTCATTCATCCAATTTGTATTTGTTTATAAAAAGTATTTTTTTTTAAAATGCTACTAAAATTGGTAAAAATTGGTTTTCGACTGAAATTCTCTTAAAAAAAAAAATAGATTTCGAAATCAAACTATTTCATTTTATGCAAAATATTTTTGATCATTTTAGAATTTTTAAGAACAATTCAAATGACAACTTTAAAGAAAAAAACACGAAAATCTACCAACTTTAAAGCAACAAAAATCGACATATAGACGTGATGGGAAGTTATCAGTGTGGGTCGCATTCCAGCCTCTTTTTTAGTTTTACAATCAATTGAAAAAAAGATAACAATGACGCGCAGAGAACTTAAAAATTGATTTTATGCCAAGCAACCTTTAAAACCAGTAAGATTTAAATTTAAACACGCTTTATCTTTTTTTGAAGCTCGCCAGAATACTTTGATGGTTTCATTCGAAAGTAAGTCGTGCTACAGTTGATACAGAGCCGCAGTGCGATTTGATGCCTTTAGACTATTTTTGTGGGGCTATGTTAAAGCTCATGTCTATACAGACAAGCCCGTTCAATTAACGCATTGGAAGGCAACATTGAAGCATTTATTAGTGAGATACCGACCAAAATGCTGGAAAGAGTATTCCAAAATTGGATTGGATTGGAAATGTTGTTAACAGCGTTTGTAATTATATCACGCTTTTGTTTCGAATAAGATTGGTTGCGGATAAAACATGACAATTTGAAAAGTGCAGTAAAAACACACCAATCAAAATCTTGACAGAAATTAGTATATCATGAGCATCCGCTAAAAGATGTGTGTTTTTCAAGCTTTAAACAAGTCGAGCAATATTATTAAACTGAGTGTTGTGTTTTGCAAACAGTGCAGTTTTTGAAATCAGATTCTGGTCAGAATAAAGCACCTACGCAATTTCGTGCAAAAATTTCAACATTTTACTTATACTAGCCTGAGGGGGATTCTTCGCGAGGATCTATATTTTATTCTTCTTTAAGGTCCAATTAAATCAGTAATTTAAGGCGCACGACTAACCTCTTTCTTATCGCTTTTCATTTTTAAACAAAGATTTGTTTATCCTGCTGAGGAACATTTTCGTCCCGGTTTCAGACAACGCAACAGTAGGAGTTACAGAGCCATTTAAACAAAAATCGATCTATAAGGTGTTGGAGAAAATAGGAGTGACAGAATGCCCTTCTGCTATCAGCCGTAGCAGAAAATTGTCACAAATGATACCACAGCAGACCTTAAGTTCAATAATGAAAGTGAAAGCAATTCTTATCCAATTATATAAGTTTGGAAGAAAAAGTGTGTTAATGTCTCTTGAGCTTACAAATTACACTTTTCGATGTCTTACTGTATGTCAGATAATTTTCCATCAAATAAACGCTCACGCAATTCACCTATCTTCATATATACGAGTACATATGACATATTTCTCACGCCTTTTTTCTTATACCTTCTTCGGCAATTATAATTTATCTTAACTTCCCCATATCTGCATTTACATTAAAGATACACGCATGTAAAACATAAGTAACAAAAAAAGTTCAAAATAATAAAAACAAATATGATAATTTTCAACATTGTAGCTTCACGAAGAAAGATTATCATCCAGAAGTGTGAACAAATTTGCGAGAAAACATCACTTAAAACCGCATTATGGTAATTTAATAAGGACACGCTCAGAGCTTAGAGCCGTTGCACAACCACCATCATCGCTTCCATCACCTCAAATAACACGAGAAAAATTATAAAATCCCTGAAGAAGAAGGTGGTGATGGCGCTGGAAGATGAAATGGAACAAAAAAGACCTTAACCATCGTTATCATCGTCATCGTCGTCTTCATCATCACAGTATTTTGTATTTTCTAAAGAGATATAAAAGGTGTGTCTGATTTTTGTCATTATCATCGTTATACAAGAATTATGGTCAGGCCATGTTCGTGTCCGTCTGCATATTATCATCATTTTCATAATTATTGTCATCATCGTCATCCGCCTTTTAGCCGTCTCCAGAAGCATCAGAAGTTCTTTTTTTCTTATTTTTTTCTCTCTTGATTTACGTTTTACACCTTCTTCTATTTTAAGGTCTCAAATGAAACAAAACCTATATTATCCCTTCATTAATTGCTTATGTCGATCGGATTTAAGAACTTAAAACAATTTTTAGCTTCCCATAATAAATTAAGTTATTGTAAAAGTTTAGTCGAATTAAAAATGTTGATACTTTTCGACGTTTCAGGGTCTCTTGAATCTAATGAATGATCGAAAAGATTTATTAATTTGCCATATCACAAGAACCACTCAAGATTTTAAGGATTCAAAATTAAAGGGCTGGAATTCGACATCTGTCAAACTAAATTTTTTAACCATTTTTTTTTAACTTGAAAGCCCGACATTAACGAAAATGTATCGCTTAACTATCATAAAACGCATACAAATTGTTAAAACATAATTAAAAATAATACGAAGTCAGAATTTTCCTGCAAAAAATTAGATCTGTTTTATATAAAAAAGTATTGTTGCTTACAATTGGATAGTTTTAAAAAATATTCAATCGGCATTTTATTTTATCAGAACTAAAAACTAGTATTTTAGGAAATCAAAATGGCTTTCCATAAGATAAGTTTTCTAAAAAAAGTATAGAAACAAGAAAGTACAAAACTGGAAAATGTAAAATATAAGTTCAATAATATATATATTAATGTAAAATTACTACTTTTGAATTTATTAAACTTTTTAATATTTTTCCTTATTTCAAAGCAGCCAGCCGTCTGATTTTGATCTTATTTTTGAAATGTTAAAATATAATTTTATGACAAAATCTAGTGTTTGTTTTTACGAACTAGTATTCGTTTCAATTAAATCAATACAAAAATAAAAAACTGTATATTAATTTTTAATGATTAATATATACAAATGAAAGTAACGAGTAACCACTATGCCGAACAAAAATTAACGATTATACCAACTTTACTTTGCGCATCACTTTGCTGAATCTCATTTTTATCCTTCACATGTTCAATAAATAAAAAACATAGTTATAATATAAAGTCCGCCCTCTGCAACGGTAATATTTCGTGTAAGTGTTAGTACCTTCTTATATTTTATTTTGTTTCCACTCTGCCCCTCAATTCCATATTAAATCTATGATACTGACGAATAAGGAAAGAGGAAAGTATTTTGTGCCTATGTTTGTGAGTAACGAAGAAAACAACAAATAAATTTGAAACAAAAAGATCAGACACAGAAGCCTTTTTTTCTGTTTCTGATCGCCTGGTGAATGAGAGAATTTTGGACCAAATCGATATTAACGAAACTTTGGTCTTTGGGGGTCGAAGGGTGTTTGTACTTGTCAGTGTTTGTACCTGTTTATATTTTGTTTTCACTCTGCTATTTGTCAATGCCATGACATAATTAAGAAAACAAGAACAAAAAACAGATCAGAAACAGAAGCCTTTTTGCATTTCTGACGGCCTGGTGCATGAGAGCATTGTAGACATCACAATTTAGGCGTCAGTATTTATTATTTTTCTGGGGTGGTGTCTTCTACATTACGACAAAAGCTACAAGGTCTGATCAACAGCTGAGTGGAAAAATATTAATATGAAGGAAATAAAATGAAGTTGCATTTTTTGATAAATTTAATATTTTTTTAATTCACAATTGTTGACATTTTTAATTCCAAAATTGAGTGATAACAATTTTTGAATTTATTAAATATTAGTTTTATTATTATTTTAGTAAAATTATAGCTATATTCAATGATTATTATTCCTACTTCCAAAATGTCAGTTTCATACTTTTAACGTTGTCAAGGAGTCTGATATAAAAACGATACTGACAATTAGTACCTACTCTAAAAGTAATTATTTAGAATTTTAGGAAATAAGTCAATTTTAAACCTGAATATTTGGTCATTTACATATTTAAGTAAGTAGCTTAATAAATTCATTTAATTCTTGCAAAGAAAAGATTAAATTAAATAATTGTATTTAAAATTAAAAAAAACTAAAATTTAGTAAAACATAAAAAAGTTAGAAACTGAATCTTAAATTTTCAATAAAAACTTAAAATCCATACAAAATACTACACAAAATTAGTGAAAACTAAGTTCTGATTCGAACAAGGTATTAACTGCAAATAAATACCTACTTTTACAGTAATTCTTTTATATTTTAATAACTTTGTCAATATAAACACATTATAACTTATTTTAGTTAGTTAATAAATAATTCCGTAAGAAGAATGAGAGAGTAAAATTATACAGATTTAATATTGTCCTTTTTACCTTTAAAGTGTTTTGGAAAATATTTAAGTCGATCTTGTTTTTAACATTTTATTTTGTTATAACTATTTTATTAATTTAACAGATTTTGACACGTACCTACCTATAATTTTTGTTATTTAAGAAAATAAATAAATTTAAATGAAAGTAACGAGAAACAAAATTTAAGGAGTAAAAGAACTTTGCACATCACTATGCTGAATGTTATTTTTTTTCCATTTTCTTGTTTATACAGACAAACACACAAAATGGCGAAGTCTAACTAACACTATTTACCTACATACATTGGCATCATAATCGCCAAAAATTGTGAGAATGAGTTTGTGACGTGTTTTTGTTGGCGGAGGGTGAAGGAAGAGGCTTGTAACTTGTAAGATGTATTGAAAGAAAGATCAGAAATTTACAAATGAAAACTAACAATTTTTTGTCAACTCAATTCATTCATTTCATTATATAAGCTCCACCCTCTGCAACGGTAACATCTAGTTTTTGCTTTAGTACCTTTTTTATTTTATCAAGTATACCCATAAGTAAGGAAAGGGGCAATCAATTTTGAGCTTGTGTTTGTGAGTAGTATAAAAAAGAAGACGACATTTGAAATAAACAGATAACATCTAAAACAGAAGCCTTACTTCTTTTTCTGATCGCCTGGTGAATAAGAGAATTTTGGACATTGCAATTCATCAGGGACTTTTTTTTATATTTTAAATCTTTATTGTCGACATTTTTCAGTGATAAATAGAATCTGCTTAAATAATAAAGAAAATGCTACAAGGATGAATTGATCAGATCAACATACCCTATCTTATCAGCTGAATAGAAAAAGAATAAATTAATGTGAAGGAAATAAAGTAAAGTTGTGTTTTTTGATTCACAATTTTTGACCTTTTTAATTGCGTGATTTAAATTTTTAATTTTTTAAATATTGGTTATATTATAATTTTTGTTATATAACAGCGCTATTTGTGCTAATATTGCTACGTACTATTATTAGCTTACTTAAAAAACAATACAAGAATAAATAATTGTTACAAATGACAATGACAAGGCAGACTTTTTTTAACACATAAATAAATGTGTATATAAATGTAACGAATGACCACTAACTATGCCGCACAAAAATTAACGAATATAACAACTTAACTTTGCGCATCACTTTGTTGATTCGCAATTGTATCCCTTCACATATTCAAGAAAAAAAATACAAACATAATTATGATATAAGGTAAGCCCTTTGCAACGGTAACATTTCGTGTAAGTGTTAGTACATTTTTATATTTAATTTTTTGTTTCACTCATTTTTTGTGATTTCATTTCAAGACCATAATATTGTCGAGAAAGGAAAGGGGTAAGCAATCTGTGTCTGCGTTTGTGTGTAACGAAGAAAACAACAAAGAAATTTGAAACAAAAACTTAGAAGATCAGAAACAGAAGCCTTTCTTCTTTTTCTGATCGCCTGGTGAATGAGAGAATTTTGAATATTAAAAATAAATTAACGAAACAAAAACTTTGTGATCAACAGCTTTTGGCGGCGAAAGGGAGGGAAGTAAGATTGTTTGGATGTGTTTTTAAGAAAAGAAGACTGATAAGAAATTGACAAAAAAAAATTAATTTTTCTGTGCAAACTTTATCCTTTCACAGCTCCACCTTCTGGAACGGTAACATTTCGTGTCAATGCCAGGAAATGGATGGAGAGGCAAGAGGGTAAGCAATTTTGTGCCTAACTTTGTGTTTGTGTGTAATTAAAAAACAAAAACAAAACAGAGATCAGAAGTAGAAGCCTCTTTGCTTTTCTGATGGCCTGGTGTCTGAGAGCATTGTAGGTATCACACAATTTAGCAGCATTCCCACAGTATTTTTCAGGGGTTAATGGAGTCACATTATGACAAAAGCTACAAGGATGATTAAGGAGATAACGAGAGTGAGAAGAGAATTCATTATTATGAAGGAAATAAAGTGAAGATGCATTTTTGACAAATTAATTTTTTTATTTTTTATTTACGATTGTTGACATTTTTTAATTCCAAGTTTGAATGATTACAATTTTGTATTTATTATATATATATTACTTTTATTATTATTTTAGTAAAATTATAGCTTTATTCAATGATTTTTATTCCTACTTCCAAAATGTCACTTTCACACTTTCAACTTTGTCAATATCAAGTCTGATATAAAAATTATATTGTATACAATTAGTACTCTCAAGTGTAATTGCTTAAATTATTAGGAAACAAGTCAATTTAAACCCTGAACATTTAGTCATTTGCATATTTAGCTAAATAAATTCATTTAATTCTTACATAGGAGAGATAAAATTAAATGATACTATTCTCCTTATTTGTGTTTTAGTAAAACTTAGAACAAAAATTAGAAATAAAATCATAAATTTTAAATACAAAATTAAAATCAATAAACTACACAAAATGTGTGAAAACAGGGTTCTGAATCGAACGAGATATTGACTTCAAGCAAATAACTAATTTTAAAGTAATTTTTTTAAATATTAATAACTATGTCAATTTAAACACATTTTAGTTAGTAAATAAATAATTCGGTTTAATGAATGAAAGAGTTAAATTTTACAAATTTAATATTGTCCTTTTTACCTTGAAAGTTTTTTAACAAATATTTAAAGCGATCTTGTTTTTAACATTAAATTTTTAAAGAAATTGGCATATTTTAAACTAAAACATAAACACCCACAAAAAATACTACAAAAAAATTTTGTAAAAATTGGACTTTACTCGAATATTTCGAGAATCAATTAAGGTTTTGACTTCATAATTTATTCATTTATTACAAAATATTGTAGGAAACATACGAAAAAGAACTTGATTGTGCAAAATATTGGTTTTATAAGAAATTACTAAAAAATAATTTTGCATATTTAATTTCTTTAACAAATGTTTTCATATAAAATATTTCATATTTTAAGAAAATAAATAAATGTAAATGAAAGTATCAAGAACTACTTTCTCGAACAAAAATTAACTTGTAAAAGAACTTTGCACATCACTATGCTGAATGTTATTTTTTTCGATTTTCTTGTTTTTGATGGCGAAGCCTAGCTAAAAGTATTCAACTACTATTGTATCATAATCGCCAAAAATTGTGGCAATGGGGTTGCTGGTTACGTGTTTTTGTAGGCGGAGGGTGAAAGATAACTCGTAAGATGTATTAAAAGAAAGATCAGAAAGTGACAAATGGAAACTAACAAATTTTTTCTAAGGTTTATTTATGAATTTTATTATCTAAGCTCCACCCTCTACAACGGTTACATCTTATTTTACATACTTATTTTTTTGTCAATGTCAATGCCAGTTATTGATACCGTGGAGTAAGGAAAGGGGCAAGCAATTTTGAGCTTGTGTTTGTGGGTAGTAAAAATCAAGAAAACAAGAACGAAATTTAAAATAAACAGAAGCCTTTGTTCCTTTTCTGGTCGCCTGGTGAATAAAAGAATTTTTGACATTGCAAATTAGAAGTCCTATGGGACATCGAAGCGCTATTTTATATTGTCGGTATTTCTCAGGGTTAAAATTGAATTTGTTTAAGTTTATCTGATCCCCAGTGCCTATCCATCAGCTGAATGAAAAAATAATCCATTAAAACGAAGGAAATAAAGTAAAGTTGCATGTTTTGCATTTTCATTATTTATTCAAAATTGTTGACCTTTTTCATGCCAAGTTTAAATGATTTTAATTTTTTTATTAAATTTTATTTCTATCATTATTTTATTAAAGTTACAGCGATATTACTTTTATTATTCCTTCTTCCAAACTGACAGTTTCACGGTTTCAATGGATGTCATAAAGTCTGATAGAAAAAAATACACTGAATATTTTAGCCATTTACTTATTTTAGTTAATAACTTAATAATTTCGTTTAATTCTTACAGAAGAAAAAAAATTGAATCATAAGATTTCAATATTCTTCTTTTTAACTTTCAAGGGTTCAAACAAGAATTAAAGTCGGTCTTGATATTTAACATTTAGTAAGTAGAAAAAAAATTGAATGTCAATTTATTAACAAAAATATAAATCCACAAAAAATACTACACAAAATTGTGTAAAAACTGAGTTTCTACTCCAATACCTATCTCGAGAATAAGTACTGATTTTAAAATTATTTAATTCTGGGCAAAATATAGTTTTAAACATTAAAAGTTACAAATATTACTAAAAAAAATTACTATATACATATTTAATTTTTTTAACAGGTTTTCCTTATCTTAAATCAGCCATATGATTTTTATCTAATTTCTTAAATATTCAAACACAATTCCATAGTTAAATCTAGGGTTTGTTGCTACGCACCGGTATTGCTTACCTTAAAATCAATGCAACAATAACGAATAAATAAATATAAATAAAAATAACGAATAACCACTTTGCATAACAAAAATTATCGAATGTAACAACTTTGCGCATCACTTTGCTGAATATCATTTTTATACATTCTCATGTTTAATACAAAAAAGACAACATTAGTATGGTCCGCCCTCTAAAACAGTAATATTTCGTATAAATGTTAGTACCTCTTTTTATTTTTTTTTTTTTTTATTCTTTTCCTTGTCAATACCATGTCAAGTCTTTAACACTTATGAGGAGTAAGGAAAGGGGAAAGCAATTTTGTGCCTGTGTTCGTGGGCAGTAAAGAAAACAAGAATGAAATTTGAAACAAAAAAAGATTAGAACAGAAAGAGAACCCTTTTTCCTTTTTCTGATCGCCTGGTGAATAAGAGAATTTTTGACATAGCAAATCAATTAAACTTTGCGTCTTTCTTTCTCTGTCAGGAATGATAAAGAAACACATGATCAATGGTATTTCAGGGGCGGGGGGAAAGGATGTTAGGTTGTTTTTGTATGTGTTTTCAGAGAAAGGAGTCTGATCAAAAATTGACAAAAAAAAAAGTAATTTTTTTTGTGCAAACTTTATCCCTTCACAGCTCCACCTTCTGGAACGGTAACATTTTGTTTAAGCTTTAGTAGCTTTTTTATTATATTTCCACTTTTCTTGTTTGGGATGTCAAGCCATTGATAACGAGGAGTAAAGAAAGGGGCATGCAATTTTTAGCTTGTGTTTGTGGATAGTAAAAATAAAGAAAACAAGAACGAAATTTGAAATAAACCGGTCGCCTGGGGAATAAAAGAATTTTTGACATTGCAAATCAGCAGTCAGCCATGGGACTCGAAGCTCTGAGATTTATTGTCAATATTTCCCAGGGTTAAATAGAGTCAGTCTAATTTATGAAAAATACTGATGATAAAAATACTTTTTTCATCTAACAACTTAATAATTTAATTTCCTTTTAGAAAGTGAAAATTAAATAATACAATTTTAATATTGCCCTTAAAGTTCTTGAACAAGAATTAAAGTCGAAATTTGTGAGAGCTTATTTTAAGGGATTTCGCTATTAAAAGATTTAGAGTGTTTTGTTTTTAGAGATATAAAATTAAATTTGTGCTCTCGATTGCCGATGACAAATGATTTGTTTTCCTTTATTTGTTGTATGTTTTCTTTGTAATACAAATATGGTATTGAAAATAAATTCTTGCTTCGAAAGGATATTTTAATAATAAATTTGGTTTTGTGGAACAACAACAATCCTTCGTATTCGAACCTGCATATAAATGAATCAAAACGAAACTTTAGTAATCTGAGAATATAAATTTTAAAATGTGTCCAAATTTTTCTATTTTCCTTTTAATTAAATATATACAAACTAAATTCATTTTTATCTTAAGAAACGCATTTTTATTCATAATAATCATTTTAAACCAAATTTCAAATTAAAGCACAAAATAGTTGAGCAATTTCTTGAGGTTAGTTTGTTGTTAAAACTATTCCTAAGGATCTGATTTTCATTGAGGAGTCTCGATAGATTACATTACTGTAAGCAAAGAATGTTTTTTTACGAAACAACTGACGGTAAACTTACCCAAGAGCCTGATTCGATGTTCCATAATCAGGTAAATTATCATTATTAACCCTCTTTTGTGATACAGGATACATTTGAAGAATCTTTATCCGATGTTCATAAGTAGGAAGATTATAAGGATCACACAATGGTATCCTTCTTAAGAACAAACGTGTGAAGTTGCCTTTAACTGATTTCATCATAGTTGTATAGATCTTGTAAAAAGGAGTTCATACCTCAAAATGGGGCAGACTAAAGTGATATACATATGTATAGTAGGAGTAACATAAGGATCCTGAAATTCATAAGACTAATTTTTATATCATTTACATAGATTAATATATTACTGTATTCTACGCAGTGGTGTAAATAATTGAAATCTCAGATGAAAACTAGTGGCCCTAAATGACTATCCTAGGTAACTCCTGATTTCAAAATGAAAGGTTGGTCGGTTGAAGAAAGAATTTCTGAATTTAATACCAATTTTGAAGATACAAAAAATGTGATGAATTAAGGATGAAACCCAATAGCTTTCAGTTTAAATGCGATGATATCATGAGGAAGTTGGTCCAAAATTTAGGTAAGATTAAGTAAATACAGTTAAATTGTTGATGATTTACGGGTACATAATTTGATCACCTCACATAAGCTGAGTGGAAAAAGAATCCATTATGAAGAAAATAAAGTGAAGATGCATTTTTTGATTCGTTTAATTTTTTTTCTACTCACAATTGTTGACATTTTTAATTCCAATGATTACAATTTTTTAAAGAAATATTAGTTTTATTGTTATTTTAGTAAAATTATAGCTATATTCAAAGATTATTATTTATTCTTGCAAAATGTCAGTTTCACACTTTTGATGTTGTCATCAAGTGTGATATAAAAATGATATTGGCAAATAGTATTCTAAGAGTAATTATTTAGAATTTTAGGAAATAAGTTAATTTAAAACCTGAATATTTAGTCATTTTATATATATATTTAAGTAATTGGTTAAATAAATTCATTAAATTCCTCCAGATAAAAGATAAAATTAAATAATACTATTCTTAAATTGCCCTTCCTTGTGTTTAGAAAAATGAAAGCCGATCGTTGTTTTAAAATTTAGTAAAACTTTGTTAAAATTGGAAACAAAATCTTAAATTTTTAATAAAAATTAAAATCCATATAAAATACTACACAAAATTTGTGGAAACTGAGTTAGGATTCGAACGAGTTATTGACATCAAGCAAATATCTACTTTTAAAGTAATTATTTTAAATTTTAATAACTATTTCAATTTAAACACATTTTAGTTAGTAAATAAATAATTTCGTTTAAAAAGAATGTAAGAATTAAATTACTTTTAAAGGTTTTTAACAAATATTTACGTCGATCTTGTTTTTAACATTAAATTTTTGAAGAACTTGTCATTTTTTAAATTAAAATATAAAAAATTTAAAAAATACTACACAAAATATGTAAAAATTGGACTTGACTTGAATATTTCGAGAAAAAATGAAGGTATTGACTTCAAAACATCTTCATTGATTGCAAAATATTGTTGTAAACATAAGTAAAAGAACTTAAATGTTCAAAATATCGGTTTTATAAGAAATTACTAAAATATAACTATGCATAATTAATTTCTTTAAAAGATTTTGACAGGTATGTACCTATAATTTTTGTTATTTAAGAAAATAAATAAATATCAATGAACTGCAAAACTACTTTCTCGAACAAAAATTAAAGATAAAAATAACTTTTCACATCACTGTTATATGTTATTTCTTTCCATTTTGTTATTTATACAGACAAACACACAAAATGGCGAGGCCTAGCTAAAACTATTTACCTACATACTATTGCATCATAATCGGCAAAAATTGGGATAATGACGAAGCTGGAGACGTGTTTTTGTTGGCGGAGGGTGAAGGATGAGGTTTGTATTGTTAGATGTAGTTAAAAGAAAGATCAGAAATTGACAAATGAAAACTTGCAATTTTTTGTAAACTCAATTCATTCATTTCATTATCTAAGCTCCGCCCTCTGCAACGGTAACATTTAGTTTTAACCTTTTTGCATTTTATTTTATTTCCATTCTTCTTTTTTGTCAATGTGATTGCAAATCAATTATACCGAGGAGTAAGGAAAGGGGCAATCAATTTTGTGCTTGTGTTTGTGGGTGGTATAGAAAAGAAGAAGGGAATTTAAAAACAAACAAATAAGATCAAAAACAGAAGCAGAAGCCTTTTTTCTTTTTCTGATCGCCTAGTGAATAAGAGAATTTCGGACATTGCAATTTATCAGGGACTTTTTTTTATATTTTAAATCTTTATTATTGTCGGCATTTTTCAGTGTTAAATAGAATCTGCTTAAATAATAAAGAAAATGCTACAAGGATGAATTGATCAACATACCCCACCTTATCAGCTGAATGGAAAAAGAATAAATTAATGTGAACGAAATAAAGTAAAGTTGCGTTTTTTGATTTACAATTTTTGACCTTTTTAATTCCGTGATTATAACTTTTCATTTTTTTAAATATTAGTTATATTATAATTTTTGTTATATAACAGCCCTATTTGTGCTTATATTGCTACGTACTTGTATTTGAGTACTTAAAAAACAATACAAGAATAAATAATTGTATCAACATCCAAATGAAAATGACTGGGCAGGCTTTTAACAACAAATAAATAGATGCATATAAAAGTAACGAATAACGACTATGCCGCACAAAAATTGACGAATATAACAACTTAACTTTGCGCATCACTTTGTTTATTCACATTTGTATCCCTTCACATATAGAAGAAAAAAATACAATCATAATTATAATATAAGGTCCGCCCTATGCACCGGTATCATTTCGTGTAAGAGTTAGTACATTTTTATACTTAATTTTGTTTCCACTCATTTTTTGTCAATTCCATTTTATGGCTATAATACTGAGGAGTAAGGAAAGGGGTGGGCAATTTGTGCCTATGCTTTTAGTATCGAAGAAAACAACAAATAAATTTGAAACAAAATAAGATCAGATCAGAAACAGAAGCCTTTTTCTTTTTCTGATCGCCTGGTGACTGAGAGAGTGTTGAACATGACAAATCAATGAGCTTTAGGATCAATGGTCTTTGGGTGGCGAAGGGGAGGGATGTAAGATTTGTTAATCCTTTCACAGCTCCACCTTCTGAACCGGTAACGTTTCGTGTAAGTGTTTGTTCCTCTTTTTATTTTGTTTTCACTCTGCTATTTGTCAATGCCATGAAATGGTTGGAAGGGTAAGGGGGTAAGCAATTTTGTGCCTACCTTTGTGTGTAGTTAAAAAAACAAAAACAAAAAAGAGATCAGAAACAGAAGCATTTTTGTTTTTCTGACGGCTTGGTGCATGAGAGCATTGAAGACATCAGTAATTTTCATTTTGAAAAAAAAAAATAAAATAAAAAAAGAGACAGGGATGCCACCCACGCTGATAACTTACCATCCTGTCTGTCGATTTGTCTTGCTTAAAATTTGTAGGTTTTCGTGTTGGGTTAAGAAAGTTGTCAATTAAATTATTCTAAAAATGTTTAAAATAACAAACAATATTTTCCATAAAAGAAATAGTTTAGTTTGAAAATCTAGCTTTGTTAAATAAATTTTTAGTCGAAAACAAACCGATCATAAATTTTGACTAAATTTGCGTCCTATTTTTTGTAGATTTTATTTTTTTATGAAAAAACGTACTGTTGGATTGTTATAACAGAAAACTACAGAATATCGAAAACAATATTTTCTATGAAACAAAAAGATATTTTGACTTTTATTAAATTTCCTTTTACGTTTTTATTTTTTGGAAAAATATATGTCAACTGGATTTTTCTCAAAATTTTACCGAATGTTGAAAACAATATTTTTTATGAGATAAAATAAGGGGCCTATTATGTAAGACAACTAAGAACAAAGTTGAGTTGTAATCCGGCAATCGGTATTACCGATCACAACTAGTTGACTGTCACAAGTCAACCAGTAGTCAACTAAAAAATGGTTGACTTTTTAAATGTGTTTGGGGTATTATGTAAGCCAGTTGAGTTTTCTCTCAGTTGTGATTGTTGTCAAAATTAGGCAACTGATATTTACTAGTTGTGTAGTGCATTTGTGTGTACAAAAAAATAACGGTAGGCATCAACAGTTCATTGAAAACCAATTTTTTTAAGAAAATGGAGAAAAAAATGTAAGTTTTACAAATAGTAATATAAACATCTGTAAGAAAATTATTTTTTTAGATTAAAAATAACTAAACCTGCCCAATTCAAAATACTAAAGATGGCATATACACTTACAATCATGACATTTAGACTGTAGTAACCTTTTCTATTTAAATAGAGATGTTGAAGATTTTTCTTTTGGTGCTATGATTCGAACATGAGTTCCATCGATGCTTCCTATTACTCCAGGAAATCTGGTTTTCTGGTAAAAATGAATTTTTGATAAATTTATCTCATCATTTGTCATACGAGCCTTAATCCATTGTGGACAGATAAGTTCTTCTACTACTTCTAGCACTTCTTTTAACACTACCGAAACTGTTGGCTGAGCAAGGCCTAAATTAAAATCATTACCACTGCACTTTTGGTAACTTCCTTCTGCCATGAAACGTAGGGCAGTGCAGAGTTTGAGAATTGGTGGGATTGCGGAGGAACACTGTGGTTGTTTCAAATGATCTTTGATTTCATTTAGCACATACAAAAATGCGTCTTTGATGAGTCTAAAATAACTTATAAATCTGAAACAAAACAAAGACATTAAAATCAACACTCATCAAAGAATTCGTTTATAAATAATACTTTTTGTTTGAAAGTTCCAATGGATTGGAGTGATCTCGAATATTTTTTCTCATCAGTGCAACATTCAGGGGATTTTCTTCTTCCGAATTTCCAAGAAACAAATCAATAGAACTCTCCATTTCCTATCATTTTGTCTTTTTTATAAAATTTTGCACTGAATTCAAAATTTTGAAATTTCTACGTATTTTACTTTACACAGCTGATTTTGACACGAAACAAGCACATAAAAGTAGGCAACGTATTTGGTCAACTCAACTGAAAAAAGTTGTCTCCCATAATACCATTTTTTTTTGCAGTTGTCTTCAAATTGAGTTGTCTTCATTACAACTCAACTAAGTTGAGTTGTGATCCATAATAGGCCCTTAAGTTTGAAGCCATAATCTCAAGTTTTTGAAAAGATATTTAAGTCGAAATTCAATTTTTACCAAGTTTGAGTAATGTTTTTCTTAGGTTTTTTTCTTAATAAAAAAACTGTTAATTTGATTTTGCTCAAAATTTTACCAGATGTTAAAAATGTTATATTTCGTTGCACAACATTGTTTTTCAGATGGAATCATTTTTTATTCCATAAAAACCGTAATTGATTTTTTTTAGGAATATGTTGGCTTGGTATTAAATCACGTTATAATATATACTATAAAATGTATTTCAAATCTCTTTCGTCATTGGTTCGTGAGATATTTAGAGTTAACCAAAGATAACACGCAATTTTCTTGAGAGCCCTTTCTGTATCTTTCTGCTTTATTATCTGTATAACAACATTTATTTGAAGTCGATATCTCTTCTGGTTCTTGAGCTTTGGAAGACGAAAAAAACGTCGCGAACGTACGGACATACGAACGTACGTACACACGCACGCACAGACATCTTTACAAAAATCTTTTATTTCGACTATAGGGACATTGAAACGTCGAGATATGTCAAAATTTTCAATTTGACAAATCGGTGGACCCATTGCAATAACTTTCTATGGGAAGTTAATAACGGTTCTATGGAAAATCAGCTTAAAACATTAATATCCAAGTTTAAAATCAATTGAACCAATGGTTTGGGCTGTAAGGGCGAAGACATCCAGACGGATAGACCCTCATTTTTCAACTTTTTTCTACCGTGGTGTCCTCGTCGGTTCCGAGGCTTGTTTCTAATGACACTCCCTATGTAAGCTCCATTGATAAAGCCAATGTGCTTGCAGCTCAGTTTGCTGTTAATTCGATGCTGCCAGTGACATGACTCCGCCTGTACTTAAAAGCGTTAACGATTCTATGGGAAGAATCTTCTTTCGCACTCGTTCAGTTACATTAACAAATCCACTGGCCCGGATAGTATCCCCGCAATTGTTCTGAAGAGGTGTTCTTCAACGCTGGCAAAACCACTGCGTAAGCTTTTCCATCTGTCCTATTCTACTGGCCTTTTTCGAGTGGATGGAAAACTGCATTTGTCCAGCCTGTCCCTAAAAAAGGGGAATCCTCCTCACCATCCAACTATCGTCCAATTGCACTTACATCCCTTCTTTCCAAGGTCATGGAAACGCTGATCAATTTTCAGCTTAAGAAATATCTTGAAGAACGATAGCTTCTTAATGACCGGCAATATGGCTTTCGTTGCAATAGGTCCACTGGTGATCTCATGGTTTATCTCACTGAACAGTGGAACAAATCTTTACATCGTTTTGGAGAAAGTAAAATTATTGCACTTGATATTTCAAAAGCATTTGATAGAGTTTGGCATCAAGCTCTCTTATCGAAGATGCGTGCATTTGGTATTGATGAATCCCTTCTTCGTTGGGTTAGAAATTACCTTTCGGACCGTTCAATTCAAGTAGTATTGGATGGTTACAAGTCTGAAATTCTTAAAATAAACGCTGGTGTGCCCCAGGGCTCCGTTTTGTCTCCGACGCTCTTCCTCATTTTTATAAATGATCTTTTGTCTGAAACTTCTAACCCACTAAATTGTTTCGCGGATGACAGTACCCTCAGCTTTTCATATTCGTTTTTAGATTCTCATCCTTGTTCTTCGGATGTGGACTACCAACGGCAGGGTATGATAAGCTCATTAAATTCAGATCTTGACAGCATTGTTCAATGGGGAATCAAAAACCGTGTAGAATTTAATGCTTCGAAAACTCAATGCTGTCTACTGTCGCAAAAGCGTAACCCTCCCCCAATGCCACTATCCATGAGTGGTACTTGCATCGAGGAGACTGAACAGCTATGAGTCCTAGGTATGTGCATTACAAACCACTTGTTGTGGAGTGATCACATATTTGACATCGCCAAAAATGCTGCTAAGTGTTTAGTTTTTCTCCGACGATGCAAGAAGTTTTTTACCCCTTCTGATCTGGCTATAATTTATAAAGCCTATATTCGTCCAACATTTGAGTACAATTCCCATATTTGGGCAGGTGCTCCTATAACCCACTTGAGTCTCTTGGACAGAATTCAAAAGAGAGCTCTAAAAATGAAAGGTGACCATCGTCTAACTGAAACTTTTTTCATCTCTCGAGCACCGACGTAAGGTTTCACGTCTCTCATTATTCTATCGCTACTTCCATAAGCAATGCTCTAATGAAATAGCCAGTTGCATTCCTCCCCTCGAACAATTCAACCGTAATCCTTGTTCTTTTAGGAATGCCCATAAGTTTACCCTTGAGTCCAATTTCGGTCGTACTGTAAAGTTCCGATATTCTTTTTTTAGTCGCACTACACGAATGTGGAATTCTTTACCAGACTCAATATTTCCCAATCATTACAATGTGCAGGCCTTCAAAACCAATGTGCATCGGTATCTCCTTTCAAATCCTATCCTCCCTTCCTAATTACTCGCACTGTGTATAATCATTATAAGGGTATTCATATCCCCTTGAGTGCGTGTACAATATATAAAAAAAAAAAACAGTTTCTACACAATTCAAATTCGAACGGCTTGTTTGCGGACGCGCATTTTGTCAGTGAATCATTTTCTTTTGAACTCTTTTATTTCAATTTTCCAGCTCTTAACGGAAAATCGGTATAGTACTACAAACTCTTGTAGAGGTCGATGAGTTAAGCCCAATTTTTGATGACTCAGTTTTATTATTTCCAAATGTTCCTTATATGAGTAAATTTCGGCATCTTTTGACATTGACAGTTTGTCATTAATTTTGAGGTTTGATAACAGTTTGCAATGATATCTCAAAGTTGTCATAAATTGACTTATTTGAAATGAAAAAAAAATGTTTTTATAAAAAAAAGCTGGACGAATAATACTATCGAGTTACGCTTTAAAGGTCCTAGGTTTCTTTTTAAAGCTTTCAGATGACAGATCACGGAAGTAATTTTGTATACCATTTTTTTGTCGTCTACTTTTTTCGTTCTAAAAATAACTTTTTAAATCTCCATTAAAAAAAGTCCATGCAAAAGTCTACGCACAAAGTGAACATCATTATTATCTTCATATAATACTTTAATACGCAATGTTTATACCACGTTTACACGTGACTAAAATATTTTTAATTATTCAAAGCAAACTCTCAAACAACACAGCACATGCAACAACAAACCAGCAACAAAATTATAGAAGGGAATATGTGATATCAAGAATGCAATCAAAATCCTTTTAGCACGATTATAATCGCACACACCAGCTAGCTAGCTATGTTCATGTTGTCGTCATTGCCGTCGTCGTCGTCATCGTCTTCATCAAGTGTTGTCGTGGTGTCGTTTAAAATCTTTTTATAAGTCTTTTGTTTTGAAAATGTGTGTTAGAGGATGTAAAACGTGTGTCTATGATAACACGTTTGTGGTGCGCAAAGCGCGCTATCATCATCATCGTTTCCTGTTCCTGCTTAGTTTATTGTAAAAGAAAATTATTATATTGTATATAGTTCAGACTGCAAGGTATCAAGCTACGCTCTTTCTTTTGAAAATTTTAATAAACAAGAAAGTTTTAAGTTGCTCAAAAAATTCTATGGTGCAAGGATTGGAATTCATCTTGGGGTTAGATACAATTTGAGAAATAAGTCTCCCATATTTACAGCATACGGAAGAAGATTCACAAACCGGTACATTTACTTTCCTTAAGTTTGAAGTCACCGAACACCGATGTAGGCTTTTCCACGTATCCAGTTCCAGAAGTTATGTCTCTCAAGTCCTGTGCTTCAAGAATATTCTGCCATTGGTATATATCAGGTATTGTCAGGAACTTTTCAAAAATATTTAATTTGGGATTAAAACTATGATTAATATCAAAATGAGCAATATTATAAATATATTTATTAAATTTTGTATTTTAAAGTATCAAAGTATGAAATATTGAATAGTGACAAAACCTACTTTAACATAAATACATATGCAAAATTATTATTATTATTATTATTATTCCAAGCTTTATTCACTCATTAATACTTTAAAATTTACAATAATTTTATAATTACCATTTGATTGAATATATTTACATTACATTTAAACAAGTATGTGTACGTAAAATTAATTAAATTACAAGAAAGAAATAATTCAATGAAGGTTTAAAACTAATTTAAATATATACATAATTTGAAAAGAGAGGTATAATTTTAGGTTATCTGAGCATAAGCCTCCCCCAGACTTCTCCATCTTCTTCTATCTAGTGCTTCTCTCCAATAAAGTTGGCATATTTTTCGGATGTCATCCTTCCAGCGTTTATGTTGTCCACCTACGCTTCTTTTGCTTTCTAAGGGTATCCATTCGGTTACTAATTTTGTCCATCGATTATCAGGTGTACGTATTACATGTCCTGCCCATTCCCATTTGAGTTTCTTAAGCCTGTGTCTAACGTCTTCAAAATTAGTTTGACTTCTTATATTCTGATGGTTAATTTGCTGGGCAATATGAACGTTCAAAATAGCTCTCTCCATTGCTCTCTGACATGATTGGAGTTTCATTTCAGTGTTTTTCGTGACTTGCCAAGTTTGGCACCCATAGGTGAGGACTGGAAGAACTGTTGAGTCAAACACATATTTCCTTGTTTTATTAGAAATATTCAATGTAAGAAGATGCTTAACGTTCCAGAACTGCCTCCAAGCGTTCGTCATTCGCTGCTCTATATCCTTTTTTTCTTTATCTTTGAATGAGATAATCTGACCAAGGTATGTGTAGTCTTCAACGTATTCTAGTATATTGTTATTAAAACTAACTGGATCATAAGCACCATTTGTCATAATTTTAGTTTTCTGTTGATTTGTTGACAACCCAATATTTTCGCATTCCGAGCATAGTTCGTTTAGCATCGTTTGAAGTTCTTCACTGCTGTTTGCGATAATTATAATGTCATCGGCAAATCGGAGGTTTGAGAGACATTTGCCATTTATCTTCAATCCTTTGTCTTCCCAGTCTAGCTTTCTAAATACTCCTTCTAAGGTTGCGGAAAACAGTGCTGGTGAAATTGGATCTCCTTGCCTAACACCTCGCGATATTTTAAAATCTGATCCGATGCATTCCGTTTTTATGTGGGATGTGCTCCTGTCATACATTTTCTTTAGGATTCGAACTATTTTTTCGTCTACACCTTGATTGAGAAGCGCCTTCCAAATAAATCTTTGCTCTACTGTGTCAAACGCTTTTGCAAAATCGATGAAGGCAAAGTATATTGTGATGTTATACTCTTTGCATTTTTCTATTATTTGATTAACGGTTTGTAGATGGTCTATTGTTGAAAAACCTGATCTAAAACCGGCTTGTTCAAAAGGTTGATTTAAATTAAGAGTGGTTTTCATTCTCTCAAATAAACACTTCGCAAAAACCTTGTATATCGATGATATTATGCTTATCGGGCGATAATTGTTGATATCGTCCCTGTTCCCTTTTTAATGTATGAGAATTATTTCCGATTTCGTCCATTGGTCTGGGACTTCCTCGGTGACCAAAACCTGATTGAAAATAGTAGTCAACCAGTTGGCCAGTAAAAGTTGCCGAACTTTAGGTATTCAGCTAATATCCCATCGTTTCCTTTGCTTTTTTCATTCTTTAAACTATTTATTGCTCGCTCTATTTCACTTTTAAGAAATAGTGGAAAATCTTCTTCCTGGTTTTGTCGCTCTAGAAATATATCATCAGTGTCTGCTATGCTTGTTTTGTATAGATCAATGTAGAAGTTTGTAGCTATTTGGTTAATATTCTTCCTTTCGTGAATTCTTTTATTATTATCCGCCATTGCTGTTATCCACTCTTTATAATCTTGGATTGTACACTTTGCCTTTTTTATTGATCTCGTTTCTTCGATTACTGTCTTTAAGAGGTTGTCATTGAATTTTTGGATGTCTTCTTGACAACGTTTTTTGATGTTCTTCCTTATATTTTTCAAATCTTGTTTTTCTTGGGCATTTAGATTAGTCTTTTTTCTAATACTATCACGAAGTGCTATCATATTTAGAGTTTCACTCGATAGTTTTTGCTGTTTTTGAGATACAGCAGTGAGAATATACCTGTCTGCAGATTCTTTTATAGTTTTTTCCATTTTGTTATATGCTATATGAGTAGGTTCATTTAACCTTGATATGATGTTATATCGTTGTTGAAGATCAGCATTATAACTTTTGATTATATCTGTATTTATCGATTTTGTTAATACTTTTCTTGTAGTTTTATGTAGTTGCCTAGTTTTATGGTTGGTTAACAACTCCGCGCGTACTATCCGATGATCTGATTCGAATTGAAAGTTATTAAGTACGGACACATCTTTAAGGATTGATCTTTTATTGCAAAGAATAAAATCTATTTGGTTTTTGTACTTTTGGCTTGATGAATTCCAGGTCCATTGATTTTGCGGTTTCTTTTTAAATAACGAGTTTCCAACTATAAGTTTTTGTTGCCAAATATATTGGATAAGACGACTACCTCTTTCATTTCGATTACCGTAGCCATATTCTCCCATAATGGTTTCTTCGCCATTTTTCCTGAAACCTAATTTAGCATTGAAATCACCGATTATCAGTGAAATCTCTGTTTTAAAGTGTGATGTTGCTATTTCCAGTGTCTTGTAAAAGCGATTCATCTCGTCATCAGTTGCTTTCTCAGTTGGTGCATAGACTTGTATGATGGATATGTTACAATTCTCTACTTTGACTTTCATTCCTATTATCCTATCGTTAAATCCTTTAATTTCTTGAATATTCTTTTTTAACTCTTTGTTTATAAGGAAACCGACGCCATAAAGGCCTTGTTTAGTTCCGAAGTAAGCAAATTATATTTCCGTTGTTGAGTTCTTGTATGCTTTCGCCTTGTCGTCTTACTTCTGCTAAACCGATTATATCCCAGTGTATCTTATTAAGCGCGTTTTCTAGTTCAACAAATTTTTCTTTTGATTGGAGAGTTAGTGTGTTTAGAGTTGCTACGTATAAGGGTTTCGTACCTGTATTGCTTTTATTAGTATAGTAGTTTTTGTTTGTATGTTTTTTGTTTAGTGAGATGCTTTCCGCAAATTTATAAAAGGGGGGGTGTTGGCCGAAATCCTCCACGGTGGCCGACCGGGTTGGAGGTTTATTTTTCAGTTTATCCATTATAAAATTGTCTTCGTTATTAATAATTTACTCGCTGGGGTTGACTTTTAGCATTTGTTGTGGTGGATTGTTCGTTAGTTGTTATTGATTTGTTGTTTTTTCGAAGTTATCTACAGCAAATTGGTTGCCATTTTTAGCGTTGGCACTTTGACCCATAGTGACGGTTTTCTTGAGGACATATTTCATCAGGGGGGATGATGACGACGATGGTGATGACGATGAGAAAGTTTTATTTTTTGTTTGAGGTCTACTGTTCTTTTTGGACGAGCTCCTCGCTATATCTGAATCTTTTTCAAAGTCATCATCAGAAAGCTTTCTTTTGTTTTGCTTAGGGTGAGTCTTTATATTGATAATTTCTTCTGCTGTTAATGTTTTACCATCGACAATCAGCCTGTTGTTTTTGACTTTTACTTCTGCGTTGCCATTCATGTTTCTTAAGGTATTCGCTTTTTCAAGTAAATTTTTCCGCTTTTCTAATACATACATCTTTCGGTAAGTCATCATAAAGAATTAAGTTTGTATTATTTTTTGTGTTATATGCTTTTAGTTTTATTTTATCATCCATGATCAGGCATTTTGTTCTATATGTCAAGAATCCAATTTTGATAGGTCGAGTTTTATTTTTGTTTTGAACTCCAAGACGATAGACAAAGTCAAGATCTTTCAATGAAACTTCAATTTTGAAGACTTCACTTAAAATTTGTAACACTATTTGCTCGAGTTCAGTTGTTGATTTTTCAATTTCTTCAAAATTGAGAAGAATAACGTTCTTTCTTCGTAGTTGGCATTCTAAAATACTAATTTTTTCTTCGTGTTTACTAACTTTTTCTTCTATTTCGTAAACTTTTTCATTAATTTTATCAATCTTTGATCCAACTTCAGCGACGTTAGTTCCCACTTCTTTAATTTCAGATCTTATATCTTTCTTTGAATCTTCGACACTTCTATAGATGAGAGCTATCATGTCCTTAAGCTCAGAATTGCTTACTTCGTCTTTTGGAGTGTTGTTTTTTATTTGTGTTAGCGGTTCGTGTCTTTGCTTATTTATGGCCAAACTGAAATGGAGGTGTCGCTAGTGGTTTTATTTGTTGAATAAATATCGTTATATATTTCTGGGGATAATATGATAAGTTTTGTAATCTATCAATATTTATGTTTATTTTGTATAGTGAAAGCTTTATTCTTTATTCTATTGACGTTTCACTTTGAGAATTCTATTGCATTTGCAATTTTCCACACTAAAAACTTGGTTTTTTAGGTTTATAAATACCTGAAGTTCTTATATTTTTATTCTCACTATTGGAGAGAGTTCTTATGCTTCAAAATATTCACTTCTCAGGAATTTCCGTACTTTATTTGTATTTCAATTTCTTTATTTTTCCACCACTCACAAACTTTGCCAACTATCATCAACTATCACAGTGTTGCCGACATATGCAAAATATGAAAACGTGAATCTAATTTTCAAACTGTTCCATGAAAAAATGCCAAGTAAAATAACAACAACTTTAAAAAATTGGTCTTATTGCAATTTACAGTTTACAGTTAGTCATATTGTACTTTGACAAAGTGAAATAAGGCCGAATTATTTTGAGAAATAAGACAAACCTATTTTTACGGTGAGCTATCTAAGCTATATGAGCTGCAATTCCCCTGCTTGAGCACACTATATATAGGATTTGGGGTAGGATCGAGGTTAAGTGTATGCAAAGTTTCTTTGTATTTATGGCAAACCATAATTTTGGCTTTATTTCGCTTTATTTAAAGGAAACCAGACCAAATGTTAGATATTGGCTTTGTTACACTTAACTAAAGTGAAATAGGGCCTCTCAAAATAATTTTATTTTTTCCGCTCTGTCAAAGTGTAATATGACCAACTACACCAAACATTCGTTCTCTCCAAAGGACGCCTTCGAATTTCTTGTAGTATCGGACAAAATTCTATGAAATGGCAAATATTGTCACACTTATTTCTGTTCCAATAATTGCAAAGGAGAGGTAGATGTGACCGATGCGAAATATAATTCAAGTTCAATATTTCAACCCTTTCTCTAAAAATTGTACCTATAGCTCTCGCAGAAAGTCTATTATTGAAATAATTTAGGTAGTGGCTTAGATTTCTATAAATTTCTCTTGTTGACGATGATTATGCTCTATTCAAATGTTGAAAATATATATTTTCATCGACTTTTGCGTTAACATTCGAAAAGATAACTTGCCAGTTATCTATGTTAAACATAAGAGAAACATTATGCAATCGGGCAAGTTGAATCCATTCTTTAAATGGCGATGCTTCTCTTCGCAAAAGAACCTTCATGATAAATTTGTGAAGATTCGAACTTGGTTTACTCAATACTCTTTTGTTAGAAATTCTGCATGCAATTTCAAATTTTTAATATGAATCAGCGCAATTCCAGACTCAACATGAATTGCATAGGTTGGAGTCAAATTACGTAACCGAAACAATCTTTTGAAAATGAGGCGTTGTATCAACTCAAATTCTTCAAAATAGGTGTGACTTAAAACTTGAATACCGTAAGACAAGGAAGTGTTGCTTAGAAAACTCGGTATTAAGATCCTATAAGTCTAAGTTTTTGTTTGAGAAGAAAGTTGGCCACATTATGTTGAGAGCTACTTTAGCCTCTTTACTCTTACGCTGAATATGTTTATTGAAGCTACCGTTAGTAGACATCAACACTCATAGATATTTGAACTCCTGTACTGTTTCAATAGGTTGGTTGTTAAGGAACCACCTTTCTTCTCTCAACCTTCTACAATTTCGTGCCTAAAATACCATTATCTTTGTTTGCTCTGAGTTTATTTTTTGGTCCCAGATATTGCAGTACGTTTGGACCCTATAGATGGAGAGAAGATGGGTTATGCGCTAATATAACAAAGTCATCCGCGTAAAGAAGTACTTTTATACGAATATCAGAAAAACAAACTCCACCGGTTAAATTGTCTAAAATATCATCAATGTAAAGGGCAAACAAGTTTGGGCTGAGGATACATCCTTGGGGAACACCTGCAGTCGTTTGAAACCAATTTGAAATCTCGGCTCCATCGCAAACTGTAGCATACAGTTTATTTAGAAAATTTCTAGATATACCAAGTGAGGCCATTTTGTAAATGAGAGCTTGTTGATTGACTGTATCAAGTGTATAAGGGGCACGGTGTGAAAAGGGAGAACCAAATAAAATAAGTTGACACACGATGCTTCGATATTAAAGGTTTTATTACTTAAAAATAGTTGACAATTTGTATACTTATAATAGAGGTTTTAGAAAAGCTGTAATATCGAACGTTGGATGGATTTAAACATCATAATTAAGTTCTTAATGGTCAATAAAGTACGTTAACTAAGATTTAAGATTATATAAGAAAATAGGGTGTTTCATTTAATATCTCTTACTAGTGCAGCTTTTAAGTAGATAAAGCAAGAATACATCTTCTTTTTCTTTTGGATACATTTGTTATCAATATTCGATACAGCAAAAATATGGTCAACCGTTGAAAAGCCCTCACGAAAACCAGCTTGAAACATACCTAAGCGAAATTTAATATTAAAATACCTCTGTAATTCTCAGGTAAGCTAGAATCACCATTCTTAAGCTCGTGGGAACGCAAGCGGAATCGTACAAGTTATTGTAAAAAGGAAGAAGATATTGCTTGTATTCTAAAGATGAATGTGAAAAGCTGAAAATACTATTATCAATGAAGAAGTTTAATTGATTAGAAGTTTCAGACAAGAGTTCAGTAATAAAATGGAGCCCTAGGGAACACCAGATTAATAGATAAACCTTCAAATTACCGGTGGAGCTATTGCTACGAAAGCCATGCAACAAGTCATTCAGAAGCTTTCATTCTTCATTACTAAGCCGATTATCAACCAGTGTTTTGGAAAAAGGGAACTTAAGTTTAAATAGACGATAATTAGGACAGGAGAATTCATTTTTTTCGGGAGAGGTCGTACAAATGCTGTTTTCCATCTACTCGGAAAAACCTGTAAAGTAGGACGTTAAAACTTTACATAACAATAGGGGGAGTAATATTCTGCCCAGCGGTCTTATGTACGTCAAGGTCTCACACTACCCTTGGAACTGCACGGGTACAAAAGGAGATTCATCTCATAAAATCCTTTACGCTCTAAATAGTAAGGGAGGATTAATAACACTCCCTGGTATAGCGTCGTATTAACAGCAAACTGTGTTACAAGTAAATTGGTTTTTCCAGCCAGGAGTGTCGTTGAACCTAGGATGGCTTGGTGCTACTTACATTTCTTACAACCTCTGGGTTTTTTTTTATATTTTTTGCCGTAATTAGTAGTCATATAAGAATTTTGGAGGGGGCCTACAGTTTTTTTTTACCAAATCCAAACGGATTATTTGAGAAAGCACTTTCCATGACGAGAATTACTCTTAGAGGATTTGTGAATTCCTCGGAATAGGTAATACTAATAAAAAAAAGGTTTAGGTTGCACAGACAGGGAATACCTCTGGCTTATATGAATTTGGCTGTCGATGATGGCACTACAGCTAATTTCTTGATTATTTTATCGTAGCGTCAACCTTACTTCTCGTACTATAAAATCAAATCTTATCCCTTTCCTGCATTTTGTTTTGTTTTGCTTGGTATCATATTCTCATCTCCCAGAAAGAATGAAAAAAACCACAAAGAGGACATCTTTTATGCACGTTTTAATTTCACGCCAGCTGAGAATAGATGATTTAGAATGAAAGGTACGATCACAAGTATACATATAAGGATACAATTTTAATCTTGCCTTTGTACCTTTTAGCCTTTAGCTGAAAGCTGTCGACGATGCCACCAGTATGTTGTCTGTCGTTGGCAATATCTTCCCATACTTACTTTTAATTGATGATGTAAATGATTATGAAACACATGCAGTTGTGCGTGCGATAAAAAATAATGATATCCGTATAAACGTTGTTGCCGCAAACTTTAGAATTATGCGCAAGAAAAAAAAAGAACCATTTTTTTCGTTCAATTGAAACAGAAAACTTATCTCTGGACTCTACCACCAGAAAAACAGTATAACGTTCTTGAAATGTTTTCGTTTTTGTATACGAGTAGGTATTTCGAATATAAGAATACTTCACATTGAAATAAATTATTCAGTGGACACTTCAATGACAGGATTCCAAATGGCTCTGAAAGACACTTCTTGTAGGTATGTGAAAATAAAAATGATTTCAAAAAATTCTTTTTTGGTTTGGTACATTTTGGTGATTTTATGCAACAATGTTGCAGTTTTGTACCTACGTATTTGTCATTTAAAAAAAAGCTTTAGGTGTCACTTTTGGAATTTAGATTGAAAAAATATCGGAGAGTTCGATAAATTGCATGTAAGTATTCTGTTAAAAGAAAGAATTTAAAAAATGAAGAGAGCTCACATGAAAAAATTTTACTTTCAAAATGGAAGCACATTTAAAAAATATGACAAACCATCAATATGAAAACATTTAGCAAAAACAACATTTTTATCATGATTAAGATCACGATCAAAGACCAAATTCAAAAATAGTGATACCTATTTCAAGACCTTTTTTGGCACTTGAAGTTTTCGTTAGCTACCACATTCGCCATGGAGGTGACTCGGTATCGTCACACGTCACGTTACATTTAGATCAGGTCAATATAGAAAAATGTTGCAACTTTATGTATTTCATTAAATCTATTGAATAGCTGGTACATCCTTGGTTAGGTAAAAGTGGCTGTCCGTGATGGAGTAGGACCACACTTAGGCCAGTTTAATGGCCCACATGAATCTGGAGGCTATCTCCTAAGCTCAATGAAACCAGTTTGAAATTCTTACGAAACGTGAGAGGCTAATTATATTAACATGACTGATATCTTTTAGATCGTTATCTAGAGCGGTTTTGAGCTAGAGCATGTATAGAGGAGGTGAAGAACTGTTAAGACAGTGCCCGGTTATGAAACCGATTATCGAACTTATATGCGATCTGCTTAAAGATAACAAGTACCTTAATGGCTTATAATTATCTTATTCCACCTAATGTTTGCCATCTTTATAGCGTCTTGCATTAGCAATAGTTTACACATAGCGAATGATATTAAATAAACGTGGTATAATGGGTTGTACTATACTATTTCTGGAGAATTCATTTGCCTTACAATTTCCTGAAATGTTACTATGGCCCGGCCGGCACCCAGCAAAGGTGAATATAAAACTGTTGTGCCATCTCCATTAGAGGTTATCGACACCCATGGACTGTTATAGAGTTTGCAGAGACAGAGTCCAGAGATTTGATAGCGGCCTGACTATCTGAGAAAATATGGATATCAGGTGGTGGAGTCTTTGAGTCAGGACAAGAGTTCTTTTATCGCCAAAAGCTATGTCTGGAACACGCTACAATGATTGGGAAGGTGGAATTAGAGATTTAATTTCAGTCGTTCAGAGTACACATCTCCACTAACTTTTTTATTTGTTTTTATCCATTTGCATAACAGTAGACTGACTTGTCTTAGGAATGCCCTAGTCTCCAAGAAAGATGTGTAAGGTATACAAATCTGGAAGTTTCTGTCGAATTGAAGTTAGGGAATGGAGTAGTCTGTGCGCTTTGAAATTTATTCTAAGTAAAATCACTCTGAAGATCCCCGCATCCAGAGCAGTTAATAGAGCATCACCTTGCGATGTCTCTCTACTAACGAATCTTCTAACAGAAGAGTTGCCCAGTTTTGAGTATCAGAATTAATTGAATTAACTTCCCAAGTAAACTTTCACGTTAAGAGATGTTAGTGAAGATGTATCCACAGCGACTTAAGAAAGCTCTACAGTTAAAAGTGTTTACCTTGTACCCCAGCAGCTACCAGAAAACATTTTGATAATAATGTTGTATCATTTGCACTTGTCACTCGACGTTATAACTTCCCAAGATGATTTTTATTGAGTGACTGATTTAAAGAAGATATATTGACAGAGATAAAAAGTTCAATATGGGCGCCACGAGTTGTCAAAATTAACTTGTCCCTACTGGAAAACCCTTTACATATAATTCCTACCTACTGGCCGGCGCTGCGACGGCGGTATTTCACTATTAAACCTCATATCAATGCAAAAATACTACCTAGGCACAAAACGTAAATGAAAACTGAACCTTTGTTATTTTTGTATTTACCCTAGGTCCCTTGCGAGACGTACTTGGTACTAAGAAAACGGATTTACTCGAATGCAACTGTGCGAGAAACTATTCCTTCATAAAAAAAAAACACCAACTCCAACCTGAAGCATCACAAAACCATCGTGGTTCCACGCAAGAAGCACGGAGAAGTCCCAGAAGAGTTCCTTCAATAAAAAGAACTATTATTGGTTTCCTTAAACGATGATTCACAGGGAGTAAATTGTGAATACTAAAAAGTTTTGATGTTATAAACTACTTTAAGTTATTCGAAATAAAACGTTGTTGTCAGAAACTGGATCGTTTTTACTACTCTCTAAAATTACTTATAGACCAAAGTTTTTTAACATTATTTTTAAATTGGCTTATTAATGTTTAATTTTTGAAAAATCTCGAAGGCGTATGCTTTGCCTTGAAATAAAAGAATACAAACAAATTGTTAAAAGTATATTACGCGCTCAGGCACATAATATGAGTATGTCCATACTCAAAAAGTCACATTGTTAAAGTCGTATAAAATGTTAAACCTCCACACAAATTGCTGTCAACGAAAAACACATACTCAGCATGTTTTATTGGTCAGGGCATAAATTTCGTTATAAAATTGGTCTTATATCCGTCCATTGTCAAATGGTAGACTATATCGGATGCCAGTCGTCTCGACGTGACACTGCTACCTTATTTATGTGCAAGAAAAATTACCAATAAATGCGAATTTGTTTTGTTAAAAATTTATCACTTTTTGTTAATTCTTTTTATTTTTACTGCCCTCGCAGTAAATTTATACGAGTATAAATGAATTTTTACTGCAGCGATATCATACATTTATTTTTTGAAAATAGTTAAGATAAGAAAAATTGACCATGAAGATCAAATAAGAGGAGTACAGTGGGTGCTACCATGAGTGTGGTCATAGTATATTAAAACCGTCAAAGGAAAATATGTACAAATTATATGTGTAACAAGGTCGATATTTTTGTTTGGGTCATAAGTCAAGTCATTTAAAAATACATTGCGAATGTATCACCTCTATTTATCTTATTTAGCTATTTAATGGTTATTTAAATTTGAATGATTATTTAAGGCTTTGTTCGTGTTTAAAAATAAGTGTTTTTTGAACTGAAAGAGATATTGACAAGCTTTTAATAAAATGAAAATCAATGTAGGAAAATGAAGCAGTAGGCTATTATTTTCTTACAAATGATGCATTTTTGAACACATCCACTAAATAGACTTCATTATCTGGCACACACTTTTCACACATTCGGGTGTTTTCAGTTTTAAGTTTGCAACTGGTGCTTTTGGTGAACTCTTTAACATTTTGTAACTCCAAAGGCTTTAAGAAATATTTACTATTTTATAATGTTGAATTAAATTTCATGTAAGCATAATTTTTGTGGTAAATGTAAACTTTTTGTTAAAGGTTGTGCTGTTTAGTGTACAGGGTCCGGCAAAAAGATCTCTCATATTTTAAAAGCCAATGACAAATAAATAAACAATTTAACAGACAAATTTTATTGCAATTTTACATTAAATACAATTATTACTTACTTTTAAACATTATATCCGTTAAATATTGTACTCTATTATTAATGCATTTACGAAGCCTTTTCCGGAAGTTTTCCATTGCCCGTCGAGTCATTTGTGGTGTAATGGCCCCCACTTCCTGAATGATTGCCTCCTTAAGTGCTTCCAAAGATGTTGGGCGATGAGTGTAGACTTGGGCCTTTAAATGTCCCCAAGAAAAATATCACAAGGTGATAAATCGGGGGACCTTGGTGGTCAGGTAATGTCTCCTCGTAAGGGAAGAAGATGTCCTGGAAACATCTCTTTCAAAATGGTTAGTGAACGCCGCGAAGTGTGTGCTGTGGCTCCATCTTGTTGTAACTAGTCTTCTTTGTGGTTGAATTGTTTTTCTATCCGGAACAGGATCATGTCGTCCAAGTTGAAATCGAATGCGAAATGCTCGTTGAGTACTAATCGCAGAATCGCCATTACGGATATATTCCTCTACGACAAATGCGCTATGCTTACCGTTCCACGCCATTGTGATTACTAAAAACGGCACGTAGACCTCTATCTATCTATACCCGGAAATACGGAAGTTTTTTTTTGACGGACCCTGTATTAAAAGCTGAAACATACGAAAATACAAACATATTTTAAAAAAATCATAGTTGTCATTTTTACAAGAGATGATGTAGCCAGAGTAGTAGGTTATGTTCAAAGCAAAAATTAAATCTTCAGGGCAGCCCAGGAGACTTACGGAGTGTTAGTTATCAATTGCCATAAAACCTCACATGAAAGGATAGGACAAGGCAGTCAAAATGAGAACGAAATTTGTATGCGATAAGGTTAAGATGCGGGTTTTGATGTCACTTTGCCACTTATGTCTGCTTCTGATATGCAGAAAAAATGCAAGGGAACCCGCCATCAAATATGACTTTTATAAGATGGTAGATAACCTTGCAATGGAGTATATGGACTATGGGAAGTAAAATCATGCTTAATATTTTAAATATTAGCATTCTTGTGGATTTACATCAAACAAAATATTTAAAACATTGTTTCCACGCTGAAATCATTGCTTACTTATACCACCAGATTTTAAAAAAAAAGTTACGTTTTAAATCTAAACATGCTACTATTAACCTTATTTATAATTGTTGTAAACCAATTTTTCATTTTTACAAGTATTCCATTCGTCAACAATTTCGAACTCGAGATTTTAATCAAACATGACATAACGATGGTAAAGAAGTCAAACAAAGTGGGTCCCCTATTCCATCCGTCTGTTCTCTCCCCTACAGGCTTGGATTCCCAAGCAACTGCACATACACAAATCACTCTACCTTTGATTTGTAGCTTCTAGAGATCTTAAAACTTCGAAAAATGTCAAAATTATTAATTCGACAAATCGGAACGATTACAATAACTTCCTTCGGAAAATTAAAAATATATACACACAAAAATAATGGATAAGGAAAGTTCAAATATTAAATGTTTGTATCGGAAGACGTGAAAGGTCCTCCAGAAGAGAAATCCGAACTTTGTCAGTTATTAGCAGAAATGTTGTTTGAGTTACGACTTCATTCAGCTTGAATTGGATGACAGGGACACCAATAAAATCTGTTTTAATCATGAATGTGTTGAAAATTCAATTAGAGATATTCGGGGACATATAGTTTTAATATCAAATGGGTATCGTGTGTACGAAACCTTTACAACGATTTAGCCGGATATCATTTTTTCTTCTTTGGTTCTTTGTGGATGCATTTCTTAAAAAAGTTTAAAAAAAATGATTCTGAAAATAAATGTATTAAAATCAAATTAAAAAAAGAAGACTTATTTCGAATTAAGAGCTAAACATTGGACTATAGACCAAGTTCATCGAATTTTTGAACATAGGGGAAAAGGCACTTGAAGTAAAACAAGTATGCTCGGTTATATTCGTAGATGTTGCTCAACCTTTTGAAAAGGTTAGGCACTTTGGACTTGGATATGGACATTGCATATGGATATTACAAACTCACTCCTTACTGTACATCCAGATCAAAATTACGTTGAACTAAAGACAAAAGAAGCCGATGTACTGCAAGGACCTTGTATCTTTAATATACAAGGGATGATACTGCAATATTGATGCCAGATAGATTTATTGTTATAAAATCTTGGAATGACTTTGGGCGAAAAGCTTAAATAGAAAAAGCACATCAAAAAGTAAAGAGAAGAGCTAAGCTTGAGTACAGAAGAATATACTCGTTAATAGGAAAGAACTCTGAGTCAGAGTTTCCAGAGTTTCTGACCTCTATATCCCGTACAAACTAGTCTTATACAATCAAGTACTCTATTTTTTTATACTTAGCGAACACGAAAAGCAGTTCCCGTGGCATGATGGTTAGTACGTTGGACTGTCATGCAAGGGGTCTTGGGTTCAATCCCTGCCTGTGCCAGCTTAATTTAAAAAAAAAAATAATTTTCGCGGGTACTGCCTCTTGCGAGGAATTGACAAATCCTTCAAGAGTAATGTTTGTCATGAAAAAGTGCTTTCTCAAACTAGCCGTTCAGATTCGGCCTTAAATTGTAGGTCCCTTCCATTCCTGACAACAGTACTCGCACAAAGAAATGGTTGAGAGTTGTAAGTCACTAGGCCCTGGTTTACAACGGACTGCTGCGCAACCCAATTTGATTTGATTTTGAACACGAAAAGGGTTTTATATACCTTTAATATGCCAAAGACACAGTGTGAGCATTAGGAAAAGAGGGAAGGGTTATATAGGAGGTGTTGGTATTCTTTGATTTTGAATTCCTGAACATTGCAATAATAGGGAAAAATAGAGCGAAGCATGGCGTTCCACATTCGCGTAGTACAGCTAAAAAATGAATATCTGTACTTCATAGTACGCCCAAAGTTCGGCTTAAAGGTAAACTGCTGGACATTCCTAGAAGTGCGGGTATTACGGTTAAGTTGCTTAAGGGAAAGAATGCAGCTGGCTATTTCACTAGAGCATAGTCCGTTAAAATAACGGTACAAAAGGGTGAGACAAGAAACCTCACTTCGATGTTTGAGTAACTTAATCAAGTTGGTGATGTTAATGTCACCAATTATTTTAAAAGCTCTTTTTTGCATACTGTCGAAGAGGCTTAAATAAGTTACTGCAGCACCAGCCCAGAGATGAGAGTTATATTCAAGTTTCGGACGTATATAGGTTTTGTATAGGTTGTAGCCAGATGGAGAGAAAAATTTCTTGCAACGTCTTAAAAACCCTAGACATCTTATTCGGCATTTTTGGCGACATCGCGTGTTTGATCGCTTCACAAAAGGTGTTTCCGATGCACATTCCAAGGATGTCGAGATTTTCCGTTTCGTTGATGCAAGTGCCACTCATAGACAGTGGCAAAGAGGATTTATATCGCTTTAAAGATACAAGGCAACATTAGGGTTTCGAAGCATTAAATTCCACATCGCTTTTTATTCCCCATAGTACTATGCTGTGTAGGTCGGAATTTAATGAGCTAATCATATTTTGCCGTTGCAGTTCCACATCTGAAGAACTTACCTCCTTGACCCTAATAACCTCTCGACAGCTTTCATCGAACCATGCGTTTTCCTTAAGTCTGATGCTTTTAACCCTGTTCGGGATAAAAGTTGTCATTCCCAGGAGAATCATACTTGTGATCATATCAGCGCTGATCGAAACGTCAACATCACTATCGAGGAATTATTGTGACCAGTTAAAGATGCTTAAATAATTATTGAGACTCTCCCAGTTGGCTTTCTCGTATTGCCAAACGGTTCTCTTAGAAGCTCTTTCTTTAACTCAGAAGTTTTTACACGAGAAATTTGCTAATAAGACACAATTGTCAGATGCGCCTAGAGGAGATAGAACACAAATTACAAGGGTCAGAGGTAAGAAACAAGTCAAGAGTGTTTTCCGCTCGACTTACCACGTCCAATATTTGAGTGGGCTCGTTGACCAGCTAAGTTAGGTGGTTCCACTCAGTGAAGATCTCAGCACACACTCCTTCTGGTGTTGTCTGGCCCGAATGTTGAAGCCATGTAGAATTGCGTACATTAAAATCACCAGTAGTAACGATTTCGGTGTGAGGATACAGGGAGACAATTCTGTGAATGGAGTCAGACAGAGCATCAAATTCCTGAGAAGTCGAAACTCTGTCCAGGTTTTATTCTCCGATAAAGAAAACAATAGTGAATGATATTAATAAGCATTAACGGAAAGTTTTAATCACATGAAATTAAAGAAGGAGTTGGTACAATGACCGTATTGTTGTAAAAGTTGATAATGAACATCATTCCTGGTATATATGGCGATACCATGTTGGGGACTTATGGCATCCAACTATTGGACTCTACAAAAAAAAAAAACAAATGCTGAACTCATAAGAAATTACAAAACAAGTCCTTAGTGAAATAATAAATGCCTTTGTTATACAAGATATATCAATCTATACCATTACCTTCAAATTGAAATGGTTTCAGAAAAAGGTTAAAAAACACGCTGTATCAAATATTCCGAGACTGCAAAATCGAAATGAAGATCGTCTTAAATGAACAATACACATACAACGTTCAGAGATTAAAAAGAGCCAAACCTCATGAGGCTGTTGTCTAAAAGCTATGGGAAAGTAAATATTACAACTACAAACTCTTCCTAACTCTTCATATGGGTCTGATTGATCGATACTGATTCTTACTGAGTTTCTTTTGGAAATTTTCATGAGATTGAAAAGAAATTCCTTGCGAATAAATCAGTAACTGCAGCGGTCCTTAAAATGTCAATATAACCGCTTCCATTGGTCAAATTAAACCTAATGTTTGTGCCAAAAAAATTGAGCATTTCAGCTCTGTGATACTTCTTATAGAAAAGCTGCCGTAGATATATCAACATAATCCACAAGGTGCAATTGACTCAAGAACTACCATTTCAAGCGTTCGTCAATGGTCAGAATGGTGGCAAGAAAAGGCAACAGTGGACGATCAATTTTCGAAGAAAATCATCTTCAGTGATGAGCCACATTTTCACCTCAGTGGATCCGTCAATAAGCAAATTGCTGCATTTACACGAATGATAATCCAAAAGTGACTGTCAATAAACCAATGCAACCATTGAGAGTGACTATTTGATGCGGTTTATGGGCTGGCAGCATCATCGGCCGTATTTTTTTCAAAATGAGGCCGGTCAAAATATTACTGTTGTTCGCTTACTTGAGATTGTAAATTACTTTTTATGGTCCGATATTGTAAGATATGGATGAAGTCGATAAGAGGTCTCAACAGAACGGTGCCACTTGCTATACGGAGATCACGAAACAATTACTCTTTTGCGCGATAAATTCAATGGCTGGTGTTATATCACGTGGTGGTGGTGTCAATGAACGTCCAGATCATGTGATTTGACACCGTTCAACTTATTTCTTTGGGGGTATTTAAAAGAACGGGTGTACTTTAATAAGACAGCAACAATTCTCGAACTAAAGGAAGAGATAACTCGACACCTTAACGGAAAAGAACATCAATTTTGCCTCAGCGTTATCGAAAATTTAGACCATATGGGATGGAGGTCACGGCGTCTATTTGGCCGAGATTTTCGTTCCATACATAATTGAACCATACCAATATTATCACAATAAAAAGAATTGTCAATAATTTCCTAAATAATTTGTATTCAAAATCAATATCGGCCTCTAAGATTTAAAAAAAAATTTCGATGACGAATCATTTAAACTTACATAACTTGATTTGAAATTAAAGATAGAAATCAATTGATAAGGGACCCTTGATGCGAAACTTTATATATTTGAAATATATGAATCAATAATACAAAAATGTTGTTTCCGAAGTTTTTACTAGCCATTTAACTATAAACTGTTAAACTGATCTTCATTTCCCAAAATTATCAAATTTACAGTTTAGTAATTGGTTTTAATATAGACGTTCAAGTCACATTTGGAAAATCCTTGGTATTTTTTCTACAAATTTATACAGCATCCTTTTCCATTGTGTTTATAGCTTCAGCAAGTTACATCTTAAGTATTTAAAATTCTATAGACAAAGAAAATTATAAAACGACACGTTTTGTTATTTTTGTTTCTAGGTTGTCATTGGTAAATTTTTATTTTCACTCTTATACATCTCTAGGGAAAAAGTGTCCAGCGTTCAGAAAACAAAAACAGAACACATCAAGTTGTTTTATCCTGAGAAACCACAAATCCAAATGAGAAAACTTTACCCACCAAGAAAATGGAAATTTGAAAAAAACTTTTCAAATAACATTGGTGGAGTTAAAGAAAAGGAAAAAAAGTGAAATTGAAATTGTCAGAGGACATAATATTTTGTATAAGAAATACAAATTAAGGAAAATTCATCCTTGAACCAAATAAATGAAAAAATCATAATTTCATATATAAACTACAAAGCTCGTGCTACACACAATAGTAATTATATTAGTTGACTTTTGTTTAAGAGTTTACAACATAATAAATCATCAAGAACCAACCAACCTTACCTATCCAGATCCACCCATCTCGTGCTTTAGCGAATGCACGTTGACATAACGTACTATACAGAGGTTAGGTACTCTAAACTCCAATTAATTCCGTGACAGTTCAAATTCAAAATTCCAAAATAAAAGGAAAATGTAAACGTTATACAACTCGACTCATAAACTCAATTTTCTGCCGCCTTATTTCCTCTCAGCTCCCAACGAGAGGCATTTTGTTGATGATGGTAAATTGTTCACCAAGCCATAACATTCCTTACTACTGCTGCCTTGGCAAACAATAAACCTTAAAAAGGCTCAAAGCCTTTTGCATGATGAGATGGCCATGGCATGACATGGCATGGCCTGGACTTTGTCTAGCGAGGAGAGGTGAAGTATGGGTTGGGGGGAGAGAGAAACATCAGCAGGCACAACTAGGAAAGTTAATCAAATTACTGCCATCTCTCACGGAAGTAATTTATGTGACCGCCATCATCATCATCGTCATCATCCTTTTGCTTTATGACCTCTAACTCTTGAATGATAATAATGATAGTTATATATCGTAGCAAAATTTGTGCGACACCAACTTATTGTGACAATTTTGTTGCTGCGGCTGTGGCTGCGGCCGGCAGTGGCTAGCGATATGGTGCGACATGGACTGGTCGGGCAGTTAACAATTGGCGGTTGACGTACAAATTATACGCGGAGACATGGAGGTTGATTTTATTTACAAACACAAATTACGCCATAATCCTGCTGTGTAAGTTGAATAAAATGGTGCTACTATTTCATTGCAAGTTAGGTACATATTTATATGTGTGTGTGATGTCTTGTTCAGGTAGTCGGCCGATGTCGTTGTTTAGGCTGCTGAAAAGGCTTATATTTTATTGTCCACCCACCACAATTCAACCTCTTCAATTTACTTATACTTAGCATAGTGAACACTGGTGTAACTTTTCAAAAAATAAAATGAAAAATATAAAATACAACATTAATGTTATATTTGATAGGTTATTGTTTACCGCATAACTCAACAACGCCTGGACCAATTTGGCCAATTCTTTTTTTTAAATGTTCGTTAAAGTTCAAGAATGGTTTTCACGGCGAGAAAAATTCCAACAATTGCCGGAAAACGATAAAAACAGCCCTTTTTCCATACAAATGTTTTCTGACTGAAACGTAGTCGAACAGCCCATTCAGCACCAAAATTGCCATTAAATATGCAAAGCAATGAAACTCCAGCCTGCAACATTACAAAGAACTCTGCAATGTCAAAGGTCTTGAGCAATGTAAATTGATTGTTTGGGATGAATGTGCAAGGCATATACAAAATCTTTGGAGGCTTTAGACAGAACCTTAAAAGGTCTACGATGAAATAATATCATATTTGGTGGTGCAATGATTTTATTAGCAGGAGATTTTTGTCAAACATTGCCAGTGATTCCTCGATCAGCTCCTTCTTCATTTAAGCGTTCATAATGCGTGTCGAGTTGCAAAATGACCAATCTGGAAACATATTCTCTAAACAACTCGTTAACATTGGTAATGGCAAATTTCCTATAGACATGTTAACTGGCTGCATTAACTTTCCTCGAAATTTTTGTCAGTTAACGTAATCAAAAGACGAACTTATTCAGAAGGTGTTTCCAGATGTTTCTCAAAATTACAGAAACCTTGATTGGTTGAGCGAACGAGCTATATTGGCTGCAAAAAATATTGATGTAAATGAATAGAATTTCAAAGTTCAAGAACAAATTACAGGCGAATCGAGGATATATAAATCAGTTGATTCGGCTACTAACCCAAGATGATGTAGTCAATTAACCACCGGAATTTTTAAACTCGCTGGATTTGGCAGGATGGCCACCTTAAAATTTTCAATTAAAGGTTGGATCAGTAGTTAAATGTTGCGAAATATCAACCAACCGCGTCTTTGCAATGGTACACGGTAAGCGATAAAAAAAATTACTAAACAACGTGATAGAAGCAACTTTACTCAAAGGAAAGTATAAAGGAGAAGATGTTCTTATACCGTGCATCCCATGATTCCATGTGATATCATGATGTGCCATTTGAGTTTAAACGACTACAGTTTCCTGTGTGGCTTGCTTTTGTTATGACCAGAAACAAGTCCCAGGGACAATACTGAACACCCATGTTTCTCACATGGTCATTTGTATGTTGCCTGTTCCCGTGTTGGAAAACCATTAGATTTGTTTGTCTATGCACCAAGTAATCAAACAAAAAACATTGTATATCACAAAGCACTCCAATGATATTAAAACTGATTTCTGTTAATAACTATGGGTCACAATAAGGTGACTACTTACTTTTAAATCCTTATATATGTTTCAATGAATGAATTATTTTTTATTAACAAGGCCCTATCACCAGGGTGACGGTTCTGTTCAGGAGAATTTTTGTCTACGACTATAAAATACGTACGAATAAAAAACTGCCACATAAGACTTGATGGGAATAAATGCTAAACCATGATAAAAGTTACCCATCACTAATATAAGAACTATAATAATTAGTTAAAGCTAACAAAGCTAATGAATTTATACCATTTGCATTATCTCATTATGTCATTATTACTTTTTCATTTTTAACCTTACTTCCTTTTTATATTTTCAATAAACCACACTGAATTATTTTCATTCAACCTTTTGTATCTTTTATTTTATTAAAGTCAACAGGAAATATTAATCTCGTTCCATCAAGACTACGCCACTGCACAGCCCGCACAACTGGTCGTTTCATCTTCTACTCCACTCACCTTCTATACATACGGGACCTTAGATTACGGGAGGAACTTTACTCTCGAAACGACCCAAGGTGCTTTGAATCGCTTTTGTCATAGTCCATGCTTCTGCTCCGTATAGCAGGATGGGGATGATGAGGGTCTTATATAGCGACACTTTGGTCGCTCGAGGAGGGGCTTTGCTACTCAATTGTTTTCTTAACCCAAAGAAACAGCTGATGTTAGCAAGAGTAATTCTTCGCTTGATCTCAGCGCTGTTGCTGTTTTCTGAGTTTACAGCGGAACCTAGGTAGACGAAGTCCTTGACGCTTGACCACCTCAAAGTTCGGGCAGAGGTGGCAAAAGCCGTTTTTGCAAAAGTCGTTTTTGCCACCTCTGCCTCAATACTTACAAAAGACCCATTGACATCACACTGAGTAATTTTACAGATTTTAGAAAGAAAGTGCCTTCAGTTGACGTGTGAGCTCTGCACTATTCTTTCAAGTACGGTTTTAAAAAAAAGCATGACAGCGTATCACATTGTCTAAAACCTTTTTTGGCATCGAAAGGTTCTGTTAAGTTTTGTCCAACCTTTATGGAGCAGCGTGAATTCTCAATGGTCATCCTGCATAAACGGACGAGTTTGGCAGGGATGCCAACATTGGACATGTGTCTATGCAGCTTGCCCATGTAAATGCTGTCATACGCCACCTTGAAATCGACAAAAAGATGGTAAGTGTCGATTTGAAATACTTTTTTTTCAGGATCTTCCGTATTGTGAACATTTAATCGACTGTGGACTTTCCTGGTCTAAAACCACACTGATATAAGGACCTATCAGGTTGTTGACGATAGGTTTTAGACGTTCACATTTTACGGCAGAGAAGATTATGTAAGCGACGTTAAGTAGACTGATGGTAAGTTAATTTTGTGTATGATAAATTTAGAAAAACTTAAGAACGCGTTTCACAACTACCGCTTCTCTCAAAGCTTTTATACATTTTAACATCGATAAAGCATTGGGAATAACTTGGAGAAGCGACAAGAAGACTTAGATGAACTCTACTTTGATTTTAGAGTGGTTAACCCTGTTTGACAAAACATGCAAAAACAATAAGCTATCTCATGATATGAATGGATTAAAATACACCGAGGTGACATTTTTGCTTGCAACAACTTTACATTTACAACCACTTCATCAAGGCATCATTAGAAGCTTGAAGTCCGATTATGCAACACTTGATCTTATGTTTATAATAAGTTTAAAACATGTCAGAGCAAGGAGCTAAAATTAATGCTAAGGAACCTTTATAATGGGACCACGTCCTAATCTTACCACTTATATACTGTCCGATGAGTGGTCTCAGTAGACAGATTTATATCAATAAATCAGAATCATACGTCATTTCATAACTAATGAGAAATTACGAAAACTAAGTGAGAATTCAAATAATTTAAACTGTATCTAGAAGTTAAAGATTTGTAACTTACAAATTTATCATAAAACTTATTGTTGTGTTTTGACTTTGCCTTAAAACCCCTCTCAGACCATCTTAATTCTTTGAAAAATATTTCTTTGTTGGTGCAGCAGAAAAAATATTGAAATTATTCCATTATGTTAAAAAAATTATTTCGGGCAGGTGGCAGCCGTGGCTTAAAAATAAAATAATTTCGGTAGCGCAACAATCCGTTAAGAACTATGGCCTAGTGACTTAAAACTCTCAACCGTTCCTGTTGCTGAGTTATGTTGTCAGGGATGGAAGGACCTACAATTTAAAGCCGAATCCGAACGACTAAATTCTCTTCCAAGACATCAATCGTCTCGGTCTTTTTCGCTAGACAAGCATCTTCAAATAGCTCCCAAAAAAAAAGTATAGCGGTGTAAAATCATAAGACCTCTGAGGCCACGCGCTGCAGGCCCACTTCGCGAGATAATCCGCTCACTAAAAGTTTCGTTCTATAAATTGATTCGTTTCGTTGGGTTTGTGGATTGTAGTGCAGTGTGAGCATAAATTAAGTGACAGCTGTCAAAAAGACTAATTCCGAAAAAAAAATATTGCCAGATTGAACACCACACGTTTAAACAACACACGTTGTTATAATTGTAAGAAATTTAAATTTGTATTGTTTTATATTTTAACAAAAAAAGAAAGTACAAAGTGAAGGTGTTAAGTTTAATCCAAATTTCTCATAGTTTTCTCTGACACCTTTACCACTGTTTGGCTTTTAGTGTGAAAATAAAATACGGCAGCTAATAAATGCAAATAAGCAGGCGTGTTCCAAAATGCTGCGTGGTGTGAAATTTATAATTCTTCTGGCAACAATTGTAAAGACAAGACGTTCTTCCATTGAAATCCATATGCTAAACATAAATAGATCAAAAGATGCAGGAAATGGATTAAGCGCCTGGCTAAGACGATAACACTCCGACGCGACTTAGTGGCTTATAAATAGCAGAGGGATGAAGAAAATTTAAATAAGCTACAAGGTACGCAATAGATACTATCAAAAATAAGACCGAGACCGACCAACTGTGTGAGTCCGATACCTCTGTCTATTCCGTGTATAAAATCTGTAAATGTATTATATTTTCCAGGTGTTAGGATGAAGTCAAAGAGAGGAGAAGAAGGCACAAGCTTTAGGATTCGAAATACTACGACTATGACTACGACTCTAAGATGATGACGACGACCAAAACTACAACGACGAAGGAAGGAGCCCAGGTAAAAGATTAACATGATCGTTATGACAAGCGATAATTGAAATTGCCATCTTGCCAGATGTACCTAAGGAAAGTAGGAATCGCATAGAGTAGAGAAGCCTTAATGGGGAATGTACAAAACGAAACTGTAAGGTTCCTCATATATGTAGGTATGAGGATAGACATAATGCATACCTATACATACATATCTAGAGAATGACATCGTGCGTTGTTGTCATCGTCTATTCGAACTTCATCGTCATCATCATCATCATAATCTTCATCGTCGTCGTCATGAAGCATATGCGGAAGTCAGCCATGGAAATGACTTTAATCGCCAATCAAGCGGTAAATTAGAGCCATATTGATTGAATAATGCCGGACTATTGATAAAGGATGTAGACTTTAAAAGACATTGAATATACAAACCATGCATATGAACATACAAAGGTATGTACGTTTAGTAGGTATAGCTTGTGTTTTGTGACATGGTAAAATATAAAGGACTGAAATAAGCCCAAGAAGTCAATAATATTATAATAGACCTTTACAAAGATGTCCGAGAGATGAGAGGAGAATAATGCAGGTAATATTTGCTTTTATGACGTTTAATGGCTTTTGAAAGTGACAGACGGTAGGTCGAAGCCAGATAGAGATTTAACTTCTTTTTTTGTGGTATAAATGGAAGGTAGGTGATATTCAGCTTCACCTTCAACTAATGGAAGAAATAAGATGACAAATGGTGTGGATTTAAGCTTAGAGGCTTTTATGTTATTTAGATACATAACTGTTTAGTTTTGCTATTGGGACTTAAGCCCTCTAAGAGAGGTTTCATTGAGGAGGAATAAATCAATTGCTTTAAGGAAAGCCAGACGACAACACGGGGAGAGTCAAATAAGAAGTAAGAAACCTTAACTTAGCGTTTCACCCTACGATCACGAAGAGGGCACTTTAATAGCCGTTATGAGCTTAAACCTACGAAGGCAAACATATTTTTTGTGATATTTCAATTCGCTGACACATAATTCACATCTAATGCAAACTGAAATACTTACGTGAATGTAAGTTACATTTTCGATCGACATAGAGTCAAAGAGGGAAAATAAACTCTTTATGGTCTTGATTAACATTACCAACAGGGGCTTTGGTCTTTGGTGCCTAAGTAAGTGACGAAGCTAGTAGGCAAGAAATACTGTGTGATCTGACGAAGGGTAATTATATCTGCTAATTTAAGTTTCTACTTTGCTTGCTGTCAAAATCTAGCAAGAAGGTTACCGCGTTGGGCTAGATAAATCTACCCAATGAACCGAAGACATACTACCGAAGTCTAATAAAGGGTTTTCCAATAAGGACTTAAAAACTTTTCCAAGTAAGAAAAGCTTTAGTTGCCTTTTATACCTGAAGCAGAATTTTTGAAGGAAGGTGGAGTTTAAGCCCCCAAAACCACACACAGGCATTGTAAATCCAATTTTTTTGACATATGATTAGGATTCAGAGTTTAGCGTGCGTAGGTACAACAACTGCCATGAGGACTTCACCAACTGCACAGACATTCCTGTAGCTAGCCCTATTTTGATATATTGCCCAAACCTTGTCAAAAGAAGAATGTTGATACTTGAACAAAACTTTTTCGACAACCTGTGCAACGTCTCATCCTTGCCGCTTGAGGATATTCTTATAACGTTTCTTGTGTGAGACCCTGGCCATGCCGATGAAAATACGAAGACTAGAAAGTAAAAAGCACGTCACAAACTCTTAGTAACTTTGAAAAGAATTATAGGGACATTTTTTTTGACGAACTTAAATTCTAAATTTAAAGGCACTTCTTCAATAAACATCTTTCATAAACACTAAGCGAATTTTCTTCAATGTAAGTAATAAAAATCGCAGTATCCGTGGCGTGATGGTAAGGACTGTCATGCCAAAGGTAAAAGGTTAATCCTTGACAAATTTTTCAAGAGTAAGGCTTGTCATGAAAAGTGATTTTTGGAATTTGCCGTTCGAATTCGGCTTAAAACTGTATGACAACATTACTCTTACTTAAGGTGGCGCCACAGTCCGGGGTGGACTTGGGCCTCAACCAACAAGCGTCTCCAGCCAGCTCGGTCCCTAGCTAGCTGTTTCCAGTTTCGCACGCCAAGTTGGTTGAAGTCCTCTCCCACCTGAGTGCGCCAACTGAGTCGCAGTCTTCCTCTACTGCGCCGTCCCTTGGGATTGGATTCGAAGACCTTCCGGGCTGGAGCGTTGATGTCCATCCGCTCTACATGACCTAGCCATCTAAGCCGTTGGACTTTAATTCTGTTAGCCAGGTAATTGTCGCTGTACAGCCCGTACAGTTCGTCGTTATATCTTCTCTTCTATTCTCCATCTATGCGTACGGGACCAAAAATCACCCGAAGAATTTTTCTCTCGAAGCATCCTAAGACGCTCTCATCTTTCTTTGACAGGGTCCCGGCCTCAGCGCCATAAATGAGAACAGGGATGATGAGTGTCTTATAGATGGTGATTTTACATGCTCGAGAGAGGACTTTACTTCTCAATTGCCTTCTAAGTCCAACGAAGCAGCGATTTCCATGAGTTATTCTTCGTTTGATTTCAGCGCCGGTGTCGTTGTCTGCATTAATAGCGGTGCCTAGGTAGACAAAGTCCTTAACTACCTCAAAGTTATAGCTGTCCATGGTGACGTTTTGTCCAAGACGTCGTCGTTCAGTGTCCTTTTTTGATGACAGCATATACTTGGTCTTGCCCGCAATGCTCAAAAACGCTCCACTGACATCACGCTTTGATCTTCCAATTATGTCAATATCGTCTGCGTATCCGAGTAATTGGATGGACCTTTGGAAGATTGTGCCTCTAGTGTTGACGGTTGAGTTTTGCACAATTCTTTCCAGAACGATGTTGAAGAAGTTGCATGACAGTGCATCGCCTTGTCTAAAACCTTTTTTGACATCAAATGCATCGTTAAGATCTTTTCCGACCTTGATAGAGCAGCGTGCATTCTCCATCGTCATTCTGTACAAACGGATAAGTTTGGCAGGGATGCCAAAACTAGACATTGCTCGGTAGAGCTCTTCCTTATAGATGCTGTCATACGCGGCTTTAAAATCGATAAAGAGGTGGTGGGTATCGATTTGAAGCTCCTGGGTTTTTTCCAAGATCTGCCGTAGTGTGAATATTTGGTCGACAGTGGACTTTCCTGGTCTGAAGCACATTGATAACGACCAATCAGGTTGCTGACGAATGGCTTCAGACGTGCACATAATACGGCACAGAGGATCTATACGCAATGTTAAGGAGACTGATGCCTCTGTAGTTGGCGCAGTTTAGAGGGTTTCCTTTCTTATGTAGAGGGCACACTATGCTGAGATTCCACTCATTGGGCATGCTTTCTTTCGACCATATTTTGCAGATGAGTTGGTGCATGCTCCGTACCAAGTCATCGCCTGCTGGTTTGAATAGTTCGGCAGCGATGCCGTTAGTTCCAGCAGCTTTGTTTGACTTAAGTTGAGATATAGCTATCTTCACTTCGTCAAGGTCGGGTAGGCGGAATTGTTGATCTGCGTCGCCGAGGTTGAGTGGTTCTATCTTCCTTACAGCGGAATTTGGTTCGTCATCGCCGTTATATAATTTGGAGAAGTGATCTTTCCATATTCTCAGCACCGACTGCGGTTGTAGTACCCGTGGCATGATGGTTAGTGCGTTGGACTGTCATGCAAGGGGTTTTGGGTTCAATCCCTGCCTGTGCCACCTTAATTTAAAAAATTAATTTTCGCGGGTACTGCCTCTTGCGAGGAATTGACAATTCCTTCAAGAGTAATTCTTGTCATGAAAAAGTGCTTTCTCAAATTAGCCGTTCGGATTCGGCCTTAAATTGTAGGTCCCTTCCATTCCTGACAACAGTACTCGCACACAGGAATGGTTGAGAGTTGTAAGTCACTAGGCCCTGGTTCACAACGGACTGTTGCGCCACCCCATTTGATTTGATTTGACTGCGGTTCTACTACGATGTTTCCCTGATCGTCCTTACAGGCTTCGGTTCGTGGCTGGTACCAAACATTACTCGCACACAGAAATAGTTAGACTAGGGCCTAGCGACTTAAAATTCTCAACCATTATTGTGTGCGAGTTATGTTATCAGGGATGGAAGGGACCTACAGTTTAAAGTCGAATCAGAGCGGCTAATTTGAGAAAGCACTTTTCATGACAAGAATAACTCTTGGAAGACCTGTCAATTCCTCGCAAGACGCAGTACCCGTTAAAAAAAACTTTAGATGGCACAGGCAGTAATCGAACCCAAGACCTCTGGCATTACAGTCCAAAGCACTAAATATCATTCTACGGGTACTATATTTCTTCAAATTATTTTTTTTTTTGTGAGCTTTTGCCTTTTATACCACATGACCAATAAGTGACCTATCAAAACTTACTTCCACAAGGATTTCAAAGGAAATAAAGTAACAAAAAGTTTAACCGAACCGGTTGAACGTTCTCCTTAATGCATATAATCAACCTAACACTCTGGAAAAACAGAAGGCAGTTGTTGTTGAACTGCTTTCAATTTTCAATCAAATGGCGGGAAATCTATTCATCGTGACACTAGCGAGCGGTCCATGGTACCAACCTACAAAAAAAACCACACCTAACTATAAGCTTCGTTGATTACATAAGTCTGCCGACCACAGAGCAGCGCAGCGCCCGGTACGGGCACCAAAATGTGAATTGTATTCTTTAAACTCAAACTAAAGATACTTTATCCGAAAATCCTCATAGAGCTGGTGTTGTTGTGTTAACACCTATATAAAGCTATATACCTTATGAATTTAACCCATTTGAATTTCTTGCTGTAAGATGAACATTCACTTCTTTTCAAAAGTTTTTGTTGTACCTATTTTTTAGCTGCAAGCTGAAAAGGTGGATTAGTTCCCTTTTTCCATTTTGTTTAAAGACCTGAAATAGATTGTATGGCCAATTTAGGATATGATTTTGACTTCGGCATATGGAACATTTTGTATTTGTTTGTGTGGTGATGGGTGTCTTGAGAGAGCTGGCTGGTTGTGCCAAACTTCGACAAAAGCATTTGCAAAACTCTGCAGAGCACGACAAGGTTTTTTTCTCTCCTTAAGCGGCTTGCAAAAGATCAAATCAGGGACCTATTTTAACTTTATTTTAATAATTTTTTTTATAATAAACGACAAGACGTTAAAATGTTTTACGTAGATTGCCTGCGCCGAGTATTTGTTGGCAGCAGAAATAAAAATAATTATGATTCGGTACCTATACATTGTACCTACCTCAAAAGAACACCTATTTTTGTGTATAGTCTATAGAGCTAAGTTCAATTAGAGATTGGTCTACCTGACACATGGACATATAGCATTTATGTTTAACTTATTAATATTACCACCTGCGTTTTTAATTTGTTATGTAAGTCAAAAATAAGGTAAAAGTGAATTCAATAAATCAAAATATCTTTTATTGCAACTTTGGTCAGTATTTCATTTGCTAAATTTAAACTTCACTTTAATTTATATTTTTAAACGAGTTAATCATAGTTTTCTGCTAAAATTTTGAAAGACCGAACACTAGAATATTGAAAAAACTATAAAAAATGATTGCGAGCAAAACGCTTAAAGATTCAAAAGCTGTCGCTTTTTTAGATAAAAAAGAGGCTGTGATGAGACCTACACTGATAACTTCCCATCCCGTCTGTCGATTTGTCTTGCTTAAAAGTTTTTGAGTTTACGTGTTGGGTTAAAAAAGTTGTGAGTTGAATATTATTCTTAAAAAATTTAAAATTACCAACAACATTTTTCATATAAAGAAATAGTTTCGTTTGAAAATCTAGTTTTGTTAAATAGATTTTTAGTCCAAAAACCAAAACAAATGTTTACCAATTTTAGTAGCATCTCTTAAATTTTTACAAATTGGATGAATGAAAATAATTCGGAGATATCAAGAACTGAACATAAATTTTTACAAAATTTGCGTACTATTTTTTGTAGAGTTTAGATTTTATGAAATTTGGTTGGATTTTTATAAAAAAGATAACAATATTTTCTGTTAAATAAAAAAAAGTATGAAGACAATATTTTTAATTTTTGAAAAGCTATTTGAGTCGAAAGTAAATTTTTACTAAGTTTCAGTATTGTTTTTTGTTAGGTTTTTATTTTTTGTAAAAAAAACTGTACAAATTTTACTGAATATTGACAACAATATGATTTAAAAGATAAAAGTTTCGATTTTTCTCAAAATTTTTGAAATATTGAAAGCAATATTTTTTAAAACTTCAAATAAGCTGGAAGCCATAATCTCAAACTTTTGAAAAGATATTTGAGTCGAAAATCAGTTTTCACCAATTTTTGTTAAATTTTACTTTAGGTTTTTATTTTTTGTAAAAAAACTGTCAAATGGATTTTTCTCAAAATTTAACTGAATGTTGAAAACAATAATTTTTAAAACATAAAAGTAGTTTAAATCAAATATCTCAAATTTTTGAAAATATATCTGTGTCGAAAATCAACTTTTACCAACTTTTGTTAAATTTTTAATTTCTGAAAAAAATGTCCATTCGATTTTTCTCAAAATTTTACTGAGTTTTGAAAACAATGAAAGTAGTTTCAATGAAATATCTCAAATTTTTGAAAAGGTATTTGTGTCGAAAATCAATTTTTACCAACTTTTATTAATTGTTTTGTTTAGGTTTTTATTTTTTTTTGTAAAAAAATTGTCAATTAGATTTTTCTCAAAATTATTTAGAATGTGAAAAACAATATTTCTTATAAGTCAAAATTAGTTGGAATCCATAATCTCAAATTTTTGAAAAGATATTTGAATCGAAATTCAATTTTTACCAACTTTGAGTAATGTTTTTTTTAAGGTTTATATTTAATAATAATAAAGTCTATATTTGGCTTAAAAGTGCTTATAAATAGAGGTGAAAGTTCAGTTTCAAGCATGACTATATAGCTTGGGTCGTTGAATGGGATATAGAAGATTCTTTTGATGTTGAACGTTACCAATGAATCCACCTTTTAGTACGCTTTGTAGCCACACCCTTGAGCCGAATACATGACGAATTTTGAAACCGCTTCAAAGACACGAAATTTGGCACTGTAACTGATATTTTTGTTCGAAAAACTTTTGTTTAACTGATTGCAGTTTTAACCTTTGAAAGTGTAATCTTCAAGTGGTGCTCAGTGTCAAGTTTTTTTGTCATAAGTACACCAAGGTGCTAGTATTTGTTAACAAAAGCTACAGTTTCGCCCTCTTCCATTCCTGAATATCATAATTAAGGAAAGGATTTTACTAACTTTGTTCTTTTTTGTTTTGGTCAAACGGAAGAGTAAATCGACTTTCAACAAACATGGTTCAAGATCTGGTGACTGCAAATATATGAATTTTATTTTTTTACTTTCTTCGCCATTGTTGCCTTTTTCTGCCTGGTAAAAACATTTTTATTAAATTTTGTTACGAAATATCTAATAATTGGTTTAGCATTAAAAGAAATGTAAACGTTTTCGCATACGGTTGAGAAGCTTTAGTTAAAAACCCAGCTTTTTGACGATTCGATTGTTGTGGCCCGATGACCTTAAGAGAGAAAGGTTTTGTTGTCCGTAACAGACGCTGCAAGGTATATAAAGAAGTGGCAAAACTCTGCAAGGGTTGTACTCAAAAATGGTTCACGTTACTTGCGTCGCTCACGGTGCAAACAGAGTTTGTAAAACCATACGCAATCACTACTCAAAAGTTGACTCCTTCGTGTCGAACTTGAAAAAGTATTTTTAAAGAATCCATCTCGGATTGCTATGGACACTGAATTGCCACTGCCAGCTCAACCTGTTTGTTTGTTTGTTTGAAACTGAATTTGAAGTCGTTTTTTTTTTAAAATTTACATTTAAACAAGGTTTAAACTCGCTGTTGTATTTGGTTAGAGGCAGCAGCATATTATGCGGACTATTTTGCTAGCATAAAAAATCGTCAGTGCCAATTTTGGGTTTTTAGTCGATCCGAAAAGACATATTTCCAAACACCTACAAAAAACAGGTATATTTGAGAGTCTATACCTACTTATTATTTAAGCTAACAATATTCTCATCAAGGAACATCAATTGGCGAAGTGATGCTTGTTTTTTAAGACATTGAAGAAAATTTAAAAAAAGCAAAAGGGACCATTGAAGAGAAAGCCTTGAAGAAGTTTACAAACACAGGGTTAAAAACGATTGAGCAGATAAATTCTGTAATAAACGGCGACGTGGATTCTTTACTCCCATGAAACATTGAAGTGAATAATTTGGAAAGTTTTATATGGGATCCATGCGTTTTAGTTTTTTAGCCCTTCTAAGAGACAACCGAAAAAGATTGCTTCTTGAGAACTTTAAAAAACTCTCGGTAGTCCAATGCTACTATAATTAAATGTAGTTATGTTTATTTTTCTAGTATTTTTTGTTAAATGCCTTTTCTTTGCCTTTTTAATTGTTTTGTTTTGCCTTTTTTTAGTTTTGTAGGTCAACAAAAGTCTAGCTCTGATCATAACTTAAAATTTTCTAAATTCACATTCAAGTATCATAGTTTGTGGTAGGCACTCATATAATTTGTCATGAGTTGCAAAGATGCACGAGTCTATGCAAGTAGCACAATATTGTCAGAAAACAGCAGTACATTGTTAGCTTTTCCGTCGAATTCTATACCATAAGGGAGGCATTGGACGAGATCTTCTATTAAAAGAGCCATGATCGAAGAACTTAGTGTACATGCTTGTCGAACTCCTGTCCATGTGTGAAATTAAACTTACATCTTTTTCCCATTTCATATCGCTGACTTTGTACTGCTATATAGATAATAAATTTATTATCTGTGCTTATAGGAAGAATTAATGAAAGATATGCTCCTATAATTTCCCCGACCTTCTGTATTTTCTTTTTTGTAGATGAATAGAAAATTCTGTGAAATATTGGAGAATCTATCCCTCTTTTATTTACCTTATTAAATATTGTTAAAAGGTTACTCATAAGTTCTTGAGGTCCATTAGTTTTCCGATCCTGCTGCTTCATTATATTTAAACCTTAGAGCTCGTTGATCTTATCATAAGTGAAAGCCGGAGTCCCCTGCGGCTCCTTTAAGTGAGATTGGCAGCACTGCTGAAATTTAGGTCATAGACAATACATTTTCTCGATCTCAATCTCAGCACCTTAAAAATGGGTATAGTTTGCTGAACTTATCGAATGTGGAAGAAAGTTATTAGGAGCTCCTTGATTTTAAAATACATAGGTGCTACTTAAAATTGTTCAAGATTATAAATAGTATCCAACCTTATTTGCTTAATTAAATGGCCCCAATTGAAGTACGCATATATCACACTTTCAAGTTTATTACTCAGCCCGTAACTAAGAAAATACCTTAAGAAAATTGTTTCTTTTAGACCACAAAGGTTGATCAATTTTAAAATTATTAATTTCTTAAAGATTGACAATGAAGGGGGATAATTTTTTTTTTAAATTAATGACTCTCAAGTTAAAGTCGACAATTCTTCCCTAAATTTACAACCTTAAGTGTTTTATCAATGCTTTCTCCTTATCTAAGGTTAATCTTCAAATGGGGTTGAGTACTTATAATGCTCTGGATTTTAAACAAGATTAAATATCTATCTATATTTAAATAAATAACCTACCTGCATGAAGTTGTTTTGTAAAAAGTCAGAAACCATAAAATTTTAATCTGTGTGAAAAATAAACTTTGTTTTGAAAACTTTTGACAATGACGTGATTAAATACAAATAGGTAACTATTTTAAACAAGATCCAAAACTATTTGGGTGGACTTTTAACTTCCTACATACATAATTTACTATCTCTCGACTAACCCCTCAAAAAAATCGGAAAAAATTCAAAACATCAGAAATACAAAAATGCTAAAAATTACTCTTTTAAGTCTCTATCGTAATCCTTCAGCAACACTTTCATCAAGAATAAAACCAAAGTATCTAACTACCTACGAAGAACAAAAAATCTATCTATTTCTATTTTAAAAACGGTATTTACAAGTTTCCTTCTAAACTTTTCGAACTTGTGTGACTGACACCACCGAACAGCAAATAGAACTTATTCAACTCACAAACTTACTGGAAACTGGATGCTGCTAAGAGAAGAACTCTCGCCTTGTTAAAATCTGCAAATCTTTCTCTCTCTCTCTCTGGAGCTTCCATATTTCTGTAGGAATATCTATCTATCTTAATCTACAGCTACAAAAGAACCCAAATGATGTAACAAGTGTGCTGTTAATTGGAAAGTTGCTCTGATTAAAGCTTTTTAACATTACTTCCATAGCTTATTCCAGTGAGTAAATAAAAGTTGCATAGTCTGCAAAAGCAGCTTTGGAATTGTATCTAATGGAAATTAATGGAAAGATTGGATTGGAAAGAAAAGACTTGTTGTTTTAATGGAACTTGTATGAACTTCATATACAACTTGAGAGAGAACATGATGTAAGTCTTGGAATTGGTTGTGTTTTGGTAATACAAAACTATAGCCAGCTGCTGGTGCTACTAACTGATTCTAGATACGAGCACAAGGTACTCCACTCGGCACTCAGCTCAGCACTCAGGTGAGATTACTTTGTTAGGAGAGGTGGAATATGCACCCGATCCAACTCGAACCAACCAACCGACCGACCAAATCCAGAGAATAAACGACGACGGCTAACGTAACGACGACAGCGATGTAAACGTAACACAAACAAACAAAAAACGACACAACGGTGTGTAAGAAATAAGATATAATAAAAAGATACAGTAGACGGGGTGCCGCACCAATTGAGCCCAGGCATGGACAACAGTTGATTTTTACGGCTCGTCATGTTCGGTTGTCGTTGAATATTGTAGCTCCCTCTATCGCTAAGTCAAACTTAAAAACACACACACAAAAACAAAACAGTTTTTATTGTTTTATTCTCTGTTTCTTGAGTTTGAACCAAAGAAAAAGAAAAATCCGACAGATACGTTTTCGTGGTAAAAAAGTTAAAAAAAAGAAAAACCTTCTATACGAGATCCCGGGAATTAGATTATGGTCCTTGGGACTACGAAACGAACGAGAGTGCAACTTCGACTTCTTTTCGGTTGTCCAAATTAACGCCTAGGTAAAGTCAAGTCAAATGGAAACGTAACGAGTGTTGTTTTCTCACCCAAAGAACCCACCATCATCATCAGAAACAGAAGATACAAAGATACGCAATAAAGATACAAAATATTCACAACAAGCAACTGGTAAAATAGCAAAAACACAGTCGTGCCATATTTGGGCATCTATCGTTCGGATTTTTGTAGATACTTTTTTTGGTTTGGTTTTTGAAAATGCAACACAACTTCCAGAAGAGTCAGGGCTCCCAGACCCAGTCCCATCCCATCCCAGCAGTTCTTGTTTTCCCTCTGTTGATATAGCTCAGGAGGCTTTTGCTGGCTTTGGGGTTCCATCAGCATCTATCTGACTCTTGTTGGATACTATATAGGATGACAAGAAGGAGATGTTTGTACCGAGATACGCTCTCCGAGGATTTGTGATGGCGATGATGGGATGTTTAGACTGGGGATAGTGCATCTCTTATTATTCTTCTTCTTCTTCCTATCTACTACTGAGCCAAGTCAAGTTGATGAGGATGATAATGACGACTGACGATAGCATGAGGATGGCAATGGACAGAATGAAGTAACGATGAAGACGGACATCGAGAATGGATGGTGATCGGAACTGGAGGATGCTGATGATGCCTGTGATTCTGTGATGTTTGATGCTTTTTCGAGATATAAATGTTTGGGCTACCGTTTTTGCTATTTATCCTGTTGCTTTGATGTTGTTTGTCATTGGATTTTGTACTTTTTGTTTTCATTCTGGATTTTTTATTGCACTTTCTGTCGATGGTTTTTGAGTGGGTTTTCGTGGTACGAAAATAAAATTTCTAAGCCCTTTGTTATACCTTTACATCTGCAGGGGAATTATTTGTTGCAATTTTAGGTGTGTGGGATTGCTGATGATTCTTATCCTCGTTGATCACTATTTTTAGTTTAGATAAATACCTTGACAAAAAAATATCATCATCGGTAACAGAATTTAGAAAAACCTAACCTACCGTGAGTGTCGTCCCGCGTCGTGTGTCGTGTCATGTTACCTATTTTTGTATCTTTTTTACTGTCGTCGGACAATGAAATCTGATTCCGATGATACCTATTCACTTTGGTCAATTAGAAGATAAATTTATTCATCAAAACGTGTTTTATCCCTCTTGTATCTACATATCCATATAATTTATCTTGTCTTCTTTTTTAGGAGTTTTTTTGTGAGATGTGATTAAGCCCAATTTGATTATAAAGAGTACCCTCATCTATACCTGTGGTGTTTCTTTTTTGTTGTGTGAATTAAAAATATGTTTTCAAAAATGAAAACAAAAATTAGAAAAAAGTGTATACCTACCTAATCATTAAAAAACCCTCAAATAAATACCTACCATTTTTGTCAAAAAGGTGATTTTGTCATCTCGTGAATTGTGTGTACCTACTCCCTACTCAGTACTCACCCTCTTTTATATAATTCACGGTTACTTTGGAGGTGACGGTGAATGCGAAGGAGACTGTGACGCCGACTGTGAAGGTGACTGTGACGGTGACAAAAGATAGTTAAAGTCACGGAAGCTAAATTTAAAAAAATAAATGTAAAATTTTACCCACGATAACAATAAAATTTTATGATCCAATTGTGTATTTCAGTTTCTTTCGACGCGAGACGCGAAAAAAAACAGCTTACCATCAGCGGTTTTGCATCAGTTCGAATTTAATACCTAACATTAAGCTGTATATATTTTGAGACAACACAAATTGATATTTAAAAAACAAACTAAACAATTGACATTTAAAATATATGTACATAGATATGCACAACAGAAAAATAGCCTAATCGAGGAGAAAGGCAAAAAGTTTAATAAAAAGTAATCTCTCCCATGGAATAAATAAAAGTTGAACGTTTTGTATTGTTATTTTGTTTTTTCGTTCCTGGTCTCGAAAGGTTATTATGGGGGCTGTTGTTTAAGTCCATAGCTTGCTATAACATCAATTATTATTATTATTGTTGGATTAAAGGTAAATCTTCTTTCAAAGTCACATTACTTAACATCTAAGAGACTGTGTGTGTTTATCTTTACTCGAAAGTGCTTCAGAGAAGTGCAGTGTTTTGTGCGGGTTGTTTGTTTGTTTGTTTGAAAAGATTTTTTGTTTTCTAAAAATGTCTCCTATCCTTGGATGGAATGAAAAAAAAGTTTACATTTTTTTATTATTCTTGAAAATTTAATGACAAGTGAAACACCATAATACCTACTTAACTATTGCTTAGAAAAGAAAACGAAATTGTTTTTCCATTTCTTGTTTGTTTGCTTGTTTGTTTGTTTGTACTTTTATCTCGAAAAAAAAGATTCTTTCTTTTTTGTGGAATTTTGGATGGAGTACTGATTATTATGGACTTTTCTTCAAATAGTACCTGTTTATTATATATGTACGTAGGATAATTGCTTTTATATGGAATGTCGATTAAGGTGAGTTTTTGTTTGTTTTAAGGTAATTTTACAATTAGAAAAATATGGACGGCTGGGAAGGTTACACTATCAGTCCATTTATCTCTTTGAAAATAAGAAGGTAAATCATTTTCTTTAATAATTAAAAAGGGATAGTGAGGTTGTTAGATTGAATCAAGTAAGAATTAAGACTCAACAAGATTCCCATACATTTTTACTATTTGCTTGTGAGTAAACTCTTGCTTTCATCGGAGATAGGCTTAAATCTTTTTTCTACGTCTTGAAAACAATTTTTGATTTTGTTTTACTTTAATTCAGTTTTCTGGTAAGCTTGTAAATTTTAAGACATTCCTGCCAATTTCTTGACGAAGTACTAAAAATATTAAAAATTCTATCTAGTAATTATCGGTTTATCTTTGGAACTGCATTTTAAAAATATTTAGAACTCGAGCATTTCTTCGCATCTAATCATATTTGAAGAACTCGATTTAAATCCATTTATGAGCTCTAGGAATTTTAGATCTCGGATAAATGGAACTAAGTTCTCACATGATTTTTTTATTTTTATAGCACGCTGTTGTTAGTTCTGACTCAAAATTGTGACATTTTACGAACAAAATGAAGAACATCTGTCAATCTTCTTTGGATTTAGGATTTGGTTTTGATATTCTCACTTTTTCCAAATACAAATTATGTTTCCGTAGCATAGTGTATTTCGTTAAAGATTATTTTTTAATAAATGTACACATAAATGTACGCATATTCATGTTGCACTGAACATTTTAACTTAAATAAAGATCAAAAGAAATTGGTTAAGATTTAATTTTTCGACTGTTTCTTGAAAGCTCGAAACATTAATTTAGGTATTAAAGTACCTACTTCAATCTTTTAGAATATCATATGATGTATGCAATTTAAATGATAGAAACTTTTATGTTAATTAATGTTTTTTTTTTATTGAAAAGTTTCAAGAAATTGTGTGTTAGTAGATTCAGCCAATAGATTTTTGTCGAGATAGAACGGCAAAAAGGCAAAAGTTAAGTATTTTTAAATATTTCTCTAGTACGTTTTGTCTCCTACAGACGGATTTATTTACACTTTATTCTGGTAATGTTGTTGGTGTTGGGAGTATGGACTATTTTAAATTGGATGTTATTTCTCGTTAAAATTTAAATAGTTCTTATGTTAATTTGTGCCAACTCAAAAGTCGTGGCCCTTCCACCTTTTGATTTGAAAAATATTTAAAACTTGAATAAAGCGCACGATAAAATCAACTTTTTTAAAAGGTTTCAATGTAAATGTAAATTTTACACTGAAACTGTCAGCGTCCACAAAATTTCACATTATGCTGTTCCTATCTATGAATTTTTGGCAAAACGTCAATGTTTACTTATTTTCAAAACAATTTTATTATTGCAACTTAAATATCCTTGCGGTCTAAAATGTAGTCCAAAACGGGAATTACAATTAAAATTAAGCATTTGGAAGACGTACAAAATTACTAAACCGAGTTCTAATAAACTCTAATTTGAGGGTCTAATAAACAGAAGTTCTAACTTAAACCGAGATCTGAATGAGAGTTTTAATGCCTTTGAACTTTAAGAAGAAATGAGTTAAAGCTTAATCGAGTTTTAATTTTTAAAAATCCGAGTTTTAGTGATAAGAACTTTGTCAAGAAATTAACCATTAGTTTCTGAAATAATTTAATTTAATTTAACTTTGCTGAGAAAATTCTAGATCCAAGTGATATTTTTAAGTAACCTAAATACATATTTTAATTATGAATGCAGGTACCTATGCAAGTTTATAATAATTTTTAGAAGAATTGTAAAAAGTTAGCGCCAAGGCTCTGGTATAATGTTGGCGAACAATAATATTAAAGTCACACTTCTATCATAACAGCCTTACGGGTATAACGTTTCATAAGTTAGTTTAAAACTCAAGAAGCTTGAATACAAGCCACTCTGATAACTTAAAATCCCTTTTCTGTCAACTTTTCTAAAAATTTACCAAAATATTAATAACGACATTTTGTGTACCTAAGATACAAAATTTCATTGTTCTCATAATACTTGAGACGAACTCCATTTCTTATCATTTGTTTGTTATTTTTGTAGGTTTCCGTGTTTTTTAAAAAAATTGTACAGTTGTATTTTTGTAAAAGTTAGAGACAATATTTTTTAAATGATAAAATAAGTTTGATTTCAATATCTGTTTTTTTTAGTAAAACCAATGTTTACTAATTATAGCAGAATTTTTTTTAAAGTTTTTTATTTCTTATAGAAAAATATTTATTATTGAAGATTGTTTTATCAATTTTGACGATAATAACTGGTAAAACAATACAAGGAGAATATACAAAAAATCTTGTATGGCTTTCACATTTGTACAATCAAAGCAAAACTCTTAGATTTAAAATATCATGTTTTGAATTATGTTAAACATAATTTCATGCAGTTAAACTTTTCGGTTAAAAGAAACAAAACTTTAAAAACAAATCTGTGGCCAAAAATAAAATATATTTTTTCTCATAATCATGTTTAAATATACTAAAACAAAATTACTTTTTTTATTATTTTATTAAAAAAAAACTTATTTTTTTAAATCGCTAAGCAACACTTACATTGCTCCCCGAAAAAATAAATACAAAAATAATTATTTCCTTTTTTTTGGATTTTGAATAATTTTTGTTTGGGGAACTTCTTCACATTATTTATTCATCTGTTTTTAAAATTTAGATTTATAGAAATATAAAAATATTGAAAATAAAAGTTTTTTTCATTCAAAATTTGTTCCTGATTTATAGTTCGCAATCATTCAAAAGTTCCCAGAAATATAATTTATAGCTTGTTTTCAAAAATTTGAAGAACTTTGTTTGTAAATTATTTATTATTAATAGCCGTGTTTTCATCAAACGTATATTGTTATAGCTGTCAACTGTCAAAATTTGAAAATTTAAATAATTAACTACTTTGTTATTGTTTATCTGAAAATGCTGTCATTTTTAAGCATAAACAATTCAAAAAACCCTGAACATAATCAATTGAACTGCTAAAACCAAAAATTGTTAAAATAGACGAATAGCAGACGGTTTCTTCTGCCTTGTTTGCTAAATAACAAAAATATGTTTCTGAGAAAAACAAATATTTATGAACATTTTATTTTAAGTAAATTGTCTATGTGTTTAGATATACATACATTATGTACATATGTGTCCTTGATCAATATAATTTTGATATATTTTCACAAGAAGTTTGTTCAAAGTATAAAAAGAAAGTATTCGCTGGAGTGCAAAAATATGCCAATGTCTAAATATTCTATTGCATTTTTTAAAAGAGAACATAAATAAGAACAACTTATGCTTTTACTTATTTTGCAAAGTTCGTAGTCATCATATATGGCAAATATATTCTTTTGTTCAATACTTTGATTTAAAATGATTTAAGCGTCAATTTAATTAAATATTTGTGTATTCTCAATAACAATAATAATGGATATAAGAAATATGAAGCATGGCTTTTACGACTTTTAGAAAATAATCCTGCAATAGAAAAATTTTTAAAATATAAGTTAAGCCAAAGGAACAATTTTTTGTATAAAATTGTATTTTCCTAAATGACTTCAAAAATGTTGATAAAAATGGTTTAATTTATGACAATTGAAGTCTTTTTTTAACTTGGCATAGGAAGTTATTGTTCATGGTTCAATTTGTCGAAATGAAGATTTGGCAAAATTATAAATAATAAATAAAAATAAAATAATTCTATGCAACGTAAAATAAAATGTTTGTCAACTGGTAAAATTTTTAGAACCTATTGTCAGTTTCTTTTTATAAAAAAATAAGAATCTTCAAAAACTACCACACAATCGATTCGGAAATCTGGAGAATAAATGAAGGCATTGACTTCAAAATGTGTTCATGCGAAATTGTGTTGTTAACGTTAGATAATCTTTTTGAAAAAATCCACTCGATATATTTTTCCCAAACTCTTTACAGTTTAAACACAGAGGAGATACCGATGTGTATTGGTGTTAAATCTTGATTTTTGTTTGTATATTCTTACTTTCTATAAAATACTGGAAGTTGGAATTTCTAAAATTTGTTTCTAATTCTAATTGGGCCGTATCTAAATGGTGAGTCTAACTTTTGTGTCTGAGCGAAACACTTTGGACTAAAAGTCTCAAAATAAAAATAAAAAAAAATAAAAGGATAATATGTATATCTTCTAATTTTTAATTCCTTTCAATTCTTATTGTTTTGAATAATGTTTAAGTAAGATTTAGTATCAATTTTGACGATAATATCTTAGTTTAGTTTATTCATCAGATACTAGATAATATAATACATACAATTTAAAATTTTAAACATTACCACCAGCAAAGTTATTTAGAATTAACAATAAATTTGATTTAAATAAATATCTACTAACATTGAATTCAATCATGTTGCAAACAGTATTTGTTTCTCTTAAACACCTGGATATTGGTTCATTGGAAGCATACACAGTTCTATGACATGGAATATTAAAAAATGGTTGGTTTCGAAGCAATTTCGCAGGAACATTAATCCCAATTAGGCCTTAAATTTGTGAACAATCAATTGATTTGCTACTATGTTACGAATGAACATAACCTCTGTATACTTTCTACGAATGTTAAGAGGCAAAATACCGAGTAGTTTACACCTCGTTTCATAGGTAGGAAAATCTATGTCCCATTGAAGTCTTTGCACTACAACTCTCGTAAATCGTTTTTGGATCTTTTCGATTCTAAATGAATGAAGAAAATATTAAGGATTCCAGATTACACTGCAGTAGTCAAGATTAGACTTTACAAACGCAAAATATAAACATTTTAAGGTGAGTGGATCGGAAAACTCCTTTGAGTTTCGCAATATGAAACCTAACATTAAACTGCCTTTAGCAACTAAAAAATCTGTATGCTTTACAAAGTCAAGTTTTTTTTTATCAAAAATTACACCAAGATCTTTCTTAAAGGTTATAACTGACAATGGCATATGATTGATTTTATAGATAAAATTAATTGGACGCTGGTTTCGAGAAAACGTTAAGCTTTGGCATTTGGAAATGTTCAAATGTAAACAGTTTGCTAAACACCAGTCCGATAAAACATAAAGATCTTGTTGCAGAAGAAAACAATCATGTTTAGATTTTAAACAACGAAGTACCTTAAGTACACCAAGCACTTTGAATTTAAAAACATATCAGGAATGTCGTTTATAAACAACAAAAAAAGAAGAGGACCAACATGGCTTCCTTGCGGGACACATATACCGGTGCAGAAATAATGCTATTTATACGAACGTACTGAATACGATCCCTTGAGTATGAATTTAGCCATTTTAAAAAGTTTGAGTGAAAACCTATTTTATTTATCTTCTGAGTAAAGCATCATGATTGACTCTGTCAAAAGCTTTAGAAAAGTCAGTATAGACAACATCATACTGATAACCTTTCTCAAATGCATTCAACACCAGCTACAAAACCATGTTGGTATGGTGAAGCAATGATGCTTTAAGAGAAGGAGTTAATTTGCCATAGACTAACTTTTCAAAAAATTTGGGAATCGTAGCAATTTTACAAATTGGATGATAGTTTGAAACATCTTGCCTACCACCTGATTTGTAAATAGGTGTGATTGTTGAACGTTTCTAAACATTTAGAAACTCGCCATTTGCAAGTGAACGATTAAAAATAATTTTTAAAGGAACAGCCAATGCATTCGCACACATTCGTAAAATGATTGGTGAAATTCCGTCAGTATCACGTCGCTTATCACCCTTAAGCTTTAACAACGCTAACTCAATCTCAGAAATGGAAAAACTTAAACTGCCTATATTAATAGCAGTATTTAAAGAGTTTATGTTTGGAGCATTAAATATATAAACATGAAAGCGTTTTTTTTTTTTAATATTTTCTAATTGTATTTTTGCTCTTTCTTACAAAATTACTTTCTTTCAATATCGTGAAGAAAGTTATTTTTTGAAATCGAAAAGCAAAACTCTCACTGCTCGTGGAAAAAAATTATTACTACCTTTTGGATTTTGAACAATTTCCAGCTGTGAAAATTTCTCACATACATAAATCATTTATCTGTTTTTGAAATATAAACTCAACAAAAATATTTTAAATAAAAGTTTTTTTTTCATTTAAAATAATTATTCAAAAAGTTCCCACATAATAATGTTAAGCTTATTTCTTTCAATTTTTAGAAATTTGTTTGTATATATTCATTATTAATATCAGTATTTTCATCAAAAGTATTGCAATGGCTATCAACTGTCAAAATTTAAAAGCGCAAATAATTAACTTGTTATTGTTTACCCAAAAATGTTGTCAACTATTCAATTTTGAAAAACTTGGTATTGAACATTTAAAAAAAATCATAAAACTAAAAAAAAATACAAATAAAATCAAGCAACTCCCTGAAAAACGAATAAACAGATTCATCTGCCTTGTTTCAAGTTTGCTCAAATAACGAAAATATGTTTCTGAGAAAACAAATATTAGTGAGCATTTCATTGTAAGTAAATTGTCAACATGTTTATATAATATATGTTTGCGTCCTTGATTGATATAATATTGATATATTTTTACATTTCATATTTGTTTGTAAGCATAGAACGAAGTTTAAAATTTGATAAAATATGAGTGTCAAAATATTTGATTGCATTTTTCAAAAAGAACAAAAACAAGAAAAATCTAAGCATTCAACTTATTTAGCAAAGTTCATGAATCACCATGTATGGAAATTATTTCTTTTCCAATACTTTGCATAAGTAAGAAACCGCAACGACAATGTAGTTAAAAATGTGTGTGTTCTCAGTGTCAATAATAATGGCTATAGAAAAAAACTTGAAGAACTAAATTTTCGACTATAATAATGTGTTTTAAAAAGTAGAAAGAGTTCCGTTTATATATTTCAGTGTTTGTATGGTATTAGAAGTATTTGACATTTCCAAAAATGGTGCATAACTGTTCTAGGATCTCTTTGATCATGAAACAAATTGTGTTCATCTTCTGATGTGGTTCTGATCTACAAGGCCTTAATTCGTCCAAAACTTAAACATAATCCAATCATTAAGACAAGTTTTTTCTCTTATAAAAATATTAAAGAATATGGGTAAGTTCATTAATGTAAAAATGCAGCAGTAATGTAAGATTTGCGTTCATAAATGTAAATACACTGCATTACTGCAGTCGGTGACTCTGTTCAAAAAAGCAGTCTGACAGCTGAATTGCGATAAAACCTGCACTCATTTTATTTCTGTTGACTCTCTCCAGGAAAATGTCAGAACAAGATGTGTAGGTAAAATAATTGAATATTTATTAAATTTTTTGCAAAAACTAAAATGATTTGTTATCAATAATTTGAAATATAATATTTTCACTTCATAGAAATGAATGACTTTGTTCCATTCAAAAAATTTAAAATAAGTCCTAATAAAACATTTTAATTGGATATTTTGAAAGATCTTTGTTAAGATACTAAAAAACCAAAACCTGCGTAACTCATAGAAAAAAACTTAATTATTTCTTTCACACTTTTTTATATATGAACAGGTTTTTGATATTGTACTCGTATATCTGCCGCATTCTTCCAGAAGTTTTTCTGTTCATAAACGCATTGCGTAAATTTTTGTCGGCATGGCTTGTACAACTAGTTGCATTTTTGAACTCAACCTATAACTGAAATCATTACACCGTCTTTCGTTACCGATTAAAAATTAACAATTTTTTGAACAGGTTTTTAAATTATGTCACTTTTAAAATGCAACTTTTAAAAGCTTACTTAAAGTAAACAAAATATCCCTTAACAATATATTGTATGATAATTTAAAAAAAGCGCAAATCTCTATCTTCTAAATTTAAAGTGTGTCTCTGTGTCATTTAATATCTTACTAAGTTTTGAATAAGTCTTGAATTTAAAGCTTTCATGGTTTTAAGGAATATGTTTTGGAGTTAATTTATGTTAGATATGAAATTTGATTTTAACTATCTGCTTAAATAGTTAAAAACAACCGTTTCCAACATTCTATTTGCATTTTTTAATCTGTTTCAAAATCTTGATGTAGTAGAATTTAGAACAAATTTGTCACAAGAACAAAACTACTTTGAAACCGTTTTGCCTCCTTCTGTTGAAAACTGTCTTGGTACAAATGGTTAAGCATTTCTCTAAACAAGTTATACATTTTTCCAGCATTTTAGGAAACACTTAACAAGTTTCAACTGAAGAAGAATAATGGGATTATAGGTTTGGAAAACCATCACACATTTTTTAGCAAAAAGCTTCTTTAATATTATAATGTAATGTGTTTTTTCGATTTTTTAAAGTAATCAGCCTTATCACAGGCCCCGTCGTAATAGATTCGTAGTACGAAATCCGAATAATTGTATCATTGGTCCCGTCGTACTAAAAAAAATTGCTACGAAAGTCGGAGTTCGTGAAAATTGGTATCACTAGCCCCGAATGAATAGGAAGTTTGGCAGTTTTTTCTACGAACAATTATTTTGATCGGAGTTTTTAAAACGAACAAAAAATTAAGCTTGCGAAGATAAATTAAATATGTTTTTTATTTTTTTTTTTGAAGTGCAAATAAAGTTATCACAAATAAAATTCAATTCGAAAGGCTTTATGAAAAGTCTTCAAGAAAAACTTGAAATTGCCCAATTATTTTCAAATGTCCCTAAGGAGTAAGTGAATTCGTTTTGGGAGGCAGTAAAAATAGAGTTAAATAGTTAAAGACCCACCTTCTAAGGACACCTCTAGCTGGAAAAAGGTAAATTGAATAAATTAGTCCAAACTTTTTTTATAATTTAATTTAATTCTTAAGTGTGGTTAGATTGAAAGGCATAAATCAAGAGGAAAATGGTTGAGAACAAAAAAGAATGCAAAGCTACAGGTGGCGGAGCAAATAGAATGCATTTTTTTAGAACCTTGAAGAAGGTGTCATAAGAATGAATGAACTTTGGCCAGCGGAATAAAAGATCCACAATCTTTTGGATTCAAAAATTCCTCCGAGCCTTTAGAATCAAATGAACCTTGTGAAGAGAACTAACTTGCCGATGTTTCGATGTCATCAGACGTAGTTGATGTGAGAAATGTTCCACGGCGTCTTCCAACCACTTCGCGTCAGTCATATGATTCATCCAGTCTTCGTGTATTTTCTTCATTTATTGCAAAGATTGCAACGACAATACTATCAATTTTTAAAGACAAAAACAAATAAAAACAAGAACAAATCGAAAGATGAAAAACGAGCTTTTATTTAATTTTCTTATTTTGACGCATATCAGCTGATTTTAAAACTCCGAAATTAATATTTCTGTGTGCCAATGCTTTCTTGAATTCGTTCGGGGCTTATGATGTAAATGTATTCGTATTTGTAGCGTAACACAATTTTCGGGGACTCGCTACGAGGGACTCTGTGATAGGGGTGAATATCTCAGAAACCTCGCGTAACAGAGAAATTTTGAAATCAAATTCCAATTGGAAAATTTTAATTTCATGCCAAGAACAAACCCTTGTCGAGCAGTGATATAAAAAAAAAACTGAATTATGCGCATTTAAATAAAAATAAAATTTTAAAGCTTTAAAATTGTTCCCTTACAAAACCTTCAACCGAAAAATAGTTTTAAGAATTTTTCTTGTCCAATCAAATAAACATTCATTAAGTTCCTCAGTTTGAAACATTTATAAATATTTTTCAATTGTAGAATCTATTTGGTTGAACTCCGACAGTTAAATTATGAAACCAAGTACATACGTGGGAGACTACGTGCTACGTGGGCATTTCCTTTAATTTTTCAAATTTAATCTAATACACTTAATTTTTAATTAATAAAACAATAAATTAATTTATAAATTGGTTATAATGTAATTGCAATTAAAAGTTTCATTATTCTGCCATTTAAACCTCTTTTATAATTTCGTTTTCATATTTTTAATATACATGGAAGAAAAATATTTAAATTCAAATAAGAGATTGCACGTAAAACATTATCTATGTAAAAAGATTTAATTCCACAAAATCATACTCGAGGAAAAAAAATATAAATATTTACTCAACGAATTCTTCTTCATAAAATATTCAACATCTTGTTCTAATGTACAGCAAAAATGTGGCATCAAAATAAGGGAAGGCAGACGGGAGGTTCTTTTTCCATGTTTATATTATACAACAATATTCAGCAAACCAAGTCATATGTTTGTTGGGGTTTGTTTTGTGTTTCTGTAGAAACGCCTTGAGTTGGAGAAGGTCTGCCTTTGCACTGACATTGGATTATAATACCAACTTGGGGATGAATTATAATAAACATATAAAATATACGAATGTAAGGGCTATTTTTCTCTCTTGTTTAATTTATTTCCTTGTTTATATAGCAAAGGTATTGTTCTTGGATTCTTTTTGTTAGTGAATTTTTGTCTTTCTCTCCGTTTTAGCTGTCATTGTATAGCAAAATAATAGGACACTATAAGTTTCCATTTATGTTGATTTATTAACAAATGTATACATTTTTACTAACTAACTAACTGCCGGTTTTGTTATTTCGACATTACATACAAAAAATGTATATATAATAGATTCTTGCTTTTGAAACAAAAGTTGTTATGTAAATGTGTATCTAAGTACACATGTAAATGTAAGTCAGTCTATCGAAATTGTTGAAATTCAGATTTTTGTTCACAAAGCACAAAACCACGTCAGCCATAAGCCCACATGGTGTGCACTGCATTAGCTGCAGTTTATGTAAACTGCAATCTATTTCCATGATATTATTTTATGTAATTACAAACTAAAAACCAAGGTGAAATTGATAAAATTGCAATTTCCATTTCGGTTTGAAAATCAATCTTCCATTTTGACAGGCAGTAGGTTTCAAATTGACAAACTGTTAAAATGCATTTCATTTCGATTACGTTCAACACACAACACACTGCATGTCACTTGAATTGTCTTAAATTTTTAAATATTATTTTTTAAGCAGTACCAAGCTAATTTTGTTACAGTTGAGTCCTGTTTGCATTTACCTACATAGATCTATACTAATATTGTATATGGGAAAGTCAGTTTATTTGTTTGTTTGTTTGTATGTTTGTTTGTTTGTGCGGCCTTAACTTAGCAACGGAACAATATTATGACATGATTTTTTGTGTTGTGGAAGCTACGAGGCTGGTGTTAAAGCTACTTTTTCATCGCGTTAAAATATCTTATCCCCAGCTTATTTGAGCAGATCAGCCGGTAACACTTATAATTAGATCTTCAATATATTCTTTTTTTTTTTTTAATATAGACTAGTAGCATTTCATTAGGTTCTGCCTGCCTGAACCTATTATCATTGCTTATCAGAAGGTGTTTCTTATAATGACATTATGGCACGAAATTATCCTTAAACACTATTCAATATACGAACGGGGCGGCCAAAAACCGATGCTATTTCGTACAGAGTAATTCTGAACTTACTGACATACACGACGATCAATATACATGACAAATAGAGATTATAGAACCTAGAAACGATGTTGTTTTGAAAATGAATTCATATATATTGGATAAAGTAACAAGAGATATTAGGAAGTATTTGTCAAAAGACACAATCATAAACAGTTTCTTAACTCCCTTGAGATATCCGTGGAACCCTCACATAAGTTACGCTGAAATTAGATTTGTCAGCAGTGCTTACTTGAGATCTAGGTTCCCATGGATTATGTTAAGGTAAAAGACTTCATATCACACAACTGACACGTTAATAGTGCCAATATTTTGACCGGCAGCTGCGTTGGAAAAGTTTGAAATTGCAATTATTCATCGCACCCCAATAACCCCTACAGATTTACTTTTCCAATTCAATAGTCTTCAGTTTCCAATTAAAATTTGTTTCGCTAGTTAAATTAATAAGGTGCAAAGAAAGCACTAAAAGTAGCAGGGATGAACTTAGTACTTTAACTTTAAAAATAGAAAACATTCCTTAGGTTCCTTTTTGTTTCTTTTAATTACTAAGTAACTCATGTAAACTTGCCCCTGATATGTTTTTATACTATTTTTTGTATTATTTTAATTTTCTTGTACTTGAAAAAGTAATGCAATCTTTATCATTTATTGAACTTAACTTACAGTCAGCATTCATTAATTTTACCTAAAGATTAGGACTTTAAGTTTTGCGATCTACAATAATTTTACTTTAAAAAGAATAAAATTAAATTCACTAACCCCAAGGGGAATTAAATGAATGCAATCTCTATAATGGGGTCATAAAAGATTGAATTGTCTTAGAAGATTGGTGAATGGTTAAAAATACTTCTTAATTTAAAATTATGAATGTTAGGAAGTTGATGATAAGAAATTACACCAAATGTGTAAGCCATCGTAGGTCCCTTCTCTTTTCTTCAATAGCCCACCGCAGAAGCAGAAGGTAAAAATGGAGCAATATACCTACTCCAAGAGTCCAAGCTATAATCGCTTGCTATGATTATAATCGATGATAAAGGCTGATTTGGTTACTTACTATTTGAAAATGTAAGAAAATATTCATTTTTACAAAACATAAAACATACTTTGTACGACAAATTAATAAAAGTTATTCATCACAAACAATCAAAATAAAGATAAGTATGTTACAACATATTGAAAATTTTGCTTTACAATGTTCAGTGTTCTTTCTTCTTCTTCTGATTTAATGTATCACTTGTTGAAAATCACATCAAATTAATATCACAATACGAACTTTTTAGGGTTACTCTAGTACGGATAGCGATAGTATTGAAATGCTAGTAGAAAACGTGTGAATCTGAAAGTTTGACAGCTCATTTTTAGAAAACTTGAGAATTTCTAAGTCCTGATCTATTGAACTCGTGTATTTTGTTCAGTTAACCACTCATTTGTGGATACATATTACTCTTTTAAACTTTTATAAACAATTTCTCCAAAAAAATTAAAAAAGAAGGAATAGATACATTTTATAGCCTTAATCAAAAGAACCAGAGGGTATTTTAAAAGATAGCATAGAAAATGGACATGAATGAATTCATGTATTTTTTTTATTGTTGGCTCAATAAATAGAATAACACATGCAATTTTAAAGCACGTAGGAACAACAAAAAAATCCAAACGAGTCAGCTCAATTTCATCACCGCCGCGGATGTTACAGTAACCAACAATTTAAAAAAATAAATTCTTTCGAAAAGTGAATGAAATTTAGTCTTCTATATATTCGTTTATTTAAATTTTCAAGGGCATTTATAAATAAATATTAAATTACACATTTTCTACCTGACATTTTATTGAATTTACTTTACCATACATTTAAATATTTTTGGTTTTCTTTTTGTCATCGTAAATAAACAAAACAAAATATAAATGCTGTTTATGAATCAGCTGAAAAATCATACACACATTTTATTAAGTATATTGTTAAGAAAAGTTATAGCACTTTCATAATTTGAAAATTTTTGGACTATTAAATCTGTTTTAAATACAATTATCACCCACTTTTTTTACACCTTCTTAGTCACAAAACAATTACTACATAATCAAATCAATGAATAATAATCTTCCAAATTATGAAAAAATTATTTTTTTCAAACACCTCTTAAAACTTCGTCGGTTTTTCTTAAACTCAGATCTTTAGGATATTTTTTCAGAAAAAAAGAATTGTTGTAAAGAAAAAAATTAATTGAACATATTAATACACTTGTTTAAAGCAAAATGTTGCAAACCACTATTACATAAACATGGTTCAAATATTGACAAAATTATAAAATTTATGCACCAAAAAGATTAATAATACCTTAAAATCGATTAATTCAAGAGGATTTTTTTAAATGACCATGATGCTCACTAAAAACTTAAATAAACCCTAAAGTTAGTCTTAAAAACAGTTTGCTTGCATTGTCTCATTTAAAAGGGCACTACATAATATAACTGGGACACTCGGGCGTATACCTACTTTTTTAATTTATTGATTTCTTAATATATTTTAGTTCCTATTTTCTTTAATTTTAAGGCTTCAAAAGTAACAGTTAAATAAAATATTGGTAGCTGCCGCTGGTATTTTTCTTGAAAAATTAACTGTAGTAAAAGCAAATAAAACTATTTCACTATAATTGACTTAACGTTCAGGAGATGAATGTTAAACTTTCTTTTATAAATCTTTGTTCTTTTCTTGGATTAAATTTTGATTTTAAGGTATTTGTGCAGCCTTATGAGTTTTGTCAAGACAAACAAATCAAGCACAACGCTAATAATGTTTATTGTTAGAAAATTAAGTTGGTGTTTCAAGATTGTGCTATTCGTAACTTTTGCACTAAAAGAATAAAATTGTAAAACAGGGTGTAGAAAACTCCAAACAATGTTTATATTGTATCTGCTGAAAGGTTTAATGCATAAGTAACTATAGTTTAGAAAGTTCTTGAGGATTAAGAAAGAAGGACTGAAAAATTCTCAAATTTTGTTCAACGCTCGCATTTCGAAATTTTCGAAGGTTTTTCCAAAACGAAAAAAATACAAAAACTCAATTCAAACCATAAATGTTAACTATTTCAAATTGTCCAGAAATTTTAAATTGCAATGATAGTGAACAATTTTTAAATTTTCTAAATAACTTAAGATTTTTGATTTTTCAAGTACCATACTGATCGTTCTGTTTTCTGAATTAGTAGAGTGCAATGTTAAGACGTTAATTTATTTGTTGTTAACTTTAATCATATTTAGAATAACTATGATTTATTGTGTTACATGAAAAATGTTGCATCAACAGTTCGAAAATTCATTTTAAAATATATTAAAAAAAACATGACATAAACAATAACAGTCAGTTCTCTTTCTATGGAAAAGTATTTAAAAGCTCTTAAGGACAACTTAAAACAAGTATTTAGGTTAATAAGGTTAGTTTAAAATGGCTGTTGGTTGGGAAGTCCAACACACTTAGACCAAAGTATGGTCCGTTGTGATACTACATGGATCAGTTGATCAGCTTAATTCGTCGAACCAATTGGAGACAAATAATGTCAGAATTTTTTAGATCGCTGGTATCGTGGAAGTAGTAGTCTCCAAGGTGGATTCTTCGTTTTTTTTAATAAAGCAGGGCATGTGAACAGAAGATGAGAGATTGTGTCCCCCTGCAAGTTCGTCAGCTTTGCAATTTCCTGGAATGTCTCTATGGTCCGGCACTCAGAAAAGGTGAATGTTGTACTGTGTAGCCATCTCCGTAAGAGATGATCGACAATTTAGGGCTGTTAGTGAGTTAGTGGAGACAGAGTCTAGGGACTTTAACGAAGCTTGGCTCTCCGAAAGATGCGTATATCATTAGTTGATATGAAGTTTTCTCTAAGCCAGGTAGACGAAAGGAGATACTTAAGTTTAAGCTATCTGAGTATACACCTCCACCAACCCCATCCTGCGTTTTTGATCCGGCTGTATAAAAGTTTATAGGATCATCGTTCAAAAATGATGTATTCTCCCAAGAAGACCTGGGAGGTATAGTCACTTTGAAGCTATAGTAATTAAATAGGTTATATAAGGTCTAACACAAAACAAATAATAAGTTCTTTTGGAAGCTTTAAAACTCTAAAAGGAAAACTTTATATTTCCCACTATCCCCGCAATATACAATTTAGTTCTATTCTTGGGATATAGAAATAAGTATTCTATTTGCTGATTTTTTGAAACAATCCTTTATGGTGTAATAATTCAACCCGACATCGATTTAATTGTGACATAACTTTTTTAAGGCTGACTGAAGCGGAAGTAGTGAGTAATATTGACATCTTCTGGCCTTGATATTAGCCCGTCAACATCTGTTAAGATTTGTAAGTCTTAGGATATTGTAAAGCTTCACAAGTATAGAAAAAAAATTATAGCTTTATTACAAATACAATGAAGAATATTACTGGAGAATTGGTAATAGGCCTGTATACCCGTGTTGCAACTATCATGCATACCATAGATGTCTGTAAATATAGTATTTAAATACATTTAGTTTTTCTGTAAATCAGTAATTTTCTCTAAAAAACATGGTTGTTGTCCGCAAAAGTCTACTAAAACCAGACTTTTTAAATTCACGAATAAAATTATTATTATTATGCAAAATAAACTGCAACTGATTTATGCTGATTTCAGCAAAGAATTTAATAGGGTCAGAAACTTTAGAGTGCTAATCATAACTTGTATCAAATCCTATTTTAAGAAACTAAATACAGTGACATTAACTTTAACCGCAGTTTTTTATTATTATTAATGTGTAGTCTGGAGTTCCCCAAGGCAGTGATTTTGGACCTTTGTTCTTTTTATTGTTCATTACTGAAATTAGTAAAGACATAATCTACTCAAAAATCATAATGTTCGATTATGATTTTAAGCTTTTCAAACTTAAGAGATAAAGAGATATCTTTTTGCACCACGATATTAACAGAGCCTTTTGAATAATGAAATGGAGCTCATGGACATCTGATGATTTGGGAGTCTTTTCTGATGTCAACATGATAGGTTGATTCCCATATAATATGACATCAGAAATAAGGAAAAAATACGCCTTGGATAAATCAAGAGGTGTTTTAAAAAATTGAATGATTTCTATATTTTTAAAATCCTCTAATCTGTCTTATCCTGGATTATTGCAGCTGTGCATGGTGTCCTATGGTATGATATTTTTTTCGGTCTTCGTTATCTTCATTTTGAACTTTAAATGAACGTCTTTTATCCTACGAAAATCGAATAAATTTACACAAGTTATTGACGATGAAGAAAAGGATTGAAAAAATATCATATAAATAGGTTTTATGGAATGATAAAAAAACGTTTACCAGTTTTTTAAATATAGAAAAGAATTTTGTCAAAAGTAAAAATATTATAACTTAATACCAGTCTAACATTTTTTAATAAATTTACGACCGAAAACAATGAAAATATCACAACGAATTCTATACAAATTTACAAATGTTACAAAGTGATCAACTTTGTCACTCTATGCCAAATAAGAAGATATTGTTTCATAAACAAAAAAACTTGAACTAGAAGTCTGCTAAGTGTAGTTTTTTCTACAAAAAAAACAACAAAACCGACATATGGACACGTTTGCATTGCATTATTTTCAGTATTACTTAGTTGAGAAAAACATTCTAAAAAGTCATTGTGTATAGTGAAATCACTGAGATAAAATCTCCAATTCTTTTTAATAGTCCTCAAAAACTACATTTATTCAAACCAAAAATCCGTATAGGATAACTTCATAAGGAAACAAAAGTCGCTAATTAAATTTTCTACACAACTTCAGAGATAATTTTGACCTCGGTCGTAACATTATACAACCTACCTTCCAAACCACACAAACATTATTAAATAATATTAATAATTTTCCATATGCACGTCCTAACTTCTTTCTCTTCCAAATCATCATCCTCGTTTACATACTTTCTCTAGAATTTCAATGGAAAATTCAAAACCCCAAAATCCTTCATGACATAAAAAAGCTTCATTAAATGCAACAAAACAAAAAAGAAAATAACATCATTAATTCAAGCAACTTAAAACCAAACCTAATGTTGTTAGTAAAAATAATAAGGGTTTGGTTATTCCAGAGAATATTTTTTGAAAATTTAATGTTTTAGTCGCTTCTTAATTTAATTTCCAAGAAAATAAAAAAAAAACTAAAACTTTTAAATCCGCGCAAATGTTGTTTGTAAATATGTTTCTACTTACATGCATAACTTTCCGAGGGTTTTTATTTCCATATTTAATAAGTTGCATTTGCGGAAGAATATATTCGTTCTGTAGGTATACTCTCGTATAGTTACAGGATTCTGCGTAGACTTTAAGGTAAGGTATGCAAAAATGATGGTATTTCACGTGTATGCTATCTGAGGAATAAAAAAGTTATACATCCTCTTTATAGGGTTTCCATTTTAAGTTTGCCCTTGGGATGTGTATTATTTTGACTATACCTATCTACAGAAGGAAAATAATGAGGAGGGGGGTTATTTTTTTTTAACATGCCTTATCTGCATTTACTGCGTTGACGTACTTTCAAAAGTATGTATGCATGTGTATGAGAAAATGTTATGTTAGTTTGTGTCTTGGTGTGGGTAAAAATTTGCTTTATCTTTTACTGTTTGTATTAAAAGTCAGGTGGTTTAAATCTCATAAAGAACGTAAAGAAATGAATATGAATTTTCTACTTCACTTATTAAATCCTTATGGAAAATTAGGGACATTTTCTACATCCTAACGCTTTGAATAATGTAATGAAAAGAAATGTTTTTCAAACATAAAGGCTATTTTTAAGAAGTTTCAAAATATTATACATGCACTATGCTTTTAATTTACAAATGTTGGGTGTGGCTGCGCCTCATAACTTCCATCCACCAAAATTTTAACATTTTGGCCGCTATCTTACGAATAAATGCTTCAGTTTTTGCTTCCTGTGCGCTTATCGAGAATGAGTGTTTGCTATTGACGTGACCCTTAACATAGCATCACAAAAATGGTCTAGAGAAATCAGATTGCACGATTTAATTAATTAACTAATTAACCACACAGTAGCGCTCACCATTCGCATTAAAGTTGCGATTCTCATCACCTTTGAAGAAATACGGCCCGATAAATTCACCAACTTATAATCGGCACCAAACAGTTGCTTTTTCCGAACGTATTATTGGCTCTAGCCCATGGTATCCATTCAACCAGAAATAAGCTTCGTCACTTTTTATGACAACTTTTAAAGAACCCATTCAACAAGCATTCGGCGTTGTATTAAGTTCTTCGGCTTCAATTATTGTAACAGCTGCATTTTAAAGGCACTCAAATGTGTTCAAATGTCGAGAACGGAATTTCGGTGTTTTCCAAAGTTCGAACTTTTCATAAGAGTGTTGATGCTTTCACATCTACCAAATTAGGTCGAAATATGGTGACAATAGCCCGAATAGGCACCTTAATAAGTCAATTAAAATGAAAATAAAATTCAAGAAGCCCGCGATGAAATTTCTTAAGAGGACGCATTTTGAAAGCGGATAGTCGTGATTCTGTAATATAACGCTGGTCAACTAGGGAATGTAGGTGGTAATCAAATCATACTTTTTCTGATGGCTTTAGTTTGAATCCGACTTCAAAATAATTCTATCACCATACGTTTTTGAGAAATAAACATTTATAATTCGAAAAAAACCTTATACTAGGCTTTTTGAGTCTAAATTCATGAAGTAATTTTTTTTTCCAATAAAATACGTGATAGTTTTTCAAATCAACAATTTCTTACTTTAATATAAAGGTTAAAAATATTAAGTATATTACTTCTTTTTCAGAAAAAAAAGTGAGTAAGTCTTCACCTGCCATACCTGAAGCATTCATGCTAGATCGGTTCTTAACATACAAACTGAAAATTCTATAAAGCAATTTTAGTTTTTAAAAATAAAAATATATTGAAAAAAAATGTTAAAAAATGTATTTCTGAATTTGATCACAAATGGCTTAATTTGAAGTTTGGATTCAGAATCAGCCCTAAAAACTAACTGGAAAACGAATTATTCAATAACTTAAGGAAAATACATTCAAGGTTTTTCAAAACTTCAGATAGAGTGAAATAAAGACCCAGAAGTCATTCCATAACTAATTACTTATTTTATATGGAAGAAAAAGATTTGTGCAATTTATTTTTAAGGGATATGTTGAGTTTTAACTTAGGCTTAAAAAACTCATATTTGGTTTTCTTGAGCATTTTACAAATCTACTGTGATTAAAAAGCCGAGATTCAGGATATGTTAATCCGTTAATTCATTCTTTTGTGTGTGTGTGGCAGAAAAACAAAATAATTTTGTCGACTGGTGCAATTTTTCCTTTTTAGCGAATAATTTGGGAAAAAAATCTCCTAAGAGAAGTGCGTGAAACGTTGAGCTGTTACGGTGGTGGTGATTTAAAGAGGATTATTTTGTTGTCAGCAGCATACTAAGGTTAGGTTAGGTGATACGACATGGTTTTTGAGGCTTTCTTCCAAGCTCTATGAAACCAGTTTGATTCCCCTACGAAATGTGAGAGATTGATTATGCTTATATGATTGAGATCGCTTAGATCGTTATAGAAGAATTCTTCTAGGTAACTCTTGAGTATTTAGCTAGAGAATGTGCATGAACAGAGGAGGTGAAGAACTGTTTCTTCCTCTTGATCATCCACGCAGCTTCTGCAAGCCATTTGAGAATACGCCTAGCCGGGTGGCGTGCTTTCCTATTAGACAGTGACCAATTATGACACCGATTATCGAGATTATATGCGATCTGCTTGGAGATTTCAAGCACTTTGGTCGCTTTAAATCTTGTGTAAGCCAGACATTTTTTGTAACATGACACGTGGTAATGTTAGCAATTAGTATGTAATCAGTGGCCAAACGTAGCAAACGTGACCATTTCTTGCGAGTTCATCTGCCTTACAGTTTCCTGGAATGCCTCTATGTACGTGTGTACTCCAACAACCCCTTCATTTTTTTTTTATCCATATGCATAAAAGTGGACTGAGTAGTCTTCCAGACATGTCCTATTCTTCCAGAAAGATCTGGAAGGCATAGAAATCTGTAAGTTCCTGTTGAATTGCAGTTGTGGGATGGTTTATCCCACACATTTTTAAAAACTTGCATACTTCTTTCCAAAAAACGAACTTTTTGGCTACTACTTTCAGTTTGGAAATAAGTTTTCAACATCACCATAACGTTGTTTAAGCGTTAAGCTAAAATTTTTTTCGGAAGTATGGTATTGGTTATATATTATTTTAGAGGTTTAAACGCTTCAGTGTCAAAATAACCATAAATGTGAAAAGAAACCACTAAATGACTCATTCTCTGTACCCGATTTTAGTACCCACAGCATCTGTCTGCATTATAGTCTACGAGTATATAAACTGCGAATCCCGGTTATTATCCAAAATAGGTCTCACCAAACTATCTTATTAGGGACACAACGACGCATAAACATTAAGTAATAACCGCTTATTAAACACGCATGATTACCTTCTTGCAATGTCGTTTTCTCAAGCTATTTTCTCTTTGTTCTTTTGTTGTTCTTCTTGTTTCTTTTTCTTAGAACGCCATCTGGTGTAGATATTTTTCAAAAGCAACATACATGAAGATCTACTTAAACAAAATAAGTTCTTGCCCATAAATATACAAAGGACCATTTTACATGAAAGTTAAAAAATATTAACATATGTACGTATACTTAGAGTTAAAGGTATAAGGTTTCTTTCTACATAGAAGCTACAACTATTGTGCAAATACAAGTTGCCCCTTTCCTTCTTCCGTTGGGCAGCAAAAGCTAAATAGAAATAAGAGTCATGTCTAATGTTCATATTCAGTAGGTTCTGAATAAATTAAAAACAAAAAGTGTTGGCCTATACAACACGCTTTTATGTTACCTTTTTACTTTCTTGTGTTGGTTGGTTGCTACAGAAGTTAAGCATTATGTTGATCACTCTACCGGAACATACATATAATTATGATTCTACCTCTTTCTACTTTTTCTCTGATATTCTTTTGGCCTGTTTTGTAATTTATTATAACATAGTAAAGTTCTTTATTCACGAACTTTTCTTTTATTTTTAACCGCAATCGATGCATTGTTGCCAAATAGCTATGCAGAATTATAAACGGTGATTTTTTAAGAGCTTGAGAACTTTAAAAAAAAAAAAACGCATAAAATTTGCAAAATCTCATCGATTCTTTATTTGAGACGTTAGATTGGTCCATGACATTTACTTTTTGAAGATAATTTCATTTAAATGTTGACCGCGGCTGCGTCTTAGGTGGTCCATTCGGAAAGTCCAATTTTGGGTAACTTTTTCGAGCATTTCGGCCGGAATAGCCCGAATTTCTTCGGAAAGGTTGTCTTCCAAAGCTGGAATAGTTGCTGGCTTATTTGTGTAGACTTTAGACTTGATGTAGCCCCACAAAAAATAGTCTAAAGGCGTCAAATCGCATGATCTTGGTGGCCAACTTACCGGTCCATTCCTTGAGATGAATTGTTCTCCGAAGTTTTCCCTCAAAATGGCCATAGAATCGCGAGCTGTGTGGCATGTAGCGCCATCTTGTTAAAACCACATGTCAACCAAGTTCAGTTCTTCCATTTTTGGCAACAAAAAGTTTGTTAGCAATGAACGATAGCGATCGCCATTCACTGTAACGTTGCGTCCAACAGCATCTTTGAAAAAACACGGTCCAATGATTCCACCAGCGTACAAACCACACCAAACAGTGCATTTTTCGGGATGCATGGGCAGTTCTTGAACGGCTTCAGGTTGCTCTTCACTCCAAATGCGGCAATTTTGCTTATTTACGTAGCCATTCAACTAGAAATGAGCCTCATCGCTGAACAAAATAAATCGGACGTAAAGCGCGAAACACATTTCGAACCGAACACTGATTTTGGTAATAAAATTGAATGATTTACAAGCGTTGCTCGTTAGTAAGTCTATTCATGATGAAATGTCAAAGCATACTGAGCATCTTTCTCTTTGACACCATGTCTGAAATCTCGCGTGATCTGTCAAATACTAATGCATGAAAATCCTAACCTCAAAAAAATCACCCTTTATTAGGGAAATTTCTGCACACTGTGAATCGAAATCAAAAAATTGAGCTATTCTTGGGAAAGTAACTTTTTTAAAATCTCATACTGTAAACCTTACCGTACTAAGATTTAAGCTTGATCTGAGCAGTAAAATACATTTTAGACAAAAGTCAACACTTCTGACAAAGTTATCATATGTGATATCAAAGGTCCCAAGAGTAAACAAGATAAGAAAAAAAGAAGCTAGAGTTTACTGGTATTAACTCTTCTGCTTTCTGTCTATCAAACGATCTCAATTGGTCATTGAGATCTTTTGATTTAACACCTTTACAGTTTTTTTTTAGGCTATTTAAGACCTTAAAGATGCAAATACACGAGTTATTGCTCATTGAAAATTTTTAGTAGTAGGCTGATATCGTCTTCTATTGTTGGTGGGAGCTCATTACAATAAGTTTCTCATCTCCTTTTCGTCGAAGATGCTTTGAAGACCGTTCCTATAAAGTATTAAAGTCTCGTGGTAGTGGCTACATTATATAATACCTTTCCAACTAGTAACTGCTACTTTTATTATGACATATTTTGACAGACTTTGACTTTTACAAATTAATTAATAAAAGTTGGTATTTAAGAACTTAAGAACTAAAACAAATTAAGAACTTCACAACTAGAGGAAATTAGGTTATGTGTAGAGTATTAAGCTTTTCTGAATGATCTCCTATTGTCTCTTATATAAAATGAAATTAATTTCTTAGGGACTAATTCTAAAACTTCTCTATCATAATTAAAAATCTATAACTCTACGTTCGCTTCACAGTAAACTAGTTAAGTTATTTTGATGTCACCGTGACTCAAAATTCTGAACAAGTTAACTAAAACTCAATGTCTAGGCTGCAAATTTATCCTAGAAAATAATGACTTTAACAGCCTCAAGATAGTCTTCGAGGAAAGGTATGTTTTGGTCATGATTTTAAAGATCAAGTTCTGCTTTTTTCGCATGCTTTCATAAAGCATAAGAAACGCTAGCAAACTAAGGCTTGGTGTAAAACAATGAACTAATTTAAACAGTTTCAAAGAAGGAGCGGATTGGAATTGAAAACTTACTGGCAGGGATCAAGATGTTACAAATTAGAAGTCTTTAAAAAAGAAAATATCGGAGGAGGTTTTTGAATAGGGATTTGACAACAAATAATCGAATTCTCATTGCAAAGTTCAACTAACAATTTTCATCATCTGCAAATTACAAACATTTTTTATCGAAATTCGGAGTTGGTAATAGACACTTAACAAGTAACAAGTTTAGTGACAGTGAGACAAAGAGTTGTTAGAAGTGTCGAAAATATCACTTCCGTTCATTCAAACATTCAAATCAGTCAATTCCAGACCACACTTTGGCTTATTTTGCGTAAAGAACCTGGTTTACATCTAAATATCATCAAGATACGTTCTCCGATTGGGCAGGGCTCTGTAAAAGTTGCGCCAAGATGATGAATTTTCATCACAAAATAATCTTCATTGACGAAGATCATTTATAGATCAATGTTTTTGTCAACAGGCCAAATATGGGTTAAGCTTATGGTGGAAAATCAACATCTGCTTTATGAATCACTACTTTATCCCAGAAAAATATTGTGCTGGTGTTGTCTTTTTTGCCATATTTGTTCGACGACAGTAACGATTGTCAAGTTGTCATGGTTGTGGATGACATGTAATTTCAAACGGGATCGTGCCACAAGCCACACACAACAACTTACAATCAATTTGTTGAAGAGTAAGTTTGATGAGTGTGTTATCTCAAGAAATTGGTTAACCGATTGGAAATGTCTTACGAGCAATTTCTCGCCTCTATGCTATTTTCTTTGGAGTAACATTAAGTGATTGGCTTATGCCAACAAGCTTACAATGACCGTTAGAATAGTTCAAATCATAGAACTTTGAACGAAACTTATGGCCGAGTCACATAAAATTAGCCCCAAGGAATTTACCACTACAAATGTACCCGCAATTGCCATTTGAAATAAGTACATTAATTAATATTGTACGTTTATTGAGGAAACGTTCGGAAGAAGACTCAAGACATTCTTTAAGCAGCTTTATGCGTTATATTAACCTTCCACACAATCTTGACTGATAAATTTGGAACCAAGCCGTATTTTATTTTAGCATTTTAAGCATTGCTTTAACCAAAACATGTTTAACTCGGTGCCGTGAAATAAGCCAAGTGAAATAAGACCAACTTTAAAAAAATGGCCTTATTACACTTTAAAAAGTGAAATAAGGATAATTTTCAGCAGTTGGTCATATTGAACTTTGAAAAAACTATTTTGAGAAATAACACCAGCATATTTTTACGGTGAGGTATGTTATTGGGGGCATGGTGCCCCCTGTTCTTATTTTTTGGGTTGACACGTTTTTAGGATACGTGGCAACTCTTTTTCTCAAAACAAAACAATAACGAACACAATTTCGGACTCACTTAAACGAGACGACGACGACAAAAATTTACATCTTTCTCGGACTGGGTTTTCAGCCCAAACACGCTTAGTATAGAAAAACATAATTTTGCGTACGTTTTTTTTTTGTCGTTGTGCGTTATTTCTTTTTGTCTGCTGTCATTTTACTTCCTCCATTTTTATTATTTATGATAGTATTTCCATTCATTTGCTTTTTCGCATATTTATTTTGTTATTGTTTTCCTTAACCCATTCATCGTATCAATATTATTTTGTTTCCCTTTTGCTTTTCTGATGATGGCGGCTGTGTAGCGTATTATTCGAGGGTCGAGGCACTTGGTCTCCACTATAATAACTAAGCTATAAGGTGGGTGCCATGCCATGATATTTCGGACTCGCGTCAGTCGTATATACACCACCGTTTTTATTACCCTCATTCCGGTAGCAGAAACAGCGACTTGGTAGGTAGATAGTAGATACTTGGACTTGGACTATTGACTGCGCCTTTGATGGACGTGTTCTTTCTTTTTGTTGCTTATTTATCCCCTTGGAACTCAAAAAATATACAAGTACAAAAGACGAAAGACCTCGATCGATTCGAGAGTTTTAATGCTCACTCTGCTGGCCTGATGGTGGTTCTAGTGGTGCTAGTGGTTGGCATATGACTTTATTTGGAGATTGTTTTGCATATCGACATCGAGGAGTTCCATTCACCTCCTCGCATCCATTGAACATCATCAGGAACGACCGACCCAACCAAGACGTCATTGTCATGGAAGCACTTCCATATAAAGTGGTAAAAGGTGAAGCTGGAAGTTGGTAGTTGTTTTTCGTCTTTTCTCGTGTGGACTCTGGACATTAACAAGAAGTAGTGAAAACTTTTACTACCCAGGTAATGCACTGCATCACTTCAGTGGTGCAGTTGCAGTGCTCAAAGTCTTTAGACCAAAAGAGACCAAAACCAGGAGTTAGAGAGGTTAAGAGGTCTCTCATTCTGGGGTTTATATGTGTGGCTTGAAACTTCCTCTGTGGTGGAGAAAAAAAGATACTTAAGCATTCATTTCGTTATATTTTATTTTATTGACATGAAATCGTTAAGTCTTAAATCTTGAGTGGTGTGGTTTTGGGTAAGGAAATAAGTAACTCTAGGTTTTGTATTGCGAGGATATTGAAGGGCTTCTGCGGTTTTTGTTTTATACATTAATTTATTGCAAAGCAAACAACAAAGTGACTTTAGAAAGACAGAGAGAGAGAAAGGAATTGAATGCAACCATTTTAGTATCGGAAACGTTATGGTTAAGGTATACGACTCGAGTGTAGGTAAAGGTATAGCCCAATAACAAGATGGTTGGTTTTGGTTATAAACTGAGAGATAATCGTGTGCGATAGTTTGTTAACCCCCGGATTACTAAAATTCAACTATATAGAAGTAAGTATCGGTATAAGCCACCAGAACCGCACAAAACCCAGGAACCAACATCGTCTTTGTGGTGCTGGTGAGTGAGGTAGGTTGAATTCGAAAAAAGGAATGGAACATTATCTCTATCGAAATAAAGTCTCTGTCCGTTCGTCGTTGTGCCGTCGTCATAGTCGTCGTCGTCCTTTGGCTTCTTTATATAGTAAAGTGAAGACTTTAACTATCTATATGTAGTTTCATGAGACTTACTATATATTATATACCTTATAGTTAGAGTCTCTTGCTTGGTTTGAACTTGTGGTACAAATGAATTCAGTTCTTGCGGTTGTGATGTTTGCAAATTAATTTAACGAGCTAAATCCATGCAACACAACCCACAGCCACAACCTAAGCCCAAGCCCATCAACCTGAAGCCAAAGCCACCATAAGCGACCCACAGAGTGAGAGCGGGCTTCAAGAGACTTCAACTGATATATTTATCTCTATATATATTAATGTGTACAGATCCTACCTAAGAATTGGTTTCTGACAAGAACGAGGAAAAATGGGGTATTCCAGGCTATGAACGAAGTGGGGCAGCAGCAGCAAATAACATCAGAGTGAGACGAATTTGTATTTAAGTTGGCCAAAGGTAGAAGTGGATATTCATTTAATGAGAATCCATTGAAGATACTTTTTATAGACTGATTTGCATGATGATGAATTTGGATATAAAGTTGTGTATACGTTAGTGTATTCTTAACTATAGGTACAACCCGCTGAGAAATTTTTGTAAGCGTGATTGCTTGATGATGACGCAAAGAGAGGTTCAACACATATACTCAGCAGGTATATACGTTGTCGGAATGAGGAATGAATAGAGAGATCTTGAATGCTTATAAATTTGCTTTCGCAATTAATTTATTTTCAATGGAAATTCTATTTTATAGTGAAGAGTAATGTTTATTCATTATTTTTTTTTTTAAGCATAGTCAAAATACTATTCTATAGTTTTCGTCATTAGCAAAGAGAACTAAATACGAATTCAATATAGAATTCTATAAATTTTGTTAATGAATGGTTTCAAAATTAAGTTTTTAAAGGAAGACCCTAAAAATAGATGTTTCCAAAAAAATAAAAAAAGGCTGGGATGTGAACTACACTGATAACTTCCCATTCGTACCCGTCTGTGTCAATTTGTCTAAAAATTTGTCTAAAGCTTGAACAAAATGTAGAAAAAGCAATATTTTGTGTGAGATTAAAAATTTGAAGTTAATATCTCTCTCTGTTATCTTAAGATACTTGGGATATGATGAAGAAGTAAATATTTAGATTACAAAATCTTTTTCTGTTAACGCGATTTGTATTCCAAAACTAATTTTTAGCAATTTTAGTTGCATTTCTTGAAATTTTTTTCTAAAGATTTAAAAAAAAAAAAATTAGTACAGAATGCAATAATTTTTTTACGATAAATCTAGAATTGAAAATTAATTTTTACCATTTTTTTACATTTTAATTTTTGGAAAAAATTAACTATTGTATTTTTACAAAAAATATTACTGAGTGTCGAAAACTATATTTTCTTTTAGTTTGAAGCCAATGTTTTTAGTTTTTAAAGTGATATTTGAGTCTTAAATCAGTTTTTACCAAGTTTTAGTAATGTTTTTGTTGAGGTTTTTATTTTTACTTTGATTTTTCTCAAACATTTTACCAAATATCAAAAACGAGCAAATTAGACAACATTCGCTGCCATTCTAATTTTTCAAGATTTTGTTGATTGGTTTGGGTTGCAGCTCAAAGATTGCTTTGTTAATATTGAAATTTAATGATTTAAAAATTTCCGGACTTTTGGCATAGCATCGGTCAAAGTCTAAAACAGATTCAGCAAGAACCAGTACAACAAATATCGGTTTTTAAGGCCCTGTTGATTCGAATGCTGTGGTCTAGTAATGCAACCAATCAGTCCGCACTCTCTGAGTGCAGACTTTGAATAAAAGTTTTTTGTTCAAGCGTAAATATAAAAAGCTTTATTCCAAATGTCGGGCCTATAAATCTTACGCTACCAGTGAGTGTTATGTACTTTAGCGTAATATTGCATCAATATTTTTTCGCACTCACACTGTGGCAAGAGTCCTTAGGGATTTTAATCCGCTGGTCCGGTTGGTATCCCCAACCGTTTTCAGACTCACCTTTCTCTTCTTCGGATGTGGAACTGCAACGACAAAATTTGATAAGCTCATTCCGACCTTAACAGCACTGGACAAAGGGAAATAAGAAACCACGTGGCATTTAATTTTTCGAAAACCCAATGATGTGAGCTGTCTCGTTGATTTGACTGTTATCTAATAGACTTATATGAGCCCAAAGCTTAAGTATAACCCCCAACTCTGGTCTGGTGCTCCTGCAACTTCTTGGACAGCATTGAACGTAGAGTATTTAAATTGATTGGTGATAATACCATCATAGAATCGTTTAAATCGCTTGAACTAAAGTTTCTAGTCTTTTTGGGTAATTTTTACAATTTATGCTCTAGAGAAGTAGCCAGCTGTATTCCTCCCCTTAAACAGTTCATCCGTAATACTCGGGCTTCTAGGAATGCTCATCAGTTTACCCTCGATCTCGAACTTTGGTCATACTCTCAAATTCAGAAATTTATTTGTTAGGCGCAATACTACCAATCTAGTCTTTCCTAGTCAATTCCGTATTCAGAGATTCAAAACCAATGTGCACCGCCATATACTTTCAAACTTTCTCTGACAACTCAGCTCTTTTCAAATCAAAAGCGGAATCAGAATCGAATCGGAAATGCATTCAAAAACTCTCTTACGAGTAACTATTGTATGTAAGCTCCCTAATAGGGCATATTAAGCTAACTGTTTCAATCTTGTTCTGTACAATCTATTAATTAAAGTTGTCACATTTTGTCAGCTTCCTTTACAGAATATTAAGGAAGTTTTCAAGCGGTGCAGAAAAACTCGTCTTTATGGATCCACCCTTGTTTCCAACCATCTCACACCTCAACTTAACCTTAATCTAGATTCACTTTTAAGACGGCTTTTTACATTTCACCAAACTGTTTATAATATAAATTAAAATTCATCAATTTTCTTACAAAATGTCGATTAATTCATTCACTCTTGTATTTTAAAAAAAGTCTATATGATGATTTGAAAGTTTTATTGAATCCACATTTGCTTGTATGACCTTTAAAAGAGCTGTAGCTATAAAGTTTCTTGCAATTAAAAAAATTTCAAAGAGCATCATGTTTCATGTATCTCAGCTTGCTTAAAACACAGAGATTCTTGATTAAAATAATATTGATATAAATAAATTTAAACACGTTTTTCATGTATACTCGTACTCTTGATCCGTATACTAAGTAGCCTCCTCAACGCCCACCTTTTTTTCTTATAAGCCAACAACTAGATCTTATTGACTTAATCTTATTCTCACCATAGGAGGCCTTCAATTGTAGAATATTAATATATACAGAAAAGAGACATACAAAAAAATACCTATAAAACCCATTCATCGACACTCGTGTGAGATGGCGGCAGCGATGACAACCGATGTCAGAGATACAGATATAACGAGTACGATAGATAAAAACCTCATGTACCCAATCTATCTACGTATAGTATCTTTTGGTGTCTGTCAAAACACCTTGTAACTGCGTTTACCGCACATCATCGTTAAAATACGCCTTTTCACCCAAAGGTTCTTATTTTTTTTTCAAGCCAGCCAATATACCTGCGGTAAGTACCTTTACTCGTTTACCTAGTCTCCTTCCCCTGTTGTTTTTTTTGTTTTTATTCTTTGTTGATCTTTCGTGTCAATAAAGTACCTACATGAAGATTTATTACCTAGCGGCATGGTTCGCTGCGACTCTACTGCGAGGCCAGAGAGCTATGGCAAGTACTTGTAGATATTCTCGCATATCACTAGAGCACCAAACCAACACCCGTGGGCCTAAATAGAATGAGATCACTCTTGAATCTTGATGCTGCAACATCCGAGAGTCAAGTCAGAGTCAGGGTGCTTCAAAAAGCTGTGTAAACAAGTTGCACTTCGCATATCGGGTGGAAATACAAAACAGAAGACTACCGACACGACGACGAAGCAGAAGAAGAAGAAGTTAAATAAACCTGCACCATGCCCTTGGACTTATTAGCCTGGTTTGTGTGAAGGAGTGTGATAGAAGTTCTCTTGTTGCAAGGTTCTCAAAACAAGAAAAAGAAGGCTCCTCAACTGAACGACCACGGCGATACTGCAGGCGCGGCGACGGTGATGTTGTGAGCAAACAAAAAGCCTTTAAACTCTACATTTTTACGAGTATATGCATGCATATACCTCACCTCCCTCCCTATACCTAGCCTAACAGAGCATAAGTAAAAGTAAATTAGCGAAGGTATCTGCAGTTCCGTTGTGTTTGATATGAACCTGAGAGGTGCTTTCTACCTTGTGTACAGTTGTTATTGTCCTCGTCATATACCCTCATTGTCCTTCGCTTACTAACAATTAAAATCATAATCTCGCTAGCTCTTTTTTTAAAAACCAACTCTTGGCTGATGGCGCAAACACCATCATCCGCTATGTTTTCCAGCCGGATGTAGCTTGAGGAATCGTCATGATATCGTTTCTTCATACCCAACCAAAGCCAACTCCATCAAGTAAAACCTTTCTGTTTTCTGTGTGTTGGGGATTTAATCCTGAGGATTCAATAGCAGCGTTGGGAACTAAAGAGGTGCTTCAGAGCTCGGGCAGAGCAAGACCATCTATACTGCTCTGCTACTGCCGCAGCTGATTTCACTTCCTCTCGTTTTGTTTTATAAGGACACTCTCTTTCTTTTCCTCCTTTTGGCCTTCTGCAGGTTAATGATGGAAAAATATCAAGGTTAATGGAAAGTGCATCACTTTTATAACTAGAGAGCGGGTTTAAGGTTGATGGGCGTTTATTTGTTAAGAGGGTTTATTTTTTCTCTTTATAAAAGAATAATTTAATAAAAAAATATTTTCACGCCGCAGTGACTAAGATCAAAGGAAAGAACACCATCATTGGATCGAGGAGTGTCTTGAGTGAGAGAGTCTTGATAAAATTAAAGGATAATATTGTTGGTCTTTATTAAAATTAATTAAAAATTAAACGGAATTTAGTTCAGAATGGTTACAGAAAGCCTTGATTAGCTTTGGATAGAACAATAAATGCGATGAAAGCAAATGTCATGCGTTATGAAAAGTAGTGATTTCAGAGCTGTGATTATGATTTTGAAGCTTTGATTAAAAATTGTGGGTCAAATACAATTTTTTTTTAAAACATATAATACAATTAAACTTTTATTATTGCTTTTTAGGCAAGAGCAAATATTATTATTAAATATGAAACGCAACGTTCGCCGTTTAGTTAGTTTATAGTAGCGCACAATATTGTTCAACTTAAACACTTAGTTTCGGAAGGGTCAAACCGGGCATAAATGACATCGCCATAACGACTGATAACATGATCTGAGAATTTGGGGCGTTTGGTATTGCGAATACTCCTGAATCCTTGTCCTTCAATTACACATGGACATGTTTATCCCTTACAGTCTACATTACTCTAAATTCTTCCAATTTCGTCGATGCCATCACCATAAGCGAGTTATTGAACAGAATGTGCATTGACTTGAAAGTTCTGCACAGTTCTTTGAAAAACAATGTTATAGAAATCACATCACCTTGTCTAAAGCCTTTTTTGACATCGAAAGATAATGGTAACTTGTTTCCAACCTTTATGGAGCACTGAGAATTCTCCATTTTCATGCTACACAAACAGAAAAGTTTGGCAGGGATGCCAAAACTAGACATGGCTCTATACAGCTCATCCTTGCAGATGTTGTCATATGCAGCCTTGAAATCAATGAAAATATTGTGGATGTTTATTTGTTGTTCTTGGATTTTTTGCAGGATCTGTTTTTATATAAGTTCTTAAACGACTTTGAACTCTCCTGGTTTGCATAGCCATATTGATAAAGGCCAGATCAGCTTGTTGACTATGGACTTTAGAAGTTTACATATTTCGGCAAAGTAGATTTTGTATGCGGTATTAAGGAGACTGATTCCTCTACAGTTGATTCAGTAAAGAGGGTCTCCTTTTTCAGTGTTAGTGACATAGAACTAGTATAGAATGCTTCAGCAACTTTGTTATAGTCTAAATTTAATGGATAACGTCGTTTCCGTAACAGTCTGCAGAAGTGGTATTTCTATATCCTTAACATTAAGTGCGGTTCTACTATTATGTTTTCACTTTTGTCTTTGCAGCCATCGGTTTGAGGTTTATGGACTTGAGAATTTCTTTTCATCTGCTCATAAAAGTTTCGAACTTCATTTCTAGTTATGAATCTCTCACCATCTTTGATCGCACACTTCTAATTGTTTCTTTTTTTTTCTTTTGAGATGACGGTTTTTCTCTCACGACTTCTGCTCAAAGACCTTGTGAGCAGCTCTCGTCCTTATATGTCCCAGGTTAATTTACTAAAAACTTAAAAAACTGATCCATAGTTATATTCTGTTTACAGTGAGTCATTTTTAAACCTTCATTATTCCAACTGGTGTATCCTGAAATGCCGAGGTGTGATGGGAGGTGCGTAGGACTGTTATGCCAGAGGTCTTGGGTTTAATTCCAGCTTGTGCCATCAGGGTATTTTCAAATTAGACATTCGTATAAGACATTGGAACTGTAGATTTCCTCCAACACAGATTTCACTCGCCGATAGAAACTGTTGATAGTAGTAAGTTACTAGGTCTTTGTTCTCTACGAGCTGTTACGCCACATAATTCAGCGTTTAGATATTTTATAATCATGAAAGTTATGCTAACACACAAACGATTTGGAATTACTTTGCTGACTTTTTTTCAATAGGTTTATATATTATGCTCGAGTTGCTCCTAAATGTTGGAACCTTAAATTCAGGTGTCAACATGGCCTTGTCTCTTTTAAATCAACCTCAACAAATCTTACGGTTTTCAGTAATTATGTCTTAAGGTGTTTTGATGTTAATAACATCAATCTTATTTATGTATTTATGTGATCGTGTAAATAATGTAAAATTTCACCAAATTCAAGTTTTTTCCATTGTTCCTCAAGGAAGCCACTTGGGACCGTTTTTATTTATTATTTAAATAAATAATATTGCATTTCAAATCTTGTTTTCCATGAATTACTATTTGCCAATTACTCAAAAAAAAATCAGTTCCCTTAAATAATTTCCGATTGCTTTCTCCTTTGAGAAGAACTTCATAGATTTGACGAGTGGTAAAAGAATAATTATTTATTTTTCAATATATCTCAAAACACCTACCAAAATATGTCATTAATAAGGAACCAGTCTTCCAATTTATACGGAACCAGTCGCCCAATTTTCATTCTTATAACATTTTGTTTGATGAAAAACTCAATTTTAATCTACACAATGATTTCATAGTGGCTAAGCTACATTCTTAAATCTCTCTTAAATGCCTTTGTGCGATCTGTTTTGAACTATTTGTCTATTATACGAAGCCCCTTTTACAAGACAAGTCTAAAAAAGGATGAAAAATATTGAAAACGTTTCACAAGATTAGCAGGTTATCGTTTAAAATAAATAATTAAATAAATGTATATCCTCAAAAACACTTAATAACTAAATTTTGTGTAAATGAATCCAAAGTTTGAGATCTGAATTATCAGTAAAGTTTATAAGCCAATATTTGTTTGATTAATTACATTGAACCAAGGCCTCTCAAGAGTGTTGTTAAAAACTTAACAAGCTTCTGACAAACTAGCCCTTTATTTGAAAAGTACAGAATCAATGATGTTTTCTTACGTTTTGTGCTTAACAGAACGTAAAACTTTAACTTGCAAAGTAAAAATTTGTATAACAGAAGAAAACTCCTAGCCCGCCCATTAATATAGTTTCTCTTTTAACTTATTAACCTACTTGAGACCAGAGGAATTCCGTCTCGTTGACCAAACCTAATTAGTTTCGAGACAAAAATTTCCGCAGTCATCATAATCAGATAGAAACGTTCAAAAAATTTCTAAAAATTCAATTGAATTACTGTCTTCAAGTTTTGTTTTCTCACTACCAAATTTTCTTCCCATCAAAAAATTAACAACAAAAAAAAAGCATAGGTATAAAGACCTATATTTTTTTACAACTTCATTTATTTAGTAACGTAAGACCCATATACGAGTATTGTAGAAAAAAATTAATAATAAATTATTATTCTCGAAACAAAATTATCTTTGGCGCTGTCTACATTCAATTTTGCTACCTACAGAACCGCTAACTTTCAAGCCGTTGTCTTTTGACAAAAAGTGTGTTTACGCTTTTGCGTTATTTGCATTCTTTAATCCGTCAAGGTAGACGATTATTATTGTTTTGTCTTCATTTTATTAACAGCAGCTACCAGCTGTTGTTTGTTTGTACTTAAAAAAGAAATGAAAACAAAATATAGTAACGCTAACAAACATCACGTAAATATATAAATGACCAAGCGAACATGACAACTCAGCAGAGCGTATCCAAATTAAGCCCTCTCAGACATGATGATGGTTTCAAAAAATAAAATAAATAACCAATGTACACTCAAAAAGTATCTATAGGTAAGGTACCTGGCAAAACAAACACACACCTCTCTTTTTAAGCCAACACGTTTCTGAATCCCAATCCAACTCTGGCTCAGGCTCTGAGACCGAATAAAAGTCGAAGTCGACGCCGCCGAAACCGAAACCGAAACCGAAACGAAGCTCCGTCTTGCTTGGTTGCGCATGTGCTCTCATAGATGTCACATTCGGATTCTCTGTATATTCGTTCGGCAGGTGAATTACCTTCAAAAGTTACACCTGATGTTGCACCAGTTTCGTAGATACTTTTTTTGTTACTTTGTCATTCATTTCATTTCAATTAAATTCCGCCAACTGACGTGCATTTCAATATTCTATTTTTGTATCATTTCATGTCTCGCATGACTTGTGCTCGTTTTCGTTTACCCCCTCCAAAAAAAAAACACCGTAGTTATATTGTTATGGCACCTCGCTATTTCGAGTTACGTTATTTTGTATCTTTGAATTTCAATCTATCCGACTGACTTTTCGTTCTCTCTGGTTCGTCCGTTGCTCACCATCGTCGTAGTTGATCTTCAATGAATTTTCATATGTCACCCTAGGGGCCAAGTCATAAGAATCATGACGAAGCCACAGATAGATACTCTGTGTGGCAAGGGGAAGCTATATATATAGAGGAGAGTTACAAAAGAAGTTACCTTGCCTTACCTATCTTCTAACTGTTCGTTATTCTTCCAACACATAAATTAAACAACATATAAAGTGTATACATGTGTCTATCTTTGTGCTGCGAAGCTGTATAGACGATATGTGTTCAGTGGCAGTGAGTGTTCACCTGGTTCCCAGGCCCCCATTGTCTTATAACTTATGGATGGCCCAGTATGTGAAGTAAGCAGAGCTCCGACAAAAAAAAAGAAGAACAAAGTAACAACAACTATACAACGGATTCGTGTGGCAGGTGAAACAAATGCGATTTCTTAGCAAAGATATGACTTGTATTATAAACCTACCTGTACCTATAGATAGTATTGTCAGAGCTGGGTGAGATGTGTTATGCAAGCAACATGCAAGATTTGTGTGGATCAGTTGTATATAGGTAGGTTAGATATACGTATACCGGACTGAAGAATCAAGCTTAGAGAGCAATAATTTTTTTTTCTTATATCTTTATTTTTGCCCCAATGTGATGCATGATGCGATATATTTTTTGAATGAGACTATGGCAATATACAGTTGGGGTAAAAAGTATTGAAACGATTTGCTTCATCTCACGGCGGCACGACGTTTGACGTCAGCTAACGTGTGGTTTCCTAAAGTAGCGTAAAATATGTAATACCTTAATTGAGTTCTTGTCTTCACGAAAAACCCTTAAATGTCAAAAATAACAATTTGAAAATTTCTTAGAATTCAGAGCTTCAAACTTTCAGAGTAGTTGGAGAAGAGTAAAGATGCAAGGATTCTTCTATACTTTGACAGTTGATAGCGGCCAAATTGTAGAAGCTGCATCTCAATTGTTCAATGTGTCTTACAAACTTAAAATGGACAATTTCTAAGATATTATTTTAGCCGTATTTTTCGGGAATTCATATAAAGTACAGTGAGAAATTACCAAACATTTAATTGACAGTTAAAACAAATGACAAATGTCAGAATAATTCATAAGAAAATTAGCGAAACTCCGAATAGAACGAATATATAAGGAATAATTTATATTTAATTATTTGTTATATGTTTTTTATTTTGTAAATTCAAGCTGAATAAAATGAGAATTGAAGAAAAAGAGTTCGTTCGGAGATTATGGTCTAATTTTGTTTAGCTTGTAACAGATGGTGCTATTTTTGTTGACACTAAATGTTTACAAAATAACAACAAAATATTACAGCTTATCTCCATTTCCGTAATATAGTTGAACAGCTTAGTCGAGTGACCTTACAAAAACAAACCTATGTTTTAATGAAGTTTAACAATTAATTATAAATAAGAATTAAAAGATCGATTTTATGGTGACCAATTTTGAAACACAGAATAAGAAGTAAGTAAGACGACTTCAAAAATAACTTTTAAGGTGTTATTCTGAAAGGTAGTCGTCCTACCATTTATACGAAACAACTGTAAAATTTTCTAGGACTGTTCAAAATTGAAAACATGTTCATTTGTCGTGTAAGTTTGCAGACGCTCATTTAACTATAGGTTACTAAATTAATTTATACAGCTTACAGATCTTAAGTTGATGCTTCTAAGGAGAGATTACACAGTTTTCTGTGTAATCACCAAACATCAACCATCAATCATTGTATCGACACCGTTTTTAATTCTATCAAATTATTGTTTCACTATAGTTTGATTGTAGATTAAACATGAAACCTCAAAAAGTGCAGCAAACAGTAAGAGCCGTAAACTCTCACTTAAAAATGAAAAATGCAAACAACAAACTATACTCTTATTAAACTCTATGAACATGCTTTCGAGTTATACAAGACTTATCCATTGTACCAACATTTATATTCGAGACTCAAGCAAACGTTAAAATCAAATCCACAGTTTCATCCTTTTTTATCTTTTATTTGCAGTTAAGGAAGTACCCGTGGCATGATGGTTAGTGCGTTGGGCTGTCATGCAAGGGGTCTTGGGTTCCATCCCTGCCTGTGCCACCTTCACTTAAAAAAAAATAATTTTCGAGGTTACTGCCTCTTGCGAGGAATTGACAAATCCTTCAAGAGTAATTCTTGTCATGAAAAAGTGCTTTCTCAAAACTAGCCGTTCGGATTCGGCATAAAATTGTAGGTCCCTTCCATTCCTGACAACAGTACTCGCACACAGGAATGGTTGAGAGTTGTAAGTCACTAGGCCCTAGTTTACAACGGACTGTTGCGCCACCCCATTTGATTTTTTTTTGATTTGCAGTTAAGAGTTTATATTTGAAATACATGTAAAAGCATACTTAACCACGTATATTTTTGCCAAAAAACGCACCTATTGCTTCATTTTATAGTTGACATAAGATGCGAAAGATTCAAAGAATTGGTCTTTTCACGTTCAAGTGATGTGAACTAGCCACAAAGATAGTTCCTCCTTTTGTATTGGTTTTTAGTTTTTCCAATGTAGCTAGTTTCAATGAGCTACAATAATAAAAATAAACTATTCTTTATCTGTAGATTAAGTTCGAAACAAGGATTGAATTTGTAAAATTGTTCTTCAATGTATCAAAAAAGCTTCTGAAAGCAGTCCGTTCGAAATTGTATAGAAGAAGCACCAGATCGATCGATTGAAAAAAAGTGTTAAAATTTGACCAAGTAATTTTCGGTTTGTTTTTGGAGTTTTGTTTTGAAAATATTTAAAACTCGAGTGTATATCCAATTATTTATATCGGAATCGAATTAAACTGAGTTCTAAAAAAGCAAATTTTGACTCAAAATTCATTATTGCAAGAATTATTAGGTGCAAGTGATGATGTAGGTTAGGTAATGCTAATGACTGTTAACGAAAACGTTTCATAGAATTGCGTTTTCAGATGATTCAGCCAGCAGCTTATGGTAAAAATGCAACAATTTTAGTGATATTTACAAATTCTAGGTCTAGAAGAGATTGTCTCTAAAATAAGTAATTGGACAAAATGGTTCGAACAGTTTTCTAAAAATGCCATATTCAAGAGCGTTTAGAGGGTTTTTGGTACATTGGTAGCTTTTTAGCTTTGTTCCAAAAATAATATACACTTTTGTTGTTTCTATTTCTATTAATTCTTAGAAAATATGTTAATCATAAAGCAGTCAACAAAACTTACAAATTGTAGAGAAAAAAAATGTTTTGTCCTTGAATTTAAGGAAATAGGTGGATTTAAGTAAATAATTTCTCTACAATTTAAAAAAAAAAATTAAGGTAACCAAATAAGTTGGGAGGAAACTTTTGTTTGGCACTCACAGATTACGCGATTCAGAATCTCTTTTCACTTAAAATCTTAAGGAAATCAAAGTTTTCATATCAATAGATATAAAACAACGTGTCAGTTTTGCTGTTTTTGGGACATTTATATTATTGATATTCGTGTTGAAATCTCAATTCTAAAGCATTCAAAGCAAATTTACTTTACTTTATTTAATTATTAAAGATCTTTAAAGTTTTTTATTTTTAAGAAAATCAATTTTGAAAGAAATAAAATTCACAACTGGGTCTCTAGAACTTGAAAATGTCTTCCAAAAAGTCGGTATAAAAACATTTACTATACTATTTTAAGATTTAAAAATGTATCTGGAAAAAAAGTTTGTCTCAAACATTTCTCAAAAAAAATTAGGTTAACTTAATTTTTAACTTCCCATAGGAAGTTATTGTAATGGGTCCGATTTGTCAAATTGAAAATTTTGATATTTCTTGACGTTTCAAGGTCCCTATAGTCGAAATAAAAGATTTTTAGAAAGAAGTCTGTGCGTGCGTGTGTACGTACGTTCGTACGTCCGTACGTTTGCGACGTTTTTTTCGTTCTCCATAGCTCAAGAACCAGAAGAGATATCGATTTCAAATAAATTTTGTTATACAGATAAAAAGGCAGAAAGATGCAGAAAGGGCTCTCAAAAAAATTGCGTGGGTGGTTTTTTACCATAGCAGTTTGGTTAACCCTAAATATCTTACGAACCAAAAACGCTAGAGACTTGAATTTAATTTAATATAACATAATGTAATGTGATACCAAAGAAGTATATTTTTTGAAAAAAATCCATGTCACAGTTTTTTATGAATCAAAAAAACTGAAAAGAAAATTTGTTACCTCCAAAATTATAGGACTAAAATATGATTTCATCTCCATAACAATTTTGTGTAACGAAGAATAATGTTTTTGATATCTGATAAAATTTTGAGGCAAATAGAATTGACAGTTTTCTTACAAAAAATAAAAACCTAAAAAAAAAAATAATAAAAGTTGGTAAAAATTGATTTTCGACTCAAATATTTTTTCAAAACTTTGAGATATTGGCTTTAATTTACATTCATCTTTAAAAAAGTATTGTTGTCAACATTCAGTAAAATTTTGAAAAAAATCGAACTGACAGTTTTTTTACAAAAAATTAAAACGGAAAAAAAATTAACAATAGTTGGTAAAAAATGATTTTCGACTCAAATATCTTTTCAAAAATTTGAGATAATAGTTTCAAAATAATTTTTGCTTATAAAAAGTATTGTATTCAAAAGTATCACATATGTTAAGAAACATCGAATTGACAGTTTTCTTACAAAAAATAAAAACCTAAAAAAGTTTTTAAAAATTGGTTTTCGACTCAAATATCTTTTTAAAAATTGTATATATTTTGTTTAAACTACTTTTATCTTTCAAGAAATATTGTTGTTAACATTCAGTAAAATTTTGAAAAAAATCGAACTTACAGTTTTTGTACAAAAAATTAAAAACCTAAAAATAATTTAACAAAAGTTGGTAAAAATTGATTTTCGACTCAAATATCGTTTCAAAAATTTGAAATATTGGCTTCAAACTAATTTTATCTTATGAGTAATATTGTTTTCAATATTCGATACAATTTTGAATAAAATCGAATTGACAGTTTATTCACAAAAAATAAAACTCTAAAAAAAACAATACTAAAACTTGGTAAAAATTTACTTTCGACTCAAATAGCTTTTCAAAAATTAAAAATATTGGCTTCAATCTTATTTTATTTCACAGAAAATATTGTTTTCGATATTCAGTAATTTTTATATACAAATCCAACAGTCGGATTTTTTATAAAAATAAAATCTACAAAAAATAGTACGCAAATTTGGTAAAAATTGATACGAGTACATATAGACAAACTTTTAAGCAAGACAAATCGACAGACGGGATGGGAAGTTATCAGTGTGGGTCGCATCCCAGCTTCTTTTTTTTTGGAAATCAATAGAGTTTTTTTTTATTACTGATCTTAGCATATAAAATTTTTTAAATTTTGTCTTAAAAATATTTTTGGTATGCAGTTGTTTAGTGCTTATAAATATACATTTTACATTTAAACGAAAACCAATACATTTTTTAAAATCAAAGAAATTAATTAAAATGATATTCTTGAGAAAACTTAAAAATAAAATAACTTTTTATGAAACTTACTCTTCTGGATCAATACCGAAATATTTTTTTCTTGTAGAGAAGGCAAATTAGGAAACAAATTTAGAAAGAAAAAACAAAATGCAATAAGCTTATCGCCTCAAAACCTTAATTTCCCAGTTTGGACTCAATCGGCACAAAGATTCAAGATGTCAGGACATACATACAGACCTATATGTGCAAGTAAAAATCATCTCAATGTTCACTATTTATGTGCGTCAAAAAAATAAGACGTAATTGAAGGCGAGTTTCAGGAATTTAAAGACAACTTAATATCAAATTGACGATCTCTTATTCAAGGTTTGTTTTAGAACCTGAATATTTGCTCTTTTGTTTAAAAAAAGATTTTCTGAAAATAATTTAAAGCATTTCTAGAGCTTTTCCAAATTCAAACAAAAATGTTAGTTGTTTTTGTCAGCAAACCACTTTTTGGTTAATGTCGTGAAATTACTAACATATATTAAGATGAAATCTTTAATTATATTATGGCTCATATGAACCCCCCTTCTTTGGCTCGTTCATTGGTAAAAGGTTGATGAATTTGTGCCGCGTTATTGGAAGAGGGCTGAATTTCCGATTCATATGTTCTTGGTCTAGTCCCCAGTTAAAAGTAGTTCTTTTAGCAAACAAATACAATGGAGTCATATCCATTAACGCGATACGAATTCAATGGAGTTCCTACGAAAATAAAAACAAAATTATCTCCGAGGGGGGGATCATGACGCCTAGAATGTCAACTTTCGGAAGGGCATTCCTTAACAATCTTGGTTTCTCTTCTAAATGCTATCAAATGGCACTAGCTGAGTTGTCTTTATAAATCCGTTCTAAAATATTGTTGACAATAAATAGGTTTAACGAGTTTAAGGTAACAAAACGGCACTTTTCAGTTCTAATTGAGTCGCGCCGCTAAAGCTGTTTCTGACTGTCATTTATTCATACCTATCCTAACCAAGTTATGGAACATTAAAATTAAACAATTTGATAAAAAGTTTTAACACACAAATCGAATAAAATCCGATCGTGTCTTTGTATTTTGTTTTAAAAATTTGTAAGATGTTTATCATAAAACTCGATAATTTGTTACCAACTGAAAACAAAAAATTGATCACTTTTAAAAGATAATCTTGATAGAAACGAGTTAAAATGATAGAATTAAAAATCTTAGCCCTCCGGGAGTGATACTTAAAAACAATTTTCGAATAAAACAAAAACCGGAATTTCCAAACGTAAACATACAAAAAAAAATAATTATTCAATTGCGGACTGGGAGGAACTCAAAAGATCAAAAAATGAAAAAAATTATAAAATCCTCACCCATATAACATGTAATCAAAATAGCTTGATAGGCAATTTCATTAATGGCATATCAAAAAGCCAATTAAATTCAATAGCTGAATGTGAAAAGAACGACGACGTTAACAAACCAAAGTCGATAGCTATGATAGGTTTGGGTATAGGTATTAAGTATGTAGAACCGACAAACAACGACGACGACGACGATTGTTGCGGAATGGCGCTCATAGACGTGTCGCATATTAAACCATGTTCATGTTTATAGCTTTTGATGTAACCAACCTACCTATAGTATAGTACCTACATACGAACCTATCAACCTAGAAGCCTACTTGTTATAAGAACGCATGGTCTTGAAGTATATATCGATGATTTATTACCCTAAAAAGTTTCTCTTTTAATTTTTCCTTTTTATTTTTTTTGATTTCGTTTTCCTTTTTATTTCGGAACCCTCGGAGAACCTATTGAATTTAAGTGTTTATTTTTATATACATATTTGTTTTGGGGAAAACTCCCATAATGTAAAACTTTTATAGTTTTTTTTGTAGTGTAAGTCTTATTTGGCCTTCAAAGTCCAATAATAATTATCGAAAAACCCACGCATCATTGACCTCTCCCGTTCTTGCCCTGTTTTACTTCTGGCCTCATAATTTCCCCTTTTAATAAGGTTTACTCTGTAGGTATAGTGTTCGTATATATAATGTCCGTTTTGTTTTTATTTCCCAGTTCGTGCAAATTCATTTGAGACAGAGAAAAAGTCTGCTTACCCAAAAAAAAAGAAAAATAATAATATTGGATTTCAATTGATTAAACGAGAAATTAAAGCTCCAAAAACGCACGTAAATCGATTAGTCCTGCGATTATCCCATTTAATGGAAAAATATCAAGCCTTGAATGTGTTCTGCGCTCTGCTTACTGCCTGCTGTCGGCTTTTGTAATCCATAACTTCATATACGTCCCATCAGGCTGCCATAAGAACCGCCTGTGCTAAATGTCCCCAGGAATCGATAGACATACATACATATACAGTACACAAATGGAAAGCTACATAAATGGTTAAGCTACAGAAAAGAAAAATACATACAAATGCATTTAAATTAAAACAAATTTCCAAAACGTGTTCTCCATGACGACGATGACGATGGGAAGCCTTATAAAAATGGGTTTAGGTCCTTATTACTCTCCTGCTATTGTTATTCCACCTATACCTGTTGTGATTCATTCAACAGGTGCCAAAAATACAAATAGAATAAGAATGAGAATGAGGTTATAAAAACCCTTCCTTCTCTACTTTACCTGTTGAACTCTATACCACCTTTTGGCCTTTCTACCTTCAAAAGTGTGACTATGAATTGTGAAAAAAAACAATCTAGAGAAGCATCGTTATACGTTTGCTGAAAACTTCAGAAGGAAAAGAATGTTCTTGAGAATAAAATTGCTTTTGATAAAATAAATACCTGTGTACATATATCATGCCACGCCGCCGCCGACCGCTGTGTGTAGGTCAAAGCTATGGAGAGTGGGATTTATTATTGTTAACATTTTTTTTAAATTCTGTGATGTGGAAAATATGTCCATAAAAAAAAAAAAAAACTATAAAATGTTTCAGTGTTAGAAAATTCTTGTCCTGCTCTTAAGTTTTATGGGCTTTATTTTGTGTACAGATGAAATGACCATTATGCCAACAAATGTAAAATATTATGGACTTTTCTATAAATATCAAACATCAAGTTATAAAATTGAATACAATAGCAAAACAAAAGCAAGCATTGCCGTTTTAATGTCGAGCCTGGGACATAAAGTTTTTAGTATTTTTTTGTTTGTATTGTTCCTTTAAAGTGTGGGAAGTTCAAGCTAATAACTACAGTAGTGTCAAGAAGTAAAGGGTTTAGCAAAAATTTAAAAAATACCAGTATAAGACTGCTTTATTCTTTGATTTCTCTTAGAAAATAGAAGATTAAGCACAACCGAGTAACATTTGAAAATAAATGTTTTTTTTTTTGCCCCAAAATATATTACGTCACATTATAAACCGGAAACTTCCATCAAAGGACGATTAAAGTAGGAAAAGAATTCTGCCACACAAAATTCTTCATCCACGTTGAAGAATTTTTTCAAAATTATTTTAACCCAAAAGAGAATAGAAAATATACAAACCATTAACCTACGATAACATTATTTAACTTGGTCGACAAGGTTTTGTTCCTGCCAATGAAATTGCACTTTTCCAAAAGGGTATTGGTGGCATTAATTTAATTTCGACTTCAAAATTTCTCTATCACGGCAATTGAAATATTTATAGCATTTCATAACTATTTTCGAAAAATCTTCAGAAGTTGTAAGAATTCAAATGTCTCATATAAATCCTAAGGAAACGCAGAACCATTTATGTTAAAACGGTTTCTGAACAGAAAAAAAACTACGTATAGGGCTGGAATTTGACATATGTCAAAATAAGTTTCTAAAATATTTTTTTCTTTTTTTACCTTAGCTATCACACTACGCATACAAATTGTTAAAACCTACTACAAAATTGTTGGTTCTGCCACATCCACATATCGTGTTTTAAGATTAGATTATGGATGGTTAGTGCGTTGGACTTATATAACGGCGAAGACGAACCGAATTCCGCTGTAAGGGAGATAGAACCTCTCGACCTCGGCGACGCAAATCAACAATTCCGCCTACCCGACCTTGACGAAGTGAAGATAGCTATATCTTAACTCAAGTCAAACAAAGCTTGCTGGAGCTGACGGCATCGCTGCCGAACTATTCAAAGCAGCAGGCGATGTCTTGGAAGGGAGCATGCACCAACTCATCTGCAAAATATGGTCGGAAGAAAGCATGCCCGATGAGTGGAATCTCAGCCTAGTGTGACCCTATACATAAGAAAGGAGACCCTCTAAACTGTGCCAACTACAAAGGCATCAGTCTCCTTAACATCGCGTATAAGATCCTCTCTGCCGTATTATGTGAACGTCTGAAGCCATTCGTAACAACCTGATTGGTCCTTATCAGTGTGGCTTCAGACCAGGAAAGTCCACTATCGACCAAATATTCACACTACGGCAGATCTTGGATAAAACCCAGGAGCTTCAAATCGATACCCACCATCTCTTCATCGATTTTTAAGCCCCGTATGACAGCATCTATAGGAAAGAGCTCTACCGAGCAATGTCTAGTTTTGGCATCCCTGTCAAACTTATGCGTTTGTGCAGAATGACGATGGAGAATGCAGGCTGCTCTATCAAGGTCGGAAAAGATCTTACCGATGCATTTGATGTCAAAAAAGGTTTTAGACAAGGCGATGCACTGTCATGCGACTTCTTCAACATCGTTTTTTAAAGAATTGTGCAAAACTTAACCGTCAACACTAGAAGCACAATCTTCCAAAGGTCCATCCAATTACTCGGATACGCAGATGATATTGACATAATTATAAGATCAAAGCGTGATGTTAGTGGAGCGTTTTTGAGCATTGCGACGGAAGCAAAGAAGATGGGTTTAGTGGTCAATGGGGGCAAGACCAAGTATATGCTGTCATCAAAAAAGGACACTGAACGACTACGTCTTGGACAAAACGTCACCATGGACTTTGAGGTAGTTAAGGACTTTGTCTACCTAGGCACCGCTATTAATACAGACAACGACACCAGCGCTGAAATCAAACGAAGAATAACTCTTGCAAATCGCTGCTTCTTTGGACTTGGAAGGCAATTGAGAAGTAAAGTCCTCTCTCGAGCATGTAAAATCACCATTTATAAGACACTCATCAACCCGGTTCTCATTTATGGCGCTGAGGCCTGGACCCTTTCAAAGAAAGATGAGAGCGCCTTAGAATGATTTGAGGGAAAAATTCTTCGGGTGAGCTTTGGTCCCGTCTCTATAGATGGAGAGTAGAGAATATGATACAACGACAAAATGTACGTGTTGTGAAGCGACACCGATTAAGTCAAATCATCAACGCCCTAGTCCGAAAGGTCTTCGAATCCAAGCCCGAGGAAAGGTGCAGTGGGGAAAGACCTCAACCAATTTGGCATTCGAAACTGGAGACAGCTAGCTAGGCACCGGGCTGGCTGAAGACAAATGTTGGTTGAGGCCCAGGTCCGCCCGGACTGTAGCGCCACCTTAAGGAAGTAAGTATGTAAGTCCGTTGGACTGTCAGGCGAGATGTCTTGGGTTCTATCCCTGCCTGTGCCACATAAATTTTCATTCACAGGTACTGCCTCTTGCAAATTCTCCAAGGGTAATTCTTGTCATGAAAAAGTGCTTTCTCAAATTAGCCGTTCAGATTCGGCATATAAACTGTAGGTCCCCTCCATCCCTGGAATTACTCGCACGCAGAAATGGCTGAGAGTTGTAAGTCACTAGGCCTTGATTCTCTACGGAATGTTGCGCCACCTAATTAATTTTTATATATTTATTTTGGATTTTTTAAGTATTATATTAAATTTTGGCATCGGATATCAATTTAACATATTTTTAGTTTTGATTGTTTGTAAAAAAAAACTGTCAGTTTGATTTTTTTTAAAACTTACAACAAATTCAAAATCAAAAATTTTTTCTTCACGAAGAATATATTTTTTGACATTTAGTAAATTCGTATAAAAATGCTTTTGGTTTTTTGGAAATGATGATTCTATCTTTAAAACAAATTGATTTCCAGTCGATACATATTTGCGGGTTTTTGAGATATGCCCAACGACATGCACACACAAGACTTGTCTCTTAAAATATAGGTTTCATTTGTAACGCATTTTTTTATTTTTTTGTTGCTGCTTCTAAAAAGGAATAATTCACACTTTTGAATTAAGGGTGGACAAATATTGTATTATTCGCAAAAGCTTGTATTTTTGCCTTCTGCAAACGTTGAAAAACTCATTTTACGAAAAAATTAAAAACAACAATTATTGTATTATTAATATGCATTTCAAATATTTTACTAAAAACTCTTATGTTAAGAAAAGTGTGGTTAACAGTATTATAATGTAAACGAATAAAATAATATTACAACTGTGCATCGATTATGGAAAAATTACTTTCATTTAAATGAATTATAAGCAACCTTATACTTTGAAACCTACTTTTTTTTTAATAAATTGAGTCCATTATCTTTTTAATCATCATCATCATAGTCATCATAACAAAAAGAGCTTAATTATTTTTTTTGTTCAATTATTATAAAAGAGGGCTTAAGTTATTTTATCAAAAATGTTCTACTTGAGTACATACTCATCGTCTCATCTCAACGTAAAAGATGAAAAGTTATTTTCGTTTTTTATTTTCAATTTAACGGAAACAAAGCGAAAATATAAATTTTCTTTTATGTACTTAGTTGCAACTTGCAACCATTTCCTTTACATATCCACCTATATAAAGACTACAAAATATAGACTACAGGTTATGAAAAAGTAAATGTATGAATATGAATGTAGTTATAGCTTTTTGAAATTTAAACGACATAATCCGATTAAAATTTGTGAGTGACAGCATAATTGCAACTTTTCCATTATAGTATAAGTAATTTATTTATAAGTTCTCTCACAATTTGACTTTCATGCTTGAATAAATTAATCTTAGTAAAAAAATTACTTCATTAGCAAAATGAAGTAACACAATGCATAAATAAAATATCTTCTTTCAAAGAAAAGCTTTATAGATACTGAATGTCTTAAATAATAATGTAAAATTTAAATTAAATTAAGGCAAATTAAATTCAATATGTAACATTTTGGAATGCTTTTTAAAATTATACTTTTGAGCTGTAATTTCAGCTTTTGGTGAAGAAATTCTTCATTCTTATGATTTTTTGTCTGAAATTCTTTTGATTTTTTGTCTCAAAAATACTTGATATTTTATTGAATCAAAATGTGTTAGAAGATCCTCAAGAAAGCCATTTTGAACCAATATTTTTTTCTTTACTGAACTTTATCTTACATGTTTTCAACGCTTTTATTTGTCGAATAGAAACTTTTGTTAGTTCTCTAAGTTTTAAGGTAACTAGTATTGAAATAAATCGTTTTTAGAGCGATGCCTACCTCTGTGTGAACGTGTGTTCATACGTTAAGGGTAACTTTTTTGTTTGCAATATGTTAAGAACAATCAGAGACTTCAAATAGATTTTGCTGTAATAACATCAAAAGATGGACAAAAGGCTTTCAAAAATTGTGCAGTGGTTTTTATTTTTGTTAGTGAACATTTTGAACGGCCATAAATATCTCTCAACCTAACACTGCTATCGATTGTACTTATTTAAATTTTATATTATTTACAATACATTGTTACATAATTAAAAGAATTGTAACAAAATATTTCTCACCTCGAATATTTGATAACGAAAAATGATATTAATTCCAAAATGATTGTGCTCATTTAAGAATAACGTTTTTGGCACCTGTTGTTTAACAAAAAATTAAAAACCTGAAAAAAGTACTACTAAAAGTTCGTTCAAAATTATTTTCAACCTATACAGATCTTTTTTGGTAACATTTCTTAAAATTAAAAAAAAATCAATTGGCAGTTTTTTGTTAGAAAATACAAATCTAAAATAAATTCTGCACAAATTTGGTAAAAACCGATGTTCGACTCAAATATCACTAGAATTTAAAAAAAATAATTGAAAATACTGAGAAAATTTTTCTTATAAGAAATATAAATTTTCAATAATGCTTTTCTACTAAAAATCCCAGCCTCTTTTTGGTTTTGAATTCCTCCAGTTCGTAAATTATTTTAAAGCTGTCTTTGAAGATTTTTGTTTTTCAAGATCATTCATTATTTCTCCTAAAACAAAAAAATACAGTCGTCTTACATGAATTACAATTTATCAATTTTTGGGACCTCTGCTTGCGACAACATTCTAAGGCTTAATGAATGTTTCAGTGCTGGTCCAGATGAAATGTCATAATTTATGTTGAAAAATGTGTTTCCTATGTTTCTTAGCCATTCATGTTCAACGAGTCTCTGAAATATTCTACATAAGTTTCCAGATCATTGAAAATATTTATACTTAACGCCAATCCATAAGAAAAGGTTCTAAACATTTAGCCCTATAGGGAAATCGTCTGCTGCTCCAAATTCATTACCACTTGCAACTTTTTGTTTGGAAAAACTCGAAAAACACTCAAGTCGATTGCCTTTTTACAGATTTTAGCTAGGCATTTGACAAATTAAGTCTTACAATGTTTACAATTGGACTTAACAAGTAATTCGTTATGTGAATTTCGTCATATCTTAAAGATAGATATTATATCTACATGTTCAGAAGTAATTTTTAATGTAATTTTAAAGTCAATTCTAGTGTACCTCAAGAGAGTCACCTTGGTCCATTGCTGTTTATTTTATTTCTTAATGATTTGCCTACTGTTCTAAATAATTTTATATCGCTAATTTAGCTGATGATGTTAACATTTGTTTAAAGCATTAAATGTCATCAAGGTTTTTAAGTAGCTAAAAGAAGATCTAAATCAATTTTGGGAATTGTTTACACAAGAACGTAATATAATAATATTGTAACTAAATGTTGAATTCGTTACGTTCGAATTGAGAATACAGTTTTTTCTGACTTTATAAAATAAGTAATATAATAATATAATAAAAAAGTTAACAAAACACTTGGTTTCGTCAAAAGATTTTGCAAAAAGTTCCATGATCCAAATGTTATTAAAATTCTAAAGGCTTCTGTTGTCAGGTCAATTCTTAGATGAGGTTGCATTGTATGGGCGCCATACTTTTTTATATTGGTAGGATTGAAAGTATTTGACGTAGGTTCTTAAGACTTTGTCTTTGTTTTTTTTTTGCTCTTGGCTTTATTACCTTCAAACTCTTAAAGGCTACCTTTGATATCTCCCATCTTAAAAATTGCTGCAATGACACGGAAAGCTAGAATGTTCGAAAGCATTCTACATTTCCTTAGTACGGCAAAAAAAAACGAATTTCTGTACAACCGAAGTCGTGTTTGAAGGCACATTAATAAGAGTTCCTTTGAAGACGTGAATTTTATGGTGGAATTGGGTTGGAAGAGGAATACAACTAATTATTGAATAGAGCATAATGTTTTAAAAAATTCGTACAGAAAAAGTGAGAATGCGCAAGATATTCAAAAGACGTAAGAGCATCAACGATCTTACTGTTACAAACTTTTCTACCACTTTGTGTTCGAATTTGCATCATCAGTTGATGGTTAGTTCAAAGAACTTTCATGCAAGAGGTCTTGGGTTCAACTCCTGTCTGTGTCACCTAAGGCTTTTATTTCACCAGTACTACCTGTTGGGAGGAATAATCCTCCAACAGTAATTTCTAACTTGAAAAGTTATTTCTCAAATTAGCAGTTCGGATTCGACATAAATACTTTAGGTCCCTTAATTTACTGAAATAAATCGCGAACTGGAATGGTTGACAGTTGACAGGTGTTAGTTGTACGACTACTGCCCATAAATAGGCTGGAGCACCTGATAAAAGATGGGAGTTATATTTAGGCTAGAAAATATCCTTATCGATTGGTTGGTATGGGTCTGGAACATCGAAGCGATGCCTTGGTGTACATTTTATGTTTAAAAAAATTCTATAGCATATTCAAAAAAATGGCTGCACATAGTTCAATAGGGCTATTTAAATTAAGTATTAAAGGAACAGATTTTTGGAACATGTGGTTCACTTGTTCAAACAGTTTGGTAAATTTTGTTATTTTCATTTAAGTTAATAAAAGGGCTAAACATCTTCTGTAAATACAATGTAGTGCCTCTATTTCAGAAGGTAAGAAATAGGCTGTTTTTTCAAACTTTCATTAAATACCCAAACGTGTCTTTCATACAAAGAACAAAACTATACAGACCAAAATATAATCAATAGTATGACAACAAAATCGTGAAACCTTGGGTCGTGCATTTAAACATTTTCTGCAATCTTCGTTTTAGAAAATTTATCGAAGAGATAGATATTGTATCTTTTTATTTCAAAAGTTCACATAACTATCAAATCAACTCACATTAATACCTCTTTTGATACCTCTTAACCATGTACAATTTATACCAACATTATTTGTAAAAGCTTGATAAAATATCTACATGGGTAGTATTTAATATGGGTCAAAGTGAAAATTACCCAAGTTAAATAGTTAAACGCGATTGAGAAAGAGGAGTCAATTCATGGGGCTATTAGAAATGTGCGATGATGACGACAACGATAACAACAACAACAACGTAGGCGAACGACGACGAATACGTGCTGTAATGCAGTTTAAGAGTATAGTAATCGACGACGACGACTTCGATGACGACGGGCGATAGGAGGATGGAAGCTTCGAACACGTTCCAAAAAGAAAGACTCACCAGCAGAAGCTCTGCAATAATTGCTTTAAAAATGTTTAAGGTGTTTTTTCCGCTTCAGTCTACTATTGGCTGTCAGAGGTGCAAACCTGACCCCTTTATAAAATGTCGAATCGCTTGTCATGTCATGGGCCATGCTTGTAATGTAAATTATATACTTGACCAGTCTTATAAGGTGAAATGAAATGATGCGACCGACGATGATGATGGGAATGGGCATGGGAATGGGCATGGGAATGGGAATTGGAATGGGAATGAGCGTAGCGCTGCAGGATGTTTATAAAGTAGGTACATAGGTATTTTGATATTATCTTAATGACGTTCATCTAATGGCCATAATAATATAATCAATGTGATGCGCTGGGTATTGAAATAAAAGTAGGTAGGTGCTCACAACTCTCATACCTCTATACAGTCGCTGTATCGCATCATCGTCTTTCGGTCGTCGTCGTCGTTGTCGAGATAGAAGAGAGGAAATTAAAATATCGAACCAGAAATACGGGAAATGAAATCATTTACCGGAAATGTAAGTCGGGTTTTATTTAATGATATCATGGATTTTTCTTGTTCATTATGTGCACAAGCAAATCTTAGGTATCTGTGTACCTTTATACAGCTTTGTTGTGTTTTTATTAGAAATAAATATGCCACACAAAAAAAATAGGCAGGTTTTTGTTGGTGGTTTTTAGTGGTGATTACGCGATATGATCGGAGATATGGAGATTATTTGAAGCACTAGTAGTGAATTATTATTGTTTGGATTTTTCTTCTCCCCCTGCTGCCACTCTCCGTCTTCTGTTTGATGAATTGGAGGCTTGTCTTGTGGTGCATGGATAGCACTGATGATGAAGTTGTATGTTATTATTATGGAAGAAAATGACAATGATACGACGCCTCCGGGATGAGGAAAGAATTTAAAATGTTTGTCGTCAATATGGAGATTAAATTTTTGAAATTTAATATTTGAATGTCTTTGATTTCAGGAATTTATTCAAAGTAAATCATATTTTCAGATTTCCTCTAATTAAGAAGAAATGTTTCCACAAATAGGGTCTACAAAATTAAGGAACTGTGAAGCAACTTTTTTCATAGTAGAACAAAAGCAATCGATGCTGAGAATAAAAAAAAATCCATTTCTATAGACTGTATAACGGCAATGACGAATCAAATTCCGTTGTCAGGCAGGATGGTACATTTAATATAGACAACAAAAACGAACAGTCCTGTCTCTTGATTTACTCTAAGTAAAGATTGCAATATCTTAGCTGAAGTCTAACAAAGCCGCTGAAGCTTCAGTGTATTGTTTGCCCGGAACTGAGAAAAGATGATCCTTTTTACTGCACCGACTATAGAGGAATCAGTCTTCATTTTCTTTGCCGTAATATGTGAAGGTCCGAAACCCATTAGAACTGATAGGTCCTTTTCATTGCTTTCAAGGCCGTAGGTGACAGCATCTACAAGGACGAAATTTCTGCCAAACTTAACTGTTTGTGGAGGATCATGGGAATTCGCGCTGCTTTATAAAGGTTGGAAACAACTCGAAACGAACCGAAACTTATGATGTCAAAACAGGTTTTAGACTTAATGTTGCAAATAGTGCAGAGCTCCCACGTCTTCAGTAGAGACCTCAAAATTACTCGGACATGTTGATGAGTGATAATATTGACATAATCGGAAGAACCCAGCGTTAGGTGAATAAGGCTTTTGTGAGTATTGAGATTCATATGGCAAAAGTAGGTTAAGTTGTTAATGAAGGCAAAACTTGGACTTTACATGCTGTTATCAAGAAAGAAGGTAGTTAAGAAATTTGTCTGCATGAGTTGCACCATGAATGCATAAGACAACACCAGAGCTGAGATCAAAAGATGAATTACTCTAACGGCTGTTTCTTTGGCTAATAACGTAATTGAGTAATAAAGCCTCCTCTAGAGAAACTAAGGTGGCGCACATCAGGGATGATAAGAAAAGCACCATGGATCATTTCGAGAGAAAAGTTGTTTGCGTGATACGCTCGGGAATTCTTTTAATACATACCCAAAGGAAAGCCGCGAATCAGGATCAATTTGGAGTGCCCAACTGGAGACATCTAGCTAGGGAGCGAGCTAGATGTCTAGAAGGGGGTCCCTTTATTTTATACAGGACTGTAGCGCCACCTTAAATGAGTATTGACTTATGTATGTATCATAAACCTTGATGGAAGATGTATTGGAATAAACAGTTTGGAAGGAATAGAAAACTGACGCATTAAGAGAATAATGGTTTAAGTAACAAAGGGTTTTGTAAAAAGTCATATAATTGTTATAACTCCGCCATATTGTACCTAGAGTCCTTAAATATCTTGACATAAACAAGTAAACTGGCTCCGATACTATTCCAGCTAATGTACTTAATATCGACCATTTACGTCTTACGTCCCTTATTTCTAACTTGATGGAATCGCTGATCTAATATCATATCAACCCAAGATATGTACTAAGAAAACCGATAGTTTTTAATTATCGGCTTTTGCATGCAATATAGGTCCGTAGTGATCTCATAATTTATCTCACTGAACAATGAAATGTGGAATAAATAGTGACATCATTTTGAAGAAAGTAAGATGATTGCGTTTGGTTTTTTAAAAGAAGCAGGTGTGCCTCAAGGTTCTGTCATGTTTCCAGCACTCTTTCTTATTTTTATTAGTGATCTGTTTTCTGAAAATTCTGTCTATTATCGCTAAAGCATAATTTAACTCTTTCGGTGCAGTCAAAGAGCTGAACTGAACACCTAAAATTATCGGTATGATCAAAAGATAGTCTTTCTTTTGGTGTACTGTACTGTCGAATACTTTGAAAACCATTCAAAATTTATCGGTACAGTTTTAGATCATGTAATTCTTAATACTTAATGCTAGTGACGTAGGACTTCTCCAAGGGACTTTTTCAGACCTAAAACAAAATTACAAATTTAATACAATTTGATACTTCTCTCACTTGTGACCCAATTCTTTTCACTATCAAAGTTCAATTCTAATAATAAAGTAGTTCATAATTCAACTCGTTAAAACCTAATCAAAAACTTGTATAAAACATCGGAATACAATAAATTGGTAACTTATTTTTTTAAATCCATCGGGAAAATTGTTTCAAACAAAGACACTCGTGAACTCTCAAATGAATAGAATATCCAATGATATAGTGTTAAGTGGGTGTCTGATCTATCATCCCAAGGGGACTAAAAGTACCATATTCAAGACAAAAAATGTATAAGATCGTTTTGGCTTTGTACTCTTCTATAGATAGTGTGCTCGAGAATCACGATTTTGTACTTTCTAATTGTGTTTCAGCAACAATCAGAAGAAAAAACAACTTCAACAACAAAGTATAAAATACCAACTTATTTCCATGGTGCCAAACAGCTATAGCAAGTCTCTTATGAATTCTATAGATGGCAGAGTAAAGTCACAAGAGGAGAATATGAAACTTCAAAGATTCAAACATTCAACATGCATATAACCATAGAACTTCTCGAGATGTAGACTGCTATACTAAAATCTATTGGGGGATATAGGAGAGGCAAGTAAGTGGTCTCTGCTCGCTCATGATGATGCTCATGCAACAATCTGACCTAATTCCATGATCTAGCCTCGCATCACAATCACAAGAGTCTTCCCTTTGCACATAAGAAGTTACCGACCATTTTTCAAAATAAAAAAAATAGATAAAACCTCAAACTTTTCCTAGAAAATTCAAATGAAAAAAACAACAAGACATCAAACGATCAAATAGCCCATTGTGCTATTATGCTATTGTGAAGTCATTGTAGTGCTCTTAATGGAGGGGCTCTGCATTCGTATTTAGCTTGGTTTGGTTTGACTGTGGATAGCCTGACATTTGAAGTGAAGAATGTAGATGGATAAAGTTAATTGTTGTAGGTAAATGCAGTTTTCGTAATATTTCTGTTTTTGAACGTGAATCAAACACAATTTTAAGACCACTGCATTTGGTTGGGGGTTCTTGCTCGAACTTGGCTTCTTCTGCTTAACGGATTCTAAAAACTCTACAATCTAGATGAATTGATAACCTTGGCAGCACAATATTCGATTGGTCCGAGTGCGCAGCTCCTGATTAGTTGAATCCTCGTCAATCATGTGAAACTTACAGTGACGAATTACTTATGGAAATTCATTAACAAAGATAAAAGAATAGGACCCAGAATTAAGCCTTAAAGTACGTCTGTTTCCATTCTGTTATATTGTATAAAAGAAATAAGTTTAGTACCATCAAGAGAAGATTTATACATAACTAACAATTTTTGACACATTAATTCATGATTGTTTCTGTCAAAAGCTTTCGAATGGCCCAAAGGATTAAAAATGATAACATGATTATCGTCCAGGGCATTGCAGCCATTTCTGAAAGAAAAGAAAGTTTACGTTCGTTTAGAAGTTATTTGCACCAGACCACCTTATTTGCACGAATAAGTTTAACCTGTGAGTAACTATATTCGTAGACTATATTCAATAAAGTCTTTAGGTAATCTAAAAATGTTTAAATATGGAACAGCTGTTTTATCTTCTCCCTTATTTCAAGATTGAAACAAGGACTTTTGTTTATTTAAGGCGCAGCATTTTCAAAGGAGTATGAATTTCAACAATTCAGCTTGAACTGCCTTGAATAGAACTAACTTGTTCGTCTACCTTGTTCAAAAAGTAAACTCTTGATCAATCAACTTGTCGCAGATCAGATTAGTGCTCTTGACTCTCAGTGTTTTCGAAATCTCATCTTTGAAGACTTAAGTCAATTTAAAGGTATATAAGATCATGTTTTGAAAATCTTGAAGATTGAAGATGAGTACATTAAACACGTTCATCCATCCGTTTATCTTGCGAAAAAATGAATTGCCAAAAGGTATTTACTGCATTTAATTAAAAGATCTAAAGTAGTTTAAAATGGTAGAATCAGTCAAGTATGGTAATAGTTTTTAAGAATCCTCTACTTGTCCCTTAAAAAATTGCTCGATATTGCAAAGCAAACGCACAACGCAACAAGCACAAGAACGACGACGACTAGAAGACTACTTTACCTATGGGTATATCTTTATAACTTAGAAAATGTATTGTTCAACTTAAGTTTGGTCGTTGTTGTGGTTTATCTTAATAGTTCCAGAGAGTGCAATTATTGATAATACCTGAAAATTTGTTCATTAATCATAATTTCAAATTGTAGATAGTTAACGGTGCAATATTTTTCTCTTTATATCTAGTTTCTTTTGTATACCTATAGGGAAGTAGATTTTGAGATCTATGAACAGTGAAGTTTTGTAAATGGACCATTTATATAGTTTGAAGATTTAAAAGGGATGTTAGTTTTAAAGAATGGAGTAATTTTTCATTTTATTGAATAAACGAAAACAGTCTTTTTTTGTGTGGGATACCGGAAATAAGATCTTACCTGAAAGGGGTTAATAATCTGAATGCTTGTTGATAAAGGACAAGAAAGTGTTTGCTAGATTCTAGTCCCCGGAAGTTGATTACAAATATAGATGTTATGTTTATGGCCGTGTGGTCTCAGGCAAATTTGAGCCTATAACTAGTTAAGGGATTCCAAAGTATCTGGTTATAATGATATTTGAAACGTTTGCTTGGAAAATGTGGCCTGTTTTATAATTGATGTTTTGACACACGAGTGCTCTTAAATTTGTCAATATCTTGCCACTTTTCAAGAAAGGCGCAACTAATGATCTGGGTAACTAAAGGGCTATATCACTCATGCCCTCGATATTTAAGATTTTTGAAAAAGCTGTAAAAATATAATTTTGAGCTTTTCAACGAGACCTAAATTTTTCAGTGATGTTCAGTTAGGTTTTGAAAGCAATAAACCAACCAAAGATGTGTTCTTATATTACTGTTCTCAAATACTTGTAAGTCTTGACAAAAGAAGAGTACATCCACATTGTTTGTTGACATATCAAAAGCTTTTGACATTGGTAATGAAGAAATTTTGAATAGAAAAGATTAGAGTTCAAACTAGAAAATTATGAACAAGTTCAATGGCTGTGTTATACTGTCAATAATAACAATTGGCCACAAAGACCTTGTAATTTGATACCGTTAGACTTATCTTGAACGTACATCGATAAGCCAGTAAGAATTCAAGGGTTAAAGGATGAGATAATTCGGCACATTACGGCATATAACCTCAATTGTGGCTTGAAATTGGGGCCATCGGTTGGAGGTGTCCCTCCGAGGTCACCGCGGCCGTTTCGCATATGTTTTATTTAATACAAAATTAATCCATAATCGTATTATGTAATGACAGTGATTTTATAAATAATTTTTGTTATATTCAAATTTAACATTCCTTATAAGACAACCATCCCTTATAAGACAATAGTTAAAAAACAACTGCTCTAACGATTTTCAAAAATTAAAAATCAAGGTTTTCTTGAATAATTAAAAGACATACAAATTTTCGAAGAAAAAAATGTTTTCAAGACTAATTTTTAATTCTTAAATTGTAGGCATTATTTTCCAACAGACTCTTTGGATACAGAAGTAAGTTCGTCCAACCCAGTCGTGTATTTCATTTTTAAATTGGAGTGTTAATTTTATAATACAATAAATCACCAATTAAGCGCCTTTTATCTTTTTTTTTGGAGGATATTTCTTGGGGAGTTATTTCAAAGAACATTTCACAAAAATATAAGCTTTTCCTCTAAGAAAATTGCCTGTAAAAATTTACCTTACCATTGATACGGAAGAAATATCTTCACAACAATACTCTCAAAACCTTTCGAAAATCCAACACAAACAAATGCACCTATTACGTAAACGAAAACAACAAATAAAAAAACATAAAATTGACGAAAGTCCCAGTTTCTGCTGGTCATACAAAATATTACTCCCATGTCAACTTCCAGACCAAACCTGAGACATAACTAATCCTCATATTACATAATACGAAGCGAAATCTCTTTCCAGGCATCTCAGTTCCCAGTATTTAATCTTTTCTTAAGACCAAACTGAAGAATTAAAAGAAAAAAGAAAGAAAAGAAAAATTAAGTCAAGAAAATTGTAAACAGCCAGCAAGACACCATTGACGCGAACGGCCGACCGCAGTTGGAGTCGTCGAGTCACCCAGCTCCCGTTATGTATAAGCGTTGAACGTTGCCAATGGTACCTACCTTTATACGATCGATGCGGTGTGAAATGAGAATATTAATGACAGCTTTCTGCGCGATCGCCTAGGTAGATGGCGTAGAGGTCTATAAACATAACAACAACTAAAAATGGCACAGAAAAATATACAAAATTTACAAATAAGAAACCCCGAAGAAACAAAGAATCAAAAAGGCAAAGAGTAGTGAAGAAGTAAAGTCTAAAGGCAGATATGGAGACGAAAAAGAGGAAAATAAAGAATTACAAGAAAAACCAAATGACACAGCCGCACCGCAACTGTTCCGCTAATGACCAAGGCCCGCCGCAGACACTTAACTGTTATATGCACTGCCGCGCCACCAGGCCAGCTTTAAGCGGCGGGAGAGCCAAGTATTATATTTATTGGGCACGACAACTCTTGAGACTTCCATGTTCACCTCAAGCATAAAAGCTAGAGAGACAGTACAACAACAAAAATAAAACGCATACAAAACCTGATGCTTTAAATGGCAGTAGAGTGGTCGCTATTACGTCCGTTTGACAGAGTCATTTTCCCACTTTATCCCCTTTTGCATCTCTTATTGAATCCGCTGAAGACAGATACCAAGACCGGCCGAAACCTATGTGTGTATGGCCTGGTTGTGTGTATGTAAGTAGGTTGGCAAAAACTATTAGCCACCTAGCGTCATAAAGCAAACATTACCGTTTGCCTGGCAGTATGGCAGTACAAACAGATACTCACATCTCGTATATCTAAGATGCAACACACCAACAGACAGCTGCAGCTCCCGCTAGAAGTCAAAGTCTCTCAAGTAGTCAAGTCTCAACTGGCCGCCACAACCACCACCGACCGCCGCGCTGCCGCCGCCAACGTCGAAACCAATATCAAGCTGCCAAACAAAGAACTCAAGCGAAAGAGTGGTCCAGACTAGACGGGAGATGGAGTGCCGCAGGGCGGGAACTTAGCTGCTGCACTAGTGCACCCGTATCTCAGCCTCTGACCGTTGTTCGCGTAGCCCATACAAATCTACAAGACCATTGCATTATAGCTGCGCTCAAACAGTTGGCAATATCTCGCAATGTTATAGCTTAGGTATAGAGACATAGTAGAGACATATCGCGTTTGCTTTAGTTTTTGTTCTCTATTACGAATAAGCCCGGCCATATGCCATATGCATGAAGCATGGTGCTGACGCTAAAGCTGGATGCTAATGCTAATGCTGCCGGTTGTATGGCACGACCGAACCGAATGTGGACGTTTGTATTTTTGTTCGCTTTTGATTTTGCTTTTGCATGTCATGCATGTGTATCTAATAGATGCTCTCAGATATCAAAGCTTCGACAAACTTTAAAAACAGGGAGAAGCAAACGATAGACGAGGCGTAAACAGAGATTTCGGATTTCGTATTACAGCTAGCGTATCTTTAAAAAAGAACTAGAGAGAAAGAGAAGTTTGAAATGGATTTGTGTGATAATTTTGACCTTCGGCAAAGATAAACCTACTCAAAACTGCTCATGTACGATGATGGCCAAGTTAGTAGTAGTAGGTTAGGTCGTATTCGTATTCGTATCTATTAATGTATCTTTGTTTTTATAGCGCGGGTGAACAGTAAACAAGTTTAATTAGATACACTTCTTTTGCTTTTGCCAGCTACATAGCTAAAAGTTGCAGCAACAGCCAGCAGTAGCAGCTTTTGTGAAAAGTGGTAACAAGAGTCTTCTATAGTTTGTTTTGTCTCTTCTTTTTCTATGTGTGTTATTTTTAAAACTAAGCTGTAGGTGTTGTTGGAAATGTCTCGGCGCCGTTAATGTAATTAACTCGTTTGTGTATTTTGTTTCTTTTGATTCGGTTTTGGTTGTTTTCTTCAAAAACAAAAAGTTTCCTTGCAGAAAACTTAAATGTCACAATCATGGTTTTGTTTTGAGTTGGTTCTTTTGTTTGTGGTTAAATGTGAAGTACGAGAAAAATAAGAAAAAAACTTATGACCTTTGTGGATTTTAAAATTTCAATGTGGCGCCATTTTAATTATACACACAGTTTTAAAGTTGTTAGTCAAACTTCATGACTGATTTTTGCAGAGTTCCTTAAAAAGTAACATGAACTTTGCTTTTCCACTTGTAAGAATTTTGTCTTTTAGAATGAGTGATTACTCAGAGGGAAGGTATATTACATCAGTATTACAGTTTTCTATGTTAAGGTTGAAATTGAGAAATGTTCTGAACTTCTTCTACACTGAGTTCAAAAGAAAAAGTGTTGCAGCTTGAAATTTTGCAATAATTTTTGTAAGATAAGGTCGAGTGTGTCACATGTTCGACGGGATTCATGCCCAGGCTAATGGGAAGTCAAGCTGTCACATCGATTTCCACTTCATCCAAGTAGTCTATAAAGAAGCTAGCAACGTCTCGGTGTCCTGCATCAACAAGAACTTTTCTTCAATAAATGTTGCGAAAGAAAATCCACAAATATTTCCAAAATGTTGTTGATGTAATAATTCGAGTTCAACGGTCCTTCCACAATGCACAGATTAATTTTTCGTACTCAAAAATTCAACCAAGAACCACGCATGGTTGTTTACCATGAAGATTATAGTACTTAGGGACTAGATTAACTAGTTCAAGAACTTTTTCGGAATCTTAATATCAATAAAATGAATTCAGATGTTCTTTGGGTTAAAGAAGTCAGTAGTGTGTTGTCAATTTGATTTAAAAGCGTTCTGGATGAAGGACATTTATAGATATGCGTTAAAAAGTTTATTCATATTGAAATAAGCTCGCTTAAACAAATTACAACAAATTTTGACAACATGATAACCAAAAGGAACCATAATTGTATTTTTAAATATCAACTTGTCAACTTATTAAATTTTAGTATTAATTTTTGTTTCTTTTTTTTTCAGATAATTTTCTTCCTCTTCTTTGAAGACTGAAGTTCCTTTGCACCAGATATCCTTTGTAAGTCTTTTATCTTCAGTAATTTTAATTTCTTATCTAGTAAACTAAAAATATGATCCACAATAGTGGATAAAAGCTATAGGATCATTTAATTCAAGGTTTCAAACATTGGGCAGCATCCCGAATGCAGCCTTAAATTTCCCGAAACGGCTTGCGATATCTTGTTTCTTTGCAATATTAGTAGGGACAATACTTCCAGGTTATTGAAAATTCTCTATATTTTCTATTGGTGTTAAACAATGTTTATGAGAGAAGGAGAGTGGGAGGTTTTAAAGCTGAATATTACCATTTTCCCGTATCAATTTTAAACCCCACGATTTTCGCCTCTTTTTCCACCATTGTTATCATTTGATGGAGATCAATAATCCCATGAGATAGCAAGCGTTCATCGTCTTCTTAATCTAGCTGTTTCATGTATGTTGTAAGGGTCTATTTTATTCTTTCCTGTTTCTTATCAAGACTGCCCGAATCACAATACTAATCATCGCTTAGAATAGAATTGGTGTTAATACGCAAGCATGTGTACTCCACTTTGGACTTCAAACTCTTCGTATATCCTGCCTCCGTGTAAGACGTGACATTTAAACTCCTCATGAGTCGCCTTTATAGTAAAAATGAGTTTATTCGAGATAACCCACTTTCTCGAACAAAGTCAGATTAACACCCTGTTGAAGTTGCCAGAAGCGTTCTCAAAATCGATGAACACTGGGTGAAGTAGAAGTGGTTATCGATATTCAGCGCAATGTTCGACAGCGATCCATAAGATATTAATGATCAATGCAGTAGAATCCAGGAATCCCGCTTGCTCAGCGTTAGGAGTGGCTTCGGGGTATTCCCCTACGCAGTCGGCGTTACTATTTTGGCGATTGCAGTTAAAACGACGTCAAATGCATTTTCAGTTTCCACCCGCCATTGGGTGTCCTTTTTTGGGAGCTTGAAATTAATTTCCTTTTATCACTCTTTGCAAAGCAAAATGTTCCTACCACCTTCTAAGCTGTACTTCATCCCAGATAAGCAGGGAGCCTTCTATATTTTCCATTGCATTAGAGTCATCCCACTTATTTAGTTTTATGCTACGATGAATCTCTTCCATATTCATGCGGATTACAGCTCAATTCTTTCTTCGCCTCAAACAGCTGCTAAATGAGTTTTTAATTATCTCCTATTATCGTTGATCTTTGCCGAGGTGTTCAACACAACTAACTATTCTTTCATAGTACTCCAATAGTCTTCTAAGGTCTTGGGTCCCCAGCAGCTCATTGTTCGTATAAAATTCCGTCTATGGGTAGTTCTTGGCGAGTTATTGGGCATCCTGATGTTCAAATTCGAATCGAACTGCAGCTGTAAAAAATCTTATGGTTGCTTCTATAAAATGGTGATCACGGATGAAGCCCCATAAAATCACCTTTTCTATTCCTAAAATACAAGAAATTGTTACTAAAATTATTTAAATCGAATTGATCAATTTGGTTGGGAAGCTGCTGTCTTTCGGCTTAAACATGGTGGCACCAATCATAAGATGGTTAGCGTTGCAGAAATTCACAAGTCTCTCAAGATTGTCATTGGAAATGTCAAATTCATGCTTTCCCATGACGTGCCTAAACTCTTCATTGTTATTGCCAACATTAAAATTAAAGTTTCCCATTACCATTATGATATCTCAGCGAGGTGGGTTTTGTTCGGTGGCACTTAGGGAACTGTTGAAGCATTCTTTCAGTTAATGCTTGCTTGTGAAACAAAACCAAACAGAATTGAACTTCATTTATATAAGAACAACCATATTTTTCAAATAAATGTTACACATTTCCAAGCAACACAATTTCCGTGTTGCTTTCTTTGTTTCATCGAACGCAATTCGGCACCCCTCTATGTTTTCCTATTTTCATGATTTCGTATTTCAATCAAGTTTTATACAAGTATTGTCAATCAAATATAATTGCCTTTACTCTACCATATGTGCAGCCATAATGCACTCGTAATAGATGTCTCGCAATAAAACTTTACCCGTATATCTTGTACGTTGTCGATTTTCCTCTATTGATTTGCATACAAAATTTCCATCTCACCAAATCCAATTTCATCAAATCAAACAAGTCAAAGTATAGTTGTTAAAAGTTTCAAACAAAACCGTGACTGGCCGCTCGCTGCGCTGTTGTGTCGATGTCGATTCAGTTCGTTCGTAAAATTAAAAATGAAACCGTTCAAAGGCAAACTGCCAGTCGACTGGTTTACAAATAAAATTATTCAATCGTTAAATGACGCAAAAAAGCGAACAAATTGAAACAAAAATCCGCACGCAAATTCTCAATATGGAAGTGGTTTTTGATTGTGGTTTTATCAAAGTACATATAATTATAATTTAGTTGTTTGTGCTAAGCTGTTTATATTTTGGGGACTTTCAGTGGAATTAAAACGTTTACAATTTTCGTTCGTTCAATTTGTTTGATTTGTTAATTTGCATTCAAATTAAAATCTATTTCTGACATACATTTGCGTACTGTTTCCTCATACATTTAGATTACGATGATGCGTCAATACCGATGTGAGGTTGCACAGGTACTAATAATAAATTTCACAGCTGAATGCACTCTCTGATGATACAAATTTCACTGAATGGGTTCATAGAATTTATGTGATTTAAGGTGTGAATGGAAACTAAACAGAACTAAAATCCACACATAATGACAGTTTTACACTAATTAACTTTTGCATGCGGTACAAACAAAAATTGTTAAGGAATGTTTTAAAACAATGAACAACGAACAGAAATAGTGTTTTATGTTTAACAAACGTGCGAAACAATTATACTATAGACATATATTACCTATATTCGTGATTGTTCAGCTTCAGCAACATAAGAAAAAGAGAGAGAAAGATAAAAGTAATTAAAATCTATTTTAATTGTAGATTTAATTGGACTGACACCGCAACCATGTACAATGAACGAACGAACAAGAGTATGTTACAATAGAAATTGCAATTGCTCGAGGTGACACTACAACATAATAATAATGATAGAGGTATGGATGGTAATGAAAATTAAAATTGTTTCAGGTGTAATTAAATCAGCTTAAAGCGTTAAAGTTGTAGCTAGCTAAAGG